>NC_059073.1:564524-1216617 GCF_020497125.1 Mauremys mutica | reverse complement strand
TGAAAATAAATTCTGAAGAAGGAAAGGAGAGCATTCACTCTAGCAATCAGATTTCTTGGAGTTCTGCTCATCCAATCAGGGAACAAAGTCAAGTCATATGACCAGAGTGTCCAATCCACACACTGTGAGTTTTAACTAGCAAACTGATTCCTGAAGCAGAATTATTCATTGAACTCCCCCCGCGATTATTTTTGAAATAGGGATAAATTTGAGTGCCCTGGAAGCTTTTTAGGGAGAATTTGTGAAGAGGCAATGGGATGGGTTCACAGCTTAAATTATTCCCCACAAATTAGTTGCTTGGCTGTAAAGATAAGTGCTTCCATACCCCGCACATATCGGCAAGTACTGCCGACCCAATACATTCAAACAAGTCAGGCCTCCCGAATCATGAGATTTTAAAATTATCTGGGGATTCTTTTGATTTGCCTTATACTTTTTGAACCATTAGGGGGTCCCATTTTGAAGCATGACGGGCTAGACATTTACTATTTTTTAAATGAAAGTGGAGATTCTTGCGTGCTCGGGAATGGCCCCACTCCGGGGTACTCTTTCTGCACCGGCCGCTTCCCTACCCCTGATAAGCACATTAAGTTCAAACCAAATACAATTTATTGAACAGCAACTGTAAGGAAAACAGGGAAAAATGGAAGAGGGTTAAGGGGAACAAGGGACCCGCCCTGTGGGCTCGGGGGCACCACAACCAGCGTCTCTGAGCCGTGAGGGCAGATCACAGCCTGTTCCTCACACTCCCGGCTAGTCACACCATCAGTCTCATTGAAGCCCCAGGCCCCGCTTTCATCTTGGAATCTGGGGTTAAACGTCATACCCCAAGGAGAGTCTCTTATCATCAGTCTCTGTGTCCCAGGACAACAAGCACTTGTTCTCAGCCACTTTGGCCCATGCTTACAAGGCCCACTGGTTGCTAGGGAGATGGTGGAATTAGTGGGCCCCTTCTGTTAATGGGCATGCTGGCAGGGTGGGATTCAGTAGTATGGAAATCGGAAATAGTATAAGGGACCTACCATCAATCAAACCCTAACCCTTTTCCTTGGCCACTTAAACCCTGCCCCTTGACCCCTTATGCCACGACCCCTTAAGCCCCAGGCCCCGCTTTCATCTTGGAATCTGGGGTTAAACAGAATATTGACAAAACTAACAGAATCTAACATACAGATGTCTTCAGTACTGAAAGGTACACGGGCCACTAATCCTATGCATTGAAAGCATGCGCTGCTCATTTGGCATTTATGTCCTCACGCCTTCTTGAGCTGTCCAAGCAGCAAGCACCCTGTTCTTTGCATAGGCTGGGATCCTTCTCCTGGCAGTTATCTGCTTGCTGCAGGTAGCCAAAGCAGGCCTGCGAACATCAGCCCTCAGTCATACCCCAAGGAGAGTCTCTTATCATCAGTCTCTGTGTCCCAGGACAACAAGCACTTGAGAACATCAGTCATATCCCAAGGAGAGTCTCTTATCATCAGTCTCTGTGTCCCAGGACAACAAGCACTTGTTCTCAGCCACTTTGGCCCATGCTTACAAGGCCCACTGGTTGCTAGGGAGATGGTGGAATTAGTGGGCCCCTTCTGTTAATGGGCATGCTGGCAGAGTGGGATTCAGTAGTATGGAAATCGGAAATAGTATAAGGGATCTACCATCAATCAAACCCTAACCCTTTTCCTTGGCCACTTAAACCCTGCCCCTTGACCCCTTATGCCACGACCACCTGTCACTGGAAGTCCCACCCATGGGGAATATTACTTCTGGGGTCAAGGAGGACACATAACTGGAAGCAAAGGGTGTCATGTGACCCCTCTAAGAACTCCTCCCACTGCCCTCTACCAATCAGGAGGGGTTTCGCCCCCATAGGCCTACCTGGAGAGGGGATTTGACCAATCAGGGGTGTTCCGGGGCATGGTGACCCATCCGGAAGTGGTTCGTGTGACCCCTCTAAGAACTCCTCCACTGCCCTCTGCGAATCACGATGGGTTTCAGCCACACAGCACCGCCCTGAGAGCAGATTTCACCAATCGGTGGTGTTCCAGAGCGGGGTGACTTGCCCAGAAGAGAGTCGTGTGATCCCTCTAAGAACTCCTCCCAGCGCTCTCTGCCAACCAGAGCGCATCACCATCACCCCATAAGACCCAGCAATCGGAGCAGAAGAGGCCATCTTTTACCAAGGACGCGTGCTTTAGAAATCGTGGAAACATGGACTCCTTCACCACCCTGGTGAGAACTTCAGACTTTGTGTTAGCCCCGAGGGCCTTTGGACTTGTGTGGAGAAAGCGCTACATGAGCGACAGTTCCGACGACGGCCCTTTGACTCAGCCGTTGATGGATACGCCAGTACCCGAAACCCAAACCCTCGTGAGGCACCCCGATGAGCAGGAAGGCCTCTCATTGTCCGGCCCACTAGAGGCCTTTGAGAGCTGACAGCGGTAGCATGAGCTGTTTTTGCTCATGTCTGAGACACAGATCTGAAGAGGAAAATCCGGAAAAGGACAAAATGGAAGAATGGACCAGCTCAGACTCCCTTATGGTAGGGGTCGTGGTGTCCATTTTTACAGGCGTTTGTAAAACGGCATGTGAAACCAGGCGATTAATAACATTTATTTATTTAAATGTGTCAATATGAATGTGTCCCCCTTCATATTTGTGTTAGTAAAAGACGGTACCAGTAACAGTCATTTCTACACAGGCAGCTCTGTTAAAGAAAATATATTACACCCCCGGGGAAGTTGGGAGCTTCGGCGGGGTGAACCCTCTTTCTCAAGTGGCCAGAAAGCATAGCAAAACTTTACATAGAAGACAGGCTTTCAGAAAGGGACACTTACACCTTACACATTTCCACCCCACCATCAATCTCAGCCTGGACCATTCCACACAAGAGATCCACTTCCTAGACACCACAGCACTCATAAACGATGGCCACATAAACACCACCCTACTGATCGCTATATTTACCTACATGCCTCCAGCTTTCATCCAGACCACACCACTCGATCCATTGTCTACAGCCCAGGTCTATGAAACAATCCCATTTGCTCCAAGCCCTCAGATAGAGACAAACACCTACAAGATCTCCATCAACCATTCTTACAACTACAGTACCCACCTGCTGAAGTGAAGAAACAGACTGACAGAGCCAGAAGAGTACGCAGGAGTCACCTAATACAGGACAGGCCCAACAAAGAAAGTAACAGAACGCCACTAGCCATCACCTTCAGCCCCCAACCAGTGGCATATTATCGCCTAGGCCAACAAGGCTTAGGCCTAGGGCGGCAAATTTGCTCACGCCCCCTCCCCAACACTGCCCCTTCCTCAAATCCCTGGCCTGCCTCCTCTCCCAGGCGCACCACTATTCCCCCCTTCCACCTCCCTCACCGGCTTGCCACGCTAAAGTGCTGGTAGAGAGGGAGAAGGGAGTAGCGGCACATTCAGAGGAGGCGGAGCAGAGGTGAGCTGGACCCACGGGTGCGGGATGTAACCTGGGGGGGCCCGGGAACCGCTCCCCGTCCCAGCACATCTCCGCTCCACCGCCACCATCCCCCGAGCGTGCCACAACTCCCCTTCTCCCCACCCCGTCCCAGTCTTGCCGCGGGGGAGCAGAGGTGAGCTGGCGCGCGGGGTGGGGAGGGGGCGCGGCAATTTTTTGAGGGCCTAGGGGTGGCAAATTTGTAATCTGCCACTGCCTCCAACTAAAACCTCTCCAGCGCATCATCAAGGATCTACAACCTATCCTGAAGGATGATCCATCACTCTCACAGATCTTGGGAGACAGGTCTGTCCTCGCCTACAGACAGCCCCCAATCCCACAGCAACAACACACCACACAACAAAACACTAACCCAGGAACCTATCCTTGCAACAAAGCCTGTTGCAAACTCTGTTCACGTATCTATTTAGGGGATACCATCATAGGACCTAATCACATCAGCCACGCCACCAGGCACATCTACCAATGTGATAGATGCCATCATGTGCCAGCAATGCCCCTCTGCCATGTACTTTGGCCAAAGCGGACAGTCTCTATGTAAAAGAATAAATGGACACTAATCAGACATCAAGAATTATAACATTCAAAAACCAGTCGGAGAACAATTCAATCTCCCTGGCCACTTGATTACAGACCTAAAAGTCACAATATTACAACAACAAAACTTCAAAAACAGATTCCAACAAGAGACTGCTGAATTGGAATTAATTTGCAAATTGGACACCATTAAATTAGGCTTGAATAAAGACTGGGAGTGGATGGGCCATTACACAAAGTAAAACTCTTTCCCCGGGCTTATTTTTTCCCCCACTACAGTTCTCACATCTTCTTGTCAATGGCCCTGGAAATGGGCCATTTTCATTACCACTACAAACAGTTCTTTTTCTCCCCTGCTGATAATAGCTCACCTTAACTGATCACTCTCCTTAGAGGGTGTATGGTAACACCCATTGTTTCTTGTTCTCTGTGTATATCTATATCTTCCTACTGTATTTTCCACTGCATGCATCCGATGAAGTGGGCTGTAGCCCATGAAAGCTTATGCTCAAATAAATTTGTTAGTCTCTAAGGTGCCACAAGTACTCCTGTTCTTTTTTCACTTTACACAAACCGGCTCAAATGCATTTTAAAAGAAACAAGACCATTGGTTCATATGTGGATGTGCAATGGCAGGCAAATTTGGTGGATATGCACCAGTTCTCCAAATGCAACAGCGGTTTTTAAGTACATCTTAACAGTGATAGACATTCTATCCAAATATGCCTGGGCCTTAGGTCAAAAACACAAGACGAGTGGTGAGGTATCCAAGGCCTTTCAAGCTATTTTCAGCAAAGGTCACGTGCCTCTTCCTTTGAGAAATGCGACCACGTGAGACTATCTAAAACCAAAGGAGCTTTTGAAAAAGGTTATGAAAAGACATTTACCGATGAGATATTCCTTGGGCATGCCTAGCCTTGCTCAAAACAGATTTCAACAAGCACAGACATGTATTTTGTGATAATTTTCACAGCCATGTTACCCAATAAAGCACCCCAGGTAAGGGGTTTAAAGACAATTGATGTTTGGTGTTTGTTTGTTTTTTTTAAAAAAAGACCAATTCAGAAAAAAGTACACAGATTATTATTTTTTAATTGAAATAATCGCTCGTGAGGTCCCCTAAATAATCCCCCCCGAGGGGGATTCCACTCATCCTCCCTTTTCACAAATATCACCAAGTCAGTGTCGTGGTACAGGAACCACTCTTGCAACCACTCTAGGAGGTTGTATAGTTCTAAGCGGGCATAAGCGGTGGTGAAACAGGCTATGAAGACGTTGGTATTGCCAGAGACAGAGTACCGGTCTTTTGCGTGCTTCCAAGACACACACACGGTTTCAGCGTCAATAAACTCACAGGATGAAACCTTGTAATTGGGGGAAAACAGGTACTGAAAGAGTGGAGAAATTGGAGAGGGTCCAAAGAAGAGCAACAAGAATGATTAAAGGTCTTGAGGACATGACCTATGAAGGAAGGCTGAAAGAACTGGGTTTCTTTAGTTTGGAAAAGAGACGACCGAGAGGGGACATGATAGCAGTTTTCAGGTATCTAAAAGGGTGTCATAAGGAGGAGGGAGAAAACTTGTTCATCTTCACCTCTAAGGATAGAATTCTAAGGATAGAACAAGAAGCAATGAGCATAAACGGCAGCAAGGGAGGTTTAGACTGGACATTAGGAAAAAGTTCCTAACTGTCAGGGTGGCTAAACACTGGAATAGATTGCCGAGGGAGGTGGTGGAATCTCCATCTCTGGAGATATTTAAGAGCAGGTTAGATAAATGTCTATCAGGGCTGGTCTAGACAGTATTTGGTCCTGCCATGAGGGCAGGGGACTGGACTCGATGACCTCTCGAGGTCCCTTCCAATCCTAGAATCTATGAATCTATAAATCTATAAAATCATAAAAGGAAAAAGATACAGATGAGAGCTAGAATTGGTTAAACGGAATCAATTACATACAATAATGGCAAAGTTTTTGGTTCAGGCTTGGGATAGAATAAACTGCAGGTTTAAATTAAGTCTCTGGAGTCCATCCCCAGCTGGGACGGGTCATCAGTTCTTTGTTCAGAGCTTCAGATTCTAGTAAAGTCCCTTCAGAGGTAAGAAGCAGGATTGAAGACAAGCTGGAGATGAGGCATCAGCCTTTTATAGTCTTTTCCAGGTGTAAGAATACCTCTTTGTCCTTACTGTGGAAAATTACAAGCAAAATGGAGTCTGGAGTCACATCGGCAAGTTCCTGCATACTTTGCTGACTTACAAGGTGCATCTGCCTTCTCTCAATGGGTCAATTGTGTAGCTGATGGTCCTTAATGGGCCATCAAGCAGGCTAGGCAGAGCTAACACCAACTCGTCTGGGATGTCACCCAGAAGCATAGAATAAGTTTGAGATACAGACATGATAAAGCCAATATTCATAACTTCAACTACAAAATGACACATTCATACAGACAGCATAATCATAACCAGCAACCCATAACCTGGTCTTAGACCCCTTATATGACCCCCTTTACAAAAGATTTGGTGCCACTACAGGACCTTGGTTGCAATCATATTCTATACCTTCCCAGTTCAAGTCAAGAATGTGACACAGGCATCTTCCGGTTTGGTCATTTTCTTTAAAACACGGCCAGGGTCTGCACTAAATTGCACAGCATTTATCAAGGTCACCCCTTACGCTAAATGTTCTTGGGTAGGCACAGACATTGCGTAGCATAACCTATGGCAAGAACAGTGTTTAATAAGCTTTCCAAACAGAACTCAGCACACAGGCGCCGGAGCTTGAAGTTTAGATCTACTGAAGTCCAAGTCACACAGTCATGGTGCTGTTGTGCTGGCGCATCTATGACACAGCCCTCACAATCTTCAAAAAGCTTTTCCCTAAGGCACTGATGAACGACAGCATAAACAGCAACACGTACAATAGTCCGCATGACTTTTTTACGCTCACGACGTGGCATTGGCTCAGTTAGTTCCATGCCAAGCCGCCTAAACTCCTCATAGCCGTCATCCTTGGAGTCCTCTTCAACAATTTGTACCGGCATTGAGCAAAAACAAGGAGAGCCCGGTTCATCTTCGCTGCTTGATGCAATGCTGTCCAGGGCCTCTGGGTCCTCTAGAAAGGCATCGTCAAGCTGTGGAGAGATTTTCAGAAAAGAAACAGTGTAAGCTCCCACTCCTTGTTTTTAAATATACACAACCCACCCCACCCCCCGGTTCCTAACCCCATTACACCCCATCATCAACAGTCACTTCTTAATCATTCATTTACCTGAGCAATGTCTTTTCCGTTCACCTTGTCCTCCGATGACTCCCCTGAGCTGCGTTCACCTTCCACCTCTAGGGGGGCAGACAATGAGAGGCCATCACACTCATCGGTGTGCCTCACGAGAGTTTGGGTTTTGGGTTCCAGCGTATCCATCAAGGGCTGAGTCAAAGGGCCCTCGTGGGAACTGTCGCTCATGTAGCGCTTTCTCCACACAAGTCCAAAGGCCCTCGGTGCTAACACAAAGTCTGAAGTTCTCACCAGGGGTGGTGAAGGAGTCCATACTTCCTTGGTAAAAGATGGCCTCTTCTGCCCTGGTGCTGGGACTTATGGGGTGATAGTGTTGCGCTCTGATTGGCAGAGGGCGCTGGGAGGAGTTCTTAGAAGGGTCACACGACCCTCATCTGGACAGGTCACCCCGTCCCGGAACACCACCGATTGGTCAAATCTGATCTCAGGGTGGTCCTACGCGGCCGAAACCCATCGCGATTGGTAGAGTGCAGTGGGGGGAGTTCTTAGAGGGGTCACACGAACCACATCTGGATGGATCACCGCACCCTGGAACACCCCTGATTGGTCAAATCCCCTCTCCGGGTCGGCCTATGAGGGCGAATCCTCTCCTGATTGGTAGAGGGAAGTGGGAGGAGTTATTAGAGGGGTCACATGACATACTTTGCTTCCGGTCGTGTGTCCTCCTTGACCCTGGAAGTAATACCCTGTGGGTGGGACTTCTGGTGATAGGTGGGCGGGGTTTAAGGGGTAAGGGGCGAGCTTTTAGGGGTCAAAGGGCCGGTTTGGGTTTGATTGACGGTACGGCCCTAATAGTACTACTGGACACACTTAGAGGCCCTTGCCTTCCAAAAGGGTGGCTTTGTAAATTTAGTATCAGCTCATCTTGAAGGAAGGATTGATTCTTGAACCGCATGAAGTAAAGTAATAAATCCAGTGAGCTAGCCACACCCTCAGTCTCATCAAAGCTCCCAGGCCCCCCTTCATCTTGGAATCTCGGTTTAAATGTCATACCCCAAGGAGAGTCACTTATACATCAGTCTCTGTGTCCCAGGACAAGAAGCCATTCTTCTCAGCCACTTTAGCCCATGCTGACCGGGCCCACTGGATGATAGGGAGAGGTTGGAATTTGTGGGCCCCTGCTGTTAGTGGGCATGCTGGCAGGGTGGGATTCAGTAGTATGGAAACCGGACACCCTTGGAGGCCCTTGCCTTCCAAAAGGGTGGCTTTGTAAATTTAGTGTCAGGTGTTCTGGAACGAGGGTCCTTGGACATTGGGGACTTCACTTTGTGTTGCAGCTTGCTGAAGGTTTGCTTCAGGCACATTAACATCTTTTGGAGAACTATGCTCCTTGAAGGGGATGGTGTCCTAGCTCTGGAGGCCTTTGGTGACTTTGAGGGAGAACCGTCAGGACTCTCACTTGCTTTCTCCCCAGCTTGCGAAAGCCCTGTTGTACTCGTTGCAATGGACACCATCTTTGGTTGCTTGCGGGGAGCCCTTTTCCCCTTTCCATCCCGCCTCTTGCTCTTGTCTACTGGAAGGAGCCACAGCACTGGCATCTTATTGTGGTTGGATGATGCTGAGGAGTCTCCTGGAGTCCATCGCTGTGGAATTCCATGGGATCTTCCCGGCAAGTCAGCACCTGCAGAGCCAGCTGGTCTCTTCTGTCGATGCTTACCACACTTCTCGCAGACTCTGATTGGTGGCTGGTCCCTGGAGAGCTTTGAATTCACAGTTCCATTGAACCCACGTGAATGCATGATGTCTCGAACACCATGCAGCTCAGCAGATGTCTCCTTTGGAGTTTTCTCACCCTTCCTCTTTCCTGGATATGCCTTGCGGCACTGCTGGCAAACTGAGACCTGGCCCGCCAAGGGGCGGGAGCTGCTCAACATTTCCGTCAGCTGCTTGATCTGCAGGTCGTGTGCAGCCTGCCCAGCAATGAGAGAGTCAAGGGTGGATCTTGTTAGCTGCTCAGAGCCTGGTGCCTCTGGGGCAACCTGGTGCCATTGGGTTCTGGGAAGATCTGCCCTGCTCTCACCTGCTTGTGCCCCTGGCCGCAGGCAGGAGCCTTCTCCCAAGAGAACCTTCCTCTCCATGTGCAGCTCCAGCTTCTCTTCAGTCCCTTTGGTGCCGCTCACACAGGTAAGGGGCTTTCTCAACTCGCTCCTATACATTTGGAGTGTCGCTGCGAGTGTCTTCTCTGCTACTGTGGTTCCTGGAGGTGGCGATGTCAGACCCACCCCTGCTGGCAGAGTGCAGCGCTGTGGGTTAGTCTGCTTTCCTGCCGCACCATCATTCCTGCCTGTCTCCATGGTGATATCTTCCGCTGGCGTTAGAGGATGTGTGGAAGAAGAGGAGCTTGTGCTTCGCCTCCCCGTCTGCAGGAAATCGGTCTCCATCTCACTGAACTCCACACGGGCTCCCCTGGCTGGGACGGCGTGAGGCAGCTTTGCCAGGGGCTCTGGGTCCAGGGTGAGCAGCCCCCTCTGCATGACCGGATGCTGATGCCTTATGTGGAGTTCGACGGGGTGGTCAGGCTGTTGTCCCATCGTTGGGAATGCTGCTGTCCTGTGCTTGCCTGGCTCCCTAGGGGGGTGGAGTGGCCCAGGCAGGGCAGTCTCTCTCCGGAGGGGAACATCTCTGTGCGACTCTCGCACCATCTTAGGAAAGGCCTTCGTTTGGATCTGCCAGCATTTCTGAGCCACGTGATCCTGCAGCTTGACCACCGCTGTGGGCACAAGCCTGGCCAGGATGGCATCAGGGGATGCCATGATCCTGTGGGCCTTTTGGGGAAGGGGTCCCCAGGGGCAGACACATGGCTCCTGGATCTCCTGTGCACGCTGAGGGCTGGTGTTGGATCTGAGGGGCTCCGGGACCTTTGCAGGGAATCCACATTTGGGCGGATCTGTGTCTACTTCCAATTGATGATTGGTGTCCCGCTTACCCAGCAATGGCTCCCCCGGGATGGGGGTTTGTGGAGCCCCCAGTCGCCTCTGCAGATGCTTCTGCTGGATGTCGAAGTCTGAGCTATGGACTGAAGTCTGGTCCAGACCCGTGGTCTGCTCTCCCCGGTCTCGTCTGCCGTGGGCAGGAGGCCTGGAGAGAGGCTGGTCTTGGATGGGATGGGTGGATCCTTCCCAGCTCACGAAGGGCATGATCTCCCCTGTGTGGCAGAGGGGCTCCGACTGAATGATGGAGGCTACTCTCAGGGAAAAGGAGCTTTGACTCCAGAGGGCAGAGTTGGTGGATTCCCTAGAGGAGTAGGAGAACTGGCTCGTGGCAGATGTCGACACACTCGGCCTGTGGGAGAGAGCAGACAGGGACAGATGGGACATGGCCCTGCTGAGCAAAGGCAGGGCTTGGGCACAGCTTTCCAACAGTAGTGCAATGGGGCAGTGCCTAGGCATGCATTGCACACCACACCCTGACACAAGGACCACAACTGGGTAACGAAAGACTGAGAGGGGGAGCCGGCACTCATTTTATCTAGAACGATAACCCCTTCGTCACACGCACATGTGCAGCACCTAGCACAATGGGGCCTTGAGCCTGATTGGGGATCTAGTGCTATTTTAACAGAAAGATTAGCTAACAACAATTGCTTTGGGTGAGGAAGATGTGAGCATGTGTAACTCTCGGCAGAGGAGGTTGTGAAGGCCAAGGATACTGGTCTAGATGAACCTTTGGTCTGACCCAGTCTGGCTGTTCTTATGTTCTTACATTCTAACCCACTGGAAACCTGTCCTCTTCTAATGGCTGACACTAGAGGCTAACAACCTACTATTGCTCCCAGTTAATGGAGTTTCTCTGGTGGTGGAGGACTGTGCTATGGCCCTAAAAGTCCTGGGTTTGAACCCAGCTGATGACTCATGTTTGGGGTGTATCACGTGGTGTCCCACTCACTGCTTGTCTGGAGCCTACTCTGGGGATTAGCTCTCGAGGCCAATGCCCCTTCCAATTGTCGCATGTGGTCACATCATCTCTCTGTCATTCCGGGAACTGCAGTGTCCCCTTCTTGGCTAGGCCACTCAGCGTTTCCCCCTCTTCCAGGGTACAGTCCTTCCATTGCCTGTCACTCCCACAGTGACCCAGACAGTCCTCCTGTTCAACGCCCCGCCGGTCTGGGCCGTGCCCTCGGTGGCTGGTAGGGAAACCTGGGCCCACACTTCACACTGGGCTCCAGGCCAGGGACCCTCAACCCAGCAGTTCTGGGCTTTCCTCTCCCAGCCTGGACTGCTTCCTACTACTCCTGGTTCCCCTCCTTGCTCTGGGTGCACCAGCTCCAAACACTCCCCCCTCTTCCCAGGGAGGGGCTGCCCTTTCCCAGCCGCAGCCCCTGTCTCTTGCCAGCTTCCTGGCTTTATAGGCCCTGCCCAGCTGAGCCTGCTTGGAATCAATTCCCTGCTCCCTGGCTCTTCCTCCAGGTGCACCCTGTGGAGTTCATGGGCCTGCCTGGCCAACTGAGCCCCTTCCAGTCCTAGGTGGGGAGGACACCCCCTCACAGCGTGTCATTGGATTGCTTTTTCTTTCAGACACAGCACGGGCAGGTTCGAGACAGTCGCCTGCTGGCAGATATTGCCCTACAGAAGGATTTGATCCTACTCACAACCCCAATTTATAATCTCTGCATTTAATTTCTGATAATCCCTCACCTCACTTTCACTGGTATCTCACCTGTTATTTTAGGATGCTGGCGTGTCTGCTTTTCCCTGCTCCCTCCTCTCTACATTCATTATCCCCTCCCACCCAGCCCCCAGTCTGGTGCCCCCCGCTCAGTTGCCTTACGGTATCAGAACTGCATCCAGGTATCTGGCCATGTCCTGTTGCCTCCTCTCAAGAAGCCAGAGGCTCTGAGCCAAGGGGAGCTTCTCCAGGGGCACAGGGCAGCTGTGGAACAGAGAGAGCAGATAGCTGAGTGCAGGCCCTGCCCTCAGGCCCTCTTTTACCTAGAGGGGCAGCACCGAAAGGCTCCCTGTCCCATTCTCCACTGAGGCAGCCTCCTCCCCTGCAATACCCAGGCCTTGGATGTTCTGGGATGGGGTTAGCTGGATTGTTAGGTGATCCTGCCTAGTGCTGTGGAGGTGAGTGTCTATCCTGCTGGCTGCATGTGTCATGTCCCTTCCACAGAAGCTAATCAACAGATAGGATAACAGCCTACTCTAGCTACCAACTATGCAGCTACTTCTTTAGCTCTAAGGGGTGCTTTATGCTGCAGAGCTGAAGGTCCAGGGTTCAAATCCTACTTGGAACCTATGCTGGGGGACTGGAGGAGGGGCCATTACCCAAGTGCTGCTGGATCCCCTACTCACCGTACCAGAAAGGCCAGCCTTCCTCCTAACCTCTCCACCTCACCTCCCCGGGGTGCACGGGGCTGCTCCCAGAAAACATTTTCTCCCCCTCTTGGGAGGGGAGGATGGTCCAGTCCAGTCGACACAATCTACCCCTCCCTGCCACTGCCCCAGGTTAAATGAGCCGTATGACGCTTGGAGAAGGGAATGACCCACTGTACGAGGCGTGGGGGTGGATTAGAGATGGCAACTTCTGCAGGGTGGGAATGAATTGCAGGAGTCTAAAGGAGAAGAGTTGCCTGCGTGGTACATAGATCGGGGCAGGGGAGGGATTACTCAGGCTACTGCCCCTGGGTGGGGATGAATTGCATGACGCTAAAGGAGGGGACTGACCCACTGCAGATTCATGGAGGGGGGCATTGCTTACCACGTCTCTGGGGATGCACCAGCCTCCTCCACCTCTTCTGAACAGCGTCCAAAAGCTGCCAGAAGTGAGACATAAAGGAGACTTTGAGCTGCTTGGGCACCCTCTGCTTCCTAGCAGCCTATTGCCCCAGTTTTCAGAGGCAGCCTGTGAACGGAGCCCCAGCCAGTGCCTCTGCACGACTCTGGGCACGACTGTGCCTTCGCAGGAAGAGGGGACGCAGGTGGGGGAATAGACCCTATTTCTCTGCTTTGCATTTGGCCTGAGTCTGCCACCGCAGCTGTGGGGTCAGGGGCTGCTTACCTTTCGCTTTCTTTTTTGTCTTTCTGGGCCTCCTCTTCCTCGGAGAAGCCTGCCACACACAGAGAAAGCAGCAGGGTTAGAAGAGAACTCCTCAATAAACCTGGGAGAACAATGAGCCAGAAGTGATTGCCATGTGGGGCCTGAGGGAAATTTTTCCTTCTGGGAGAGTATTGCACTCTGAGGCATCATGGGTAGGCATTGTGCTTTCCTATGATGCAGCCAATATAGGGCACAAAGCACAACCCATAACAGGGGTCACTGGAACACTCTAGGGGCTGGAGAAACAGGGATTGCTGGTACCAGGAGCCTGCAGAGTTTATAAGCATTGAAGGAGAGAGCCTGCAAAGTTCTCTCTCCTGCAGAGATGATCAAACTCTGCAGGTTTTAGGACTGCACAGTATACAACTAACCCCAGATACCATACATGGAATTCAGACCCTGGGGGAGAAATCCCACATCTGGACAACAGTGTTTCCTGGATACATATTTAGGGAGTGCATGATATCGGGGTTTTCTCTGCAGCCATTTGCGATGGCCATGCTACTCCTGAGTGATGAAGCCATGAATGGCTTATGCAAATCCTCCCAAACAAGTGCCGATATAACCCCTAGATCATCCTTAAACAGCAGCTGTTTTACACCAAAAAGCAACAACAACAGTTTGGCATGAGTTCAGTCCACTTGCCTGAGAGCTGCAAAGTTTCTTGAAGGTAAACTGCACTGCTTGCAGCATAACTAGCCAGGTATTCCCTTCCCAGGCTAGATCTTTCTCGCCTGGGCTCGGCCCCTTCCCTCCTCCCCCACAGTTTAGTTTCTTTAGTTCTCCAGATGTTTTCAGCAGTCTTCCTTTTGGGGCAGGAAGGTGGTGGAGAAGAACCTAGATTAACTCACTTCCATAGGAGTTAATCAGTTCAATAGGATTTGGCTATGACAGGAATCCTTTGTCTCCCAGTTTGATCCACCACTCTCTCCTAGTGGAAAAATACCACCAGTCCAAAATGATGTCCATCTGAGGGAACTTGGATTGTTTAGTCTGCAGAAGAGAAGAATGAGGAGGGATTTGATAGCTGCTTTCAAGTCCCTGAAAGGAGGATCCCAAGAGGATGGATCTAGACTGTTCTGAGTGGTAGCAGATGACAGAAGAAGGAGTAATGGTCTCAAGTGGCAGTGGGGAAGGTTTAGGTTGGATATTAGGAGCAACTTTTTCACTAGGACGGTGGTGAAGCACTGGAATGGGTTCCCTAGGGAGGTGGTGGAATCTCCTTCCTTAGAGGTTTTTAAGGGCAGGCTTGACAGAGCCCTGGCTGGGATGATTTAGTTGGGAATTAGTCCTGCTTTGAGCAGGGGCTTGGACTAGATACCTCCTGAGGTCCCTTCCAACCCTGATATTCTATGGATTCTATAATTCTATGAGGTGACATGATCACATGACCCTGCAGTGTCAAAGCAGCATCCCAGGAAACTTCTCAGGAAGGAGGAAGATTAGCATCTTCCATGTCCTATTGCCCTTCCTAATGGCCCATCCAGGCTGATTGCCTACTATTTGGGGGCATTCCCCTGGTGCAAGGACTTTTGTAATTGATACGCAGCCCATATTCCTAACTTCAGATACAGAAATGATACATCCATCCAAATAGGATAATCCCATTCAGTAAATCAGAACCTTTCCAAGGATAACTCACATGACCCATCTTGCATAAAACATACCTTAGTTATGCCATATCCCTAGAACAATATCGCTATGAAGAATATGGGGCGTAATGTCACAGGGGTGAAGAAGCATGTGGACAAGGGCGACCCGGTGGATAGAGTGTACCTGAACTTTCAGAAAGCCTTTAACAAGATCCCTCATCAAAGGTTCTTAAGCAAAGTAAGTTGTCATGGGATAAGAGGGAAGGTCTTCAATTGGATCACTAACTGGTTTAAAGATAGGAAACCAAAGGTAGGAATAAATGGTGAGTTTATGAAGAGAGATAAATAGCAAGGTCCCCCAAGGATCTGTACTGGGACCAGAGTTGTTTAACATCTTCATAAATGATCTAGAAAAGGGGGGAAACAGTGAAGTGGCCAGATTTGCAGATGATACAAAGCTAAAGATCGTTAAATCCAAAGCTGAATAGGCCCTCCTTGTTCCCAGATGTATAACTCTGTGTTGGACTGTGTGAAAATGCATGTTGTTTGAATGGGCCCCATTTGCCAAACAAACTCTCCAGAACTCTCTGTCTGACTGCCCTGTCCTGATCATTATTTGCCATTCTGCCAATCTTCGTGTCATCAGCACATTTTTATCAGCAGCAATTTTGTATTTACTTCCAAGTCATTGAAAAATATTGAATAGCATCAGACCTAGTACTGATCCCTGCAGAGCCCCATCAGAAACACCCAAATTTGATGAGCCCTTTGACAATTACTTTTTGAGATCTATCAGTTAGCCATTAGCCTGTTCTCAATCCCTTTAACCTGTGCTCCATTGATATTGTATAGTGCTATTTTTTAATCCAAATGTCCTGCGGTTCTTGGATGCCTAAACAGGGGAATCTCAAGTTGGAGGAGAGAGGTTATTTTACCTCTGTATTTGGCACTGGTGCAACCACTGCTGCAATCCTGTGTCCAGTTCTGGTGTCTAACATTCAGGAAGGATGTTGATAATTTACAGAGGGTTCAGAGAAGAGCCATAAGAATGATTAAAGGATTAGAAAACATGCCTTATAGTGATAGAGTTTAGGAGCTCAGTCAATGTCGCTTAAAGAGGTTAAGGGTGGTTTGAGGAAAAGTCTATAAATACCTACATGGGGAAGAAATCATTACAAATGGGCTCTTCAATCTAGCAGAGAAATGTCTCACATGGTCCAATGTCTGGAAGTTGAAACTAGACACGTTCAGACTGGACAGAAGGCGTCCATTTTTAACAGTGAGAGGAATTAACCATTGGAACAATTTTCCAAGGTCATGGTGGACTGATTCTCCATCACTGGCAATTTTTTAAATCAAGATTGGACATTTTAATTCAAGGCATGCCCTAGGCATGATTGTGGGGAAGTTCTTTGGCCTGTGCTAGACAGGAGGGTCAGACTAGAAGATCACAATGGGCCCATCTTGCCTTGGAATCTGTGAAAAACAGCACCTTCCAAAAGTCTAAGTTTGTCACATCTATGTTTGACATGGCCCATTTTCCATAAAACATTGTTAACCTACTTTGAATATATTCCTGACCTTTAATTCTTTATTGATTGAATCCTATATCAGTTTGTCCATTATTTCAGGCTAAGTGGCCTACAAGAAGCCAGGCCAACCCCCCGTAGCTTTTTGAATATTGACAAAACATTAGCACACTTCCAGCCTTCTAGCATTCCCTCAGGAATCCTACATTTGTTAAAATATTAATGTCCGTGGGCCAATAGCCTCCTGAGCCAGCTCTTTGAGGACTCTTGGGTGGAGATGACCCGAGCCTGCTGATTGAAAACTACTTCTGTTTGGTTCCTTCATTCAGCTGGCATCAATCCAGCCTTTCCATCTCTCAAGGAGTCTCACTTACCTCAGATCTGGCAAGCCTGATCACAGCATAATACAGAAGAAAGAGCAGCAGGATCCTTAGGCAGGAGGCAGAGTTGAGAAAGAGGAGGAGTGATCTCATTTTGCCGGGCTCAGGCACTAAGAATCAGAGATACACTCAAAGCAGCACCAAGTACCCAGGCTACACCTGAGGGCAGGTTGCCGCTCTGGCATCAGGCAGGCGCTGATGTCATCCCTAGGTCACAATGAGGCTGCTCTCCTGCAATCTCCCTCTAGCCTGTGAGGTGTCAATGCTGTACTTAGATCAGGAGATAGGATGTGGCAATCGCCCAAGGGGGCTGAGCTGCTGAGCTCAGAATAAGGCAGGAGAGAGGGCATCAGGTTTCCCAGGAAAACCCTGGGTCTTTTCCGAGCTCTATGACTCTCAAGCCCCTAGGCAAGGGACATTTTTTCCCTACTTGTGGGAACTCCTAAAACCCCTGAGGCAGAATCTCCCAGCCTGAAGTGAGAAGCAGCCCTGAAGTGATTATCTAGTGCTATAAGGGCACAAAAACGTTCACGGTATCGCCAGCCCAAGCATTCCAAACCCTTGAGCTGGGCCCCAACTAAATCATGAGATTGGCTTCCAAATAATGAAATCTTCAAAAAACATTCATCTGGGGGACTCTTCATTTGCCTTCTGGTGTCTGAGCTGCTAGGGTGCACTCAATTCACGTTCTCCAGGTTCTCTTTGCAACCATGAAGGAATAAAATTTGCTAACAAATAAAATACAATAAAGAGCAGAGATTCTCAAATAAATCACTTGACTCCAGCAGTGGGTGCTTTAAGAAAAGCACCATATATCATAAGATAATAAAGAGCCCTACCTCTTATTAACATCTTCAATCAGTAGCTCTCAAAGCACTTTAAAAAGAGGTCTGCTCATTCCCTCTGAAACACCAGTCATTGGCCATTGTCGGAAGACCAGATACTGGGCTAGATGGACCTTTGGTCTGACCCAGTGTGGCCGTGTTTATGTTACAGCTGTTCAGTCTCCTTGATACCTGTGATGTCATAATCCCGCTCAGTTCTCCAGTCTTCCTTGGAGTCTGGATGGAAAGACAGGGTAGATGTCACCTAGTGAGCAGGGCCTGTAAGAGCAACCGGTGTTGAGGCAGAGAGGGGCTCCTGGGAGAGCAGAGTCAGGGCTCCGTTAAGGAGCCAGAGACAAGGGCCCGGCCTGAGTGTAACCCACCAAACTTTGATTATACCCGTACCCGTAATAATTCCATTGTATTGCAGGGACAGTGAGCAGGTTCAGTCTGTTCCGACAGCGGAACTCCCACCTGTGGAGAACACCACAAATATGCAAATTGGGACAGGTGCGGATGCCAGTACCCTGAGTAGCTCCGATTTGGAGGAAAGACACCACAGTGTAGTGAAGCTGCTCAGACTAAACAAAAACATTCTTCTGTTGATAAGACGATTATCTGTGGGTTAACTAAGTCGCCTCATAAATCGAAACATGCTCTTATCATTACCGCAATACAGCACATACCGGTCAAAGAAAAATAACAGAATCTAACATACAGATTTCTTCAGTACTGAAAGGTACACGGGCCACTAACCCTATGCATTGAAAGCATGCGCTGCTCATTTGGCATTTATGTCCTCACGCCCTCTTGAGCTGACCAAGCAGCAAGCACCCTGTTCTTTGAATAGGCTGGGATCCTTCTCCTGGCAGTTATCTGCTTGCTGCAGGTAGCCAAAGCAGGCCTGCGAACATCAGCCCTCAGGGCAGAGATCTTCAGCACCCTTCCGATATGGCTGTCTCTCTCTGGGGCTGGCTGAACTGGCAGAACAAGTTGGCACCCCCTTTTTTTAAAATTTGGGAGTGGAATTGGCCCTCCACCCTTGGAGATGCCCTACTGAGCATGTGTGACCCAAAGCAGCCCTCTAGTCACACCCTACATGCGATGGTAATAATCTTTGTACAAAATATGCCTTGTGAGGTACCCAATGTTTTCCCCAGGAATTGAAATTAGGGGAGGTGTTCGAATTTACAGGGCGGGGGTGTCAGGACCAATGAGATATATAAAACAGATATGAATAAAGTAAATGTTTTGTTACGATGATGCAAATTTAACATAAGGATAATGCAAGTTACACCAAAACATATAACACGTCTAGATTTCTAAAAACATATACATTTTTTTAAAATGTATTTAATTTAAATAGACTTTTGAAAAGTAAGCCATCATGGGATAAGAGGGAAGTCCTCTCAAGGATCAGGAACTGGTTAAAAGATGGAAAACAAAGGGTAGGAATAAATTATCGGTTTTCAGAATGTAGAGAGATAAATAGTGGTATCCCTGAGGGGTCGGTACTGGGACCATTACTGCTCAACATACTCATAAATGATCTGGAAAAATGTGTAAACAGTAAGGTGGTAAAATTTGTAGATGATACAAAACTATTCAAGGTAGTTAAGTCCCAGGCAGACTGGGAAGCGTCACAAAGGGATCTCAGAAAACTGGGTGACTGGGCAACAAAAGTGGCAGATGAAATTCAATGTTGATCAATGCAAAGTGATGCACATTGGAAAACAATCTCAACTATACATACAAAATGGTGGTGTCTAAATTAGAACTTGGAGTCATTGTGGATAGTTCTCTGAAAACATCCACTCAATGGGCAGCGGCAGTCAATGATTCCCAACATTGTGTTTGCTTTTTTAAAAAGAGCAGGAGTACTCGTGGCACCTTTGAGACTAACACATTGATTTGAGCATAAGCTTTTGTGGGCTCAAGCCCACTTCATCGGCTGTAGCCCACAAAAGCTTATGCTCAAATCAATTTGTTAGTCTCTAAGGTGCTACAAGTACTCCTGGTCTTTTTGCGGATACAGACTAACACGGCTGCTGCTCTGAAACCGTTGCTTTTTTAAGAAAGGGATAGATAATAAGACAGAAAATATAAAATTCATGGTACTTGTACACCTTGAATACAGTGAGGAGATCTGGTCACCCCATCCCAAAAAAGAGATATTGGAAATGGAAAAGGTACAGAGATGGGCAACTAAAATGATTAGGGGTATGAAACAGGTGGAGAAATTAAAATGACTGGGAATTGTCATCTTAGAAAAGAGAGGACTAAGGGTGGATATGATAGCGGTCTATAAAATCTTGGCTGGTGTGAAGGAAGTGAATAAGGAAATGTTATTTAATCCTTCACATAACACAAGAACTAGCCGTCACCCAATGAAATTAATAGGCAGCAGGTTTTAAAAAAACAAAAGGAAGTACTTCTTCACACAACATAAAGTTGAACCCGTGGAACTCTTTGCCAAGGGATGCTGTGAAGACCAAAACTATAACAGGATTAAAAAAAGAACTAGATCCATTCCTGGAGAATAGGTCCATCAGTGGCTATTAGCCAGGATGGGGAGGGATGCAACACCATGCTCTGAGTGTCCCTAGCCTGTTTGCCAGAAGCTGGGAATGGGCAACAGGGGATGGATCACTGAGGGGTCCTGACCTCCAGTTTGAGAACCCCTGGATTAATTTAATTTTAGCAGCCGGTGTCCATTCACATGCATGTGCTATTTTGAGCATTTCAATTTTGATAACATAGGCTCATCCCAGATTCTGGAACAAGCTCAAATGCTCAGTTCGTGGCGTATGTACATAAGCTATACTAAAGACAAACCCACAGTAACCGTCTCCAGTTTGTGAGGGACCACATGGAGTCAGTCTCTAGGAAACAGATAAATGCATGGAGATTTAGTCCATCAATGGCTATTAGCCAGGATGGGTAAGGAATGGTGTCCCTAGCCTCTGTTTCTCAGAGAGTGGAGATGGATGGCAGGAGCGAGATCACTTGATCATTACCTGATAGGTTCACTCCCTCTGGGGCACTTGGCATTGGCCATTGTCAGTAGACAGATACTGGGCAGGATGGCTTTTGGTTTGACCCAGTATGGCTGTTCTTATGTCCTAACCTAAATGAACCCAAAGTTATGGAGACAGATATGAGTCAAGGAAGCCAGCAGAGTATCAGAAACCTGGAAAAATCTCTGCTCAGGTGTTTGGTTACAAGCTGAGATGGTTCAAAAGTTTTGAATTTTTTTTTAAGCAGAATTTTTTAATTGTTTCTTTAAACAATCAAACACAGCAAGCAGCAAATATTTGGCCACACACTTCTGAAACCGCAAACCATGTTCAGGTTTTGGCAGACTAATTTCAGCTTTTCAATTAAAATTTTTTGAAGGAAAGCAGACATTGTCGGTGATTTTTTTCTGCTTTTTAAAAACCCTTAGTTTTCGATCCAGAAAAAGTTTTGATGGAAAATATTTGTCCAACCCATTTAATGAGCTTTAGTGCCTTTTAGCACTAGCTGATGCTGAGAACCAGTGATACCTTGTAAAGAAGTTTTCTCAAAACTGGGTTTGTGCCGAAATGCGGAAGGTTTATTTTTCCCAGGGGCGCCCGTGGGGGGGAGCGAGTGGGGCAATTTGCAGTGGGCCCCACAAGGGCCCCCAGGAGAATATAGTATTGCAATTTTTTTATAGAAGGGGCCCCCAAAATTTCTTTGCCCCGGCCCCCTGAATTCTCTGGGTGGCCCTGCCGCTCTCAGTGATTTCAGCTGAACTCTCGGTGGGGGAACCTCGCTGCTAGTGCAGTCTGGGCTGTCTTTTACACAAAAACACTGTCCCCACAGGAACACTGTCCCCACAGCAGGACTAAGCACATAGACCTGATTATCAGTGATTTCAGCTGCAGTGGTCACTTAACAGAACAAAAGACTATCTGTGGAGCCTAATCAGCTCTGTCTTTAAACAGTGGAGAGGGACAGGTCCCCACCCTCTCTTTTGATGCCCTCAATCAGCACAGGCTAATACAGTTCTACTGCCTTTTACTCATACAATAAGAAAAACAACATTTCATTCCCAACCCCACCCCCCGCATTCAAGTGATTTGTAACCCAACCCCAGCCAAAATCTATCACTTGGGCAACACAGCTCTGTTTGCTGGATACCTAGGTAGATTAGGTGTGAAGGTAAATACATTCTGGTCCTGAAGCCTTTTCCTGCAGCCTCCAGCTCATCATTAGTTGTCAGGGAGAGCTCATTGAGACTTTGCTTACAAATCATGATTTGAAATTATTAGGTTGGCCAACATCATGGAAATGAATGCACTGGCATTATCATAAAAAACAACAGCTGTATAAGGAAGCTAGTCTAGGTTCATACTTTTCACATCTATTATACTTTCAGAAACACGTATTTTATCATACACTGTATATGCTTTTAAAGTATGTATTAATGTTTCAATTTCAATTCAAATTTCCAAACAGTCACTAAATTGGCATGTTTCAGAGTAGGAGCCATGTTAGTCTGTATCCGCAAAAAGAACAGGAGTACTTGTGACACCTTAGAGACTAAGAAATGTATTTGAGCATAAGCTTTCATGGGCCCACTTCATCGGATGCATAGAATGGAACTTATAGTGCGGAGAGATATACACAAACAGAGAACATGAAAAGGTGGGAGATGCCCAAGCAACTCAAAGAAGTTAATTAATTAAGATGAGCTATTATCAGCAGGAGAAAAAAAACAAACTTTTGTAGTGATAATCAAGATAGCTCAATGGATCGTGTGGTGTGTCCTGGATGGAAGCTGGAGGCATGTAGGTAAGTATAGCGGTCAGTAGGTTTCCGATATAGGCTGGTGTTTATGTGACCATAGTTTATTAGCATAGTAGTGCCAAGGAAATGGACCGCTTGTGTGGATTGATCTAGGCTGAGGTTGATGGTGGGATGGAAATGGTTGAAATCATGGTGGAATTCCTCAAGGGCTTCTTTTCCATAGGTCCAGATGATGAAGATGTCATCAATGTAGCGCAAGGAGAGTAGGGGAGTAGAACTTTTTATAGAGAACCGGTTGTTAAGATTTTGGCAGCTCATCACTGCTCCTAGGCAAATGCTGTTAAAGAGATCTGTCCTAAACAAAGGAATGGGGGTTTATATAAGCAGCAAACAGGGTCATCAAGACAGCAGGGGAAGGAGATGGTAGTGAACCAAGCAATTTACATTTCAGCAAAGACAAGTGAGGGGAGGGTAGATCATATGTAATGTTGACAGACCCTGGTAGCTGGCAGGCAGGATCAAACCTGGGACTTCTGGAGTTTAGTGCATGATCTAAGAGCCAACTGGCTGGTTGCTAGAATTGTAGAGCAGACTCATTTAACTGTCTCTAAATGGTCTCGAGCCACTAGATAGCACAGAACCCTACACCCAGGAGGTGTGTGGGTTACATACTTCCCCTCGCTGAGAAAGCACGTCCTGAGCTCAGAGACTTCCCGGTTAAAATCCAAGACGAGCCCCCACTTGTAACATTGACAGACCCCTGTTGGTGGCGAGCGGGTTTGAACCTAGGGCCTCTGGAACTTACTGCATGAGTCTCTACCACATGAGCTAAAAGGCTGCAGCACAGATGCATTTTAGCTCTCTCTCATTAAGTGGTCTTGGTGCCACTAGAAGGGACAGGACACCACACCCAGGAGGTGTGTGGGTTACACACGGAGCCTTCACCAACAGACTTCAGGTCTCCTTCCTCACAGCTTGGATAAACTTTGCTTTGAGGGGATCCTTTAGAACAGTGGCTCTCAACCTTTTCAGTCTACTGTGCCCCTTTCAGGAGTCTGATTTGTCTTGTGTACCCCCAAGTTTCACCTCACTCAGAAACTACTAGTTTACAAAATCAGCTCTAAAATACAGATGTGTCACAGCACACTCTTACTGACAAATTGCTGACTTTCTCCTTTTGCCTGTATGAAATTTTAACCTGTACTTATTTCGCTAGTGCTTGTTATGTAGCATGCTGTAAAACTAGGCAAATATTGACAGGAGTTGTGGACCCCGTGCCCCTGGTTGACAACCACTGCTTTAGAAGAATCAGCTTCCAAGACTCAAGGGGCTAGAAAAGAAAGGGGCAGACAACCCCACATTCTTTCACCTAACAAAACAAAACCACCAGCACCTTTGGGCCCCTGGAAGAGGGCTTGAGCAAGGGGGAGCCAGGCACCACTTTGCTGGGAGACTGTGGTTGAGAGAAACCATCTTGAAGAAAGCCCGTGTGAAATAAGGCATACATTGATATTGGAGAGAGTAATTAATCATTGGAACAATTTACCAATGATTGTAGTGGATTCTCCATCACTGACAACTTTTAAATCAAGACTGGATGTTTGTCTAAAAGAGCTGCTCTAGGAATTATTTTGGGGAAGTTTTCTGGCCTGTGTGATACAGCAGCATTCCGGAAAAGGAAAGGAGAGCATTCACGCTAGCAATCAGATTTCTTGGAGTTCTGCTCATCCAATCAGGGAACAGAATGAAGTCATATGACCCGAGTGTCCAATCCACACACAGTGAGTTTTAACTAGCAAACTGATTCCTGAAGCAGAATTATTCATTGAACTCCCCCCGCGATTATTTTTGAAATAGGGATAAATTTGAGTGCCCTGGAAGCTTTTTAGGGAGAATTTGTGAAGAGGCAATGGGATGGGTTCACAGCTTAAATTATTCCCCACGAATTAGTTGCTTGGCTGTAAAGATAAGTGCTTCCATACCCCGCACATATCGGCAAGTACTGCCGACCCAATACATTCAAACAAGGCAGGCGTCCCGAATCATGAGATTTTAAAATTATCTGGGGGATTCTTTTGATTTGCCTTATACTTTTTGAACCATTAGGGGGGTCCCATTTTGAAGCATGACGGGCTAGACATTTACTATTTTTTAAATGAAAGTGGAGATTCTTGTGTGCTCGGGGATGGCCCCACTCCGGGGTACTCTCTCTGCACTGGCCGCTTCCCTACCCCTGATCAGCACATAAAGTTCAAACCAAATACAATTTATTGAACAGCAACTGTAAGGAAAACAAGGAAAAATGGAAAAGGGTTAAGGGGAACAAGGGACCCGCCCTGTGGGCTTGGGGGCACCACAACAAGCGTCTCTGGGATGTGAGGGCAGATCATAGACTGTTCCTCACACTCCCGGCTAGTCACACCATCAGTCTCATTGAAGCCCCAGGCCCCACTTTCATCTTGGAATCTGGGGTTAAACAGAATATTGACAAAACTAACAGAATCTAACATACAGATGTCTTCAGTACTGAAAGGTACACGGGCCACTAATCCTATGCATTGAAAGCATGCGCTGCTCATTTGGCATTTATGTCCTCACGCCTTCTTGAGCTGTCCAAGCAGCAAGCACCCTGTTCTTTGCATAGGCTGGGATCCTTCTCCTGGCAGTTATCTGCTTGCTGCAGGTAGCCAAAGCAGGCCTGCGAACATCAGCCCTCAGTCATACCCCAAGGAGAGTATCTTATCATCAGTCTCTGTGTCCCAGGACAACAAGCACTTGAGAACATCAGTCATATCCCAAGGAGAGTCTCTTATCATCAGTCTCTGTGTCCCAGGACAACAAGCACTTGTTCTCAGCCACTTTGGCCCATGCTTACAAGGCCCACTGGTTGCTAGGGAGATGGTGGAATTAGTGGGCCCCTTCTGTTAATGGGCATGCTGGCAGGGTGGGATTCAGTAGTATGGAAATCGGAAATAGTATGAGGGACCTACCATCAATCAAACCCTAACCCTTCTCCTTGGCCACTTAAACCCTGCCCCTTGACCCCTTAAGCCACGACCACCTGTCACTGGAAGTCCCACCCATGGGGAATATTACTTCTGGGGTCAAGGAGGACACATAACTGGAAGCAAAGGGTGTCATGTGACCCCTCTAAGAATTCCTCCCACAGCCCTCTACCAATCAGGAGGGGTTTCGCCCCCATAGGCCTACCTGGAGAGGGGATTTGACCAATCAGGGGTGTTCCGGGGCATGGTGACCCATCCGGAAGTGGTTCGTGTGACCCCTCTAAGAACTCCTCCACTGCCCTCTGCGAATCACGATGGGTTTCAGCCACACAGCACCGCCCTGAGAGCAGATTTGACCAATCGGTGGTGTTCCAGAGCGGGGTGACTTGCCCAGAAGAGAGTCGTGTGACCCCTCTAAGAACTCCTCCCAGCGCTCTCTGCCAACCAGAGCGCATCACCATCACCCCATAAGACCCAGCAATCGGAGCAGAAGAGGCCATCTTTTACCAAGGACGCGTGCTTTAGAAATCGTGGAAACATGGACTCCTTCACCATCCTGGTGAGAACTTCAGACTTTGTGTTAGCACCGAGGGCCTTTGGACTTGTGTGGAGAAAGCGCTACATGAGCGACAGTTCCGACGACGGCCCTTTGACTCAGCTGTTGATGGATACGCCAGAACCCGAAACCCAAATCCTCGTGGGGCACCCCGATGAGCATGAAGGCCTCTCATTGTCCGTCCCACTAGAGGCCTTTGAGAGCTGACAGCGGTAGCATCAGCTGTTTTTGCTCATGTCTGAGACACAGATCTGAAGAGGAAAATCCGGAAAAGGACAAAATGGAAGAATGGACCAGCTCAGACTCCCTTATGGTAGGGGTCGTGGTGTCCATTTTTACAGGGGTTTGTAAAACGGCATGTGAAACCAAGCGATTAATAACATTTATTTATTTAAATGTGTCAATATGAATGTGTCCCCTTTCATATTTGTGTTAGTAAAAGACGGTACCAGTAACAGTCATTTCTACACAGGCAGCTCTGTTAAAGAAAATATATTACACCCCCGGGGAAGTTGGGAGCTTCGGCGGGGTGAACCCTCTTTCTCAAGTGGCCAGAAAGCATAGCAAAACTTTACATAGAAGACAGGCTTTCAGACAGGGACACTTACACTTTACACATTTCCACCCCACCATCAATCTCAGCCTGGACCATTCCACACAAGAGATCCACTTCCTAGACACCACAGCACTCATAAAGGATGGCCACATAAACACCACCCTACTGATCGCTATACTTACCTACATGCCTCCAGCTTTCATCCAGACCACACCACTCGATCCATTGTCTACAGCCCAGGTCTATGAAACAATCCCATTTGCTCCAAGCCCTCAGATAGAGACAAACACCTACAAGATCTCCATCAACCATTCTTACAACTACAGTACCCACCTGCTGAAGTGAAGAAACAGACTGACAGAGCCAGAAGAGTACACAGGAGTCACCTAATACAGGACAGGCCCAACAAAGAAAGTAACAGAACGCCACTAGCCATCACCTTCAGCCCCCAACCAGCGGCGTATTATCGCCTAGGCCAACAAGGCTTAGGCCTAGGGCGGCAAATTTGCTCACGCCCCCTCCCCAACTCTGCCCCTTCCTCAAATCCCTGGCCCGCCTCCTCTCCCAGGCGCGCCACGCTAAAGTGCTGGGAGAGAGGGAGAAGTGAGTAGCGGAACACTCAGAGGAGGCGGAGCAGAGGTGAGCTGGACCCACGGGTGCGGGGAGTAACCTGGGGGGGTCCGGGAACCGCTCCCCATCCCAGCTCATCTACGCTCCACCGCCACCAACCCCCGAGCGTGCCACAAGTCCCCTTCTCCCCACCCCCTCCCAGTCTTGCCGCGGGGGAGCAGAGGTGAGCTGGTGCACGGGGTGGGGAGGGGGCACGGCAATTTTTTGAGGGCCTAGGGGTGGCAAATTTGTTAATCCGCCACTGCCTCCAACTAAAACCTCTCCAGTGCATCATCAAGGATCTACAACCTATCCTGAAGGATGATCCATCACTCTCACAGATCTTGGGAGACAGGTCTGTCCTCGCCTACAGACAGCCCCCAATCCCACAGCAACATCAGCCACGCCACCAGGCACATCTACCAATGTGATAGATGCCATCATGTGCCAGCAATGCCCCTCTGCCATGTACTTTGGCCAAAGCGGACAGTCTCTATGTAAAAGAATAAATGGACACTAATCAGACATCAAGAATTATAACATTCAAAAACCAGTCGGAGAACAATTCAATCTCCCTGGCCACTTGATTACAGACCTAAAAGTCACAATATTACAACAACAAAACTTCAAAAACAGATTCCAACAAGAGACTGCTGAATTGGAATTGATTTGCAAATTGGACACCATTAAATTAGGCTTGAATAAAGACTGGGAGTGGATGGGCCATTACATAAAGTAAAACTCTTTCCCCGGGCTTATTTTTTCCCCCACTACAGTTCCTCACATCTTCTTGTCAATGGCCCTGGAAATGGGCCATTTTCATTACCACTACAAACAGTTCTTTTTCTCCCCTGCTGATAATAGCTCACCTTAACTGATCACTCTTCTTAGAGGGTGTATAGTAACACCCATTGTTTCTTGTTCTCTGTGTATATCTATATCTTCCTACTGTATTTTCCACTGCATGCATCCGATGAAGTGGGCTGTAGCCCATGAAAGCTTATGCTCAAATAAATTTGTTAGTCTCTAAGGTGCCACAAGTACTCCTGTTCTTTTTTCACTTTACACAAACCGGCTCAAATGCATTTTAAAAGAAACAAGACCATTGGTTCATATGTGGATGTGCAATGGCAGGCAAATTTGGTGGATATGCACCAGTTCTCCAAATGCAACAGCGGTTTTAAGTACATCTTAACAGTGATAGACATTCTATCCAAATATGCCTGGGCCTTAGGTCAAAAACACAAGACGAGTGGTGAGGTATCCAAGGCCTTTCAAGCTATTTTCAGCAAAGGTCACGTGCCTCTTCCTTTGAGAAATGCGACCACGTGAGACTATCTAAAACCAAAGGAGCTTTTGAAAAAGGTTATGAAAAGACATTTACCGATGAGATATTCCTTGGGCATGCCTAGCCTTGCTCAAAACAGGTTTCAACAAGCACAGACATGTATTTTGTGATAATTTTCACAGCCATGTTACCCAATAAAGCACCCCAGGTAAGGGGTTTAAAGACAATTGATGTTTGGTGTTTGTTTGTTTTTTAAAAAAAAAGACCAATTCAGAAAAAAGTACACAGATTATTATTTTTTAATTGAAATAATCGCTCATGAGGTCCCCTAAATAATCCCCCCTGAGGGGGATTCCACTCACCCTCCCTTTTCACAAATATCACCAAGTCAGTGTCGTGGTACAGGAACCACTCTTGCAACCTCTCAAGGAGGTTGTATAGTTCTAAGCGGGCATAAGCGGTGGTGAAACAGGCTATGAAGACGTTGGTATTGCCAGAGACAGAGTACCGGTCTTTTGCGTGCTTCCAAGACACACACACGGTTTCAGCGTCAATAAACTCACAGGATGAAACCTTGTAATTGGGGGAAACAGGTACTGAAAGAGTGGAGAAATTGGAGAGGGTCCAAAGAAGAGCCATAAGAATGATTAAAGGTCTTGAGAACATGACCTATGAAGGAAGGCTGAAAGAACTGGGTTTGTTTAGTTTGGAAAAGAGAAGACTGAGAGGGGACATGATAGCAGTTTTCAGGTATCTAAAAGGGTGTCAAAAGGAGGAGGGAGAAAACTTGTTCATCTTCACCTCTAAGGATAGAACAAGAAGCAATGAGCATAAACGGCAGCAAGGGAGGTTTAGACTGGACATTAGGAAAAAGTTCCTAACTGTCAGGGTGGTTAAACACTGGAATAGATTGCCAAGGGAAATGGTGGAATCTCCATCTCTGGAGATATTTAAGAGCAGGTTAGATAAATGTCTATCAGGGCTGGTCTAGACAGTATTTGGTCCTGCCATGAGGGCAGGGGACTGGACTCGATGACCTCTCGAGGTCCCTTCCAACCCTAGAATCTATGAATCTATAAATCTATAAAATCATAAAAGGAAAAAGATACAGATGAGAGCTAGAATTGGTTAAACGGAATCAATTACATACAATAATGGCAAAGTTCTTGGTTCAGGCTTGTAGCAGTGATAGAATAAACTGCAGGTTTAAATTAAGTCTCTGGAGTACATCCCCAGCTGGGACGGGTCATCAGTTCTTTGTTCAGAGCTTCAGATACTAGTAAAGTCCCTTCAGAGGTAAGAAGCAGGATTGAAGACAAGCTGGAGATGAGGCATCAGCCTTTTATAGTCTTTTCCAGGTGTAAGAATACCTCTTTGTCCTTACTGTGGAAAATTACAAGCAAAATGGAGTCTGGAGTCACATGGGCAAGTTCCTGCATACTTTGCTGACTTACAAGGTATCTGCCTTCTCTCAATGGGTCAATTGTGTAGCTGATGGTCCTTAATGGGCCATCAAGCAGGCTAGGCAGAGCTAACACCAACTCGTCTGGGATGTCACCCAGAAGCATAGAATAAGTTTGAGATACAGACATGATAAAGCCAATATTCATAACTTCAACTACAAAATGACACATTCATACAGACAGCATAATCATAACCAGCAACCCATAACCTGGTCTTAGACCCCTTATATGACCCCCTTTACAAAAGATTTGGTGCCACTACAGGACCTTGGTTGCAATCATATTCTATACGGTCCCAGTTCAAGTCAAGAATGTGACACAGGCATCTTCCGGTTTGGTCATTTTCTTTAAAACACGGCCAGGGTCTGCACTAAATTGCACAGCATTTATCAAGGTCACCCCTTACGCTAAATGTTCTTGGGTAGGCACAGACATTGCGTAGCATAACCTATGGCAAGAACAGTGTTTAATAAGCTTTCCAAACAGAACTCAGCACACAGGCGCCGGAGCTTGAAGTTTAGATCTACTGAAGTCCAAGTCACACAGTCATGGTGCTGTTGTGCTGGTGCATCTATGACACAGCCCTCACAATCTTCAAAAAGCTTTTCCCTAAGGCACTGATGAAGGACAGCATAAACAGCAACACGTACAATAGTCCGCATGACTTTTTTACGCTCACGACGTGGCCTTGGCTCAGTTAGTTCCATGCCAAGCCGCCTAAACTCCTCATAGCCGTCATCCTTGGAGTCCTCTTCAACAATTTGTACCGGCATTGAGCAAAAACAAGGAGAGCCCGGTTCATCTTCGCTGCTTGATGCAATGCTGTCCAGGGCCTCTGGGTCCTCTAGAAAGGCATCGTCAAGCTGTGGAGAGATTTTCAGAAAAGAAACAGTGTAAGCTCCCACTCCTTGTTTTTAAATATACACAACCCACCCCACCCCCCGGTTCCTAACCCCATTACACCCCATCATCAACAGTCACTTCTTAATCATTCATTTACCTGAGCAATGTCTTTTCCGTTCACCTTGTCCTCCGATGACTCCCCTGAGCTGCGTTCACCTTCCACCTCTAGGGGGGCGGACAATGAGAGGCCATCACACTCATCGGTGTGCCTCACGAGAGTTTGGGTTTTGGGTTCCAGCGTATCCATCAAGGGCTGAGTCAAAGGGCCCTCGTGGGAACTGTCGCTCATGTAGCGCTTTCTCCACACAAGTCCAAAGGCCCTCGGTGCTAACACAAAGTCTGAAGTTCTCACCAGGGGTGGTGAAGGAGTCCATGCTTCCACGATTTCTAAAGCACGCGTCCTTGGTAAAAGATGGCCTCTTCTGCCCTGGTGCTGGGACTTATGGGGTGATAGTGTTGCGCTCTGATTGGCAGAGGGCGCTGGGAGGAGTTCTTAGAAGGGTCACACGACCCTCATCTGGACAGGTCACCCCGTCCCGGAACACCACCGATTGGTCAAATCTGATCTCAGGGTGGTCCTACGCGGCCGAAACCCATCGCGATTGGTAGAGTGCAGTGGGGGGAGTTCTTAGAGGGGTCACACGAACCACATCTGGATGGATCACCCCACCCTGGAACACCCCTGATTGGTCAAATCCCCTCTCCGGGTCGGCCTATGAGGGCGAATCCTCTCCTGATTGGCAGAGGGAAGTGGGAGGAGTTCTTAGAGGGGTCACATGACATACTTTGCTTCCGGTCGTGTGTCCTCCTTGACCCTGGAAGTAATACCCTGTGGGTGGGACTTCTGGTGATAGGTGGGCGGGGTTTAAGGGGTAAGGGGCGAGCTTTTAGGGGTCAAAGGGCCGGTTTGGGTTTGATTGACGGTACGGCCCTAATAGTACTACTGGACACACTTAGAGGCCCTTGCCTTCCAAAAGGGTGGCTTTGTAAATTTAGTATCAGCTCATCTTGAAGGAAGGATTGATTCTTGAACCGCATGAAGTAAAGTAATAAATCCAGTGAGCTAGCCACACCCTCAGTCTCATCAAAGCTCCCAGGCCCCCCTTCATCTTGGAATCTCGGTTTAAATGTCATACCCCAAGGAGAGTCACTTATACATCAGTCTCTGTGTCCCAGGACAAGAAGCCATTCTTCTCAGCCACTTTAGCCCATGCTTACCGGGCCCACTGGATGATAGGGAGAGGTAGGAATTTGTGGGCCCCTGCTGTTAGTGGGCATGCTGGCAGGGTGGGATTCAGTAGTATGGAAACCGGACACCCTTGGAGGCCCTTGCCTTCCAAAAGGGTGGCTTTGTAAATTTAGTGTCAGGTGTTCTGGAACGAGGGTCCTTGGACATTGGGGACTTCACTTTGTGTTGCAGCTTGCTGAAGGTTTGCTTCAGGCACATTAACATCTTTTGGAGAACTTTGCTCCTTGAAGGGGATGGTGTCCTAGCTCTGGAGGCCTTTGGTGACTTTGAGGGAGAACCGTCAGGACTCTCACTTGCTTTCTCCCCAGCTTGCGAAAGCCCTGTTGTACTCGTTGCAACGGACACCATCTTTGGTTGCTTGCGGGGAGCCCTTTTCCCCTTTCCATCCCGCCTCTTGCTCTTGTCTGCTGGAAGGAGCCACAGCACTGGCATCTTATTGTGGTTGGATGATGCTGAGGAGTCTCCTGGAGTCCATCGCTGTGGAATTCCATGGGATCTTCCCGGCAAGTCAGCACCTGCAGAGCCAGCTGGTCTCTTCCGTCGATGCTTACCACACTTCTCGCAGACTCTGATTGGTGGCTGGTCCCTGGAGAGCTTTGAATTCACAGTTCCATTGAACCCACGTGAATGCATGATGTCTCGAACACCATGCAGCTCAGCAGATGTCTCCTTTGCAGTTTTCTCACCCTTCCTCTTTCCTGGATATGCCTTGCGGCACTGCTGGCAAACTGAGACCTGGCCCGCCAAGGGGCGGGAGCTGCTCAACATTTCCGTCAGCTGCTTGATCTGCAGGTCGTGTGCAGCCTGCCCAGCAATGAGAGAGTCAAGGGTGGATCTTGTTAGCTGCTCAGAGCCTGGTGCCTCTGGGGCAACCTGGTGCCATTGGGTCCTGGGAAGATCTGCCCTGCCCTCACCTGCTTGTGCCCCTGGCCGCAGGCAGGAGCCTTCTCCCAAGAGAACCTTCCTCTCCATGTGCAGCTCCAGCTTCTCTTCAGTCCCTTTGGTGCCGCTCACATTGGTAAGGGGCTTTCTCAACTCGCTCCTATAAATCTGGAGTGTCGCTGCGAGTGTCTTCTCTGCTATTGCGGTTCCTGGAGGTGGCGATGTCAGACCCACCCCTGCTGGCAGAGTGCAGCGCTGTGGGTTAGTCTGCTTTCCTGCCACACCATCATTCCTGCCCGTCTCCATGGTGGTATCTTCCACTGGCGTTGGAGGACGTGTGGAAGAAGAGGAGCTTGTGCTTCGCCTCCCCATCTGCAAGAAATCGGTCTCCATCTCACTGAACTCCACACGGGCTCCCCTGGCTGGGACGGTGTGAGGCAGCTTTGCCAGGGGCTCTGGGTCCAGGGTGAGCAGCCCCCTCTGCATGACCGGATGCTGACGCCTTATGTGGAGTTCGACGGGGTGGTCAGGCTGTTGTCCCATCGTTGGGAATGCCGCTGTCCTGTGCTTGCCTGGCTCCTTACGGGGGTGGAGTGGCCCAGGCAGGGCAGTCTCTCTCCGGAGGGGAGCATCCCTGTGCGACTCTCGCACCATCTTAGGAAAGGCCTTCGTTTGGATCTGCCAGCATTTCTGAGCCACGTGATCCTGCAGCTTGACCCCCGCTGTGGGCACAAACCTGGCCAGGATGGCATCAGGGGATGCCATGATCCTATGGGCCTTTTGGGGAAGGGGTCCCCAGGGGCAGACACATGGCTCCTGGATCTCCTGTGCACGCTGAGGGCTGGTGTTGGATCTGAGGGGCTCCGGGACCTTTGCTGGAAATCCACATTTGGGCGGATCAGGGTCTACTTCCAATAGATGATTGGTGTCTCGCTTACCCAGCAATGGCTTCCCCGGGATGGGGGTTTGTGGAGCCCCAAGTCGCCTCTGCAGATGCTTCTGCCAGATGTTGAAGTCTGAGCTATGGACTGAAGTCTGGTCCAGACCCATGGTCTGCTCTCCCCGGTCTCGTCTGCCGTGGGCAGGAGGCCTGGAGAGAGGCTGGTCTTGGATGGGATGGGTGGATCCTTCCCAGCTCGCGAAGGGCATGATCTCCCCTGTGTGGCAGAGGGGCTCCGACTGAATGATGGAGGCTTCTCTCAGGGAAAAGGAGCTTTGACTCCAGAGGGCAGAGTTGGTGGATTCCCTAGAGGAGTAGGAGAACTGGCTCGTGGCAGATGTCGACACACTCGGCCTGTGGGAGAGAGCAGACAGGGACAGATGGGACATGGCCCTGCTGAGCAAAGGCAGGGCTTGGGCACAGCTTTCCAACAGTAGTGCAATGGGGCAGTGCCTAGGCATGCATTGCACACCACACCCTGACACAAGGACCTCAACTGGGTAACGAAAGACTGAGAGGGGGAGCCGGCACTCATTTTATCCTGAACGATAACCCCTTCGTCACACGCACATGTGCAGCACGTAGCACAATGGGGCCTTGAGCCTGATTGGGGATCTAGTGCTATTTTAACAGAAAGATTAGCTAACAACAATTGCTTTGGGTGAGGAAGATGTGAGCATGTGTAACTCTCGGCAGAGGAGGTTGTGAAGGCCAAGGATACTGGTCTAGATCAGGGGTCTCAAACATGCGGCCCGCGGGCCGCATGCGGCCCGCGGAGCTCTTCCCTGCGGCCCGCGGAGCTCCCCAGGGGAGCTCCGCAGGGGCCCCCAAGAGAAAAGCGGAGGCTCCCGCCTCCGCCCCTCTCCTGGAGCCTCGGCGCATAGAGCGCCGAGTCTCCGTCCGAGCGCCTGAGCCCCGCCCCGATCCGAGCCGCGTGGGGAGGGGGCGGGGCTGGGAGCTCTGGGCTGAGCGCTGCGCTCGGCGTGGAGCTCCCAGCCCCGCCCCCTCACCACGCGGCTCTGAGCGGGACCGCCGGAGACGCGCTCGGGTAAGGGGGGGGGAAAGCGGGACCCGCCGGGGCCGGGCCGGGGGAAGGGAAGCGGGACCCGCCGGGGCCGGGCTGGGGGGGGGGGAAGGGAAGCGCTCAGGGCTGGGGCAGAGGATTAGGGTGCGGGGGGATGAGGGGTTCATGATGTGGGGGCGCTCAGGGCTGGGGCAGAGGATTAGGGTGTGGGGGGATGAGGGCTCTGGCTGGGGCTGAGGATTAGGGTGCAGGGTCCTAGTGCCTGCCCTCCGCCAGTACTGGCAAGGCAGGCTTCCCTTACCCTGAGCCTCTCCAACCCCAAACCCTCAGCCCCAGCCAGAGCCCTCATTCCCCCCGCACCCTAATCCTCAGCCCCAGCCCTGAGCACCCCCACATCATGAACCCCTTATCCCCCTGCACCCTAATCCTCAGCCCCAGCCAGAGCCCTCATCCCCCTGCACCCTAATCCTCAGCCCCAGCCAGAGCCCTCATCCCCCCACACCCTAATCCTCTGCCCCAGCCCTGAGCGCCCCCACATCATGAACCCCTCATCCACAGCCCTCACCCCACACTCCAAACCTCTTCCCTAGCCCTGAGCCCCCTCGCATCATGAACCCCTCATCCACAGCCCTCACCCCACAGCCCAACCCTCTTCCCTAGCCCTGAGCCCCCTCGCATCATGAACCCCTCATCCACAGCCCTCACCCCACAGCCCAACCCTCTTCCCTAGCCCTGAGCCCCCTCGCATCATGAACCCCTCATCCACAGCCCTCACCCCACAGCCCAACCCTCTTCCCTAGCCCTGAGCCCCCTCCTGCATCATGTACCCCTCGCCCTCAGCCCCACAGCCCTCACCCCTGCACTCCCTCCTATCCCCAAACTCCGTCCCAAAGCCTGCACCCCCACCCCCTGCCGCAGCCTGGAGCCTGCATCGAGCACAGAGCCTGCATCCAGACCCCCTCCCCCACCCAAACTCCCTCCCAGAGCCTTAGGCAGTAAATCTAAGTGCGTGTTTTGTCCTTTGAGTGAGGTGCATTACTGAGTGTATATATTTATTAAAACTGCGCGCGCTTAGGGGAGGAGGTGGAGAAGAGACAGGGCAGGGGCGGGGCCTCATGGAAGGGGTGGATTGGGGGTGGGGCCAGGGGCAGCAAGGGGGCGTGTCAGTGATGCGGCCCTCGGGCCAATGCACTAGTCCTCATGCGGCCCTCGGGGTCATTTGAGTTTGAGACCCCTGGTCTAGATGAACCTTTGGTCTGACCCAGTCTGGCTGTTCTTATGTTCTTACATTCTAACCCACTGGAAAACTGTCCTCTTCTAATGGCTGACACTAGAGGCTAACAACCTACTATTGCTCCCAGTTAATGGAGTTTCTCTGGTGGTGGAGGACTGTGCTATGGCCCTAAAAGTCCTGGGTTTGAACCCAGCTGATGACTCATGATTGGGGTGTATCACGTGGTGTCCCACTCACTGCTTGTCTGGAGCCTACTCTGGGGATTAGCTCTCGAGGCCAATGCCCCTTCCAATTGTCGCATGTGGTCACATCATCTCTCTGTCATTCCGGGAACTGCAGTGTCCCCTTCTTGGCTAGGCCACTCAGCGTTTCCCCCTCTTCCAGGGTACAGTCCTTCAATTGCCTGTCACTCCCACAGTGACCCAGACAGACCTCCTGTTCAACGCCCCGCCGGTCTGGGCCGTGCCCTCGGTGGCTGGTAGGGAAACCTGGGCCCACACTTCACACCGGGCTCCAGGCCAGGGACCCTCAACCCAGCAGTTCTGGGCTTTCCTCTCCCAGCCTGGACTGCTTCCTACTACTCCTGGTTCCCCTCCTTGCTCTGGGTGCACCTGCTCCAAACACTCCCCCCTCTTCCCAGGGAGGGGCTGCCCTTTCCCAGCCGCGGCCCCTGTCTCTTGCCAGCTTCCTGGCTTTATAGGCCCTGCCGAGCTGAGCCTGCTTGGAATCCATTCCCTGCTCCCTGGCTCTTCCTCCAGGTGCACCCTGTGGAGTTCATGGGCCTGCCTGGCCACCTGAGCCCCTTCCAGTCCTAGGTGGGGTGGACACCCCCTCACAGCGTGTCATTGGATTGCTTTTTCTTTCAGACACAGCACGGGCAGGTTCGAGACAGTCGCCTGCTGGCAGATATTGCCGTACAGAAGGATTTGATCCTACTCACAACCCCAACTTGTAGTCTCTGCATTTAATTTCTGATAATCCCTCACCTCACTTTCACTGGTATCTCACCTGTTATTTTAGGATGCTGGTGTGTCTGGTTTTCCCTGCTCCCTCCTCTCTACATTCATTATCCCCTCCCACCCAGCCCCCAGTCTGGTGCCCCCCGCTCAGTTGCCTTACGGTATCAGAACTGCATCCAGGTGTCTGGCCACGTCCTGTTGCCTCCTCTCAAGAAGCCAGAGGCTCTGAGCCAAGGGGAGCTTCTCCAGGGGCACAGGGCAGCTGTGGAACAGAGAGCAGATAGCTGAGTGCAGGCCCTGCCCTCAGGCCCTCTTTTACCTAGAGGGGCGGCATCGAAAGGCTCCCTGTCCCCTTCTCCACTGAGGCAGCCTCCTCCCCTGCAATACCCGGGCCTTGGATGTTCTGGGTTGGGGTTAGCTGGATTGTTAGGTGATCCTGTCTAGTGCTGAGGAGGTGAGTGTCTATCCTGCTGGCTGCATGAGTCATGTCCCTTCCACAGAAGCTAATCAACATATAGGATAACAGCCTACTCTAGCTACCAACTATGCAGCTACTTCTTTAGCACTAAGGGGTGCTTTATGCTGTAGAGCTGAAGGTCCAGGGTTCAGATCCTACTTGGAACCTATGCTGGGGGACTGGAGGAGGGGCCATTACCCAAGTGCTGCTGGATCCCCTACTCACCGTACCAGAAAGACCAGCCTTCCTCCTGACCTCTCCACCTCACCTCCCCGGGGTGCACGGGGCTGCTCCCAGAAAACATTTTCTCCCACTCTTGGGAGGAGAGGATGGTCCAGTCCAGTCGACACAATCTACCCCTCCCCGCCACTGCCCCGGGTTAAATGAGCCGTATGACGCTTGGAGAAGGGAATGACCCACTGTACGAGGCGTGGGGGTGGATTAGAGATGGCAACTTCTGCAGGGTGGGAACGAATTGCAGGAGTCTAAAGGAGAAGAGTTGCCTGCGTGGTACATAGGTCGGGGCAGGGGAGGGATTACTCAGGCTACTGCCCCTCGGTGGGGATGAATTGCATGGCGCTAAAGGAGGCGACTGACCCACTGCAGATTTATGGAGAGGGGCATTGCTTACCACGTCTCTAGGGATGCACCAGCCTCCTCCACCTCTTGCGCACAGCAACCAAAAGCTGCCAGAAGTGAGACATAAAGGAGACATTGAGCTGCTTGGGCACCCTCTGCTTCTTAGCAGCCTATTGCTCCAGATTTCAGAGGCAGCCTGTGAACGGAGCCCCAGCCAGTGCCTCTGCATGACTCTGGGCACGACTGTGCCTTCGCAGGAAGAGGGGAGGCAGGTGGGGGAATAGACCCTATTTCTTTGCTTTGCATGGGGCCTGAGTCTGCCACCGCAGCTGTGGGGTCAGGGGCTGCTTACCTTTCGGTTTCTTTTTTGTCTTTCTGGGCCTCCTCTTCCTCGGAGAAGCCTGCCACACACAGAGAAAGCAGCAAGGTTAGAAGAGAACTCCTCAATAAACCTGGGAGAACAATGAGCCAGAGATGATTGCCATGTGGGGCCAGAGGGAAGTTTTTCCTTCTGGGAGAATATTGCACTCTGAGGCATCATGGGTAGGCATTGTGCTTTCCTATGATGCAGCCAATATAGGGCACAAAGCACAAACCATAACAGGGGTCACTGGAACACTCCAGGGGTTGGAGAAACAGGGATTGCTGGTACCAGGAGCCTGCAGAGTTTATAAGCATTGAAGGAGAGAGCCTGCAAAGTTCTCTCTCCTGCAGAGATGATCAAACTCTGCAGGTTTTAGGATTGCAGAGTATGCAACTAACCCCAGATACCATGCACGGAATTCAGACCGTGGGGGAGAAATCCCACATCTGGACAACAGTGTTTCCTGGATACATATTTAGGGAATGCATGATATCGGGGTTTTCTCTGCAGCCATTTGGGATGGCCATGCTACTCCTGAGTGATGAAGTCTTGAATGGCTTATGCAAATCCTCCCAAACAAGTGTGATATAACCCCTAGATCATCCTTAAACGGCAGCTGTTTTACACCAAAAAACAACAACAACAGTTTGGCATGAGCTCAGTCCACTTGCCTGAGAGCTGCAAAGTTTCTTGAAAGTAAACTGCACTGCTTGCAGCTTAACTATCCAGGTATTCCCTTCCCAGGCTAGATCTTTCTCTCCTGGGCTCGGCCCCTTCCCTCCTCCCCCACAGTTTAGTTCCTTTAGTTCTCCAGATGTTTTCAGCAGGCTTCCTTATGGGGCAGGGAGGTGGTGGAAAGAACCTAGATTAACTCACTTCCAAGCCTTCAATAGGATTTGGCTATGACAGGAATCCTTTGTCTCCCAGTTTGACACTCCACCCCCCCCTGCACCTCCATCCTAGTGGAAAAATACCACCAGTCCAAAATGATGTCCATCTGAGGGAACTGGGATTGTTTAGTCTGCCGAAGAGAAGAATGAGGGGGGATTTGATAGCTGCTTTCAAGTCCCTGATAGGAGGATCCCAAGAGGATGGATCTAGACTTTTCTCAGTGGTAGCAGAGGACAGAAGAAGGAGTAATGGTCTCAAGTTGCAGTGGGGAAGGTTTAGGTTGAATATTAGGAGCAACTTTTTCACTAGGAGGGTGGTAAGGCACTGGAATGGGTTCCCTAGGGAGGTGGTGGAATCTCCTTCCTTAGAGGTTTTTAAGGGCAGGCTTGACAAAGCCCTGGCTGGGATGATTTAGTTGGGGATTGGTCCTGCTTTGAGCAGGGGCTCGGACTAGATACCTCCTGAGGTCCCTTCCAACCCTGATATTCTATGGATTCTATAATTCTATGAGGTGACATGATCACATGACCCTGCAGTGTCAAAGCAGCATCCCAGGAAACTTCTCAGGAAGGAGGAAGATTAGCATCTTCCATGTCCTATTGTCCTTCCTAATGGCCCATCCAGGCTGATTGCCTACTATTTGGGGGCATTCCCCTGGTGCAAGCACTTTTGTAATTGATACAGAGCCCATATTCCTAACTTCAGATACAGAAATGATACATCCATCCAAATAGGATAATCCCATTCAGTAAATCAGAACCTTTCCAAGGATAACTCACATGACCCATCTTGCATAAAACATACCTTAGTTATGCCATATCCCTAGAACAATATCTCTATGAAGAATATGGGGCATAATGTCACAGGGGTGAAGAAGCATGTGGACAAGGGCGATCCGGTGGATAGAGTGTACCTGAACTTTCAGAAAGCCTTTAACAAGATCCCTCATCAAAGGTTCTTAAGCAAAGTAAGTTGTCATGGGATAAGGGGGAAGGTCTTCACATGGACCACTAACTGGTTTAAAGATAGGAAACCAAAGGTAGGAATAAATGGTGAGTTTATGAAGAGAGATAAATAGCAAGGTCCCCCAAGGATCTGTACTGGGACCAGAGTTGTTCAACATCTTCATAAATGATCTGGAAAAGGGGGGAAACAGTGAAGTGGCCAGATTTGCAGATGATACAAAGCTAAAGATCGTTAAATCCAAAGCTGAATAGGCCCTCCTTGTTCCCACATGTGTAACTCTGTGTCGGGCTGTGTGAAAATGCATGTTGTTTGAATGGGCCCCATTTGCCAAACAAACTCTCCAGAACGCTCTGCATGACCATTCTGCCAATCTTTGTGTCATCAGCACATTTTTATCAGCAGCAATTTTGTATTTACTTCCAAGTCATTGAAAAATATTGAATAGCATCAGACCTAGTACTGATCCCTGCAGAGCCCCATTAGAAACACCAACATTCAATGAGCCCTTTGACAACTGCTTTTTGAGATCTGTCAGTTAGCCATTAGCCTGTTCTCAATCCCTTTAACCTGTGCTCCATTGATATTGTATAGTGCTAATTTTTAATCCAAATGTCCTGCGGTTCTTGGATGCCTAAACAGGGGAATCTCAAGTTGGAGGAGAGAGGTTATTTTACCTCTGTATTTGGCACTGGTGCAACCACTGCTGCAATCCTGTGTCCAGTTCTGGTGTCTAACATTCAGGAAGGATGTTGATAATTTACAGAGGGTTCAGAGAAGAGCCATAAGAATGATTAAAGGATTAGAAAACATGCCTTATAGTGATAGAGTTTAGGAGCTCAGTCAATGTCGCTTAAAGAGGTTAAGGGTGGTTTGAGGAAAGGTCTATAAACACCTACATGGGGAAGAAATCATTACAAATGGGCTCTTCAATCTAGCAGAGAAAGGTCTCACATGGTCCAATGGCTGGAAGTTGAAACTAGACACATTCAGACTGGACAGAAGGTGTCCATTTTTAACAGTGAGAGGAATTAACCAGTGGAACAATTTACCAAGTTCACGGTGGACTGATTCTCCATCACTGGCAATTTTTTAAATCAAGATTGGACATTTTAATTCAAGGCATGCCCTAGGCATGATTGTGGGGAAGTTCTTTGGCCTGTGCTAGACAGGAGGGTCAGACTAGAAGATCACAATGGGCCCATCTTGCCTTGGAATGTGTGAAGCACAGCACCTTCCAAAAGTCTAAGTTTGTCACATCTATGTTTGACATGGCCCATTTTCCATAAAACATTGTTAACCTGCTTTGAATATATTCCCGTCCTTTAATTCTTTATTGATTGAATCCTATATCAGTTTGTCCATTATTTCAGGCTAAATGGCCTATAAGAAGCCAGGCCAACCCCCCGTAGCTTTTTGAATATTGACAAAACATTAGCACACTTCCAGCCTTCTGGAATTCCCTCAGGAATCCTACATTGGTTAAAAAATTAATGTCCGTGGGCCAATAACCTCCTGAGCCAGCTCTTTGAGGACTTTTGGGTGGAGATGATCCGATCCTGCTGATTGAAAACTACTTCTGTTTGGTTCCTGCATTCAGCTGGCATCAATCCAGCCTTTCCATCTCTCAAGGAGCCTCACTTACCTCAGATCTGGCAAGCCTGATCACAGCATAATACAGAAGAAAGAGCAGCAGGATCCTTAGGCAGGAGGCAGAGTTGAGAAAGAGGAGGAGTGATCTCATTTCGCCGGGCTCAGGCACTAAGAATCAGAGATACACTCAAAGCAGCACCAAGTACCCAGGCTACACCTGAGGGCAGGTTGCTGCTCTGGCATCAGGCAGGCGCTGATGTCATCCCTAGGTCACAATGAGGCTGCTCTCCTGCAATCTCCCTCTTGCCTGTGAGGTGTCAATGCTGTACTTAGATCAGGAGATAGGATGTGGCAATTGCCCAAGGGGGCTGAGCTGCTGAGCTCAGAATAAGGCAGGAGAGAGGGCATCAGGTTTCCCAGGAAAACCCTGGGTCTTTTCCAAGCTCTATGACTCTCAAGCCCCTAGGCAAGGGACATTTTTTCCCTACTTGTGGGAACTCCTAAAACCCCTGTGACTGAGGCAGAATCTCCCAGCCTGAAGTGAGAAGCAGCCCTGAAGTGATTATCTAGTGGTACGAGGGCACAAAAATGTTCACGGTATAGCCAGCCCAAGCATTCCAAACCCTTGAGCTGGGCCTCACCAAAATTTTGAGATTGGCTTCCAAATAATGAGATCGTCAAAAAACATTAATCTGGGGAACTCTTCATTTGCCTTCTGGTGTCTGAGCCGCTAGGGTGCACTCAATTCACGTTCTCCAGCTTCTCTTTTCAACCATGAGGGATTAAAATTGGCTAACAAATAAAATTAAATAAAGAGCTGAGATTCTCAAATAAATCACTTGACTCCAGCAGTGGGCGCTTTAAGAAAAGCACCCTATATCATAAGATAATAAAGAGCCCTACCTCTTATTAACATCTTCAATCAGTAGCTCTCAAAGCACTTTACAAAGGAGGTCTGTAGTATTAGCCCCCTTTTCGAGATGGGAAACTGAGGCACAGAGCAGAGCAGACTGGATACTGGACTAGATGGCCCCTGGGTCTGACCCAGTGTGGCCGTTCTTATGTTACAGCTGTTCAGTCTCCTTGATACCTGTGATGTCATAATCCTGCTCAGTTCTCCAGTCTTCCATGGAGTCTGGATGGAAAGACAGGGTAGATGTCACCTAGTGAGCTGGGCCTGTGAGAGCAACCTGTGTTCAGGCAGAGAGGGGCTCCTGGGAGAACAGAGTCAGGGCTCCGTTAAAGAGCCAGAGACAAGGGCCTGGCCTGAGTGTAACCCACCAAACTTTGATTACACCCGTACCCGTAATAATTCCATTGTATTGCAGGGACAGTGAGCAGGTTCAGTCTGTTTCGACAGCAGATCTCCCACCTGTGGAGAACACCACAAATATGCAAATTGGGACAGGTGCGGATGCCAATATCCAGAGTTGCTCCGATTTGGAGGAAAGATACCACAGGGTAGTAAAGCTGCTCAGACTAAACAAAAAAATTCTTCTGTTGATAAGACGACAATCTGTGGGTTAACTAAGACGCCTCATAATTCGAAACATGCTCTTATCATTACAGCAATACAGCACATACTGGTCAAAGAAAAATAACAGTATCTAACATACAGATTTCTTCAGTACTGAAAGGTACATGGGCCACTAATCCTACGCATTGAAAGTATGCGCTGCTCATTTGGCATTTATGTCCTCACACCCTCCTGAGCTGACCAAGCAGCAAGCACCCTGTTCTTTGCATTGCCTGGGATCCTTCTCCTGGCAGTTATCTGCTTGCTGCAGGTAGCCAAAGCAGGCCTGCGAACATCAGCCCTCAGGGAAGAGATCTTCAGCGCCCTTCCGATACGGCTGTCTCTCTCTGGGGCTGGCTGAACTGGCAGAACAGGTTGGCACCCCCTTTTTTTTAAATTTGGGAGTGGAATTGGCCCTCCACCCTTGGAGATGCCCTACTGAGCATGTGTGACCCAAAGCAGCCCTCTAGTCACACCCTACATGCGATGGAAATAATCTTTGTACAAAATATGCCTTGTGAGGTCCTCAGTCTGTGCTCTAGTAACCCCCCTGCATTGTAAGCCTGGGTTTATCATTGCTGGGCTGGGTCTCACGGCCAACATGTATCTCCAACAGACCACAGTCGTCAGCAGGATTGAACATGGTATCTGTGAAGTTCAGTATATGTGCCTCTACTTCATGAACTAAAAGCCACGTGGCTCTTAGCTAAGGCTGTAACAGACTCATCAATCTCTAGCTAGGCTGGGCGCCACTAGAGGGGGACACAGACTCATAGACTTTAAGGTCAGAAGGGACCATTATGATCTTCTAGTCTGACATCCTGCCCAACGCAGGCCACAGAATCTCACCCACCCATTCCTGTAACAAACCCCTGACCTACGTCTGAGCTGCTGAAGTCCTCAACTTATGGTTTAAAGACTTCAAGGTGCAGAGAATTCTCCAGCAAGTGACCCGTGCCCCATGCTGCAGAGGAAGGCGAAAAACCTCCAGGGCCTCTGCCAATCTGCCCTGGAGGAAAATTCCTTCCCGATGCCAAATATGGCGATCAGCTAAACCCTGAGCATGTGGGCAAGACTCACCAGCCAGACACCCAGGAAAGAATTCTCTGTAGTAACTCAGATCCCACCCCATCTAACATCCCATCACAGACCGTTGGGCCTATTTACCTGCTAATAATCAAAGATCAATTAATTGCCAAAATTAGGCTATCCCATGATACCATCCCCTCCATAAACTTATCCAGCTCAGTCTTGAAGCCAGTTCGGTTTCTTGCCCCCACTGCTCCCCTTGGGAGGCTGTTCCAGAACTTCACTCCTCTGATGGTTAGAAACCTACATTTAATTTCAAGTCTAAACTTCCTGATGGCCAGTTAATATCCATTTGTTCTTTACTGAGCTTAAATAATTCCTCTCCCTCCCTGGTATTTATCCCTCTGATATATTTATAGAGAGCAGTCACATCTCCCCTCAGCCTTCTTTTGGTTAGGCTAAACAAGCCAAGCTCTTCGAGTCTCCCCTCATAAGACAGGTTTTCCATTCCTCGGATCATCCTAATAGCCCTTCTCTGTACCTGTTCCAGTTTGAATTCGTCCTTCTTAAACATGGGAGACCAGAATTGCACACAATATTCCAGCGCGCCACACCAAGCAAGCATAGGTTACATACTTCCCCTAGCTGAGGAAGTGCCTCCCGAGCTTCGGATACTTCCCATCTGATATCCCAGATAAGCCCCTGGTTCTAGGGCCAATAAAGCCCAGTCATTGGCAGGCAGCATTGAATCTCGGACCTCTGAAGCTGAGTGTTTGAGCCTCTACTGCATGACCTAAATGCCAGCCTCCTAGGCTAAGCTTCAGAGGTCCCAGGTTTGATCCTGCCCACCGACAATTGGGGTCTGTCAGTGTTATACTAACACATCCATATTACACTACACAGACCTTCTGACTCAGGTCTGTGGCTTGAGCTGCATCCACACTGCAAAATGACAGGGCTTGGACCCAAGTCCCAGCAGAACTCAGGATCTGACCCTGAACCCCCATTTGTAGGGTCCTAAGACCCAGGCCCTGTGTGTTTGCTGACCCGAGTCAGACTCATTTGTGCATGGATGGAAGTGGGGCTTGGGCTCAAACCTGAGTCAGAGCCCGGGCTTAATGTACAGTGTAGACGTACCTGCAGTTAGCTTGGCAGGTTCGTCCTTTAGCTCAAAATAGTTACTAAACTGCTCAAGATAGTTAAGACCAAAGCAGACTGTGAAGAACTTCAAAAAGATCTCACAAAACTAAGTGATTGGGCAACAAAATGGCAAATGACATTTAATGTGGATAAATGTAAAGTAATGCACATTAGAAAAAATAACCCCAACTACACATACAATATGATGGGGGCTAATTTAGCTACAACGAATCAGGAAAGAGATCTTGGAGTCATCGTGGATAGTACTCTGAAGACATCCGCGCAGTGTGCAGCAGCAATCAAAAAAAGCAAACAAGATGTTAGGAATCATTAAAAGGGGGATAGAGAATAAGACTGAGAATATATTATTGCCCTTATATAAATCGATGGTACGCCAACATCTCGAATACTGTGTACAGATGTGGTCTCCTCATCTCAAAAAAGATATACTGGCACTAGAAAAGGTTCAGAGAAGGGAAACTAAAATGATTAGGGTTTTGGAACGGGTCCCATATGAAGAGAGATTAAAGGGGCTAGGACTTTTCAGTTTGGAAAAGAGGAGACTAAGGGGGGATATCATAGAGGTCTATAAAATGATGAGTGATGTGGAGAAAGTGGATAAGGAAAAGTTATTTACTTATTCCCATAATACAAGAACTAGGAGTCACCAAATGAAATTAATGGGCAGCGGGTTTAAAACAAATAAAAGCAAGTTCTTCTTCACACAGCGCACAGTCAGCTTGTGGAACTCCTTGCCTGAGGAGGTTGTGAAGGCTAGGACTATAACAGGTTTAAAAGAGAACTAGATAAATTCATGGAGGTTAAATCCATTAATGGCTGTTAGCCAGGCTGGGTAAGGAATGGTGTCCCTAGCCTCTGTTTGTCAGAGGGTGGAGATGGATGGCAGGAGAGAGATCACTTGATCATTACCTGTTAGGTTCACTCCCTCTGGAGCACCAGGCATTGGCCACTGTCGGCAGACAGGATACTGGGCTGGATGGACCTTTGGTCTGACCCAGTATGGCCATTCTTATGTTCAGGTGACACAGGCCCGTGACTGCAGAGCGGAAGCACCAGACTTCACGTCCCTGCCACCATAGGGACAGAGGGTGTCTGATTCAATGGAGTAAGCATGCCATATAGCACATGGATTCATCGCATGGGATTACATAGCAAGACTACTCAAAAACTAAATCCCTGGGGAATGTAATGCTCTCTTTACTGAGTGGAGCTCCAAGCAGAAGCAATCACACCAGGCAGCAGCAGATGCCTGTAGGTTTCCAGGTGGCACTGAAGATGCTGCATAACACCTGGAGCTCTAAAGACCGCATTGCATGGTCCCTCCACTTGAACCTCTCCTCCCTCATAATCCCCGGCCCTGGGGCTGTGCTATGGAGGCCTTGGACAGGCCATCCACATGGAGGTGAATGTGACCTGTCCCTCATGTCAGTGCTTTAGAGCCATTTCCCCTGGTGGTTTCACAGAGAATGACATCCGGGCAGGTCTCTCTCCAGCTGTAATTACTGGCATTAGTCACCGGAGTGCAGGGGTTATTGGGGTGACTTGTTTCCCCACCCCTTCCTGGGTAACAGACTCCCACACAGCAGTACTCCAGTGGCCTTATGCCAGGGCTTTGGCCTGACTCCGGCCTCAGGGGTCCTTCCAACCCTTATATCAGGCGGCTTTCCAGCCTTGGTGGCTGGCAGGGAAAGCCAGGCTGCCCCTGTATTCTGGGTTCCAATCCAGGGATGCTGACGCAAGCAGTTCAGCTCTATTCCCTCTCTAGGTCAATTCCTCCCTCAGCCAGTCTCAGTCTAGGCCATCCCCGGGCTCACCCCTCCACAGACTCTCCCCCCCATCCCAGGCTCTGCAGAGTTCTCTCCAGCTCCTGTACCGAGCCACCTCCCCCAGCACTTTCTCGTTGGGAGCCCAGGCCCTGGTTCCCCACCCCTGAAGCCCTTCCTTTGTATCCGCCACCAAGCTCCTCCCCGGCTGGATCTCATCCTAAACTGGGCCTGCGCTGCCCTGTAGATACCGGCAGGTGCCACATTGAGCTCTCCAGCTCCCCTTAATCCTGTCAGTACCCGTGTGGGGCAGTGGAGCTGGAATACTTTTAATAGTGGGGGTGCTGAAAGCCAGCCCCCTTACCCCAGTCCACCCCACCCCCCGCCTGCAGAGCTGGGAGCAGGACCATGTCTCTGGGAGTGGGGGACCCAGACAGGGGTAAAGGGGCTGAGGCTGTGGCCACAGCTGGGGCTGGCAGCTGGGACCCTGGGCCGGCAGTGGGGTGGCAGCCAGGACCCCAGGCACAGGGCTGGCAGCAGAGCCCCACGTAAAACCTGAGTTCTCGCACTCATGATGTGGGGTTTACGACCCCCTCACAACATGGCTCTAGGCTTTCCTTCCCTTCCTAACCTGATTCTTCAAGAAGTGGGGAAACCTTCCAGCTTCATCAGATTCAAAGTGGTCGGCACTTGTATAGTGACTTAAATCCAAGGATCTCAAAGCATGTCACAGACACTGAGTTGAGTCCCCTGTTAGCTGGGGAAATATTATCTCAAAGTTGCAGATGGGGCAACTGAGGCAGAGAGTGATTTTAAAGCCTTATGTTCAGAGGTACTGAGGACCACTGGCTCACGCTGATGTCACTCTTAATCACTCTGTGCCTCGGTTTCCCCTTCTGTAACATGGGGGTGCTACTCCCCTACCTCATAGGGTTATTGAGTGATACAAGTGTGACATTGGGCAAGTCACTTAGCCTGTGCTTCAGTTCTCCATCCATACAATGGGGCTGAAAGTATTTCTCCATCTCCCAGCGATGTTGTTGGGATAAATACATTAAAGACTGTGAGGAGCTCAGCTACTGCAGAGCATATAAGTACCCAGGACACATAGCATCACAGTCCTCTTGTCAGCACGGGAGTAGCACAAAAGTCAACTTCCCAGCCCCACAGCTGTAGATACCGTAGATTTTAAATTTCAGGATACTCTGATCTTAGCTAATGCAAGTGGTTGGAAATGACTAACAGAGGAAAAACCCCAGACAGTTCAAGCAGTAACTGCCGCTGCTTTTCAAGGAGAGAAGTTTGCCTGATGGTTGTGTGTGGGCCACTTTGCCACCTGTGGAATGACCTGCCTGAGGGTAGATTGATAGGTTCCCCTGCAAGAGCCAGACCACTGGTGCAAGAGAAAAAGAAACAAGCCAGAAAACTCTATGTGGAGTTTACAGAAGCATTAACTCCCCAGAGGTCTAAACCACACCAGCCTAACTTGCACATTTGAATATGTTACATAAAACGAAGAGGGAAACTTTAAATTTCCTCTGCTGAATACTCCAGATACTGTTCCAAATCGTACAATTGCAAAACAATTTTAAACTCGCCTTAAAATACATAAATCACCTTCAGGCATTGTATTTTTCCCCCCAAGAGCCAACATTTTCCCTTTCCAAAACACAGCAATCTTGTCGTTTTCGGTGTAATTATCTAACACACACAGCTCATTGCCACCTCTTAAATACACAAAATAGTGTGTATTCCACAGAACCAAATCAAGTGCATATCATTTTCCTCGTCTATAATTGCTTTAAGTACCGAGGCAGTTGTCATGGTTATGAGGCTTATGTTACATTACCCTTTAGCTTAAAGGTTTTAATGGAGAGAGTTGAAAAAAATGACTCCAGCCCGTAAATGCAAACGTTTAACATCTTAACTTTGAACCACGTGCTGAAAGATCGGAGAGAAACACTGGGTCTCTGTCTCAGTTACCCCGAAGCGGCTTAACGCCGCCGGAGCGTCTTCAGCCGGTATGGAGCTGGCCTGAGGACCCTCTCCCAGCCAGGGACATATTGGAGGTGCAGAGGGGAGGGCCCGGCATCACTCCAGAATATGAAGAGCACAATGGAGACCGAAAAGCCACTTTACCAACACTACCTGCCTGAAGCACAGGAGCGCGGGGGTGAGGGGCGGGTTGTTGAGAAACGGGGCCATTGGCCTTTATTTCTCCTTCCCAACACCATCCACTCTCAGCATCACAGGGCCTGATCCAGAAAAAACTCAGCTGAGCATCACACGCCACACTCTGAGCAGTCCTGCTGACGCCCATGGGACTACTCATGCAATAGCAGGCATTGCACCCAATACTCAGTGCTACCAAAAGCCCATAGCCCTCATTTTTCCATAGCCCCCTGGGACGTTCCCCTGGTGTTATCTGGACCGGTGATCTGCTAGGTCACTCCAATCCTCGACTCTGGGAGCCAGCCTTACCCTGCTCCGCTGTGAGAAACCCCACTCCTGGGCCGTTCACACACAGCCTGCGGCATGTAAGCTGCTCCCAGCTACGTGAGTGAGCACTTTTGGCCAGCCGTTGCTTGGATTGTGCAACTGAATGACACTAGCCAATATCTCTGGTCCCAGACACAACTCTACGAACCTCTGTCTTGCAGTGTCCAGTTATGCCCCCCGGACGCTGCAAGCTTATATGAGTTTGTCAATTTAACAAAGAAATTGATATGTACCAGGCTCGTTATCCTGACATGCTTCAAACCAAACACACTGCTTCAGGGTAGAATAAACAAACAAATGTATTAACTACAAAAGATGGATTTTAAGTGATTATAAGTCAAGGCACAAGAAGTCAGATTTTGTCAAATGAAATAAAAGCAAATCACGTTCTAAGCTGATCTTAACACTTTCGGTAGCCTTAAAAAAATAGATGCTTCTCACCACAGGCTGGCTGGTTGCTCTTCAGCCAGGCTCTCCCCTTTGATCAGGGCTTCAGTTGCTTGGTGTGGGGTCTGTAGATGGCGGCGGAAGAGAGAGAGCCTGGCAAATGTCTCCCCCTTTTATCATGTCCTTTCTTTCCTCTTGGTTTTGCCCCCTACCCCCGCCCACCTTCAGGGTCCGGTAACCATGACCTCATCGTAGTCCAAGGGGGGGGGGGGGGCTCACTGGAGAGTCCAACAGATCCTTTGTTGCTGCCTAGGCCTGTGTCCTTTGTTCCTGTGAGGCTGGGCTGGGTTTGTCCCATCCATGCCCTGATGAGGTGTGAACTGCCCCTCTGCTCCTGGAGAATTGTGCCTGGGCTTGTTTTAAGCCATGAGGACACATTTTCAGCCTCATAATTCTATACATGCCATTGCAACCTATAACACTACTATAACAACAATGCTCAGTGCACCATGAGCCTTCTGAAGACACCCGACATGACAAACTTTGCATTGGATGCCACACAATCCTATTATAAGGATGAATACGGGGGTGCAGGTTGCTCCCCTGAGGTACAGAGTCTCACCTCTACTTCCCCTCTTTTTATCAGCCTTCACTACCACATGGCTATATGCTCCCCAGTGCAAGCCATGGGTGCACAATCTAGCCCTTAACGTTCAACCTCCTTGGGGCAGTAGCCTGTCGGTCACTTGTCTGGAAAGCAACGTGCACCCCTATGGAAGGATGGCCCAGTGGTTAGGACACTAGTCTGGGCCTTGGGAAACCCAGGGTGACTTCCCTGCTCTGCTACAGTCTTTCTGAGTGACCCTGAGCAAGTCACTTATCCTCTATGGCAGGGGTGGGCAAACTTTTTGGCCTGAGGGCCACACTGGGGTTGCAAGACTGTATGGAGGGCCAGGTAGGGAAGGCTGTGCCTCCCCAAATATCCTGGCCCCCACCCCCTATCTGCCCCCTCCCACTTCCTGCCCCCTGACTGCCCCCTCAGAACCCCCAACCCATCCACCCCCCCGATCCTTGTCCCCTAACTGCTCCCTCCTGGGACCCCCCACTGCTAACCGCCCCCCAGGACCCCACCCCCATCCGACCCCCCCCTGCTCCCTGTCCCCTGACTGCCCCGATCCCTATCCACACCCCCACCCCCTGACAGGCCCCCCAGGACTCCCACGGTTCTGCAACCCCCCTGTTCCCCATCCCTTGAGCGCCCCCCACGAACCTCTGCCCCATCCAACCACCCCCTGCTTCCTGTCCCCTGACTGCCCTCCGGGACCCCCTGCCCCTTATCCAACCCCCCAGCCCCCTTACCATGCTGCTCAGAGCAGCATGTCTGGCAGCTGCGCCGCCCAGCCAGAGCTAGACACGCTGCCGCCCAGAGCGCAGCCCGCGTGGCGGCGTGGCTGCGGGGGAGAGGGAACAGCGGGGGAGGGGCCAGGGGCTAGCCTCCCCAGCTGGGAACTCAAGGGCCAGGCAGGACGGTCCCGCAGGCCATAGTTTGCCCACCTCTGCTCTATGGGCCTGGGTCACACTGCCCTCCCTGCAGGAGTCCTGTGCGGATAAACGCATTATAATCTGGGAGATGCGCCAACGAGATGAGAGCCACATACGTTCCTTAGCTAGGCAAATAAACCCAGCACATACAATAACAATGCTAATACCTCGGCCTCTCAGCATGCAATCGATTTGACAGGGCTCACGCAGAGGCATAAAACGGATTCTCAGATATTCTGGCTGTTAATTGGAGTTGATTTGAAGCTGAGTTTGGCAGAAATCTTGAGGGGTTTGCTCAGCCTGAAAGGAAAGAGAGACACACACACAACATCTTGAAATCCAGCCAGGAGGGTGTCAGAGGACAGGTCTCCTCTGTTTTTACAGCGCCTCAAGGTTCACCTGGGCCCTGCTGTTGAAGCGAAGGGAGGCAGCAGTGTCTGATCCATTGCATTCGTCCCTGCTTTCAACTGGGTTCCTCTAACACGTTGGCAGGAGAGCAAACAGCAAGGGTTGCTTCTTGTCATAGGTCCTCTGTCACTGCCAGCTGCCATTTTCAAGGCGAACAGTCTGGCCAACCCCAAATATTTAAAAAATCATTAGTTAGCCCCATCCCCCCCAAAAACTCTTGAGATTGGCTTAAAGATCACAAAGTTTAAAAACAAACAGATTATGGCTTCCTTTCCTCTGCCTTCTGGTTTCTGGTGTCTTTAGGCTGCAATCAGGTGCCCAGCTCTGAAGGCCGTGCTGCTGCCAGCACAGAAGTAAAGGGTGGCATACTTTTATCCTATAGGGTACTTTTCTAGTATGGGGTAAAAGTACATGAAAGACCAGATTTCACGGGGGAGACCAGATTTCATAGTCCACAGCGTGTTTTTCACAGCCATTAATTTGGTAGGGCCCTACTTATTACACCAGTCCCTGAAACAATTCCCGCCGAGTCAGCTGGAATCTCCCGTTCTGGCACCGCCCCCTCCAGGAAGAGCTGGGACATAACTCCACAGTCTGGCCCTTTCAAGGATCTGTGTCTTATTAAGCTGCCAGTCAGCAGGGTCTGCCCACTGGGTGCCTGCCTGTATTGTTGCTAAGTGTGCCAGACTGAATGCCGCTTCCTTTTCTAGCCCTCAGCCCCGGTCCCTCTTTGGTTCCAATTGCGAAGTGGAGAAGCCAGTTCCAAATCCAGCCCCCCTCTCCACAAGGGATTAAAGCCCCAGCTCTGCCATTGAGCCTGGGATCCAAACCTCCTGACACGAAGCCCTTCCTGATCGAAACCCTGGTCAAACGGCCCCATGGAGCCCCTGGGAAGGAAAGGAGCCACTTCCCCCCATGCTCTTAGCCCGTCAGCCTAACACAGCATCTCCTCCCATTCTTCTCCCTTCCCCGCAGTCTCCTGCCAGCACTTCACCTTCTTCTACCTCTGCTGAAAAATCCTCCAGCTCCAGAATGACTGGGGTCCAGCTTTCACAAGCATCATCCCTGGCGGAGGTGGAAAGGGAGAGAAAGGAACCTGTAAACAGACGATGACAATGTTACTCCCCCTCTCTCTTCCAGCTGCTCCCTCTCCCAAAGCCGGCAAACAGATGAGTCACTGAGCCACTTGGCTTATGGATAATCAACCCTGGCTCTCTACCTGCGGAGCCAGCATCGAGCTCTGCCAGCCTGCCATCCTCTGCCATGACCGTGGCTGGCGTAACCCCACAAGCTCGCCCAGACAGCAAGCGGGCCCTGCGGACTCACAGCAGGGCCTGATCCTGGGGCTGGTGCCCAGCTCAGGACCCAAGGAGGGTGGGGAAGAAGGTGCTTTTACATCACCTTTGTGAGTCCCCAGTTCCAACCTGCCTCACGGCACAGGGAAGGTTGGCCAGAACCCCCAGGGGTCTATCTGCTTTTGGGAGTGTGGCGCCATTCTGGGCACTGCAGCAACCGTCCCCACTCCCCAGTGGGAATGACGGGAAGGCATGAGAGGAAGATTGCTTGACTTTGCTCCTTACCCCTTGCATACTCATCTGCAGGGAGGGAGATATACTCAGCCACCTCTGGGGTGGGATGTGGCAGGTGTTTAACAGCCCACAGGAATGCTATGCAGCTGAGCCGGTCAGGAGATGCCGACAAAACATTGTATCCAAGTGAAGCAACAAGAAGTTTTTTGAGATTCTGAATCACGGGGCCTAATCCAGCAAGGTACCAAGCACCCTCTGGTCCCCTGGATATCCCTGGGGTTAGCAGGCATCACCCTTGGCAGATAGCCCTGTGATGGGTGATACAGAAAAAAATATATGTACCCACATACCTATCTCATAGATGTAGAAGGGGCTTTGGAAAGTTATTCAGTCCAGTCTCCTGCTTTCACTAGCAGGACTGCTTTGAGCAGGGGGTTGGACTAGATGACCTCCTGAGGTCCCTTCCAACCCTGAGATTCTATGATAAGTACTGTGCCTGGTAGGGTTTTTGTTTGTGTTGTTTTTGCCTCAGATCCTTAAATGGCCCCCTCAAGAATTAAACTCTCAATGCTGGGTTTAGCTAGCCAATGCTCAAACCACTGAACTATCCCTCCCCGCTACGGTAGGAGAAAGCAGCACCCCCCTCCTTACAGCTGACCACACCAGCACAGTCAGACTAGCTGCAGATTTCTCAGGGGTTAGCTGGGCTTGGAGCTTGGCAATGCTCAAGCCAAGTCACATTAGTGTCCCTGTAGCAGCCGTGTTCAAACAGTGGATGGGAAATGATTTTGCTGCTGAAGGATTTTTTTTAAAACACCCTGTTCTCTGTTTGCTGAGTCTGCTCCCTGCCCAGCTCCCCTAGATGAGTGCGTGGGCTTACCTCATAGCGCACTCGGAGCTCTCCCACTGTCAGTAATACAGCCCGGGGATAATGGAGGACTTAGCTCAGGTATGCAGCCAGGCAGCTGGTAGCCTGCGATTATATAAAACATTCCCTTGACATGTAGGAAGGCCCTGACTGGCCAACTTTCTAATGGGAATATTTGCACCAGTCTAGGCTGGCTGTCCTAAGCATTCAAATTAATCAACGTTGCAAGCTTGAAAGTGCTGCTTAGATTAGCTGTTCCTCTGGCTACACCTCTTTTCACCCAGTTTATCCACAAGCCGGGTTCCTTTGCTGTCCATTAGGCACCTCTGAACTGTGTTCCATCAAGAGCGGTTCACACAGGCATTCTCTATGTTCAGCTCCCTTAGCGCCTTTGTGGGTGGGCTTCTCGTTTTCTGCTTTCAGGGTCCGTTTTCATCTAACACGGCTTTTTGATCAGTTCCCGTTTTCACCCATTATCTTTCCTGGCAGTTTTTCCCCTTGCTACCCTCTCTCCAGTTCATCTGTAGACTTGATTTCCCTCTCCTTCCCTGCTCTCCTAGTGCCAGCTCACACACCCAGCGCTATTTCTTCTGCTTCTCCTGGCCTGAAACCCTTCCCCCTTCCCTTCTTTCCTCCTTCTTGTTTCCCAGGCCCCTACTTTTCTTCTCTTGTTCTTTATTTTATCACCTCACCTCCTACCCATCCTCCGGTTCATTCACTAGCTTGGCATCTAGCGTCTTCTCCTTCCCTTCTCCTTCTCTAGCAGCTTTTTCCAGCTGTCCCCTTTGGGCGGATTCAGAGCCCCCTGCCCATCACTGGCTGCCCTCTCACTGGCCGTCTCTCTCCCCAGGACCGTGCTCTGGGCTGCTGCTAGTGCCAGGGTCAGGGTTACTCAGAGGTGTGAAAAATCCACATCCTTGAGAGCCGCAGCTCTGCCGACCTAACCCCCCATCAGGGGCAGCGGAGCCTTCCCGAAAGTGAGGGGGCCAGGAGCCAAGGGCCCCCACCCCCTCCACCCCTGCCCCACCCCTTCCTTCTGAGCCCTGCCCTCAGCCATGCTGGAAACTAGAGTGGGCCAGAAGCCACAGACCCTCCACCTGCACAGGGTGGGGGAGCCCCGGCCTGTGTCCCCGCCCCATGGGCCCCCTGCCCAGGGCAGCAGCGTCCGTGGCTCCCCACAGTTGCCCACATGGCTCTTACCCCAGCCTGGCCCCTGCTGGGGTGCCAGAGTCCGGCCATGGTGAGAACCGCACAGGCAGCTGTGGGGAGCCGTGGACCCTCCATCTGTCCTGGGTGGGGGGGGCCACGTGGCGTGGGGCCACGGGCTGGGGCTGCTCTGCCCCCCCCACACACACTCTGGGCAGGGGGAGGGTCTGCGGCACGGCGTCCCACCTCTGCCCAGGCTCCCTGGTCAGCATCCAGCTGCCAGCCTGGCTAGGGATGTGGGACCTCTGGGGGAGAGGAGAGGCAGGGCCCCTGGTGAAAAGGGAGAGGCCAGGCCCCCTATTCCGGCTCCCCTGAACCCCATGTAGACAGTGCTAGGAAATGGGAGAATTCTTCCCTTGACGTAGCTGCTGCCTCTAGGGGAGGTGGATTAACTGCAGCAATGGGAGAACTCCTGCCGCGAGCGCTATGCGGACGCCCTACCGTGGCGCACCTGCGGTGCTTCTAGTGAAGACGTGGCCTCGGCAAACAGCAATGAAATCACATCCACGCTAATCTTACCCCCACCCGATTACACACTCACTGCAAATTTCATCAGCACCAGGAGCCAATTCTGTCCCTGTTAGCAATGCCTCTGGGGGCTTAGCAAAGGGAAGATGCATGATGTCAGGGTAGGATTGCAGCACATGCTTTCCTGGGGCGGCGGGGGGCGGGGCAGGCAGCAGCCATTTAGACTGCTCAGGCCCCGTGGGCTACATGTGACCATGCTGACCATTTTTGACATCCCTAGAGAAATGATCAATATGAGCAGTGATGGATTCAGCTGATTTAGTTGGGGATTCAGTGATTTAGTTGGATGACTCTGCTTTGAGCAGGGGTTTGGACTAGATGACTTCCTGAGGTCCCTTCCAACCCTGATATTCTATGATTCTGTGATTCGAACCCTAACCCTAGATTAGGTGTTCAGATACCACCATGATGACCCTATATCCAATAGAACAGCAATCCAGTTCCAGTCTAGTTTCTTTTCCTGAAACAGGACACATTCTCGTATTGCCACACTGTGATGTGAGCAATTTTGTGAAGGGGCTAAAGCTGTCCAGAACTTAAAGGTGGATCCGTTTCTAGCTTATCCCACTTCAGGACTGGGGGCAGAGTCCCAAGTTCCATTTGCCTGCCAACGTCACTAGAACAAAAAATCTCACCTGAACACAATATGGCATGACGAAGCTGGGGGTTCGACTGGCATTTTTCTCCCTGGGATAGACCCTTAAAGGTTGCTTATCAAGTTAATGACACATCTGGGCAAAGATCCTTCAAAAAAAGAACTAGAGAAGTTCATGGAGGATAGGTCCATCAATAACTATTAGCCAGGATGGGCAGGGATGGTGTCCTTAGCCTCTGTTTGCCGGAAGCTGGGAATGGGTGACAGGGGATAGATCACTTGATGATTCCCTGTTCTGTTCTTTCCATCTGCGGCACCTGGCATTGGCCACTGTTGGTAGACAGGATACTGGGCTACATGGACCTTTGGTCTGACCCAGTATGGCCGTTCTTATCCTTCTGCAGTTTAATTTATTGAATTGGAGAAATAGTGGTGGGGAAATTATATGGCAAAAGAAAAAGCCTTCCCTCCATGAAACAGCTCTGATATCTACATTCATATCCATAAATCTGTGAACAAATGTGCATATGCAAGGCATTTTGTCAATAGCAGACAAGTTCCTTTTCTTTGGAGGAACACAGTATAAAGTATACTGACTGCGAGTCATTGTATTGTTTTCCACTGCTAGCATGTAAATGAATTGGAACAATCGCTTGCTTCCCTGAGAGTAAATCACAGCCCACACTTGGTGTGGGAGGCCAGATGAAATGTAGGCCATGGCATACAAGATTTCAGGTAGTGACTGACAGGTATTTCCCTCCCTTCTTTAATCAGGCCTGTTGCATGCGGTTGGAACTCTGCCCATCTAATTAAACCCTGTGAGTTAGGCCTGGTCTACATTGCAAAGTTCGGTTGATCTAAGTCAGCTTGCGACAACCTAACTGTGCATGTGTTTACACCAAAATTTGTCTCCTGACAATGTAAATGCCCCATTCCAGCGACTCCCTGAGCAATGTGGAGAGACCACCTAGGTCAAATACTGCATGACCTGTGTCAATCTTAACAGTCCTCCAGTTGCTGTCCCACAATTCCCCTGTCCCCGTGGCAGTGAGCGCTCCGTTCACAATGTGGAACTCAGAGACCCAGAACCGGAACACTGCCCCCTCTCCTTATAGGGGTGCCACCTTTCTAATTGCTGGTATCTGGACCCCTGAGGCCCTGCCCCGGCCCACCTCTTCCCCCAAGGCTCGGTCCTGCTCCCCCTCTTACCCGAAGCCCAGCCCCACCCATGTCTTCCCCAAGGCCACGTCCCTTCTCTGCTTCTTCCCCAAAGCCCCACCCCTATTGTGCACTCCTCTTCCCCCCCGCCCCCCATCACTCACTGGACCATCTCAAGGAGCCTACCTGCAAGTAGCAGGCAGCCCCAGCTGAGCAGGGACTGGCATGGGCTAATGTCCCAGCCTCACCCTGTCCCACTGTAACTGGACTTTTGATTCAGGTGCCCTTTAGGATTGTCAGGTCCCCTTTTCAAATGGACTTTCCGGTTGAAAACCAGGCACTTGCCAACCCTAAATGGCACCCAGACACAGAAGCCAAAAACCAGACTGTCTGGGGGAAACCCTCAACCCTACCACCCCATTTAAAACCTCAGTGTGTTTTGGAAATGCCTTTTCCTGACTGCCCACCTTGGTGAGCAAACCTAGCAGCTCACCTTTGTTGGATTCATCTGACCATGCACACGGATTGCTTCTAGATCCCCCCTGCCTGGAGCAGGCAAGAAGCCTGGGAATTTCTCAGCCTGTGGGGAGAAGATAGATTGAGCAGATGTCCAGATTTTATAGGCACAGTCTCAGTATTCGAGGCTTTGTCTTATATAGGCGCCTTTTACCCCCCAACTCCCCATCCCGATTTTTCACACTTGCTGTCTGGTTAGCCTAGGAGAAAAGTCTGTGTAAGCCCAGTTATGCAACAGCTGTAGAAACATCGACAATTACCAGCAGATCATAGGCGCTGACTCCGTGGGTGCTCTGGGGCTGGAGCACCCATGGGGAAAAATTGGTGAGTGCTCTGCACCCATCGGCAGCTCCCCGCCCCACCCCCCTCACCCCAGCTCACCTCCGCTCCGCCTCCACCTCTTCCTCTGAGCACACGGCATTTCCCTTCCTCACCCCTCCCTCCCAGCCTTTGCCGCCGCGAAACAGCTGTTTCGCGGCGCAAGCACTGGGAGCCAGGGGGGAGGAGGGAGAACGCGGCGCTCAGGGGAAGAGGCGGGGCCAAGGCGGGGATTTGGGGATGAGTCCAATAGGGGCAGAGAGGAGGCAGAGTTGGAGAGAGGACTTTGGGGAAGGGGTTGGAATGGGGGCAGGGCAGGGGTGGAGTTGAGGCAGAGCCAGGGGTGGTGCGAGCACCCACCGGCGCCTATGCAGCAGATTGCCTGGGGGATGCTGGCAAAGAGGCGCGGCAGGGATCAGCAGCAGTGCCGCATGAAAGCGAAGGAGCTATACCAGGCATACCTGAAGGTGCGGGAAGACAGCAAGACATACGGGTGCATGCCAGACTTGGCAGCGACCCCACAAGCAGCCCGCAGACGACAGTGGACACTTTGCGGGAGTCCGAGCTCCCTGCTGTAAACAGCAACGTGATGCGACGTGGCCAGGGACTCAACCCATGCCATGAGTGAGGAACCGTTTGCAACTTCTTCGGAGACAAGCCAGTCCCACCAGGCAAGCACAGATCAACCTGCTGCTGAAGTGGAAAGGAGCTTGGGGAAGGGAGCTCGGGGAAGTTTGTAGAAGATTTATTCCTTACTGTAATTTTTCCCCTTTTTGTGTCCCCAGACTTCAAACATCTCCCTCACTCTTCCCCCTCCATCCCATCTGCAGCTTAGGCGAACATTGACTTTTGATTAATTACTCCACTGGTGTAATGTTAGAAAAAACAGTGTTAGAAATACATTCTAAAAACTAGTACTGGAGTCCGATTCTACAATCCGCAGCAGATTGTACTGTGCTTGAGTAGAAAGAGAAGAAACAGAGGCAGAGGCAGCATCTGCTTTTCTAGTCTTTGGTTTGTCGGGTGAGGCAGCGAGTTTCATGTGGAGGAAGGCATGGAGCTGGTCTGCAACTGCAAGCAGCAAAGTATCTCCAATGGCCAGTGATGGGACACTGGATGGGGAGGGCTCTGAGTTACTACAGAGAATTCTTTCCTGGGTGTCTGGCTGGTGGGTCTCACCCACATGCTCAGGATCCAACTGGGAAGGAATTTTCCCCTGGATTAGATTGGCAGGGACCCTGGGGGGGATTCGCCTTCCTCTGCAGCACAGGGAATGGGTCACTTGCAGGTTTAAACTAGTGTAAATGATGGATTCTTTGTAACTTGAAGTCTATACACGAGGATTTGAGGACATCAGTAACTCATCCAGAGTTTGGGGTCTATTCCAGGAATGGGTGGGTGAGGTTCTCTGGCCTGGGATGTGCAGGAGGTCAGACTTGATCGGTGGTTTTCAAACTTTTTTTCTGGGGACCCAGTTGAAGAAAATTGTTGATGCCCATGACCCAACGGAGCTGGGGATGAAGGGTTTGAGGTGTGGGAGGGGCTCAGGTCTGGGGCACAGAGTTGAGGTGTGGGGCTGAGGGCTGCAAGATAGGGCCAGGAATGAGGGGTTCATAGCGTGGGAAGGGGCTCTGGGCTGGAGCAGGGGGTTCGGGTGCGGGAAGGGGTCAGGGCTCTGGGCTGGGGGTGCAGGCTCTGGGGTGGAGCTGGGGATGAGGGGTTAGGGGTGCTGGAGGGGCTCTGGGTTTGGGGGGGGATCAAGGCTGGGGCGGATGATTGAGGTACAGGGTTGGGGTGTGGACTTACCTCCAGTGGCTCCCGGTCAGCAGTGCAGCCAAGGTACAGAGTCAGGCTTCCTGCCTGTCCTGGCACCGTGAACTGCGCTGTGCCCCGGAAGCAGCCAGCAGCAGGTCCGGCTCCTAGGCAGGGGCACACAAGTGGTGTCATGTGACTGTTGCCCGCAGGCACACCCCTCCCACCCCCAGTTCCCATTGGACGGTCCCCTGGTGCTCGGGGCAGGGGCAGCGTGCTGAGCCCCAGGGTCCTGCCTAGGAGCCAGACCTGATGCTGGACTAGATGATCATGATGGTCTCTTCTGATCTTAAAGTCTATGAGTACTTTGTTTTCTCAACAGGGACGCCCTTATGTCCTCTTGAGAGATCTCAGTGACACTTCCAGAGAAATACTCTGCAATCCTCTCCCAAACACGTCCAGGGACGGCAGCCTTATGTTTCCTTCTGTGACAGTAGCCTTCCCATGCCCTCAGTGCAACGAGTTCCTCTGGGACCATTGCAGCGAACACGCTAGCAGCACAGGGGTAACTTTTGGATGCTGATAGCGAGGGGGTTCTCTGTGCCTCTGTCGCCCTCAGGAGTGAAATATCAGCCAAGATTGCCACGGCCTGGGGTAATATTGCCAACACCCACTGCAGTTTCCCTCTCCCCAAATACCCCGGGATCAGCATCCAGTTTCTAAAGCTTCCATGCAACAGTAACGGGGTACTTCAGTGACAATTATCATTTCTCATTACAGATATTTATGGGAATAATGCAAGAGAATTTTAGATGTATCTTTCCCTTTCCATTGTGATTGTAAATCTAATGGTGTATCTGGCCGTTTTAATCACTAGTCTCTGGTGCACTGGCCTTGAGGGTGCCAACTCCCTGCCTGCTGCATGTCCGACCCTGATCAGGAAGAGAAAGAAGAGGACTAGGGAGGATGTGTTTGGCAAGCACCTCCAATCCTCTGCGGCCTTGGACCATGAACACAGAGCTTGGAGGAGCCATGGTAACCATGGAGAAGGACCGAGAATGGAGTGATCAGCTGCTGCAGGAGTGGGAAAAGGAGCGAGAAGTGCATCAGGAAATGCCCCAGGACATCATGGGTCTGCTCAGGCAACAAATACAAATGTTGCAGTTCATTGTTGACCTACATGCCCAAAGACCATCAACTCTGCAGCCTTTCCAGCCTTTGGATTGCTCCATGGTCCGTGGTGTCTACATCCCTCAAAACAGCAGATGGCACCACGGTGTGCACCCGGCCCCTATCACGCCATGCCATGAGAAAACAAAGAGAACCACAGCTACACATACACGGACTGGTGAAAATCACAGGATCAGGCAACGCTGGTGTTTCATTCTGTTTTGGACTGGAGGCGTTTAAAGTATAGTTCAGCCTGTTACACTATAGACAGTTCTTACTGTTTCTTCGCACATTATCAAGTTCTATTTTTGGAAATTCTGAGTATCTTTATTACCGTACAGCAAACATTACAGAATTCATAGTGGGAGATAATAAACATCCCATATTCCAAATATTACACCAAGCATTACAGAAATTAGATCAGGAGGCAATAACCTCCACATTAAATAGCGTGCATGAAGCATTACAGAATTAATAGCGGCAGACAGTAACTCTCCTATATTAACAAAAAAAACAGGAGTACTTGTGGCACCTTAAAGACTAACAAATTTATTTTAGCATGAGCTTTCGTGAGCTAAAGCTCACTTCTTCGGATGCATAGAATGGAACACACAGACAGGAGATATTTATACATACAGAGAACATGAAAAGGTGGAAGTATGCATACCAACAGGCAGAGTCTAATCAATTGAGATGAGCTATCGTTAGCAGGAGGCAAAAAACTTTTTGAAGTGATAATTAAGATGGCCCATAGAAGGTGTGAGGAGAACTTAACATAGGGAAATAGATTCAATTGGTGTAATGACCCAACCATTCCCAGTCTTTATTTAGACCACAGTTAATGGTATCTAGTTTGCATATTAATTCAAGTTCAGCAGTCTCTCTTTGGAGTCTGTTTTTGAAGTTTTTTTGTTGCAAAATTGCCACCTTCAAGTCTGTCACTGAGTGGTTAGAAAGGTTGAAGGTTAGAAAGGTTGAAGGTCAGTGACAGACTTGAAGGTGGCAATTTTGCAACAAAAAAACTTCAAAAACAGACTCCAAAGAGAGACTGCTGAACTTGAATTAATATGCAAACTAGATACCATTAACTGTGGTCTAAATAAAGACTGGGAATGGTTGGGTCATTACACCAATTGAATCTATTTCCCTATGTTAAGTTCTCCTCACACCTTCTATGGGCCATCTTAATTATCACTTCAAAAAGTTTTTTTGCCTCCTGCTAACGATAGCTCATCTCAATTGATTAGACTCTGCCTGTTGGTATGCATACTTCCACCTTTTCATGTTCTCTGTATGTATAAATATCTCCTGTCTGTGTGTTCCATTCTATGCATCCGAAGAAGTGAGCTTTAGCTCACGAAAGCTCATGCTAAAATAAATTTGTTAGTCTTTAAGGTGCCACAAGTACTCCTGTTTTTTTTGCGGATACAGACTAACACGGCTGCTACTCTGAAACCTGTCTCCTATATTAAATAGTTTACATCGAGCATTACAGATTTCTAAGTGGGAGCCAATAGCACGCCTATGAATACTGTTTCATAAGTGTTCATCAGACAAAGACTAATGTGCCTGAGTGTTAAAATAGTCCTTTAAATCCTCCCTCAGCTGTACCGCTCCACGGAGAGGTCTTCTAATTCAGCAGACAGCTAGTCCACCTCGCTCCTCCACCATGGTGGTAGCATTTCCCCCTTTGCCTCACAGATATTGTGCAATACCCAACATGTAGCAATAATGATGGGGATGCTTGCCTCACTGAGATCCAATCTAGTGAGCAAACATCGCCAGAGCCCCTTCAATCTAACAAAAGTACATTCAATTGTCATTCTGCAGCTGCTAAGCCAGCCATTGAATCCCCACTTGGTGCCGTCAGGGTGGCCATTGTACAGATTCATGAGCCAGGGGAGCAAGAGGTAGGCTGCATCCTGTAGAATTACTATTAGCATTTCCGTAATGTGTTAATGTGCTGGATGGGGAAGAATGCCCCTGGTTTCAACTTTTTGAAAAGTCCTGTGTTCTTAAAGATGCATGTGTCATGCACTTTCCCCGACTGATATCGGTGAAGCATTCCGGTGGTGCATCAGGGCTTGCATAACCATGGGAAAATGTCCCTTTCTGTTGATGTACTCAGTGGCAAGATGGACCAGTGCCAAAATAGGGATATACGTGCCGTCGGTCACTCCACTGCCATTTGTGAGCCCCATGGCTACACGTCTATCCACTATTTCCTACACATTAGCGAGATTCCCAGTTCTGTGTAGCAGGGAATGATTACACCTTTGGGTGACAACCGCCTCCTCTGTGAATTTTTTTCCACCTTCCAACTGATTGCTCATGGCTCGTAGCAATCTGGCATTGCAAACTTCCAGAGCAGGATTGTCAAAGGGGCTGTCATTTTGGTGTCCCTGTATCAGATGGCTGGGGTGAGCTCAACACACCGATCCAGGCATGTGGTCTTTCATATCCAAAGTTCTGCAGCTACTGCTCATCATCCCACACCTGTCCTCCAATCAATCAGTGTCTGTTTCTCGGGCCCAGAAGTGGCAATCCATAGTGTGGAGCTTCTCCATTAATACCAGCAGCAACCGGGCATTTTTGGTTGCTGTGGCCACCAGCCTGCAGTTATTGTGCTTGAATATCTCTTCATCTTCCTCCTCGCACACCCAGTTGTAGTAGTACTTCTTCAAGTCCTGCAAATACAGGAGAAAAGTGTATCCTGTATTAGCAAAGCTTGTGAGAATTGCCCCGAACTGTGTCAGGTCCATGCTTCTGCCCGAGAGAATGTAGTGTGCAGGACTGTGGGAGTTTTAAAAAACGATGCAAAAATTATGGGCTGGAGTAGGCATTATGGGATGGAGAATGTGACTCCCCTCCCCCCAGTTCCAAGAAATCCCTGAGTGAAACAGTGGCTTCCCACAAAGCACTGAGAAAATGTCCCTCTAGGTACTGAGCCACACAGCAGTGCTGGGCACGCTGGGATACCTACCTGCAGTGCACTGCATTTTACGTTGACACAACCACTCACAGTGAGACTGCGCAGTGCCGATGTGCGGGCGCATGTGTGACAAGCTACAGTTGGTGTCTCTACACCAATGTGACTTGCATTGACAAAATATTGTAGTGTAGACATGGCTTAAGTAATAAACGGAGATAAGACTGGTAAATTCAGATCAAGATCCAGATTTCGAACTCCCTCGAGTTCTGTCTAAGGGTTTTGTTTAGCCTATTATGGAGATAAACAGCAGATGGCATCTTTGGAGTTTCTAGCTGTGAAGTTCTGGAAAGTCTCTGAGCATGTGTGAGCTGTGATTTTTCAAAGGTTTAAGACTTGGCCAAATGTGCATGGCTTTTCAGAAGGATAGCCAAAGGAACATCCCTGATGCACAGGCTGTCCCCTGTCAAATTTCTGATCCCTACTCCAAAGGAGGGGGGGGTGAAAAAATGTCCATGACACTTTTTTCCCATCCAGACCAAAATGTTTCATGGGTGTCAACACAATTTTCATCAAGAAGGTTTCTCAGGTCCAGGGTGGAAATCCAGAGAGCAAGAGATCTCAGAGCAGCCAAAAACATGGTGGTTAAGACACTCTGGGAGCAATGACTTGAATCCAGGTCTCCTCTATCTCGGGTGAGTCATCCTAGCCATGAATCTCAATTACCCTCTGCTGCCAGTCTTAGGCTCCTTGACCCAATCCACACATCCTGTTCTTGTCACCTCTGCATTTGAATCAAGCAGGTGCTTGGGGCATTAAGAGCACAGGAGAGACAATCTCCCTGATTTCAGTCCCAAAGTCTAGCTCCACTTCCCAGAGCTGCAATTTCAGGGAAAGTCCAGATTTCCCTTGCGCAACTCCAGGCTGGACAACGCTCAGGACAGCTGGAACGTTTGGAGTTTTTCACTGGGACGCTCTATCAAGTCTCTGAACATGTGCAAAGTGACATTTTTCAGAGGTTCGTAGCTCAGCCAAATTTGGGTGGATTTTCACAGGGACAGCCCAAGGCACATCCGTGATACAAAGGCCACAGCCCTGCCCAATTTCAAGTCCCTGCTCCAAAGCCTTGGGGCAAAAGAGCTTCTCCGAGAAAAGGTTGCAGCATTTTTTAACCTGGGCAAAAAAATGTATTGGCCCTAGCCTCCTTCTGAGAAACAGCGAGATGATTTCGACTGAAGTTTAAACAAAAATCAGCCTGAGGCAGATGTTCTGCAGGGGAAAATATCAACCCTGATGGTTACGTTTTGGCAACATTATGAGCATCCAAAACAGGGTCTTACACTGGGAAGCTTTGGGCAACATTGATAATAGGTCTTGCCACCAGCCCTGCTTATCATAGGAAGAACGCATGCGCTTGGCTCTCTGTTGACCCTAACTGTAGAGATGCAGCCTAGAGTGTCTTCTGGGCTCTCCATATAAGGCTAAGCAGCTACGTACCTGGAGCCTCCCATCCACAGGAGGAGACTGAACATGCCTGGGAACGTGTAGGACCCTTCTTAGAGGAAGCCCCAGGCCTGTGGAACTTACTGCCACTGGAGCACTGGCTGAACATGAGTCTTGCTGGTTTTTGGATGTACTGCTGCCCGAATGGGGTCCAGATGGACCCTTCTTTTTAAACAACACGGCAGAAGATGAGGAGAGAGCGATGCTCCTGTTACAGCATTCTGTTGCGTGATGCATGCATTGGCGTTACAGCCATGGGTGCCTGATACATGGGGATAAACAGTAAAGCAAATCCTCAGTCTCCCTAAGCAATAACCAGGAAGGTCTGTGTCCCAGGAAAGCATTGCTTGAGCAGAGCCGGTCCAACTCCCCAACTTTTAACGGCAACTGGACAAGCTACTGCTCCATTGGTCTGACTCTGCTCCCCCTCACATCGTGCACAGGTTGGAAGCATCTGCAGAATTAGAACCTGGGCACACTGAGGTTCCATGCTGCTGATGCTTCCCTAGCGTCACCAGCATCTCAAGCCGGGCTTCCCCTGAGGGACCCTGTGAAACTAGACACTGCAGGAAGTTCCACCCAGCAGGGGCTGAGTGGCACCTCCCTGCAGCCCTCTGATTGGCCCATGCCGATATATAAACCAGGAAGCCATCACAGGGAGCTGTCTGAGCAACAATGCAGATTGCCTGCTTGCTTCCATGCTAGACCTTGACTTCCTGTGAACCTTAGACTCCAGTACCTGACCCCGGCTTGTCCCTGATTCCGCTAGTCGCCTCCTGACCACAGCTTGGCATCTGACCAGTGACGCCAGCTGCCCACAGCTCTTCCTATTACTGTCACAAATCTGAGCATTGAGCTCATACGGATCTGGGTTGAGAACGGCATCGCAACTCATTGATCCTGTCAAGGAATGGTGCCTGAGGTCACCCATCCGTCAATGTGCATGGGTCTGTCGCAGACCACGTGGGATGTGACTGCTAGCTGCAGGATGAAACAGAGCTGATTGTTGAGGAGACAATCAGGGTCAGGGCCAGGTAGAAGAATGCCAGGATGACAGCTGTAGCTCTGCCAGGGGGCAGCACAGGCTCTGTGACCCCTGGGACTTGTGCTGACCTCTGCACAGGGGCAGATTCCATCCCCTGCCTATATCCGTACAACTTTGCAGATGAATCCTCTCCAACTGCATCCCTGGCATGTTTTACATTGTTCCCCTCCCTTCACCCACCCAATATAATATTCCAGTGAAGGAGTTTCCTGGTGGAAAAAGTCCAACTTGTCGGCTCAAGAACAAGAGTTCAAATAAAGGGTTCACTCTAACTCCCAGTGAAGTCAATGGGAGTTTTGCCAGCAGCTCACAGGGGTAGGATCACACCAGAGGCCAGAGGCCTGCACTCCGGCTGGGTTCTCCCGTCCTTCCTCACATCAGACACACAGGTGGCCAGAGTAGGAAGGGAAATGCGGGGAGCTCCGATGATGTTGCAGAGCAAGGTTGGGGCGGGCAGGAGCAGGGGGGGATAATGGGAAGCAAGGGAGCTTCCACAATGCTGCAGGACAAGGCTGGGGAGCAGAAATGGGGCTGGTGTAGATGGGAGCAGGTGCGAACACATCCTCGTATTAACCCTTATTCCTCTCTGATTGCATCTCCTATAAACTTACGCTGGATCCGTTACAGTTCTCCTTTTGGGGGAGGGGTGGTTTGTTCAAATGGGATCTCCCCACCCCTCGCTGATGCAAAATAAGGGGGGCAGAGCTCTTTGGGCCCCAGGTACAACCACACTCTTTGGGCCCCAGATCCACGAAGGTATTTAGGCTCCTAACTTGCATTGAAATCAACAAAACACCTTTGGACATAAATACCTTTGTGGGTCGGGGCCTTCGTGCCCATGGATGTCTCAATGCTAGCGGGTGGACACACGCCTGAAGCTGGAGGCGTCATTTCCAGCAGATGCACACGTTTTGGTCAAGCTGGCATGCTAGGAATAGCCGTGTGGCTCTGGCAGTGCAGGCAGCTGGAGGGGTTAGCCACCCCCGAGACCGGATGCGTTCGGAGCAGCTAACCTGGCCTGCCACCCGGGCCACTGCAGCTACGCTTCTGTTTCGCTAGTGCAGGTCTGTCCGCTTGAGCTGGTAACGGCCCCGTCCAGGTGTGGTGTAGAAATACCCTACGAGCCTGATCCTGGGTTGGCATAAATCAGCATAGTCAACGGCGCTACTCCAGTTTACACCAGCTGAGGATCTGTTCCTGTGGGTTTCCAAGAGGGGGTCTCAAACCACCTCTGAGCTCTGAAATGCTGGCGGGGCCTTGATGTCTGTGGCCTCTCCTCGTTGTTACAGGTTTGGTGGCCTGGCTGGTAAGTGGCCAAGGGTGTATAAATACCTGATGTACCCGTCTGTGCCTTTATGGCTTCGATTCCCTGACCTGCTCCGGTCTGCTGAGCCCAGATCCAGCCGAGCAGCACGTACGACTATAAAGCCATTCAAAACAAGAGTTCATTACCAAGCGGAGAGCTTTTAGGATTTACAGATAATAATGTTTCAATGAAACGGTAACAGCGCAGCCAGCTGCGGCCTCTGCCACTCACTCTGGATTTCTGTGCTCTGACTTCTCCCCTCCTTCCCGCTCCCTCACGGCCTACTCTGTCCCCCTGCTTCAGGCCAGACCTTCTGCTGACTTCCGGGGCCCATCCGGTTGCCTCTCTCTGCTTGGGCCCCTACTCCCCCCGTCCCGGAGGAGGGTGACAGTTGGTACCTGTTACTAGCCCTTACCTACCCCAGGGGCATGGTGAGGGCTTGTCAATTCATGTTGAATTGCTTTTTGTATATAATATTAATCAAATTAACACAATCCCCAAAGTGGGCATGCACCTAACCTGAGTAACCTCCTGGGCCCTGCTGCTCTTACCCATCCCTGTGCCCGCTGTTTGCTGGCCCCACTCGTCGTTAGCCAGCCAAACCTCAGCGCTGATCCAGCCTCAGGATCTGCTAACACAGCCCCGTGGACCTCTTTGGGGATTCAGGAGCACGGCCTTACCTTCTAAGCCAGCTGTGGCTTCTGCGATGCGCCTGGCCCACTTCTGGGCACTATCCAATGATGCAGAACTGTCCTGTTTAGGAAGCACATTGGGCTCTGCAGAGGGATGATTTCACATTAATAATGCAGGGAGCCCAGTCAAGATCCAAGCCCTTTGTGCTACAAGCTCTGTAGACAAAGGTTTCTAACCGTCAGAGGACTGATGCTCTGGCACAGCTTTCACAGGGGAGCAGTGGGAACAAAACACCTGACTGACTTCAGGAGTGCGCTTGATAAGTGTCTGGAGGGGATGGTCTGATGACGTTGCCTGCAATGCCATGTAGCCGAGCTGCAACTGCTAGCAACAAATATCTCCATGGTTGGTGATGGGACACTGGATGGGGAGGACTCTGAGTTGCTCCAGGGAATTCTTTCCCAGGTGTCTGGCTGGTGGGTCTCGCCCACATGCTCAGGGTCCAACTGATCACCATATTTGGGGTTAGGAAGGAATTTTGCCCCTGGTCAGATTGGCAGAGACCCTGGAGGGTTTTCACCTTCCTCTGTAGCATGGGTCACAGGTCACTCTCAGGTTTAAACTAGTGTAAATGGTGGATTCTCTGTAAACTGAAGTCTTTAAACCAGGATTTGAGGACATCAGTAACTCAGCCAGAGGCTAGGGGGTTATTGCAGGAGTGGGTGGGTGGCAGGGCCAGATTAACTCTCCTGTGGGCCCAGGGCTATTAGATTTTGTGGAGCCCCTGTATACAAGTCTTTTTCTTGGGAGGGAGTTTGGTGCAGGAGGGGATGGGGCAGGGGATTGGAGTATAGGAGGGGGTGGAAGGCCGGGGAGGGAGTTTGGTGCAGGAGGGGATGGGGCAGGGGATTGGAGTATAGGAGGGGGTGCCAGGCCGGGGAGGGAATTTGGGTGCAGGAGGGGGATGGGGCAGGGGATTGGGCTGAAGGAGGGGGTGCAAGGCCGGGGAGGGAATTTGGGTGCAGGAGGGGGATGGGGCAGGGGATTGGAGTATAGGAGGGGGTGCCAGGCCGGGGAGGGAATTTGGGTGCAGGAGGGGATTCTGATCTGGGGCAGGGGTGTGGGGTGGAGGAGAGGAGGAGAGGCACAGGCTCTGGCTGGGAGGCGCTTACCGGAAACGGCTCCTGGCCAGTGGCGTTGCAGGGCTCAGGCTGCCTGCCTGCCTGCCATAGCCCCATGCCGCTCCCGGAAGCGGCTGGCTGCTAGCACGTCTCTGCGTGCCCCTTGTGGGGAGGGGGGCAGCAGGTCTCCTTATGCTGCCCGCGCCCACAAGCACTGCCCCTGTAGCTCGCATTGCGGGGACGGGCTGGGGGTGGGGGCAGTGCAAGGAGCCGCTCCCCCCCCTCCCAGGGGCCGCAGAGACGTGCCAGCAGCCAGCCGCTTCCAGGAACGGCATGGGGCTAGGGCGGGAAGGCAGCCTGCCTGAGCACCCCTTTTAGCGGCCCAGGGATCGCTGCCTGTGATTCATGGAGCCGGGCTCCTCGGCTGCAGCCCCTAACGGCCCTGCCTTAATCCAGCCCCGGTGTGTGGGTGAGGGTCTGTGGCCTGCAACATGCAGGAGGCCGGACTAAATGATCATGATGGTCCCATCTGATCTTAAAGCCTATGAACCTATGAGGCACCTAGAAGACACCTGCCCCGAAGAGCTTCCAAGCCATAGTCCTGATCCAGGGTGTTGGAAAATGTGTCTGAGTGAGTGGGAGAGTTGGCTGTGAGAAGAGGAGGCAGCGTAGCGTTTGTGTGGCTCACACCCATGAGCAGGTAAAGTTTGCCACATCTCAAAATTATTTGGAAGCCAAACTGATCAATATTCCAGGCTGTTAGCAGTTCATTTCCGCATTCACCACACAGCCCCTAATAAATTGTCTGGTCAACAAGCATGATATGAAAGCTTCAGAAAATATGATAGCAAGTCAGTAATGTACGGAGAAGACTTTTTAAAATAACACCACATCGCCCCAGTTTTTCAGCCAGCTCCTCAGTATGTGCATAATTTAGAAAGTTGTGGTCCTCGGAGATAAAATTCCAAATAGATTTATGGAGTGGTCTCAGCGGTAGTTAGAGAGATGAAATCTGAGTTTTAAAGGCAGTTGTGTGTATAGATGGGTAGCTGTGTTTCCCACACAGATTGAGAAATGTACCACACACACACACACAATACAGGAGGGGGGGAAGTATATTCTCAGTTCACAGACAAATGAGCTAACCTGAGAATCTCATTTGAGAAGGTGCGAGCTGTTTCATTTGTATGTTAATATGCACATAAGCAAAACAGACAACTTAAGTCAGTTTCATAAGGCAACTACAGAACAAATGAAATAAACCCAGCTGTCTGGAGGATGTGGTTTATTGTTTATATCACTGGCAGAGTGGTTTATTGTTTGGGGCTTTATAGCCTTAACTCAGTCTGCTGGCTTATAGTCTATGATGAAGACCTGAAAATCAAATTCATACTGAGCCTGTACAGGGAAATGACGAGAAGGCAGGCACCAGTTTTTTTAAAATGGTGTAAGGCACAACTGACTTACCTTTGCAGTATTGCTGGGTTATAATTTAGGCTGTTTGTCCAGTCTCAGACAATAACGATACAAAACAGCTTTGTTTTGCAGAGTAACTTTCCTACATATGCAACCTAAAACTTTACAGAGCTCCATAGTGATAGAGGGAAGCTGGGCAAAGGAGAAAAGAGATCACAGAATCATCGAAAATCAGGGTTGGAAGAGACTTCAAGAGGTCATCTAGTCCAACCCCTGGCTCAAAGCAGGACCAACCCCAACTAAATCATCCCAGCCAGGGCTTTGTCAAGCCTGACCTTAAAAACCTCTAAGGATGGAGATTCCATCACCTCCGTAGGTAACTCATTCCAGTGCTTCCACAACTGTCCTAGTGAAATAGTGTTTCTTGATATCCAACCTAAACCTCCCCCACTGCAACTTGACACCATTGCTCCTTGTCATCTGCCACCACTGAGAACAGCCGAGCTCCATCCTCTTTGGAAAGCCCCTTCAGGTAGCTGAAAGCAGCTATCAAATCCCCCCTCATTCTTCTCTTCTGCAGACTAAATAAGCCCAGTTCCCTCAGCTTCTCCTCATAAGTCATGTGCCCCAGCCCCCTAATCATTTTTGTTGCCCTCTGCTGGACTCTCTCCAATTTGATCACATCCCTTCTGTAGTAGGGGGACAAAAACTGGACACAGTACTCCAGGTGTGGCCTCACCAGTGCCAAATAGAGGGGAATAATCACTTCCCTCGATCTGCTGGCAATGCTCCTACTAATACAGCCCAATATGCCATTAGCCTTCTTGGCAACAAGGGCACACTGCTGACTCATAGCCAGCTTCTCATCCGCTGTAACCCCTAGGTCCTTTTCTGCAGAACTGCTGCTTAGCCAGTCAGTCCCCAGCCTGTAGCAGTGCATGGGATTCTTCTGTCTTCTGTCCTTTTAGTTGGGTTTGGTCCTGCTTTGAGCAGGGGGTTGGACTAGATGACCTCCTGAGGTCCCTTCCAACCCTGAGATTCTATGATTCTAAGTGCAGGACTCTGCACTTGTCCTTGTTGAACCTCATCAGATTTCTTTTGGCCCAATCCTCCAATTTGTCTAGTTCACTCTGGACCCTATCCCTACCCTCCAGCATATCTACCTCTCCACCGAGTTTAGTGTCATCTGCGAACTTGCTGAGGGTGCAATTAATCCCATCATCCGGATCACTGATAAAGATGTGTCAGACTGTTTCAATACAACATAAACAGGAGACACTTTGATCTAGAAAATAAAGAGGTTTCAATCAGAACTAAGTATCAGCTGCCCTTAATGATTTTAACAGTAAAATAAAAATAGAATATTTCAATTATTACCCTGTTTATGTTACAACACATCATTAGCAGTAGAGCACTGTTATGACTAACTTGCCAAACAATAATAAAAAGAGTAGAAAAATGAAAAAAGCAACATGAAATTTCTAATGCAAAATTCGGAAAGGTTCCTAAACCAATTGTTCCATTTTAGTCTAAATCGACACATTTTTTGAAATGTTTCGATGTCAATGAAAAAGGCATTTTCCCCTCGAAAATACATTTTGATAATAATTGTCCGAGCAGTTCGATGAGACAGGGCGGCTGTTCCAGACGGCAGGAACATCGGAGGAGGAGACTTTGGCACAAGCAATGGTAGAATGGGTGAAGGAACATGCTGGATGATGTAGCAGGGAGGCCCTTCCTGGAACACAAGCCCCCAGTGGCAAGGCAAGGCACGACTGGTGTGCATGCCTCAGTTCCCCTTTCTTTCCACAATAAACATAAACTAAACACACAGTGGACTTTTCCTATTCCCTGCTCCGGGACATCACCGCCAAGTCACCCACCTGAGAGTCAACAGCAGCACTCCGTTCCCAGCTCCATTGTCCTCAATCTAGGCCCCGCTCTCCAGCATCCCTGCCTGCAAGTGGCCACCTTTCGCTCAGGTCTTTGCCCTGAGGGCTAACCTCCTTGTGGTGTTCCACTCCTCCTACCCCTGCTCAGGAGGAGCTAGCTGCCTGCAAGAAACCTCTTCATTCTGGATCTTCCCCTTTTTCCAGATTGGCCAAGTGAAGCTACGTCCTGCCTAGTGCTCATCAGGAGTCTCCAGCTTTGCTCAGTTCTCACCAGCAGTTCCAGGTCTCCTCTTAACTCAGCTCACTCTACTGGGTCTCAGGCAGCTCTCACCTGCCCTTCCTGTACCCAGCTCCTCTCCAGGACTCACCCAGTGTCTCCATCTTGAGGGCCCTGGTGCTCTTTCTTAAGCCCAGTTGGCCAGTGTCCTTCACAGAAGGAATGGATATGGGAGTATTCCAGGGCGGGGACAATGATGTCATGCTCCGTCTGCAGGAGGAAGTGGGCTGTAGTTCCCGTGCTGGGTTCTGTAGAGGTGGGACCTGGGGAAGGCCAGAAAGGGAGATGCAATAACCTGGGATGTAGGAGAGATGGCATCAGAGGGCTGGCATACAGCGGCACCAGGCAATCGGGTAGGTCTGGTAATGAGAGGGGCATATAGATACATAGTGAGATGAGCTGTGGCAGAAGTGGAGACCAGCTGAGTTACAGATCTAAGAGACGTGGAAGAAGGAGTGTTCCAGGTCAGGGATAATGTCAATATTAATACCTTACATACAGTCATGTAGGATCTTTCATCCTCCAAACAGTGTGTCAAGCGAATATCCAGGAATCGCATCACTCATGATTGAAATGCAGCCTCTGTGAGTAGCCTGCAGCAGCTATTTAACATCCCAATGCTACCCAGCCTAGGACAGCAAGTGAAGAGGAATCCTAGCCATTGTCTAGCTGGAATTGCAGCCAGCAAAATGTACATATCTAGGTTTGAAGTTAGCCTGGAGCAGGGGTTAAGACTTCTGTTCAATGAAAAATGCCACAGGATCTGTAATGACCACAAAGATTAAGTACTTTTGGTATTAAACCTCATCTATAAGACAGCACCCCCTAGCGGTGTAATGGAGAATTGCTTTGGAGTAGAGTGCCATCCACTGAATTCCCATACAATCTATGTTTTTCTTGGAGATCTCCAATCCAAGTATTGACCAGTCCTAATTCTATTACTTTGGGCTGTGATCCTACCAGGCCTTACATACAGACTACTACAGCTACAGGTACCATGAAAGGGATTCAGCTTAGAGTTCATTCCCTCTGGGGCACCTGGCATTGGTCACTGTTAGAGACAGGACACTCGGCTAGATGGACCTTTGGTCTGACCCAGTATGGTGGTTCTTATGTATGTCAGGGAGGACATCTCACCAATGTAAAGACCTGGCAAACAGGCCAACTCCTTATACAACAGCTCAAGAAGCTTGGGGAATAGATTCAGGAGGGCATGAGAGGGACCGAGGGGTTTTATTTTATTTTTGGTTGCACAGTAGGTTCCCCTACAATCATTGGAAACATGGATGGAAGTCCTAGACTAAGTCACAAATCAGATGAGTACAATGATCGTAGTGTCAGTCCTTTGTGGCGATTTGATCACATCACATGAAACCTTCTCACCAGTCGGCACAATTGGGCATTATCACTAGTGGGAGCCCCATGAAAATTATTTTTTTGTGAAAATTTTCATTTTATTTTTCAATCATTTCATATTATTTCATTTTATCCTGCCCCTAGGAGGGTGGGAGGCCCTCGGGGTGGAGGGGTGGGTCCTGCCCCCATGGTAGGTGAGAGACCGTGGTGCAGGGGTTGTATCCTGCCCTAGGCAGGGTTGGAGCACGAGCTCACCCTGCACTCACCCTGCACTCGCTCCTGTCATGCAGGGCTGGGCCAGGCTACCTGCTCTGGGCATTGTGACTTGGTGGATGGGGTCCCAGCGCCACTCACTCAGATTTGGCCATCATGATGGAGGGGTGGCCAGACCAAATCTGAGTGGCACTGAAACCCTGTGTTCCAGGTTGCAACGCCTGTAAAAGGGGACCAGGCCAGACTCCCTGGTACAGGAGCTGCAGGACCTGCTGCTGTAGGGTGATTTTTTTTCCATTTTATGTCATTTTATACAATCTTACTCATTTTATTTTGTGTTATTTCACATTTGCAAAAAACCCATGAGGCTCATCATCAGCTGTATGTCTGAGACACATTCCTGGAGCACAACAGCAGGGGGTGCTGCAGGTTAGGAATGAGGTGTATTAGCAGAACTGGTGCATGAAAGACTGTCCTGATCCATAATAAACCTGGGTCCAGCCACAATCAGTGCTGTCAATCCTTCATTTTAAAGATGGATAGGAGGAACGGACATGTTGCAACATGGACTCTAACCTGCTACCTTTGGTGCCTTCCGAATTGGCTTGGCCGACACTGAGAAACAAACACACATTGCGGATCTTTTTGGCTGTGTGCCACTCATTCATCATGAAAGACAAACTCATGAATGATGGTTGCAGGTGCCATTACAAATCCAAATCTCAGGGGTGATTAGCCCATGAATCTGTGGAGGGCAGAGTTCAGGGCAAGCATTGGTCTGAGTTTCCAAGCAAGCCAGGAAATGTAGGTTTGGAGTGAACCCAGGGGCAGCTGAGTGAGCCTGAGATGCGGCCGTTCAAGACGCCCGAGGCTAGAGCCAGTCAAAAATCTTTTCACTGAAAAGCAATTTTGACCCCCAAATGGTTCTATGGTGAAAACGCAAAGTTTCATAGAAAAAAAAATATTTTTGATGAAATTTTTGCAGATTTTTGTCAGCTGAAAACCAAACATGTTTGGGTAAAAGGTCTGTGTGTTTCACTGTTCGCAGACTTGAGAATTCTGCCACAAATTTGCGATTTTTGAAAACCGACATTTCTTTCAAGTTGAGGTTGTTCATCAAAAACAAACAAAAGGTTTGGGGAAAATTCTGAGGAAAACAAAAGAAAACCAGTGCTCAGCATTTCTCACCAAAAATAATCTGTATTTTTCTACCAACTCAGCCTGAGCTCCGGCTTTGACCGAGCCCAGAGAGAAGGCCGAAGAGCCAGCCTTTCAAATGAGTTTTCACCTGAATTTGCAGCAAGCCTGCGTCTGGCTTTCCACTGAGGCTGAACCTCGCTTTCAGAGCGAGGCTGGGCCCGGAGTTATGAAGCCCTAGTTACAGCATGACCCTGGAGAGTGACTTCTGGCATTACCCTTGAGGTGCATTTTGATACAAACCCTGAGGCAGAATTTGAATGCAAGCCCAGGCTGGGCCTGGTTCCCCCTGAAGCCCAGTGAATCCTGGCTACTTTGGTCATGCATCCCTTACAGAGTGGAGGCTTTGTTCGAATTCCAAAGCAAACCATGGGAGACTGAAGCAACGGGGGACCTTCTCCACGAACTGCTGTGAACCGCCACTGAGTTCCAAGTGCCTCCGGTCCCTTCCTACTGAGTCAGGTTTGTGCCACCTCCCTCCGACCTGGCAAATCTTGATACAGTCTAAGCTGAGAACACTGCAGGGGGGAATAAATCAATCAATCAGTCAAATAAGCCCACTGAAGTACCTGTGAATGCACCCAGGGGCTCGTCTGTGCTTCTTAGGCTTGTAGATGAGCTGGGAAGACCAGCTTTTCCAAACCCCGCTGCCCATAATTGTTTTTGCTTTGTATTTGTAATCACTGCTGGTAACTCCAAGCCTGACCGTTTATTTATAACATACTCAACCTAATGCCCCCCATGAAATGAAACACCCCCCTGGGGCTTTCCTATTTTCCTTCCTGCATTTATTTGCCATCTCAAGTTTAGTGCCTTTATACTTCTCAACAGGTTTATAATAACTTCGTTCTGCCTCACTACTTTCATTGCTCTCGTCCCCGGGTTATTTACCAAGCAGAGGGACGGCTGCAGAAAGGGCAAACGGATTCTGGAATTTAGAGCTCCGATGAGTTTATAAGAAAAGTACACGTGCGCACACGCACCAGCCCAGCAGGAAGGAGAAAGAGGTGATGAGTGTATGCCAGTTAACAGCTGGACTTTGTCTATACAGATAAGAACATAAGAACGGCCACACTGGGTCAGACCAAAGGTCCATCTAGCTCAGTATCCTGTCTCTGACAGTGGCCAATGCCAGGCGCCCCAGAGGGAATGAACAGAACTGGTGATCATCAAGTGATCCATCCCCCATTGCTCATCCCCAGATAAGACAATCAGGGCACATTCAAGTACAGTGTATCCACCATTCTGGGCATGTCCAGATGGACCTTTGGTCTGACTCCGTATGGCAATTCTTATGTTCTAGCTCATCTCTCACACCATCCCTATTCCCAGGACATACAGACAGGATGCACCAGCTTGTCATGCCAATGAAATATACAGATAAGATAGTCCTCTAGTGCTGTGTATTATTTCAGGTGCATCTGCGTAGGACATTTCCATTAGCAAACTTAACATGTCCAGATGGAATACATACGCCACCCAACATTACCGGGGCAGCGTGTCTCTCTTGTCGCCAACTGCTCTAATTACTTCTGGGTAGAGGAACAAAACATTCCCACTGCACGCGCTCACAGCAGACCTGCCATGTCACTGAATGTTGCAGGAATCATCAGGTAGTCTGTTCCATAAGGCCAATGAAGGTAAAAGACATTTATTCTATTGCTCTGCATTCCAGGAATGGCCCATCGTTATTGCACAGCTGCTTTTCATCAGCAGACACTTCATAATCTTCAGATGATCACAATGGTCCCCTCTGGCCTTGGAATCTATGAATGTACTCGCCTTGCCTGTGAGGTAGGGCAGTCTTCTTAGTCTCTTCTTGCAGCTGGTGACCTGAAGTACAGAAGAGCTAATTGACTTGCCCACCATCTGTGAGAGAGAAGGGACTTGAATCTAGCTCTTCTAAGTCCCTGGGTAGTTCCCGTACCACTGGACCATTCTCTATGACAGGGCTGCTGGTGACTGCAGGTCTGGTGAGGTAGCGACTGGACGCAAACAGAGCTTTGGGTACACAGAATTACCCTGCCCCCTTGGCACTCAAGCTGAACTATTTCTGGAGTATAAAACTCCAGATAACGTTTTTTTTCCAGCTCAGCACTTGTGGGCTCCAGCCAGGATCAGAAACAAAAGAAGCAACGTAGCATTAGGTGATCTGCCTCTTCTTTCATATGGCAAGCCAAGGGACTAGCAGTGGTCAGGTAACCAAGGCCACATTAGTGAGCCAGCAAATAGCTTTGCAAGCATCTCAGTGTAAGTCTGAGATGCCACCTGCAAACAATGAAAGCAGGCACTGCTGGACAACGTGGGACATAGTTTGTGACTGGTGTCCAGTGTCACATTGTGCTTTGTCTCTCATCTTCTGGAGACGTAAGAAATGGCAGCATCTGCCACACGATCTTCTGAAGTGGTTCAAAGTACAGGGTTGCCAACCTGGTACTTAAAAAATACCGGGCAGACCTCAGGTGTCCCCAGTCTTGACTTGAACCTCTGGGGACATGTCTCTTTCCCACCACCCCCATGCTGCTGAGAACCTAGGGCCTCATGTGCTTGGCCTGCAGCCACTGCAACTCCTCTTGAGGATCTGCATGGGCATCAGGAGCTGAGTTGGAGGCTGCAGTTGCTGGTCTTTGCCTGCTGCAGCGCTGTGCACCCTGTTGGGGAGGTTGGCAGAGAGTCTACGAGTGGGGAGGCTGCTGTATGGGGAGACTTTGGCAAACCAGTAAAGTGCCTGAAACCACTATGGCTTATTGTTAAAGGCAGCCTAGTCAGCAAGCTGTAAATTGGCCATTCAGCAGTCTCAGCTTGACCAAGGCGGGGCGGGGGGGGAGGAGTTTTGGGGTGGCACAGAAAGGGCAGCTTGACCCTGCGTCCTTCCCGATAAGAATTGTGTTGAAGTTGCTGATACAGGCATTTTAAAAGAGCAGGAATGTCTATTGGGGTCTCAAGGCTGCAAACTCTGGAAAAACCCACACCCGGTTAATCAATAATCAGAAGGAGCCTCTTGCTTGCCCATTGGAACTGCTTGCGTAACAAGGTTTCTTTAAGGGACGTGTCATTCTATTACTAATGTATAAATAAGAAGAAAAACTTGGGATAGTTGGCCTCATTTGGGGACTCTTTTGGACTCTTTTTGGACTCTCTCGCTGGATACATCTTGTGGTCCCCACCAGCAGACAGAAGATTTAGCCACCGGAAGCCTGTCGCTGTGTCACTTGAGAGCCACACTCAGCTTTGGTAATTATCAAGGGTTGGTTTCAGAGTAGCAGCCGTGTTAGTCTGTATCCGCAAAAAGAACAGGAGTACTTGTGGCACCTTAGAGACTAACAAATTTATTTTAGCATGTGTGTTCTATTCTATGCATCCGAAGAAGTGAGCTGCAGCTCACGAAAGCTCATGCTAAAATAAATTTGTTAGTCTCAAAGGTGCCACAAGTACTCCTGTTCTTTTTATCAAGGGTTGGGGGTGTTTTATTAACCTGTTGCGGACGTGTGTAAGTGCTTGAGACTAAGTAAAAGTTTAGCTTTAAGTGAAAGCACTCTTGTGTTGTCCTGTTTGTGCCAGCCATCTATCGGTCGGACGGCCGTGTCGCTCCTGATTTATTTCCTGACACCTCCTTGCGCAGAGTAAAAGTTACCAAGAGCTTTGGGTTGAAAGAACCCCGGGTAACAGCTACATCCAGGGAGTACTGACCCGCCTGCCAGACAGAGCCCCTTCAGCACAGCTCCAGGGCACGCAGCCCCATCCACTTCACCTGCCAGACAGAGCCTGTGCAGGGAACCAGATAGTGCCGCCCTCAAGGGCTGGAGTCAGCAGCGGGCATGGTGGAGGGGGTGTAACATCTGCAGTAGGAAATTGCTCGTTGGAGCTATGCCATCAGCGATGAAGGCTTCTTCAAAATATCGCCTTGGGCATTGGCATTGGGTGGACAAGTCTAGCGAGAAGCCTGGAAATGATGGTAAATACAGGAAGCGAAGATGCAGGGCAGCAGCTGCAGTTAGCTACCCGAGGTGAGGGAAGTCGTTGAGAAAGACTCAACGTCTCGGACCGCACAGCGCAAAGCTAGTACTGTTAGACCAGGAAAAGGTTTGTGTTACTGCACCTCCCTCTCATCCCAGTGGGACAAGGCATTCTCTGGGGCATTCGCTCGCTCGCTCGCTCGCTCGCTCGAGGTCTTCACCGAACACTGACAAGTACAGAGCTGGAACCTGTCTGGCTCACCCGGATATTAGTATTGTTAAAATAGGAATTTGAGTTATAAAAATATGTTTAGACTTTATTGAATTACTGTAAGTTACTGCCTGCATTAATCTCACTTACAATGTCTGTAGCCGGTGTTATAAGGTAACATGCAAGAATTTTCTCGATAACTGTGTGGCATCAGATAGCAGAGAAGCATTAATACTAGTCTCCACCAGGACGTCTTATCTTTTGGCCAACCAAGAAGGCCCATCAACACCAGACTAACTCTTGCGGAACAGCAGAGGACAAAAGACTGTGTTGATTGCTTTCCCCACACCGCCACTCGCATGAAGAGGAGGTGTGCAAGTGAATTCCTTCCATCAGGTGACCTGGCAGCTCAGAGAATGGGAATGGGATACACTTCCCTAACAAGAAACTGTATCTCTGCGCTGCTTGGACTCTTGAGGGCAAAGTTTGCTAGGCATAAGGAAGAGATCTCCAGTGTTTTTAGCCTGGTTTAGCCCTAAGGGACATATAAAGCTTGGTTATTATAGAAGCTTCTATTGCTTTTGAAATTTAAGACTATAGCTCATCTGTGTATACAGACGTGCCCTGGGTTGCGCAAACCCGACTTATGGAAATCTGGAGTTACGGGAAAAAGTTCTGTTAGTTCCATAAGCGCCTTTTTTTTTTTTTTGCGTAATTGTCGGAGATAAGTTCCTGACTTACGCAAAACTCGACTTATACAAGGTGTTCTGGAATGGAATGCTTGAGTAAGTCGGGGAGCTTCTGTATATGTTTACCTGCTTTAACCTTGAAAATAACTCTCTTACTTCCTTTTCCTAGTTAATATACTATATAAAGATTTATTCCAGAATTGACTACAAGCATTGTGTTTGGTGTGAGATCTAAGGTGCAATTGACCTGGAGTAAGCAACTGGTCCTTTGGGACTGTGAGTAACCTGAATTTTGTTGTGATTTTTGGTGTAAGGGACCATCTAGCACAAAGGCAAGCTTAACTGGGTTGTGAGATGGATCGGTGTAGCCAAAGGGACTGTCTGCAACTCCACGTTAAGGCTGTTATAGTGCTTAAGGAGTTTACAGCTGAAAATTGGTTGGTGGAATCTAAGTGTAGAACTCACAGCCAATTTGGGGTTTGTGCCCTGGTTCTTAAGAGTCTGGCCTGAGGTTGGTCCTCATGCCCCTGAGCCACTGAAGGGCAACTTGGCAATGCCCTTTAGTGGCTGTTCCACAGAGAGGCTGTCAAGGCTCTTTCCCTACTCTGGCACTTGAGTGCAGAAGGTGGGGGCCTGCAAGGACTCCAAAAAATAACATTTGCCACTCCAGGCTTGTGTTAAACTCCCAAGGTTACAGCTTTTCTCTGACCTTGGCTTGGTCGATGCTGCCACCACCCAAGTGTAGAACCCCTTTGAGAGCCCAGGAAGGTGCACTTGGGAATTCCTTCCTGTGGGGTACCCTCAAGCCCTTTCAACCCCCACCCCCTCTGGGGAAGAGCTGAGAAAGGAAGAAAAAAGGAAATCAGCTGTTGCCACCAGCTAATTAAACAACACACACACAAACCTTTTAAGAAACAAAAATCCAACTCTGTTCTTAAAAAAGGTACATTTTATTAAAAACAAAAAGAAAGAAAATACATCTGGGAACTCAGGCTATTGCTAGATTTTAAAAAAGCAGCTACACAGATTAAGCACCAAGAATAGCTTTCTTGAGGTCCAGCCTAAAGGTTACAAGCAAAACAAAAGCACCTGGGGTTAGCACAGAGGACTCCACAAGCCTTAAAGAAATAAAAAGGGATAAACCCAATCACGTCTTCCTGGACATTTCCTGATCTACTTACATATCTGGGGTTTCAAATGAGTAATTTCTAGGTATGATACTGAGGATTTTTCATACCTGGCCCCAAACTTCTTACAGCATAGCTGCTGCCCTGTCCGCCTCTCCCTGGGAGAGCAACTACAGACAGACAAAAGGGGAGTCTTTTCTCAATTTTAAAAAGTTCTAGCCTTCTCGTTGGCCCTTTTGGCCACGTGCCCACTCACTTATTTTGCCTATGCATAGGAGTGAGACTTTTTAACCCTTTACAGGTTAAGCAAGTAGAGAACAGCTACTAAGAAGGATTTTATAGCTAACTGGCTGGCTGAGTGTCCATAAAAGGGAGGTCCCCCTCCATTCATTTATCACGGAGGCTAAAGGACATGTGATACTAAAAGAGGTCTTCCTACAGCTCAAATGGTGGAGACCTGTCTCCTTGGTGATGAAAAGTCTAGTTTCTAGTATCAGATCCCTAGTGGTGTGTGTCTTTCTCTGTCTCTGAGCAAGAGAGATTTATTCAGCAATTGAGTCTACTATCTGCAACACGTGGATCTGAGAGCACAGATCAACTGCAGAACTTTTGGATGCTAGTTCAAGTGGAACCTTTGACTCTTTGGAAATTCATCATCATTATTAAAATAAAACTCTTTGAATGTCAACACTCCACCCCCAACTCCACACACCGCACATACTCACACAAAATTATACTTTACTTTTCCTTGTTTTAATTACAAAGCATTACTCATCAGAATGTCAAGATTTTATTACTCAGTATGACACAATTTCTTTATTATCTAACCCTAACAAAAAAGAAAGAATAGAAAAAGAAGTTACATGGGGGAGGGACAAAAAAGAAAGTCTAATAACGAATGACTTAATTTTAAGAACGAACTCTGACTTCAGATAATTATTTTCTCACAATTAGAGTTTTTGGTTCAAACCTTAATATTGGGTTTTGTTTTTTTAACTAATGTCACATGAAGTAATTTTGTAATTAGAATAAACGTGTCGTTTCTGTGATTAATTCCTTTTAATTAGAACTAAACTGCAGAAAAAGTTTTATCATTTCAAGTGAAGTCGGATAATATATTGATTAGTGAGGCATTCATGGGGGAATGCTTCTTTTTTTTCTTTAATGATTCAGTGTGTGTGTGTGTGTGTGTGTGTGTTCCTAAAGTCAGTCACTTTTCACCTCCCATTGAGCCTCTTTTCTCTGTCACTTTTTGGAAGAAAATCGAGTCTCCGAGCCCAGTTTCAACTCAGGTGATTCCTTTCTGTCTCCTGAAATCCCTCCTGCAATTTCCCTTGGCTACACTGCTCATCACTTCCTACCCTAAATATTTCTGCAGCTTGCCTAGCCAGAATGGGTCCCATTCCACCCCAGAGGTGGCTGCATTTCAGTAAGTGGTGAAGTGATTACTCACATGACAGAGAGCTGTGAGATCTTTTGGGATGAAAGGTGATTTTTATTACCTATAGATGAGGAACAATTTGGCCAGGTGCAGTGAGCCTTTGATTGCAAGGACACCGGGACCCTGGGGTGACTCCATAGTACTAAGTGGCATTATAGCAGGGATGAATTTGGTGATGTGGGACTGTGCCTGTCCAGTGGGTGACTAGAGGATTTCAATCTCCTAGGAGGACCATGATGAGGAGTTCTAGCATCTCCTGGGCATGAAAATGGCAAAGATAGTTAGTCCCTGATAGTTACTTTCTTCTCTTGCAGATTGTCCAGCAAGGATGAGTTTGTAGCTAAGGCACTGGACTAGAACTCAGGAGATCTGGATTTAAATCTTGGCTCTGCGACAGGCTTCCTGTGTGACGCATGCTAGCTACTAATTCTCGCTGTCCTCAGCTCCCCAGCTGTAGAGTGGGGCGATATTACCAACCTGTTTTGAATCCATTAATGTTTGTGAGGTGCTCAGAGACTATGCTAATGAAGTCATGTAAAAAGGTAGGCAATACACACAAATTGCTAGTCTCTCAGATCCTTCCCTGGACTGCTAGCATGTGAATGGAATGTAATTTAGTAGGTGTTGGCATGTCTCCCTCTGGTGGTAGTTCCTGGCCACTTGTCCATCTGCGGCTAATACCTACAAGCTCCTCCAAGGCCAGGTCTACGCTAAAAAGTTAGGTCAACCCCGCGATGTCGCTCAAGGGTGTGAAAAATCCCCACCCTTGAGCAGCCTAGTGAAGCTGACCTAACCCCTGGTATAGACAGTGCTAGGCCACACTATCGCTTCTCTGGAAGGGAACCCCTCCCAGCCCTGTAGTGCAGTGGTGCCCAGACTTGTCCTGTTGCACCCCACCATACCAGTAATGGAATCTGTCTGCGACCCCCCCCCCTTCCATGCCTGCACAGTGGGCTCAGCAGAGGAGCTTGGGCTAAAGGCAGGGCTGAGGGCTGAACTGGGATAGGGGGAGGAGCTAGAGGCGGAGCTGGGCTGGGACAGAGAGGGATTGAGGACAGAGCAGGGGGCGGAGCAGGGGGCGGAGCTGGGCTGGGGGTGGAACAGGGGGCGGAGCTGGGGCAGGGTGGCACTCCTTCCTCAGACCCCCATGGGGGCTGGTCCAGGCCCTGCCACGTGCCCCCTTGAATGTTCCTCTGCGCCCCCTAGAGGACGTGCCTCACAGTTTGGGGACCACTGCCGTAGTGAGTGTCTGCACTGAAGCGCCACAGCAGTGCAGCTGCTGTGTAGACATAGCCTAAGTCAAGTGGTAGAGGTCTATGCGGTGGGAGCTGAAGATTCCCACATTCAGTCCCACCTGATAGCCACGGCACCTGGAGGTATGTAGTCACGGTGCCTCATAACAGCACAAGATGTTATCTTCTCACCCCGTGCCTGCAGGCTCCCCCTGGCTGAAAGCAGGCTGGAGTGAGGAGGTGTTCCTCACAACCAGCCAGAGAATGCCGATTTCTGACCTCCCACACAGCAGGGTTTGCAGCACACCTCGGATTCATCCTCACTGTGTTTGCAAAACACATGCAAATAGCAACCAAGCGCTGGACTAAATTATCCCACGGCCCATTGGGCTGGGGGCGGGAGTGAGGAGATGAAGGGAAACCGAGGCATTTTGAATTACTGAGTGGCACAGCCTGGAAGCAGGTTCCTGGGAAGTGGTCACTTAACAAATGAGGAGAATGACACCTTCATGGAAGGGGGCTGGGAGGATGAATGAATTAATTAATCTGCTTCCCTCACATTCGATGATCCCCTTATCCCTGCGGGACTAGCTTGCACCGGCTACCGAACGAGAAAGATTTTCTTTTGGCTTGTTGAGCAATGAATGGAGGCACGTTTTGGGGGGTCCTTTTATTATAGACCTGGAAGGGTGACTGCCCACCCTGTGTGTGACACACGACAGCCAGCAATGCCTCCCTGGCCGGTAACACAGCCCAGCCCTCACAGACATGCACTAGGTCTGCGCTACGCTTGTCCTGCCAGTGTTGTGCTTTACCAAAGGGATTTTGTGTTGTTGTGGCAGAGCAACAAGCTCACTCCTTGTTCTTGTGAGTCCTTGGCGACAAAACGGTGCCAGGAGCCTGTTCAGTACCTGCTTCAAAAAGTGTGAAGCCAGACCAGGGAATTCGGACACCTGGATGATCCCAGTACAGGAACTATGCCCCATGCTGCAGAGGAAGGCAAACCCGCCTCTGCCCCAAGGTCCCTGCCAATCAGACCTGGGGGGAAATTCCTTCCTGACCTCCCAGTCTGGCAATCGGTTAGACCCTGAGCATGTGAGCAAGACACACCAGCCAGGTGTCTAGAAAGGATGCTCTGTATCATCCCATACGTGGTTGGAGAATCTCTTGGCTGTAGCATAGGGAAGGGGTGGAAACCCCATTCCTTGAGATGTTTAGAAACTAGGCTGGAAAAAGCATCGGAGAATACAGAGACGGGCACAAAGATCGACTGATGAACTCTGTTAGCCTCTGACTCCTGACCGGGTATATTATATAGAAAGTGTTTAGGTGAATATAGGTCAGAACGTGCATTCAGGAGATAAGAGTAAAAATGAAGATTGCAAGTGGAGGAACACGCCGTATAATCTGACAGGCCTAGCAAGAAGGTGATATCTAGCAAAGCCTATACGGGGGTCATGAATGAGCATCACTAGCATGGGGATGTAAGGGCCCACAGACCTCAAACCCTGGCCCATTAGCTCCCATGCGGCCCTCACACGCTGGATGGCTAGAGCTACTGGAACTGAGGGGCTAGCAGAACTCTGACCCCTTCCAGAAGCACCGCCCATGAGGATCCTGATTGGGGGAGATGACCGGCCCCAACGATTGGCCAGACCATAGTATTTAAGCCAGAAGAAGGTGTAGGAAGCTATCTGAGCAATTGAGACATTTCCTGGCTGAGTACTGCAATGGACCTGATTCTTGAATGATTCTTGGTTTCTGATTTTGGTACTGATCCCTGGACTGTGATTCTGGCTTTGATCTCTGGCTTGGACTCTGGCTCTGACCACTCCTGCTCTGGCCACTAGGCAGGGTGACCAGATAGCAAATGGGAAAAATCAGGACAGGGGTTGGGAAGGTGGGGTAATAGGCATTTATATAAGACAAAGCCCTGAATATTGCGACTGTCCCTATAAAACTGGGACATCTGGTCACCCTACCACCTGTCCTGACAGTGGGTTATCATTAGCAAGTGACCTAGTGTCATTTTATAATATGTGTCTTGTGACAGACAAAGGCGACTATGAAGAAGCAAAAACAAGTTAAAACAGTAGATTTGGGGGGAATTCTGAGTACAGGTACCCATGGAGCTAACCACATGGATGTATGGAGTGTATTGGAAGGGGGTGGACACAGATGACTTTGGCCAACCTCGGAAGGAGAGCTATGCGGAGCTGGAATACCAAACAGGGTTTTCTGGAACACCACACATGGAATATCCTCAGATACAGCCCCAGACCTTTGTGGGTCTCAGAAGGAAAAGTTGTATAAAGAAGTTGTGTGTCCAACCTTTAGTGGGCACAGTGGGAGGTGGTGTGAACTGGACCATGACTTCCCATTTATGCTGTACTCCACTGACTAATTTCTTCTGTCTGTATTTCCTTGGTCTCTAGGGGTTCATCAGTCTAACAGCACAAGGGGCTTTTCTGTTGTACGACTCTTGTTCATAGAATCATAAAATATCAGGGTTGGAAGGGACCTCAGGAGGTATCTAGTCCAACCCTCTGCTCAAAGCAGAACCAACACCAACTAAATCATCCCAGCCAGGGCTTTGTCAAGCCTGAGCTTAAAAACCTCTAAGGAAAGAGATTCCACCACCTCCCTAGGTAACCCATTCCAGTGCTTCACCACCCTCCTAGTGAAAAAGTTTTTCCTAATATCCAATCTAAGGTTGCATTAATGCTGTACTTTATTTGGATAATAAATAAAGCTTTTATGTCTCTATTCCTGCAATTCACCAACGTCATCTGTTAATGAACTTAGGTAGCCACAAGACAAAGAGCCTGTTAGCTGGGACTCATGCACTTTGCACCTAATGTTCAAGCTACAACTAGCAGGTATTTTTCAGCTCTAACTCCTGCACCACGATTAATTCCCTCAGGTGCAAAACAGTTCCCATGCACCTGTAATTCTCCTGGACATTTTTGCAACCCCTGGGGAAACAGAAGGCGTTTTCACACGCTTCTCGGTGTGCCTGGGGGCTCCAGGGACACAGCCTGACCCCTTCGCCTTGTCGCTGCTGCTGCTGGGACACTCGCTTGAATTAATCTACCCACTGGCAGAACAGAAGCATCACACTGGAGGCATGGCGAGATTGTTTTTTTCTCTCAAATGTCAGCTTATCAGCTGTGAGTTATTTCTCCTGGAGGATCCAGATGCTCCGTCAGAGGCAGGTGTAATTCAGTGAATTCTTGTAGGTGTTAAAGTTGGTTCCAAACACATTGGGAGAGAGAGAGACAGAGAGAGAGAGAGAGAGATCCTCTTCTGCATCTGGAGTGACTGAAGCTGGGGACAGCTTAGCCTTATTGAGAAGGAGATCGAGGAAATTAAATTCCAGGGTCAACGTGTCTCAAATCCTCTTCTCCCTGGAAGGAAAATAAGCTTCCATCTAATATAAAAGAGACAATGTCATCAACTGCCTCTCAGAGCATGTCGGTATGGGGGGCCACTTCCAAAAGGAATGAAGCTAAAGCAGACCAAGGCCACTTTACTTCTGAATGAGAGCATCCACACAGGAGGCTAATGCTGTTTAATTAGCGTGTTTGAATTCACACCTGCAGTGAATTCGGTTCAGCTTTCCTGAGACTCTCTGTAGACGCGCCCTGACTTTGGGGACGAGGACAGCAGAGGAGGGAAATCACTTAATGCTGTTTGAAGTCATCACGCCCCTGAACTCCTAGGGACGACACCGGCTACTGAAATGCGGGCTCGATTCTCTCTTTTGTGTCTGTCAGCAACCGGCTCACTCTCTCGGGCCATGGGGAAAACTAAATGCCATGACAGATCAAAGAAGGGTGCCTCATCTTTATCCCGGACAGTGAGTGACGGCTTGGAGAGGTTCCGAACACTCCGGGGGATGCTTACGTGGCTCCTGCATTGGCTTAGAAAAACAAGGGAGAAAAACAGACTTGAGCGATGACAGTTCCGTGAAAGACTCTCTCTGTACATTTAGTCCATCAGTTAGTGCTGTCACCACCTCCAGCATGTGTGTGAGACACGTGGATGTGTTTGTGTGAGAGACAGAAAGAGACGTGTGTTTTGCTGGGAGGAGAGTTTGGGGTGTTTGAGAACAACTTTGAAAGAAGGGGATTGGGTGTGAAGTTCTGTTCATCTAGGAAAGCGGCATAAAGAGGCCTTAACGAGAGTGCACGCGCACACCCCCAGAAATATCTGCCCAGTGGCAGAGCAGCTCTCTGCCAGCCCCCAGTGCATAGAATCATAGGACTGGAAGGGACTCGAGAGGTCATCTAGTCCTGTCCCCTGCACTCACGACAGGACTAAGTATTATCTAGACGATCCCTGACAGGTGTTTGTCCAACCTGCTCTTAAAAATCCCCAATGATGGAGATTCCACAACCTCCCCAGTCAATTTATTCCAGTGCTTAACCACCCTGACAGTTGGGAAGTTTGTCCTAATGTCCAACCTAAACCTCCCTTGCTGCAATTTAAGCCCATTGCTTCTTGTCCTATGCTCAGAGATTAAGGAGAACAATTTTTCTCCCTCCTCCTTGTAACAACCTTTTACTTGAAAACAGTTATCATGTCCCCTCTCCATCTTCTCTTCTCCAGACTAAACAAACCTAATGTTTTCAATCTTCCCTCCTAGGTCATGTTTTCTAGACCTTTAAACATTTTTGTTGCTTTTCTCTGGACTTTCTCCAATTTGTCCACATCTTTCCTGAAATGTGGCACCCAGAACGGGACATAATATTCCAGCTGAGGCCTAATCAGCGTGGAGTAGAGCGGAAGAATTACTTCTCGTGTCTTGCTTATAACACTCCTGCTAATACAGCCCAGAATGATGTTCGCTTTTTTTGCAACAGTGTGACACCGTTGACTCATATTTAGATTGTGGTCCACTAGGATCCCCAGATCCCTTTCCACAGTACTCCTTCCTATTTCCCATTTTGTAGGTGTGCAACAGATTGTTCTTTCCTAAGTGGACTACTTTGCATTTGTCCATATTGAATTGCATCCTATTTCCTTCAGACTATTTTTCCAGTTTGTCCAGATCATTTTTAATTTTAATCTTATTGTCCAAAGCACTTGCAACCCCTCCCAGCTTGGTATCCTCTCCCAGTGTAGCCAATGATTTTAGTTTATTGTTCTTTTATTGTGTGCTTATAATTAACTAACATGTTATGTCATATACAGTCATTGGCTGTTGGATACAGTTACACTGTAGGAGTAGAGAATGAGAAGACTGATCAGTAGTTAGAAGGAATAATCGTGTATTAGAGATCAAAGGAAGAAAGGCTGGAACGTAAGGCCCGTAGGCTGAGCAGGCCCATGGACAGCAATTCCGGGCCCCAGGGCAGAACTGTCAGTGGGCCCCCAGCCCGCCTGGACACGGTCCGCCTGACATTTGGGCGGTGCTGTGCCCACGCTGGTGGTGCCCAGTGAGCTGCTGCCAGCTGCTGCGTGCGCTCTTCTGGCACGGGCCGGGCTTCCACCTGCCTGTCCAGCTGCCTTCGCCGCTGCCAGTACCACCCTGTGCATGCCTATGAGCCCTGGCCGGAGGCGACTAGTGGCAGGGACACAAAGGCAGGGCCGCCCGGGGGGGGCAAGTGGGGCAATCTGCCCTGGGCCCCGTAGAGGCCCCCACGAGAATGGCTGAGGCTCGCCCCCGCCATCCCCCCAGCGCCTCAGTGCATCCTGGACAGCGCTGCAGCCGCGTGGCTCCGGGGAGGCCTGGGCTCCGCCCTGCTCAGAGCCGCGTGGTAAGGGGGCGGGGCTGTGAGCTCCGGGCCGAGTGGCTCCTCCCCTTACCACGCGGCTCTGAACAGGGAGGAGCTCAGCCCTCCCCACCCCCCGAGCCACGTGGCTGCAGTGCTGTTCAGGGCCGCTTCTCGACGAGCGCGCTGAGTCGCTGGGCAGTGGGGGTAAGCGGCCAGGGCCAGGGGGGGTTAGATAAGGGGCAGGGAGTCCCAGGGACAGTCAGGGGACAGAGACCGGGGGTTGGATGGCGCAGAGATTCTGGGGGGGGCGATCAGGGGACAGGGAAGGGGGGGTGTATTGGAGGAGTCTCGGGAGGGTCAGGGGACAAGGAGCAGGATGGGTCAGAGATTCTAAAAAATTCTCATTTCATTTGAAATGTTTAGCAGGGTTTTTATTTGTTTGTTTGTTTTTGTTTTTCTGCTTCTTGGTGAAACAAGAACCAAAAAAGCCTCCCAGGTTTTCAATTTGTAGTTTCCCCTCTACCCCACCTCCTTTCTCTCCCTCTTTACCTTTTTCTCTCCCCGCCCGAGAGGGAAACGGAGGCGAGGAGAAGGAAAGCCCAGGAGAGGAAAAGCTCAATGAAAACCATTTTTAAAGACTTGAATTTAAGTGGAAAACAAAAGTTGAATGAAACGTCATTTTTCTGCACATTTTTCCTTAAATGTTCTTTTGATTGAACAAAAAAATCACCCAGCTTTAGTCGTAACCGCACAGGCTTCTGTATGCTCCTGATGCCTCGCCTGAATGCCCACTGGCCTGAGTTCAGTCTCATAGGGGGCACCTGCTAAATATGGCTGGCTTACCTTAACCCTCAGCTTCTCACCCAGCCTCTGTGCCAGTGCCTAGATATCTGGCTGAAACTGTTACTTTTGCTGGATGGCATGAGCACATTCCTCCTCCTGACCTATCACTGAGTCACTGCTTGGGCAAAGAAGAAAAATAGTGTATTTCTGCTCTGCAGATTAACCACAAGATATTTCTACATTATTTTAGCCAAGTATGTGCTTGGCCTGCCTTGTATGGCTCAGTCATGTGCAGGTAGGTGAAACAGTGGGTGTAAAACAGGTTAGAGGACAGTAATCAAGGAATGGTTATCAATGATACACTTTCAGACTGGGGAAATGTGTCCAGCAGGTCCCACAGGGGTCCAGTACTATTCAATATTTTCATAAATCAATTGGATAATGGAGTCGAAAGTTCACTTATGCAATTTGCAGATGACACCAGGCTGGGAGGGGTTGAAAGCACTTTGGAGGACAGGATTAGAATTTGAAATGCCCTTGATAAATTGGAGGATTGGTCTGAAATCAGCAGATGAAATTCAATAAAAACAAGTGCAAAGTACTACACTTAGGAATGAAAAATCAAATGCATAACTACAAAATGGGGAATAACTAGCTAGGCAATAGTACTGCTGGAAAGGATCTGGGGATTATAGTGAATCACAAAGTGAATGTGTCAACAATATGATGCCGCTACAAAAGAGACTAATATCATACTAGGTTGTTATGACATATGTTGCAACCTTGTGCAGCATCTCTGGGGATACAAACTGTATTAAGCTTATGAATGGTTTATGTATCACTGTGGGCCAGGGACTGTATGCAACTTGGGGCAGTGGAGGAGAGTGAGGGGAAATGATACCCCAGCTCCTCCAGGAACTAAAAGCAGTGGATGGTGATTTAAGGTGAATCACTCAGGTTGTAAAGACCTCCAGAGAGGTACCATGCCTGGGGACGCTTGCATAAACCGGTTCAAACTAGGTTTTCCAGAGACCAACTGACTAAGAAAGGACGTTTGGCATAAAAAGTCTACATTTAAACTGACTCAGGGCCTGCTTTTGATTCAGCGAGCAGACAAGTCCTTCTGACCAAAGACACAACCCTTCCAGAAGGGCTGGAAGAACTTTGGCTTACTAGGGCCCCCGTCAGATTGAGCAGTGACATCTGATCAGCTTTTAGAGTGTGTCATAAACATACAGTTAAGGGTGAATTCCTCTTTTGCCTGTAAAGGGTTAAGAAGATCACATAACCTAGCTGACACCTGACCAACAGGACCAATAAGAAGACAAGATACTTTCAAATCTGGGAGGGAGGAAAGTCTTTGTCTGTCTGTTGCTGTGTGTGCTTTTGCGGGAGAAGATCAAGGAGCCATCTAACGCCATTAAAATTCAAAAGTTTTGGATTATTTTTAAGCAGAATTTTTTTATTGTTTCTTTAAACAATCAAACACGGCAGGCAGCAAATATTTGGCCACACACTTCTGACACCCCAAATCATGTTCAGGTTTTGGCAGACTTCTTTCAGCTTTTCAATTAAAAAAACCACAACAAATTTTGAAGGAAAGCAGACATTGTCCGTGATTTTTTCTGCTTTTTAAAAACCCTTAGTTTTCGATCCAGAAAAAGTTTTGACGGAAAATATTTGTCCAACCTTTTTAATGAGCTTTAGTGCCTTTTAGCACTAGCTGGTGCTGAGAACCAGTGATACCTTGTAAAGGTGACTTGAAAAGAAATTTTCTCAAAACTGGGTTTGTGCTGAGATGCGGAAAGTTTTTAAATGTTTATTTTTCCCAGGGCCACCTGGGGCCCCACGAGAATACACGATTCTATAGTATTGCAACTTTTTTTTATGGAAGGGGCCCCCAAAATTGCTTTGCCCCGGGCCCCTTGAATCCTCTGGGTGGCCCTGCACAAAGGGGGGTGCCAGCTAAAGGGGGGGGACACATGACACCCCCAGGTGACCCCTCCCGCATGACTCTGCCCCTCCCCCAGCCCAGGGCCCCCGCACTCTCCCCACCCCCTCCCCATCCCACGTTACCTGGGCGGGGGGCTGTGTCCTCCTGCTGTGCCAGCCCAGCTCCCTCTGGCTGGTCGGCTGCTTTTCTGGCAGCCAGGCTCCGGAGCCCCTGCCGGAGAGAGGGCTGCCGCTCTTGCCGCTCCCTGCCTTGCCCAGGCTTAGCTTCTGGGGACAGGAGCCGACTCTGAGCATGCTGGGAGGGCTCCGGCTCGCTCAGCCACTGTCCCCAGAGATGCTGAGCCCCCGGGCAGCCCTGCTGCTTCCTCGCCCCAGGCGGGGCTGGCTGCTGGGTTGAGTGCCCCAAGCAGGCGTCTGGGGAGGGTGGCTGGCTGACCCTTCCTGCCCCCCTCCCCTCCCGCATCGCCTCTGAGCTCCGTGGCCCACCCAGGAGATTTAAAAGGGCCTGGGGCTCCTGGCTGCTGCTACAATGCTGCGGACGGGGACCCCCAGGCCCTTTTAAATTTTCTGGGCCCCATGGCAATAGCTCCATTCCCTCCCACCCCCACCCCCCGCCCCTGTCGGCTGGCCTGAAGCTGAGGTCTGCAAGATTTAGGCCTTGGAGATAAAAAATGCTGACATAAGAAAGTGACAAAAGAATAACCCTAGGCCACAAGACTACGGGAAAAGATGTATCAGCGGGTGATACTGCAACAAACTAACAGTAAAATACAAAATACCCGGTAATCCCATTGTTCTAACACATGCCCTAACCGCAGGGTGCTCTATGTGTGTAAATGCTAATGAGATATAGTCAGAATCACAGTATACAAAGGGGGTGCCCAGAGTGGGAAAATTGAGCTCCCTACGGGAAACTCCAGCAGAGACCATCCCTTTACTGATGATCAAGCCATGAGAGACCCATCAGACCGTAACACTAGAATTAAGGATGTGAGTATAACTATAGTTGTAACGTGTGCATAGGTCTGTGTAGTATTTCTACGTGCTTGGGTAATCATAACTTTAATTGTAACTTTAATAAAACTTGTAAAACAGACTAGACCTCCTACTTGTGAATGCAGCAAAGAGTCTCGTGGCACCTTATAGACTAACAGACGTTTGGGAGCATGAGCTTTCGTGGGTGAATACCCACTTCATCGGATGCATCTGACGAAGTGGGTATTCACCCATGAAAGCTCATGCTCCCAAGTGTCTGTTAGTCTATAAGGTGCCACAGGACTCTTTGCTGCTTTTACAGATCCAGACTAACACGGCTCCCCCTCTGATACTTGTGAATGTCAGTGTGGTCACGACCCTGGGTCTTTATGTGTCCTATCTGAAGCAAGAAGAAGAGGTGACTTTCACTCTGTTAAGCTGGAAACTGTAGCTGCCAGAGCCGAGCCCATGATGGTGTAATACCCCATTACTACATTCACTTTAAATAAAATAAAAGGCTACATCACCCGCACCTCACTTGCAGTGGGCTCAGTGATCTCTCCACCCACCAGACACCTGTAAGAGGTTCCACTTTCTGTTCTCTAGCCCCTAACGGCCAACATTGCATATGGGAGGGGAACATCGTGGCGCATACTCTGCAGAGTGCAACCAGAATCCTGCACATGGCACTAGCTTCCACAGAACAGCAGAGATGAGCCCTGAATTAAGGCTCTGGGTTAGCCAAGACAGAGGTTTGACAAAGATCAGGCTCCAAGATCCATAGCCATAGAATCAGATTTAGCTGACAATTTTGCATGGTTTATTCCCTGGAGGGTCCATGGCACATTTGCCGTGTTGTGATTTTACTGCTGTTTTGTGCTCAAGTCAGAAGCTGACACTTACAGAGGAGAGGCACTCACTGTGCTCCCTCTCATGGAGACTTTACTTTTGTTCTTTGTTGCTTCCCCTTCATTCTAAACAAAATTAATTCTGAATGAAAATAAAGGGGAAAACTGAACGCTCAGCTGCTGTCCTCTGAAACACACAATTCTATGAGAACAGGACCAGCAGACTAATCAAACTGAAATAACCTTATCCAATTCCATGCCTCAAACATACTCTTATTTCCAAGCACCTCCGGGTTTCAGCTATCGTGGCCAAAACAGCATGAGGAAGCTTGTTCTCATGCTATTTCCAGCACCACTAGAAGACAGAAATGTCAAGAATCTCACAAGAAAGTTTGTTCTTTCAAGATTTCCACCCTTGTTTTGCAGACTGTAGGCATCTGGAGAGTTCAGATGATGTTCAGAGAAGCATCTCAACTTCTGGGGGCTTCTCTGAGACAGCGCTAAAATCCAGATCTTGTCGGGTAACCACAACCCTTATATTGCCAAGCCGTCAAACTCTTGGACACTTATTAGAGATAGTATCAGAGAGGTAGCCGTGTTAGTCTGGTTCTGTAAAAGCAGCAAAGAATCCTGTGGCACCTTATAGACTAACAGACGTTTTGCAGCATGAGCTTTCGTGGGTGAATGCCCACTTCGTTGGATGCAAGAACGAAGTGGGCATTCACCCACGAAAGCTCATGCTGCAAAACGTCTGTTAGTCTATAAGGTGCCACAGGATTCTTTGCTGCTTTATTAGAGATAGGTTTAACCATGTTCAACCTGGGATAAAAACTTTCCCAAAGTCCTCAGTTTGGATTGGGAAGTTATGTAGACAGGGACCAGCTATGCAGTTTGGATCCGGATCAGAAAAGTGTTATTTATTATGGTGGTGCCTAGCAACTCAAATCAAGGCCTCCTTGTAGTAGGCCCCATCCACATGAAGAACAAAGAAGACAGTCTTTGTGCTAAAGAACTTCCACACTCCACGTTAGCCAGTATGCAGCCATTGATTGGATGGATGAGCAAAACAATGAGAAGTTTCCTCAAACTACCCGGGCCCCTGGAGTCAGAGTTTGGATTGGGCACTATCTCCTGCTACAGACTAGGGACCGAATGGCTGGGCAGCAGTTCTGCAGAAAAGGACCTAGGGGTTACGGTGGATGAAAAGCTGAATATGAGTCAACAGTGTGCCCTTGTTGCCAAGAAGGCTAATGGCATTTTGGGTTGTATAAGTAGGGGCATTTCCAGCAGATCGAGGGAAGTGATTATTCCCCTCTATTCAGCACTGGTGAGGCCTCATTTGGAGTACTGTGTCCAGTTTTGGGCCCCACACTACAAGAAGGATGTGGATAAATTGGAAAGAGTCCAGCGGAGGGCAACAAAAATGATTAGGGGGCTGGAGCACATGACTTATGAGGAGAGGCTGAGGGAACTGGGATTGTTTAGCCTGCAGAAGAGAAGAATGAGGGGGGATTTGATAGCTGCTTTCAACTACCTGAAAGGGGGTTCCAAAGAGGATGGATCTAGAGTGTTCTCAGTGGTAGAAGATGACAGAACAAGGAGTAATGGTCTCAAGTTGCAGAGGGGGAGGTTTAGGTTGGACATTAGGAAAAACGTTTTCACTAGTAGGGTGGTGAAGAACTGGAATGGGTTACCTAGGGAGGTGGTGGAATCTCCTTCCTTAGAGGTTTTTAAGGTCAGGCTTGACAAAGCCGTGGCTGGGATGATTTAGTTGGGTTTGGTCCTGCTTTGAGCAGGGGGTTGGACTAGATGACCTCCTGAGGTCCCTTCCAACCCTGAGATTCTATGATTCCATTTGAACTGTCTCTCTTAATTTTCTAGTTTCCCCGTTGCTGTTCCTGGTGCATATTCAAAGAGTAAGACGGAGGATTCCAGAAGCTGTTTACTTCTGCCCAGCATGTTCAGTAATTGCAGTATCACGCTCCCATTTTCTACAACATTTTGTCTAATCCACTCTTAAAAATCAATACCTGAAAAATTCAGGTGTGCTTTAAAGGGAATAATCTCTAGACTACCATCTGTGTCGGCTTAGAGATAGCCTTGTAAGAACAAGCCGAATATAATCACCTAACAAGATGAGGGAGTCGTGAGTAGCTGTCTGCGCAGATTTGCTGCAATTTACCAAGAAAAGCTGTTTGCTTATTTACTTGAGTTTCCTTTCAAGTGCTCAGAGATGCCAAATTGCCTCAGAGGATGTGGCCACTGTCCAACAAGGTGGTGCCCTTGGGAGCCCCCAAATGGGACCACTCAGACTTGCTAGCCTAATATCCTGCTTCTGACAATGGCCAATGTTGGATGCTTCCAATGCAGATGTAAACTGAAAACTCATAATACACCCTGCGTGTGCCTTTTCTTAGCTACTGGGTGAAATTTCTTCTTGATCCCAATTGATGAAGCCTAAGTGCTGAGAACCAAGTAATTTCTCTCCCAACCAGTGTAACATAAATCTCTAATAATCCTTTCTTGCATCTTCCTAAGCAATTTGCCTCAATAATATCTCTTGGGGGCAGGTCCCACAGCAGTTTCTGATGACCGGCAGTCAGGCCATGTGACGGGGAAGCAGGGACAGCCACCCAAACCAGCAAAGCAGTCTCTGGTGTATTGGCAGGAGACTTCCGTCATGATGAAATGACGGCTTCAAACAAGAAACAACAACAACAGATAGAAGCCAATAGCGAAGCAGCAGCAGGTTGTGCAGACCGGAGAGGCACACAGAGATTGCTGCTAAGCCAGGTTTCCTGATTTTTAGATTCCAGGATGGCAGAGGATGATGCAACACTAACGAGCGGAAATATGAACTTTCACGCGCAAGGAGACAACAAGATGGGAAAGCAGCCCCTGTGATGGCTTTTCTGATTCCTCTGAGCCCCCTAGAATACAAAAGGTCGCTGGTTTTATTGCTCTGGCCAGCTCCTTGGCTGAAGGTGTAATGTAATGTCATTTACAGAATGGACGGGAGATTTAATTTCCGGCGCAGGCTTCTTTTGATACATTCTTTTCTTTTTATGTCAGCGGTCGCTCTAATCTCCCCATCAGCCACGGCATGCAAGAGCCCTTTGCCCCTTTCAGTGGGGAAAGGGCACCCATTGTGAGTGACAGCTAATATTAAAGTGTCTCAACGGTGCTCAAGTGAACTTTCAGTCTCCTGCCGGGTGCACTGCTGAAGAGCCCATCAAACTGGGAACGATGAAGGTTGTTTTATTATTGCAATACTCTCCAGAGGTCCCACGCAATATCAACAGCCCCACTGGTACTAAGAGCTGTACATCCATATAGGACGAGACAATCTCTCAGTCAAAAAGCTCACAATGTAAATAATTATTATCCCCATTTCAGTGATAGGACAGTGAAACACAGAGAGATTAAAGAGCAGGTGTTCAAAGGGATCTAGGTGTTTCTGTGCTCAGCATTGCAACACCTAAGTGCTTTAGGAGCCTGACTCCTTTCCAAAGGGACTTAGGAGCCAATTGAAATGACTCCTGACTCAGTCAGGTGTTGCAATGTTGAGTGAAGCAATGCCTAAATGCCGTTAAAAATCTGGGCTTCAGTGGTTTGCCCAAGTCACATGCAGAGTTTTTGGCACAGCAGGGAATCGTTTCGAAAATTTTCCATTAAAAAAAATGTCCTTGGCATTTTTCAAATGAAATTGCTTTGTTTGCAATTTTACCTGGAAATAATTTTGGAATTTTCAGCAAATTCTTGAATCCCAGGCCTTCTCCTATTCCTCAAAGGCTTGCAACTTTCAGCCCAAAGCTTTGCAGGTCACCTTGCCCTGACTAACTCCCTCAAGTGTCCGTGTAGTTCCCAGCGTATCCTTTGCCATCGCTGCCCCTTCACTAGGTGTGAACAGAAGCCTGTCAAATCCCCTTCCCTTCCTGCCTAACTCACCGCAATCAATCGCTTGTGACATCAGAATCCATCACCCTGGAGATGGTGTGATGTCGCAGATGATGAGCTGCCTTTGTGAATGAGTCAAGGGAGAGTAGGAGGCATTTGATTAATGGAAGAGGACTCCTGTTCGCAGCCAGCCCTCTCGGGGATAAGCGGTGACAGCAAAGGAGAGACAGGAAAAGCCAACTGTCAGAGAGAGAAGGAGACTTACATAAATGTTAGTAGCTAAGGCTCTCAGAGCACGTCTCCTGTGTTAACTAACCCTCACCGTCTTGTTATGTTCACGGCATGCACGCAGAGAAGTTAGAGACAAACATGAATACTCCTGCTGGAAGTTTGTAACGTAATAAAGAGAGACACAGCAGGCTGCTACCTAAGCTGCCTAACACAAAGAGACACAATTCTCCCCCCTGCTACAGTGAGAACACAGAGCCCGCCTGGGCTGCGCTCAGTGCAGGACCAAAGATGGGGAGAAAGGGGTCTTTATACCCCCTTTGCAGCACCCAGGGGCAGTGGCGTCAATCCTGGTGTAACTCTTCTGCCAGGTGGAGCCAGCAACAACAAGGGCTGGGTTCAGTTTCTAGGGGTTCTTTTTTGTCAGTACAACACAAAACCAGCTCGAGCCCCTACCCAGTGACACCCCCTCTCCCCTGGGTGCCTCTAAGAGGCAATACTTCCACTCTTGCAACCAGAGTCTGAGTGTAGCAAAACCTTTTAATAAAAGGAGGGAAGTAACTCAGCATTAAGTTGGGAACACACCACAACTAGGTTCACAAACATAAACCATGAGCAAAAGACCCACCCCCAAGTATGTTGGGCAGTGTCCTTTTCCCCTCAGGGTCTTAAGTCCAGCAACCCACAAGTCCCTTTAATGTGCCCGTCCCATCTCTGCATTCCACTCACAGCTGCTGTCCTTGGCCAGTGCAGCCCCAGAGTTCAGAGGTTCATCTGCAGAGTTCACCTCCCACCCTGTGTAGAAGGCAGTGGTAAGGAGGCACCTTACACACTCCACTGCTTAGGCACTCACTTGCCACTCCACCAGCTGATTGCCATGCCTCTCTTAGGGGCTCTGCCCTGGCCCTCTCTGCCAGCTGCTCACTCACCAAGATGTTTTCAGGTCCCACCACTTAACACAGATCTTAGTGATTTCAGCTGTTAGTGTGGGAGCCTCATTGCTGGTGCACACTGTTCCTAAGTAAACCTAATGCTTAGACCTAGGTAACAATAATTTCAGCTGTACAGCATAGAACAAGACTCTCAGGCCTTGTCTACACTACAAGACTATTTCGAATCAACTTAGTTCGAATTTGTGGATTCGACCTTATGAAGTCGAATTTGTGTATCCATACTAAATACACTAATTCGAATTTCTGAGTCCACATTCACGGGGCCAGCGTCGACTTTGGAAGCGGTGCACTGTGGGAAGCTATCCCACAGTTCCCGCAGTCCCCGCTGCCCATTGGAATGCTGGGTAGAGCCCCCAATGCCTGCTGGGGGGAGAAATGTGTCGAGGGTGGTTTTGGGTAAGTGTCGTCATTGAACCGTCAATCACAACCTCCCTCCCTCCCTCCTTGAAAGCGCCTGCGGGCAATCTGTTCGTGCACTTTTCTGGTCAGTGACAGCGCGGACGCCACAGCACTGCAAGCACGGAGCCCGCTGCGATCATCGCCGTTTTCTCCTCCTCGCACTTTATCGTCCACCTCTTCCACAGTCAGCTGATGAGAAATTGGGCTACTTTTCAATGGTGCTGCAAGCACTGGGGGACCATAGGGGACGTTTTACAAACATCAACGTCGGGTGGCCGGGCAAGGTTCATGATGCGTGTGTTTTCAGGAACTGTGGGCTGCTCAGACGCCTGCAGGAAGGTAGTTTCTTCCCGGACCACGAAATAACTGTTGTGGATGTGCAGATGCCTATAGTCATCCTCGGGGACCCAGCCTGCCCGCTAATGCACTTGCTCATGAAGCCCTATACAGGCGCCTGGGACAGCGACAAGGAACTCTTCAAATACCAGCGAGCAGCGAGCAGTGTGACCTGTGACTGTTCAGTTTCTTTACAGAGAAGCTGAACCTGCCCCTGTTTCTTTACCCAGTTACTGTTGACTCTCCTCTTCGGTTACATACCCCGTTCACCCCGTTACCCCCACTTCCAGCACACGTGTAAAAATAAAATACATGTCCCATTATTACTTAACAAAGGTTTCTTTATTCATGACTTTTCGTGAAAGGGTTGAAACTGGGACGCAGGCTGTGCTGGGTAGGGTGTGCGGTGATGTAAAGACCGCCTCTAAACTCAAGGAATGACAGGCTCCTGCTCCTAGAGCGGTCCGCAGTGCCGGAATGCTTCTTTCAACGGAGCCTGCCATCCCTCTTTATGGAATTCTGTGTGCGGGCGGATATGTGACCTTGTGGTGGAGGAGGACGGATACAGATTCCTCAGCTGCGTGACTCAGCGGTCCAGGACAAGGACCGCTGTATAAGATCTGTAACCGCCCTCCCCCGCTGCAAAGTCACATCTCCCCCGCCCACACAGATCCTGGAAACCACCTCCAAAAACCGACCAGGTTGCCTACTGACTGCACCGTGTGTGTGACCCACTGCTGATCCTGCCCCCGTGTCTGTACCCTGGGAAAGGTGACTGTCCTATGCAATTAACCACCCCCTTCCCCACGCCCCCCATTCGAACACAGTCTTCTTTGAAAAAACATAACGGAAACAGTAATTAACAGCAAAGCATTTTTATTAATTAAGTAGACAGGGGATGGGACTGGGATTGGGACTACTGTGAGTCTGGAAGTGAAGGACTTCGGCAAATGTAGGGTATGAGAGCTTTTGGGTACTTGAGCACTGTGCTGTGGTGCAGTGACAGTATTCACGTCCCCGGCCGCCCCTCCTCCTGATTATTTTCGGTGAGGGGGGTATGGGACTTTGTGGCGGGGGAGGGCGGTTGCAGATACACTGCAGGGGGGCTCTGTCCTCCTGTGGTCCTGCAGAACATCCACAAGGCGCCTGAGCGTGTCCGTTTGCTCCCTCACTAGTCCAAGCATTGTTTCAGTCGCCTGCTTGTCTTCCTCACGCCACCTCTCCTCCCGTTCGCTGTGTGAGCACTGGCACAGAGAGACGGTCTCCCTCCACTGGCTCTGCTGGTCCGCCTCTGCTAGGTAGCAGCGCATACGTTCCTCGAACATCTTGTCCCTTGTCTTTTTCTTTCGCTGCCTAATCTTCACCAGCCTCTGCGAGGGGGATGCAGTGGCAGATCTGGAGACAGTGGAAGCTGTGAGATGGGAAACAGGGAGTGAATTCCTTGCAAAGATACATTTTTGCGAACAATTAACTGAGTCTAGGCTGTCTCTGGGAATTCTGGGTTGAGACCCCTGTGCCTGCTGGGGCAGAAATCATTTTCGCGATGGATTCTGGGTAAATGTCGCCAGTCATTCCTTCCTCCGGGAAAGCAACGGCAGACAATCATTTCAAGCCCGTTTTCCCAGAATTGCCCTGGCATACGCCATAGCGTGGCAACCATGGACACTGTTTTGCCTTTTGTGTATGTCACCGTATGTGTACTAGATGCCGCTGACAGAGGCGGGCCAGCAGCGCTACACAGCAGCATGCTTTTGCTTTTGCATGACAGCAGAGATGGTTACCAGCCATATTGTACCATCTACCATACCATAAATTGGTAATAAAATGGTAATAAGATGGGCATAGTTACCTGTCCTTTTGCACTGCCCCATTTGGTGCTGTCATAAGTGCCCCTGGCCAAGCAGCCAGGGGCGCAAAAGCAAAAATTGGGAATGACTCCCTGAGTCAATCCCTCCTTTTTGGTATCTAAAAATAGAATCAGTCCTGCCTAGATTATGGGCAAGTGTACTAGAGAACCACTGAATCATAGAACCAGAGAGCACAGCTGCTCTGTGTCCGATCCTGCATAAATTATGAGCTGTATGCTATTCACAGGGGGTGCTCCTGCAACAACACCACCTGTTCATTCTGTTCTTACCCCAGCCTTCCTGGGCTACCATACCATTGTCCCCCCACTTGTGTGATGAAGTAATAAAGAATGCAGGAATAAGACAAAGTGACTTGTTTGTGAGAAATGAGTGGAAGGAAGCCTCCAGCTGCAATGATAGTCCAGGCAGGACATTAAGGAGTGTGGATGAAGGAGCCTATCATCCCTCTGCTAGTCCAGGGGCAATTGAATCTTTTATTTACAATGAAGGGTGGGGGCTGATGGAGCTCAGCCCCCTGTTGCAATGATGAGGACGGTTACCAGCCATATTGCACCATCTGCCATCAAAAATTAGGGACAGGAGCCCTTAATCAACCTTACTGATGCTAGTCGGCATGGTTACCAGCCCTTTTGCACTGCCCCATGTGCCAATAGGCTGATGATGAGGACGGATTTCCATCTTTTTGTACCATCAGCCATCCATAGCGTGGGGGGAGCAAGGATGTTGGTGTTGAGTGCTGCACCATCGCGTCTATCTGCAGCATTCAGTAAAGATAGGGTGACATGTAAAAGAGTCAACAGAGGATTGTTTTCACTTCTGGTGGTGGGTGGGGTGTGTGCGCAAATTGCCGAACTATGCCCTGACCCACCGCAGACACTGTGTTTGACCCTAGAAGCATTTGGAGCTCATCCAAGAATGCAAATACTTTTCAGAGACAGCAGGAACTGTGGGATACCTTGCGTCCTCATTCCCCCCTCCCTCCATGAGCGTCCATTATATTCTTTGGCTTTCCATTACGCTCGTCACGCAGCTGCGTGCTGAGTCTGTGCTATGCCGTCTGTCCGTAGATTTTTTAAAAATACTTTGGACCAGGCGTAAAATTACAGTAATTACCCTAATTAGATGCAGGAGTCTCCGAGCGAGATCACCCTGAGGAGGGTCACTGAAGGAGATAGAGAGCGCATGCTGCGTGAAAGCTAGCACGAACCAGGGCCCGATGCAGCCGTGCTCGGGGAGGCAGTGCTCCCTGAGTACCTCATGAAAGCCTTGCGCGGAAAACTGTGCTACCACGGAGCACCCAATAAGGCAGCTCTCCCCAGGAACCTCCTGCTGATGCTTTTCGATTAACGCAAGGAGAGCTTCGTGGAGATCTCAAAGGATGATTTCTGTTCTATCCCCATATATAGAGAGTCCTCCTTTTCACACAGTTAAGATTCCTGTTATATTAAGAATAAAAGTTAACATGGTTAAAGCACTTACCGACTGCTCCTTCCCCTGATTCAGGGTCTGGGTTAATGGCCGGGGAGGGTTGTTGGGGGATCTCCGTGACGGTGATGAATAGATCCTGGCTGTCGGGGAAACCAGCGTTGTAAGCGCTCTCGCCTGCCTCGTCTTCCACAAACCCTTCCTCATCTTCCCCGTCCGGGAACATCACCGAGGAACTGGCCGTCGACACTGTCCCATCGTCAGAGTCCACGGTCACTGGTGGGGCAGTGGTGGCAGGCTCCGTAGTGTCCGTTTGCCGCTTTGATTTTTTGGTAGCCTTGTCTGGGGTCCTTGATTTTCACGCGGCGCTGCGTTGCATCCCGCCTGTATCCTCTGTCTCTCATGGCTTTGGAGACCTTCTCGTAGGTCTTCGCATTCCCTGTTTTGGAGCGCAGCTCCGAAAGCACAGACTCCTCGCCCCACACACCGATCAGATCGAAGAGTTCCCAGTCAGTCTATGCTGGGTCCCTCTTTCTATTCACAGATAACATGAACTCCTCTGCTGGAGAGCTCTGCATCGTTGCAGGTGCTGCAGAGCTCGCCCCGATGTCCAGCCAGGACGTCAGATTCAAAATGCCCAGACAGGAAAATGAATTCAAATTTTCCCGGGTCATTTCCTGTGTGGCTGGTCAGAGAATCCAAGCTCAGACTGCTGTCCAGAGCGTCAACAGAGTGGTGCACTGTGGGATAGCTCCCGGAGCTACTAAGTTTGATTTGCATCCACACCTAGCCTAATTCAAGCTAGCCATGTCGAATTTAGCATTACTCCACCTGTCGGGGTGGAGTACCAAATTCAAACTAAAGAGCCCTCTAGTTCAAATTAAATGGCTTCCTGGTGTGGACAGTTGAGAGGTTAGTTTGAATTAACGCTGCTAAATTCAAATTAAAGTCCTAGTGTAGACCGGGCCTCAGTTGAGTCTAAATTAGCTTCTATTACACTATGGAGATGAGACAGATAAACTAGCTGCCTCAGACCCTAACCTATACCACTCCCCATCTCCTGGGGTGGAGGAACCCATGTCCCCTGCCTAGCAAGTGACATTCACTTGAGGGTGAGTCCCTCCATCGGGGGTATGCCAGGTACGGTTCTGCTGCCCTTAATTCACACAACAAGGATAACAATGCTTTATTAGTCCTGCCCCAATAACAAGGAGATTGGGGATCCAACACCAGCCACAAGTGCTCATTTAGGCAAGCAATCCCATCATGCTGAGCACCTAGGCAGGGTGGGTGTGCCCATGCAAATTAGATCAGCTCCTGAAGTCCTTTTCCACAGCTCAACACTAGATGTCAGGGGAGAGCTCCTTCAGACTCTGTTTACACTGGCACAAGTTAGAGCAGCCCTTGGGCTTGTCAAAGGTCATGTCTCAAGGTTGCCCATTTCGGGTGAAGTTAGCCACCTTGCTTACCTCGTATGTCTGTTCCCAGACCAACAACTGCCCTATGGCATGAGCTATAGCCTGCCACCGGCTGTACCTGTTAGTGAGTCTGCCCCCTCCTGGGGGAGTATAAAATAGCCCCAACAAAAAAAGGAAATGGTTCCGAGGCCCACGAGGACTAGGCCCTCTTTCCTCGCACAAAGGAGAGGAAGTGATCTGGCCGGTTCTGCAGGAAGTCTCAGCTTCCATCCTTCTGGGCAGCTAAAGACCAGCCTGCCTTGGGGATTTCAACAAAAGAGACAAACTGGCCCTCTCCTCTTTCCTCAGAGGGCTTGGGCTGGTGGCCTTCTCAGGCTGTTCCTCAGTAAATAACCCGGTGCCCTGGTTTCAGAGTGCTGCCTCGCGAGAACTGAGTTCCTGCCTTTTCATGGCCCAGCCCAAGTCTGACAGGCCCCAGAAACGTGGTGGGTTGGGGCTGACCGGAAACACAGGAGTTCTTTAACCTATTCTTGACTCATGGTGGTGGTGATGGGAGAGGGGTGTTTATCTGCTGTAAATTATACCCAGCTGCCTGTGGCTTTAATGACCATTCCAATAGCTGGCCACATGCCCTTTTCCCTCAATGATTTGAGCAGATTTGTGCCACTTTGCATGAGTTTTGGCTCTTTGGATTTCCATAGGACCCTGTTACATTTTGGCCATCCTTTGTGTTAAGAGTGCATTGGTAGCTAGCTAAGTAAACCTAATACTTAGACCTAGGTAACAGGGATGGTATAAGCATATTACAGACATGGGGAGTGGGTGCTACAGATGGCTATAAGCGCATCAGTAGACAGTGTTGTAGATGGTTCTCAGCAACCTAGTGGAGTCTATAACAATGAACCATTTATGACAACATCTATTGACCCTATATAAACTATTTCTAAATATTATGAAGTGTGGCCCACCTTTCTGCAGTCCCTTATTGGTTTCATCCCCATATTGTATAGGGCCTAATGTCTGTTGGATTTTCCCATAAGGGTTAGCACTGGTTGATGTTAAGCATTTATTACTTGTCCTTAGTTGTGGCTTGCCGCAGTGTGGCACTGGCTCTTTAAGGCCATTTCGCAAACAACACTCACGGGATAATGGGCTGGGACCCGTTTGAACACAGAGCCTGCCACCCTTGTCAGTCTCTGTTGAAATGTGCCTTGTGATGGATGTTTTTCCAGCTGGCAGAGCTGACGAAAAGAGACCCACATTGTGTGTCCAAGTGAGTTGGAGTCAGCAACAGCCCTGACACCTCCGGTAGCACTGCATGCAAGAGAACAGGCATTTAGCACAGCTCCCATACTGGGATGGCTGACATATGCCTTGAAATCTCTCCCCCGCCCTCTGGCTCAGGGTGATGCACCCGGAGCTAGATGTAATGGGAATGTATTCTTCTTCCCCATTCTGGAGACAGCGGGAACATCTGGAGGGCTCCTAATGGAGAATCGCAGAACGTCAGCAGCAAAGGTTCAGTGACAGAGGAGGCGGGAGCGGGATTAAATGAGCTGTTCCTGCGGGACTCGCTCGCTCTCCCTCTCTTTGCATGAATGAAAGCCGCGCAGCCAATCAAAGGAAGCACTGGAAAGGCCAATTACTCAGCAGCGATGTGCATTAATGTTTTCTTTGTGTTGCTGCTGCTCAGACCCATCCAAGCTGTCGTTAAATGCATTCATCGATGCTGGGAATTTCCCCCGCTGCCCTTTGATGAAATGCTTGATGCTGGGTCCTCAGTGTAAACAGTAGGGTTGCCAGGCGTCCCGTTTTCAACCGAACCCCCGCTCGAAAAGGGAGCCTCTCCCCAGCCCTAGCAGGCCCAGGGAAAATGAGCGAGCGAGCGAGGGTGGGGGAGAGCATGCAACGGAGGGAGGGGGGATGGAGTGAGCAGGGCAGGGCCTCGGAGAAAGAGCGGGGCAAGGGTGTTCGGTTTTATTCGCTCCGAAAGTTGGCAACCCTAGTAAACAGGCAGAGCGGCAGTCACCGATTCACCCCCGCGGGTGATCTGGCCCAGCGCGTGCAGTCCTGGTGTCTGCACTCACACCCGACAGTTTGAAATGATGGTACCGTGAAGCCCGACTTCCAACGACCGCCTGAAGACCTCACAAAGAACCACTTCCTTGGCGGATCTGGGGCTTTAATTAAAGGTCGGGCAAAATCACAGTAGAGGGTCACTTCAAAGCAGGAGCTGTAGGCAGGCGCTCACTGGAATAACAACGCTTGGTTCGTAGAGAGTATCCATCCTTGGTGCGTAGCCTTCAAATCCATGTCGGCTGTTAGGAGGACATTGTTGTTGCTTAGCCCTGCTAGCTATAGTGACCTCACCAATCCAGGCTCAGGATGATCTCACTCCCTCCAGTCTGTCAATATCTACCAGGTACATCTATTTTAGGCTCCCAACTTCCCCTGAAACCAGTAGGCGTGGGGTGTGTACATGCGTTTGAAGATCTGGGCCATGGTGCCTGGAGCTGGGCTCGGTATAACGGGGTGGTTATGCCAGAGCCATGCAGAGATGGCCGGGTACTGGAGTTATGGCCAGGTGCGGGTCAAATGCGTCCACAGCTCTGCCCTATGTGCCATGTGCTTTATGCAATGGTGTTCCGTAGGGATGGCAATGGGGCGCTGCTCCCTACAGCACTGGGGTGGGGGTCTAGCAGTGAAGGGGTCAGTGGAGGTGCCATTCTCCAGGGGATGTTACAGTGTTGTTACAATTCATTTCTATTATGATCATCTTCAAAGGCACCATTCAGGGACCAGGCCCTGTTGGGAGATATGCTAACCCGAGGTCCCTTCCCCTCGTCTTTTCTGAGCTGGCCTGGCAGACATTATCAAGAGGTCCCTTGGCATTTTCTGAGAGGTGTAAGAGGCGTTAAGCCACCTTTGCATCTGTCTCCCTCATACTGGGTCTGGTTGCCGGGGCAACTTAGAGCAGCCCCAGGGCCATCCCTCTGGTGGAGAATCAGGCTACGTCTACACTACCCGCCGTATCGGCGGGTAGCGATCGATTTTTCAGGGATCGATATATCGCGTCTCATCTAGACGCGATATATCGATCCCCGAACGCGCTTATATCGATTCCGGAACTCCACCGCCGCGAACGGCGGTGGCGGCGTCGATATGGAGAGCCCCGGAGATCGATCCCGCGCCGTGAGGACGGGTAAGTTATCGATATAAGATACTTCGACTTCAGCTACGTTATTCACGTAGCTGAAGTTGCGTATCTTATATCGATTTTTCCCCTTAGTGTAGACCAGCCCTCACTGGAGTGAAGAGCACCCAGCCACCCACTCCTGCTGCAAGTCCACCATGAAATATTCCCTATACTGGGAAGCCAAGAAAGAGGGTGGCCGACCTAGAGTCACCCAGCTAGCCAGAGACACCCCCCCCCAGGACAGGGGTACCCTGCACAGGCTGTTTAACCCCCATAAAATGTGCTGCTGGATTATAAAACAACAGTTGGCCTGGTCACTTGAGTTCATCTGGGGATGCAGGGGGTTGGTTGGTCTCTGCAATGTCCCCGCCTGCTTTTTCCTTCTCTTTCTCACTCTTTGCTCTCTCATTTCCCCTCCCGCACATATCCCATCTTCTCTTTTTTTTCCCCTTCCCCCGCTCCTCTCATCTCCCACGGCCCTTCCTCGGCTGAGACGTGACCTTTCAGTCGCAACCTAGCGAACCTGAGCGGGAAAACAGCTTCATCAGCCCAGGGGAACGCCAGGCCTGCAACCAGCTGACAGTGGAGTGGCAGCAGCAGACAGCTCAGCCATGCTGATGGAACTGCATTAGGCTTAAGCATGAGCCGTATGAGAACAGAGGAAGCAGCCCTTTGCCTGTGCTGGACGTTTCTGAAGCAGCTATTATAGCTCAGAAGGGCTGGGCGGATGAAAGCAACCATGGCGTTTGTGCTCCAGCAATGCCCCAGCACTATGCAGTATCCGAAGTACCGTGACACCTAGCAATTATCTAGCGCTTTTTATCCCTAGGTATCAAACCACTTTTCACAGGAGGTCAGTGTCATCGTTCCCTTTTTCACTGCGGGGGGAAAGTGAGGCACGCAATAAAGTGATGTGCCCAAGGTCACGCCAAGAAAGAACGAAAACAGTCTCCATGGCTGAACGACATCGGCTGAGACCGAGTTCGGTAGGTGAACGCGAAAGGAAAGCCAGAGATTTTAAACCTGTACAATTAACTTAGGGTGGTTGTTTTTTTATTTGGTTAATTTATCATGAGTTAAACCGCTGTGAAAGTAATCAAAAACAAAACGTGACCTTTCCAGCCTGTCATTTGAAAGCCTCCAGTTTGTCTCATGCATTGAAATACTGAGCAAGGTCGTGGGAATTTCAGATTACGGCCTTGATCCCGTAAAGCTTTGTGCATGTGCTTCATTTTATGTGTTACCCACGCCGACTCGGTGGGGCGCTCTGTCTCCCTCTAGTGGCACCTAGCCTACCTAGCGGTTGATGAGTCTGCTACAGCAGCGGCAGAGCGAGCTGTCTCTTTTAGCTCATACACTAAAAGCTTATGTGTTAAGCTCCCGAGGTTCCCAGGTTTGATCCCAGCCAGGGTCTGTGGGCATTACATACGGAGATGAGCCATCCGCTTGTAGTGATTACTGCCGATATTGATCACTCAGCTTTAGATAATCAAACTTGTCTTTCCAGAAGTCAGAACCCACTGGTGAGGTATGTTTGCCACTTGCATATAGTCTCAATTCTACCAAGTCATTAGATGACCTTCACTCACTTTCTGAGCTTCTCCATCTGTAAAATGGGAATAATGCTCCTTACCCATCTTTGGAAAAGTCCTCTTAAGCGCCATGCTATCTAAATCAGTGGTTTTCAAACTGCGGGTCATGACCCAGTACTGGTTTGCGGAATGGAAGGCACTGGGTCGTGGTGGCTCTGGTCAGCACCGCTGACTGGACCATTAAAAGTCCCATCAGTGGTGCTGCCCCCTAAAGCAGGTTAGTTCCTATCTGTTCCAAAGATGCACCCTGGAAGCCCCAGTTCTGGCTCCTAGGTGGGGGGTCATGGGGTTCCGCATGCTGCCCTTTCCCTGAGCACCGGCTCCACACTCTCACTGGCCAGTTCCCAGCCAATGGGAGCAGGGGGGCCAGTGCTTTTGGGCGAGATCTGCGCAGAGCCACTTGCATGCCCCTGCATAGGAGCCGGACCTGCTGCAGGCTGCTTCCAGGGCGCAGCACAATCTGCAGTGCCAGGACAGGCGGGAAGCCTGCCTCTGCACCTCAGCTGCGCCGCTGACCAGGAGCTATTGGAGGTAAGTCTGCACCCCAACCTCATGCCTCAATCCCTTTCCCCAGCTCTGAGCTCCCCTCAAACCCAGAGCCCCCACCTGCACCCCAAACCCCTCATCCCCGGCCCCACCCCAGACCCTGCACTCCCAGCCCAGAGCCCTGACCCCCTCCTGCACACCAACCCCCTCCCACACCCTGAGCCCCTCATTCACGGCCCCACCCCACAGCCCTCACCCCCACACCCCAACCCTCTGCCCCAGCCCAGAGCCCCCTCCCATACCCTGAACCCCTCATTCCTGGCCCCACCCCAGAGCCTGCATGCACAACCCAGAGCCCTGATCCCCTCCTGCACCCCAACCCCCTGCCCCAGCCCAGAGCTGCCTCCTACACCCTGAACCCCTCATTCCCAGCCCCACCCCACAGCCCTCACCCCCACACCCCAGTCCTCTGCCCCAGTTCTGAGCCCCTCCCACACCCAAACCCCTCATTCCCCAGCTCCGTTGGGTCATGGGCATCAACAATTTTCTTCAACTGGGTTGCCAGAAAAAAAGTTGATAAACCACTGATCTAAATACGGATGAAAATGAGGGTGTTCACCAGTAAGTGGAGATGCAATTGTACATCCTTTAGCTAGGATGTAATGTCTTCAGTTTTCTATGAGGCTTCTGAAAGTCAGAAAAAAATTCACACCTTTCTGAGAGCTGCTGGGCTAAAAGAGAGAGGATTTCCCAGCTTTTGGTGGTGTTAACAGGAGCAGAATTAGAACCAGTCTGACCTGGCTTAGCATCACATTGCCTGGAAGCACTCACATGCCTTGCAAGATGGAGAGGGTTCTGCGTGGTTCCTGGATGTGGGACGCTCACCAATTTGTCAATCTGGAGAAAGCAGTCAGGTGGCTCTAATGGTCAAAAGAGAGGCAGCCCAAAGCAGTCTGCTTAGCAGATTCATCTGTGTTTGGACAGCTGCCAGAAGCAACCACCAGTTTTCCAGTGGTTTGAGTGACAGAGCACAAATAGAATCCACCGCTGGTCCGCTCTTCCGTTTCACCTCCCTCCCTGCTGCGTGGCCATGTGCACATGACAGCTCGGCAGGTCTCCCTGGATAAATATTAGGCTCTGTAATTACATTCTGCTGCAGATTACTTAATGATTACACGTTGCGGGTCAACATTAAACTAGCATGGAACCCATGGCGCAATCAAAAGCCCTGTGTACACTAAGAAACTGGACAAATATTTTCACGGCTACTACCACCAGTTCTGCTCCAGCAGCATTAACAAGACTGGGAGCTCTCCTGGAGAGGGGGGCATGGCTGTTTTAAGCACCCTGGCATCCAACCCTGGGGTGAGCAGGTTGAACATCTTGTCTCGTCTCAGATTTGGGAGGTGTTGGCTAACACGTTAGCAGCCTAGCGTAGACTAGATGATCACAACGGTCCATTCTGGCCTTGGAATTTCTGAATCAATGACAGGTAACAATGTCCCATTGGAACATTTCCAATCTCCCAAGGGGACTATGAAGTTTCATTACTGAATGCATGCAAAACACTGTGACGTCCTTGGGTGGAAGGTGCTATAGAAAGACATCTCTCTAATACTCTCTGAAGAGAAGAGTGAGGGGGAATTTGATAGCAGCCTTCAACTACCTGATGGGAGGCTCCAAAGAGGATGGAGATTCAGAGGGTACTTATGAATAACAAGCAAATGCACTCCCAGAGAAACAGGATCACTTAGCAGAGGCGTATTATTTGTACTGCAATGGAGCTTCCACTAATAAGACATCAATAACAATCAACTGTAAGTAATAATGATGAATAATTAACTAATAATAGCTCACAAGCCCCACTGAGGTGCTGTAGAAGCCCAGGGAGGTGGGGGAATCTCCTTCCTTAGAGGTTTTTAAGGCCTAATACTCTCTGAAGAGAAGAGTGGGGGGGGATTTGATAGCAGCCTTCAACTACCTGAAGGGGGGTTCCAAAGAGGACGGAGATTGGCTGTTCTCAGTGGTGGCAGATGACAGAACAAGGAGCAATGGTCTCAAGTTGCAATGGGGGAGGTTTAGGCTGGATATTAGGAAAAACTATTTCACTAGGAGGATGGTGAAGCACTGGAATGGGTTACCTAGGGAGGTGGTGGAATCTCCCTCCTTAGAGGTTTTAAGTCCCACCTTGACAAAGCCCTGGCTGGGATGATTTAATTGGTGTTGGTCCTGTTTTGAGAAGGGCTTGGACTAGATGACGTCCTGAGGTCTCTTCCAACCCTAATCTTCTATGATTCTCTGAATTTCATTGTGAATCAGGCATGACATGCTGCACAGTGGATGAATTCCCTGAATGGATAAATTTCCCAGCACACCTTGTAATGTTCATAACATTACAGTGCTCTCTCTCCCTCCCTCCTCTTTTTATGACTCAGGCACTTGAGAAGCTGCGAACTCCAGCTGCTTGTCAGTCCTCATTACTCTGGGAATACATAGCAATGAAACAAGTCACACCACGGTAGGGTCAATTGATAGATAGTGTAGTAGGTTATGATAGACACCTGGAGCCTGGTTCTCCTCTCCCTGATGTTGGTGTAATGCTGTTGGCTTCAGCAGAGTTACTCCTGATTTACACTGGAGTGACTAAGAGGACCTGGGCCTTTATCCTTCCTGTGATGGTATTGGAAACAGGTATGGTCCTGTCTACACTAGCACCAACCTCTGCTCCCTCTGCCACTCCCGGCCACCCCAGCCACTCCTGGCTAGCCACTTTTTCCTGGATTATTGCTCTTGAGACTTAACTGTTCATCTCAAAATATCTCCATGCCACTGAGTCTGTGATAACCTCTATGTCATTCTCCTGAGGGTTTTCTTGCTCGTCATCGCAGTGCCATTTCAACCATGCTCCAAGGGCACTGTCCGGGCCACAAATTGTATAATTGTCACACTGTCTGGCGTGGCTCCCGACCGCAGGGCAGACTGTCAGAAAGCAGGGCAGACCCGCCCCAAGCTGGTGGTGTGATCTACAATTAGATTTCACCAAGCCAGTACCAAACGTGAACTCCTGGATCGCTATTTGAGTCTTACCATGGAGTCGCGGACAATCCCCTTCGACTCTCCTGTCTTTCTTACCTCCCCCCCAAAACAAGCTGGACTGCGTGAGAAATGGTCACTTACACCAAAAATCACACAACATTCAGGTCACCCTCATCCTTGCCCCAGATCAATTGGTACCCTAGATCTTACATCAAAGACAACGCCTGTAGCCAATTCTATAGCAAACTAACTAAAGGTTTATTTGCTAAGAAAAGCAGATGAGTTATTGAGCGGTTAAAACAGGTAAAATCTATAGACAGTCCATAATTCCAAATGGTAGCAGAGATGTAGTAATCTGCCAGGTTCCCAAAAGGCTCTCAGAGCTACCCAGAATAACCACGGGGATCTCTGTCTTTTCATTCAGTTACTCCAGCCGGTTAGAATCCAAACAATCCAGAGATATAGGATCTTTCCCTACATCCATACTTACAGATTTTCACAGCAAACAAGCTGACGGGGTCTTTTCCTTTTGAGGCCGGAGCGTGAGGAACGCGTTTAGAGCCTCTGACCTCGATCATCACACACAATGACCCCTTGCTTTGAAATTAGCACTTTTTCCCAGTTCATTTGCATTCCATGAGACTTCCTTCTTGTTTGATGGGTTATTTAGTGACAGGGATACACACAATGTAAATGTTTGCTACAACATTATAACGGGAGACAGAGAAGTAAAAACAATGCATGTCACCTCCCATTCATTTTCAGGAGGCTTAAACACCAAATATGCTCTTATACACGTAACAAGCCCTTTGATCTCTACTAATACACAAGTGAATTTGCCCGGCTTTTAGCCAAGCATTTGTAAGCATTCAGTGAGGCCTGGGGTTTTGGCATCAGCTGGCACCTGGTCTGCCAGCCTCACACATACATTGGCATGTCCATGAATCTCAAGGGGCGAGGTTAAGTTAGCTTTTTGACATTGACATCAGCTTTTTCCTGTTGTAGATTTTGTCAGAAATCCGACAAACTTTGAAGGAAAACAAAATTCCAGTGAAAAATTTTGTTTGGAAAAAGCATTTTCTGCTGGAAAAAAATGCCACATTTTTTTGACCAGCTCTATACTGAAATGGAAGTGGGGAAGTGAAGAATTTTGTATTTTGATCTTGCATTCTGAAGTGGCATTTCTTTTGCATTTTGAAGTCTAAACAAATCCTCCTCGGTGGTTCTCATTGGTTATTACTTGTGTGTAGGTCCAAAAGATGTGAGTAAGGCTAAACATTGCTTTAACTTGGGCTTGTTTGGTGTTATTATGGTGAAAATGGCGTGAATCTCAGTACCAAACAATCTAAAAATTCAGACTTGAAAATGCATCATTTGCAATTTTTTATTCTCTGGTTTATAACATTTGTCAAGCAACCAAGAAACAGAAAGAAACCGTCCGAGTAAAGGAACCAATCCCACAGCATGAGCACTGAATAGCAAAAGGCAAAGGAAGTATTTCTAGCTCTGTTTTAGAGATGGGGAGGTGAGGCACGGAGAGACTAAGGACACAGGCGCCGACTCTGTGGGTGCTCAGGGGCTTAAGCAGCCATGGAGAAAAAAATAGGGGGTGCGCTGCACCCACGGGCCTGGCCAGGGCGGCTGCTCTGGTGGCCCCGGGGCTGGCTGCCAATCAGCTGTTCATTGGCTGGCCCTGCGCCCCCAATCAGCTGTTGAGTGGGGCTGCCCCTCCACTTGCTTCTTTCTGCCCCCTCCCCCCTCACCGCCCTTAAGGAAAAGAGCAAGCAGCGGGCGGGAGGTGCTCAGGGGAGGGGATCTGGGGGCAGGAAGAGGTGGAGGGGGGGCAGGGCCCCAGGGGCAGAGTGGGGGCGGAGCATTGGGGGAGGGGGCAGTGCCCGTGTGGGGCACTCACGGGCAAAACCAAACGTCAGCGCCTCTGACTAGGGGCCTGCCTACTCTGCACCGTTAACACCAGCTCTTACCTGGGTTTTAGCCTTAACCCCTCTATCGCCCACACAGAAAAACCTCCGATCAGGGTGTGCCGGCGCTTTGAGCCCCGGCTGGCTGACCCAGCTGGGGGTCCAGGTTACAGCTTGGGCTCTTGTTTCACTCTGGCTAGACCCCACCCCTAGTGCAGTGAGGGTGCAGGCTAAAATCACTGCAGTTCTGACGGGCTTCCATTGCCCTTCCTGCAATTCGCCCCAGAGGGAAGACACATTTGTCCTCCATGGAGTGGGAGAGGCTGCTAGGCCAGCGAGGGCACAATACCGGGAGCAGTGCTTTGCAGAGGGGACACTCAGAGCAGCATAGACAAAGGCTCAGTAACGCCCCCAGGTGCAGGGCCGGCACAACCCATTAGGCGACCTAGGCGGTTGCCTAGGGCACTGACATCTGGAGGGCAGCGACCGCGGTAGCCGAACATCCAGCCGCCACGGTCATCAGCGGTATTTTGGGGGCAGGACCTTCCGCCACCTAGGGCACCAAAAAGGCTGGCACGTCTTCAGATTTTTTTTTTTCAGTTTTTTACCCATGAAAGCTTATACCCAAATAAATCTGTTAGTCTTTAAGGTGCCACCGGACTCCTCATTGTTTTCGTGGATACAGACTAACACGGCTACCCCTCTGATACTTGAAGTCTAAGAGTGGGATTTTCCAAAGTGCCAAAAAAGTTAAGTGCCTAACTCCCACATCTTTGTGCCTAAATCGCTTAGGCTCGGTGCTTTAGAAAATCCCACCCTAAAAAGACAAGACAGACAAAGGGAGAGTTATAAGCCTCATTTTACTGATGGGAAACTGAGGCACGGAGACACTGGTGGTAGAATGTTTGAAAGGAGTTAGTCTCCTAACTCCTTTTAAACATTCCACCCTAAGTGACTTGCTCAAGCTCTGGCATAGCTGGGACTTGAACCCAGAGCTTTGAAGCTAGTGGCTCAGCTGCTCATCCTAAGCACATACCACAAAATGATCCACAGGCCATCTCTGTCAAGGTGAGCTACCTAAAAGAATAAAGGACAATAGCAGGTGTAGTCCATTGGCTAAAGGGTTTTAAGCATTATGACAGGTATGAGGATAATAATATTTATTAATTTTTACGGTACTTAGGAGTAATGATTTCCCTGATATAATTAGGAAAGACGACATTATTATGCCATCTCCACAATGTACAAATATTGATGGCACCCGCTGTAAATTATTGCCGCGGTAATAATTAGCTGTCGCAAATCTAATACAACGTCTTGTAACGAGCCATGGAAGGAAACTCCGGGTTCAATAACAGAGAGCAGCTGTTGTGTCCTGGGAAGAGCCCCTTCCCTTCCCTTCCCTTCCCTCCGCTCCCTGCATAACCTACTAGCTGGGCTGTGATCTTGCAAACTGCACCTATGCACACCCTCCTGGAAGGATCAGCCAGCAGGATTGGAGACTGTTCTATGGATGCTGCTGCCCCCTAGTGGTTGGTCCATTGATTGAAGGCACCAGGTTCAGCTGCCATTGGCTGACAGCACAGGGCCATGCTAATAAGTGGGTGCTGGAGGTTGAACCCACTATTCCCCAAGCACAGGCAAACCCTGCCCTTCCCCGGCACAATGAACTTTACCACATTTTCCTCACCCCAGCTCCCTCCTATAGGCTTTCCCCCAAGAGAGCTGGTCATCCAGCCCCTGGTAGCTAGCTGGGAGGCTTGACTGCTCGACTGGTGTGTCTGATGGTCTAGAGGAGCAGGAGGTGCAGAATTCTGTTCCCTCTGCTGCCACAAAACTCCACATGGCCACAGCTCGCTGCTTGATTCCCAGTGAAATCAGGCTTTTCTGAATTCCCCCCCCCCCCCAAAATCAAGAGGGTTCTGTCCCTTGACGCCTGAGATTTCGGAATTGATTGGATGCGTTTTTCAAAAGTTATCACATTACAGAAAAACAGAAGAATGCCACTGTGTTGGGTTTAGAGACTTGCTTTGTTGGGCCACCTACTCCCATCACGAGGGTAGCAGGTGGCTTGATGTAGTCACAGGATGCTTTGCAATCCCTCCATGAAAGCTAGTGTAGAGCCCCTTATTAGCTTACGGAACGTTCCTCCTGAGAACTGATATCCCAGAGGGTAAATACAGATGCTGTTATTCTTTGCTAGCAGCTTCTGTCACTGGATTTTGCCTCAGAGATGGCAGCCTTTATGTATTTGTTGTTCTGTTAAGGGTAAATTGGATGTGAATTACAGATTTCTGATGTGTTTAAGTGGGAAATGAAATGTGTGTACCTCTGTCAGGGCAAGGGAGAAAAAAGGAGCTGAATGTGCAGCTAACTCTATTTCTTGGGCACCTTACGGCGCTTTGCTAATTTAATCCAGTTGTAAGTAGCGATAGTATTTGATAGCGATGTTTTACGGCGCATGTTATCGATATTGAGAGTCATACGTCTGATACGTTCATTACACATTTCTGGAATCCTGTGAAGCTTTGGGATGTGGAAAGAGCCACATAAATCATGCTGTATTTTTATTGCTAACTTGAAATTTGCAGTATAAAGAAAAATGGATTTAGAAATCGCTTTTTTAAAGGTATCTCTGAATTCTGATGAGCTGGGAAGTTGGAACTCCATCGAGATGCCAATTTGAATGATGGAGAGTTTGCTGAGCGTCAGTAATTATTTCACTAATTATAAATATAATTATTTATTAAAAATGTTCAAGGCTCAGTGCACTGGTAATTGCATTTCTTCCTTGGTGACAAGATGTCCTGAACCAATATAGAAGCAATTCCCCTGTGCAGCTAAAGACGCTCCCGTACAAACAAACCTAAAAATGTCAGTCCTAATCACTTGTAGTCACTGTAGATACCATGGTGCTGTTTGCAAGTGATGTCCCCGCTAAATTCCACACTGGGTAATCCACACAATTTTGTTGGATTGAAATTCACCACTCAGCAGATCAGGTTAACAAATCTTTATTAGTAAGGCAAAACTTTAGCTAGTAGAGATTGTAGCTCAGTGGTTTGAGTATTGGCTTGTTAAACCAACAGCTGTGTATTCAATCCTTGAGGGGGCCATTTAGGGGACTGGGGTAAAAATGCATTGGGGTCTGGGGCCTGCTTTGAGCAGGGGGTTGGACTCCATGACCTCCTGAGGTTCCTTCCAGCCCTGGTGCTCTGTGATCTATTCTACTTATAAGTGGGATGCTCATGAAGGTGGTATCACACATGCTTCTAGGAAGAGTCAGTTTATAGCTTTCTCAGTCTCTTTTTAGGCTGACTATAACTTTTTGTTATCTTGTCTTATACGTATGTACCAGTTCCTCATTTTCCTGTTAACTGTCCTCTTCTGTAAGGACAGGCTGTGTCTGTAGCTTTATAGGTACTTTATCTTCTGTTTTCCTAACAAACATGATGACTCAGTGTCATTCTTCCACATGCACAATTTGACTCATGCTAAGCTGTTAAACTGTTATCAGAACAGGAGCTGTCTTGAATATGCTTTCGCGCTCAAAAACTAGCACCAGAATTTAAGGCTATGAATTTGAATTCAGCAGCAACCTGAATATCCCAAATAGCAAAGTGATCATATTTCTATTTAGATTTCTTGTGGCCTTTTTTCCTCATGTTCCAAAGTAACATGAAAGTTAAGGTCAGATTTTCAAACAGATCTAATTGTCTTACAAGCCAAAGTCCTAGTTCCAAAATTGAGTTAGTCACGTAGGCCAGATCCTCCAAGGGAGTTAGGTGCCTACATGCCTTGAATGAGCTGGGCCTTAGAATCATAGAATATCAGGGTTGGAAGGGACCTCAGGAGGTCATCTAGTCCCACCCCCTGCTCAAAGCAGGACCAATCCCACCTGAATCTTCCCAGCCGGGGCTTTGCCAAGCCGGGCCTTAAAAACCTCTAAGGATGGAGATTCCATCACCTCCCTAGGTAACCCATTCCAGTGCTTCACCACCCTCCTAGTGAAATAGTGTTTCCTAATATCCAACCTAGACCTCCCACACTGCAACCTGAAACCATTGCTCCTTGTTCTGTCCTCTGCCACCATTGAGAACAGCCGAGCTCCATCCTCTTTGGAACCCCCCTTCAGGTAGTTGAAGGCTGCTATCAAATCCCCCCTCACTCTTCTCTTCTGCAGACTAAAGAACCCCAGTTCCCTCAGCCTCTCCTCACAAGGCTCTGAAGTCTCATCCAAAGTCAGTGGGATTTAGGTTCCTAAGTCACCTCGACACATTTGAAAACGTTATCCCTAGTCTCGCCCGGGAACGGATGCACCATGGAATGTTCAGATCCCATGTTGGTTTCAACTCCATGAACGGCAGCTATCATAAAATAAAAAACTGGAGAACAGCATAGGGGGGAAAAATCACCACAAGGAAAATCCATAGTGCACATGAGAAATTGCCTCCAAAAATGTGATCCATGAATGAATGAACAGGGCCTTCTATAACACTCTGTGAACCAGGAGAGTGACCCCATGTGAGCAGCATCACATGAAGAGGCAAGGGAACAAAAGAGGCAGGGGAGTCAAAGTAGCCTGGGGGCAGGAATCCTGGATGGCATGTGAGCGGCTGTGGGTTTGAATTCCGTATCAAGGGCCGCTCTGAATGACGGCAGGTAGAGTGGGGCTAATCTGATCTCATTGGACTTCTGCAACCTATTTAGACTGGAAGCTTTTTGAAGCAAGATCCCCCCCTTTCTTCTGTGCTTGTACAGCCCCTAGCACAACGGGGGCTTGGTCTGTGACTAGAGCTTCTAGGTGCTAGAGCAATACAGATAATAGGCAGAGGGACCCCACCACAGTCTCAGTGAGTGGCTCTGTAAAATGGGGCTTTTGTTACGCCCTGGCCAGTTTAACCGTGTCCAGTATGAATATTCCTAAAGAGAGATGAGCCCAGACCAGAACAGCACCCGTTTGAGACCTCCACGTTGCTAACCCCATTGAACATGCTCCTTGACATACCCATGCTGTGGGTAGGTGCTGGCTCAGTGAGTTAGAAGAGAGCAGGATGGGTAATTCCCAGCTGAGGGGGATGGGGCTTAGGGGACATTTCCAATCATGGCGCAAGATGGAGTGTTTTGAAATCCCAGTCAAGATGCTGTGATTGCATTGGAGCAGAATGCGGCAGTAAGCAGGGGTCAGGCAGCGAAGATCCAGGCATTTAAGAAAAGGCAGAACAATTAGCCTTCCCTGACCCACGTGCCTGGTAGCCAGAGCTCTCTGGTCAGTGGCAAAGCAGAAGGAGATGCTGCTCCTTTGCCAGGCCAGCTCCTGGCTCCATCTCTTTTGTTGTTATTGGAGCATGGACACGATGTTCTAATAATGCCACTAATGTTTCTCTGTGCATTTTCCTCAGCCTTTGGAGACTCTTCAGAGCTCAGCCATACCTCACGCTGACTGCAGAATGCTGGGAAGCTGCCTTCCCCCTAACCGCTGCTTCATAAACATCTGAGGCCATCAGAGATTGTCCTCGGTGGTCATAAAAGGAGAAAAATATTGAGCGAGAGAACAAGAAAGGACAAAATGAAGAATCCGTGAGTCAGATCCAAGCTTCCAGCCAAAGAGAACACCTGGGCTAATTCATACCTTGGTTCTAGGTTCTCATCCCGCCTTTGCCACCGGTCCAGGGCATGGCTTTGGGGAAGGCAAATTTCAAACCGGGGTGCCCAAAGTTTGGCGCCAAGTCCCATGGATAGACTCCTAAATCAGTGGCCTGATTTTCAAAGGTGCTAAGTGCTTTGAGCTGCCGGAAGCAGTTCAACAGGTACTGCTGCACTGGGCTGGGGAAGGTGTAAAACGGAGCCTGGCTGAGGCCAGCCCTCCCCCGCATCAGGCCCTAGACCCAGAACTGAGCAGGGGAGACCCCCCCCAAATCCAGGGGCATTCCTCACATCCGGTTCTGTGGCCTTTGGTACAGAAACCACAGGGAGGAGCCAGTCAGAGGCTGAAGCCAGCAGGAAATCACACAGTTAAAGACCTCTCCCCTCTTCTAGGTTGTTGATCATAAGTGATGGGTGATTACAGCTAATGGTGAGAAAAGGAACCGTGGTATGGGGGTGACTTTGCTCCCTGAATCCCAGCACCCTGAGCTAATTTTCCAGCTCCCCGCAGGGACGTTACATGGCAGGGGGCTGGCAGCTACGTGGGTGCGTGAGATGTTGGAAGGAAAATCCAAGTGAAACGAATGCTTGTGAAAGACACCAAGCTGGCTGCTCTGGGCGATCGGTCCACGAGAGGAGAACAACCTGCAACTGCTGCCAGCTGATGGAGCCCCTCCTTTAGCTCCAGGGCTTGAAATCTGTGCTGAGGGTCTGAGGTGCAAACCCTGCTGGCAAGACACACGGGGGCAGTTTACCAAGGCTACCTCTCCACTGGAGGGAGGAGAAAGGAGCATGGGCACTGCTGTCCCAAGTTTAGTTTTCCTGGGATGTGCCTTCCAGCAAGTGAAACAGTCTGGGGCTTGCCTACACCCGGCCCCTTTGACCACCCTCTCCAAACGTGAATCCTAACACAGGTTGCTTTCCCCTTACCCCTCCCCACCTTGGGGTATGGCTACCCCACAGCTGGAGGGTGGAAATTCCAGCTCGAGTAGACACCTCCATGCTAGCTCAGATCAAGCTAGGCTGCTGAAAAAAGAAGCATAGCCATAGTGGTGCTAGCGGTGGGATGAGTTAACGGCCGCCTGAGTACAATCCCAACCCTAGGTACATTCTTTGGGTGGCTGATGGCACTGCAGCCATGCTCTTGCGTTTAGCACCCAAGCTCAAAGCTAGAGACAGGGCAAAGGGCAGATGTTGGAACTTGACTATCCTCCCTGGAGCAGCAGCAGGGCTCTTTGGACTCCTGAGTCCCCCAGCTCAGCTGGGCTGGACTTTCCACCCACAGAGCCATGTGTGAGGACACCGAGAGCTCATTTCCTGTGCCCTCAGACGGCTAGATTTGAAATGGCACCAGGCTTCATAGCCCAGTGCCGATCCTCAGAGCCCTCCCGGTCCCTCCAGCTTCACCAGTGTTTATTTTCGGCTGGGGGAGGGACGCGAGGCACAGAATCACTGTACTGGGGTATTACAATAACGACACGCCCTGGGTCTCATCTAAAGCTACTACGCCCAGGGCTAATATTGAAAGACTTCCGGGAGGCTCTAAGCACACACGGTTTATGCAGTTGAATCTAAATCTGTTTGCCTACCTCATACACCATTTCCACCGGCGTCACAGAGGGGCTGCCACATGCTTAGCAGACCCACCTGCTGCTCCCAGGAGATCCCTCTCGACCCTGCGTTCAATCCAGGCCATCGCAGACACCGAACAAACCTTTCTGAGGAGGCCGTAGCAGCCAGCTGGCAATGCTGCGGGTCCCAGGGCTGGAACCAGAGTGGGGAGTTCATGGCACTGGGAGCAGGGATGCTGGAAGGAGCTGCCATCTCAGCTGCTAGTCCTCGCTTTGTGCCAGATCCAGCGCCTGTGGGTGTCAATGGGGCACTGAGGGTGGCTCTCTCCAGTTCCGTGCATTGAGCATCACTGTGATGCGGCGTTCCCATCCCTCCGGATTCAATGTGCCACTGACCCAACCTCCATGGGCTTCCCCTGCTTTGTAGGCGCCATCTTCAGTGCACAGAAAGGGAATCTGCAAGAGTGACTCCACAGTCTGCACTCTCCTTGTGCCTGGGTGTGGCGTAGCAGGATCTCCTCATCTAGCGCCCGATGCAGACAGCTGCTCCTGCCCTATGGTTGTCTGCCTTTCCTGCGACTCAGCCATGAGCATACTTGCTTCTCCAGCCTCCACTGCAGCGCCGCTGCAGGTTCTCCAAGCCAGAGGGCCCGGGCTTCATTCACTCAGCAATGGCACAACATCCTCATCGCCCGGCGGATTCGCCTTATTGATTTAAACCAGGCACTGAGCAGTCACTGCTGGACAAGGGGCCTTCTTGTGTGGCCAGAACAAATGAAGGCTTTGCAGCAGGAGACAGGTGGGCCCTGCATGTGCCATCGGGAGCAGCTGTCACCTACGGTAAACCACAGAGCACCGGGCACTCCCAGAGCACTAACCAAATCCTTGCTAGGCCTGGTGAGTCCAACAGGGAGCGGGTAGAGAGTGAAAGGAATCCTCTACTCCTGCAGCCCTGTGGAAGCAACAGCACCTAATGCTTGTGCACCTCTACTCACTGAAACAGTGCTGGTGACATCACTGCCCTGCCCCGTCCCCAGGCCCAGGTGCACGGGGACACACAAGGAAGCACCATAGAGCTGGACCCCGCAGCATGCAGGGGGTCCAGACTGCCCCCATACAGGCTCCCTAAATCTTGAACTCACCCCATGCTGCAGCACTGCACAGGTTCCCCAGGTTCTGGGGGCTGGTCTGCAGAGGGGGCATTTTGCACCAATGCCATTGCACCAGTGCAAACCCCTAGTGTAGAGGTGTTGTGCTAGCACTGGTGGTTTGAAACTGGAACAAGCTGTTTTGGTTCAAATCACCTTTAACATCAGTGCAGCACCTCTACAGTGGGGCCTTTCTCTAGTGCGTCTGCACTGGGGTAGCTGCAACGACGGTGCCAAAAATGGTGCCTAGTGTAGACAAGCCCTGGGACTGGCTCATGATCACGGTGCAGAGGGCAGATTCCACCTTGTAGGACTTGTACGCACCCAGTACACATAGCGTGTGTCTGCTAACCCTAAACTCCAGAGGGTTTCCAAGCATTAGAAGCCGATACACCCAAGTCTTCCCTGACTTTGAGCCGAGATTCTCTTGTAATTTCCTTAATAGAGGAGATATTCAAATGCATATTTTTAAAGCACTTCAACTCGGCAACAATAGAAACAAGGCCTGATGTCGGTGCTTCTGCACTGGCGGCGCTCAAACGCCAGCTCCCTTTGCGGTGGCGGTGAGTGCCGTCGGATGTTCAAAGGACTGTAATTTGAAAAGCAAACAAAGGCAGCTCTCACCAGAGGAACAAAGGAACGATGGATGATGGGAGTTCTGTTAAGGAGAAAGGCGCATTGTTTGCCGGGACTAAGATCAGCTAATACACACGTGAAAGACGCAGGACTGAAAGTGTCATGCATGGTTAGCTGCTAATAGCTCTGTCACTGACAATCTTTTTCTAAAGTTACAGGCTTCCTAAAAGATTCACCCTCAGTGTAATAGGGCTGCACTTATTATTTCATGTTGTTTTTAGGCCCTGATCCAAACTCCATGACTTCACTGGGTTTGGGTTAGGCTTTTCAATTCCCCACAAGCTTAGAAAGGATCATAGAATCATAGAATCTCAGGGCTGGAAGGGACCTCAGGAGGTCATCTAGTCCAACCCCCTGCTCAAAGCAGGATCAAACCCAACTAAATCATCCCAGCCAGGGCTTTGTCAAGCCTGACCTTAAAAACTTCTAAGGAAGGAGATTCCACCACCTCCCTAGGGAACCCATTCCAGTGCTTCACCACCCTACTAGTGAAAAAGTTTTTCCTAATGTCCAACCTAAACCTCCCCCTCTGCAACTTGAGATCATTACTCCTTGTTCTGTCATCTTCTACTACTGAGAACAGTCTAGATCCATCCTCTTTGGAACCCCCTTTCAGGTAGTTGAAAGCAGCTATCAAATCCCCCCTCATTCTTCTCTTCTGCAGGCTAAACAATCTCAGTTCCCTCAGCCTCTCCTCATAAGTCATGTGCTCCAGCCCCCTAATCATTTTTGTTGCCCTTCACTGGACTCTCTCCAATTTATCCACATCCTTCTTGTACTGTGGGGCCCAAAACTGGACACAGTACTCCAAATGAGGCCTCACCAGTGCTGAAAAGAGGGGAATGATCACATCCCTCGATCTGCTGGAAATGCCCCTACATATACAACCCAAAATGCCATTAGCCTTCTTGGCAACAAGGGCACACTGTTGACTCATATTCAGCTTTTCGTCCACCGTAACCCCTAGGTCCTTTTCTGCAGAACTGCTGCCCAGCCATTCGGTCCCTAGTCTGTAGCCGGGCATGGGATTCTTCCGTCCTAAATGCAGGACTCAGCAAGGATGTCCTTGTTGAACCTCATCATATTTCTTTTGGCCCAATCCTCTAATTTGTCTAGGTCCCTCTGTATCCTAGCCCTACCCTCCAGCGTATCAACCACTCCTCCCAGTTTAGTGTCATCTGCAAACTTGCTAAGGGTGCAGTCCACGCCATCCTCCAGATCGTTAATGAAGATATTGAACAAAACCGGCCCCAGCACCGACCCTTGGGGCACTCCACTTGATACCGGCTGCCAACTAGACATGGAACCATTGATCACTACCCGTTGAGCCCGACCATCTAGCCAGTTTTCTATCCACCTTACCGTCCATTCATCCAGCCCATACTTCTTTAACTTGCTGGCAAGAATACTGTGGGAGACTGTATCAAAAGCTTTGCTAAAGTCCAGTAATAGCACATCCACTGCTTTCCCCTCATCAACAGAGCCGGATATCTCATCATAGAAGGCAATTAGGTTAGTCAGGCATGACTTGCCCTTGGTGAATCCATGCTGACTGTTCCTGATCACTTTCCCCTCCTTTAAGTGGTTCAGAATTGATTTATTGAGGACCTGTTCCATGATTTTTCAGGGACTGAGGTGAGACTGACTGGCCTGTAGTTCCCTGGATCTTCCTTCTTCACTTTTTTAAAGATGGGCCACATCATCAGCGGCTATAAGTCGGGGCAGGCCCATCAACTGGGGATCTGGTCCTTTGACCTCAATGGAGCACCCATGATTTATACCAGCTGGAGATCGGGCCCTGGATGGGGAGCTACACTGAAAGGTGAGGAAGAATAGCATGTAAACGGTTTTGATCCACTGGCGAAGTGCAGCCACCTCTGGAGTAGGTTGTAACAGGACACAGCAACCAGGCATCTTTGAACAGGAAGTGAAGGAAAGCATTGTAATCCACAGGAACTGCGAAAGGGGTCGTTGGTGAGAATGTTGCTATCCCATGTGGGGATTTGGCCAGATCTCCATGGTGACTAGCTCTGCAGTTGGGGAAGATGCTGTTGGCTCTTGAGACATTCCAATAAATACGTGTATAATCTCAAGGGGTCAGCGCCTTGATTTTTGCATCCCACTATGTGGCGGTGTATACACATCCCATCCCTTGCCAGGGTAGGCAGAAGGCGTGATGATACCACTGCCACAGCTACTGCTACCATGGGGCTCTGGCGATGATTTAAAGGGCCCAGGGCTCCCAGCTACCACTACCACAGCCAGAGCCCCGGGCCCTTTAAATTGTGATTTAAATGCTCCGGGGATTTAAATGCCCCTTCCCTTCTGGTTGAGGCCCCACCCCTTCCGGTTGAGGCCCCGCCCCCTGGTCAGAACCCCGGCCGAGCGTTCCGGTAAGTCCCTTAAGTTACTTTCACCCCTGGTTATGATACAACTCACAGTGTGTACGACCCCCCAGCTAACTTAAAATTCCAGTTAAGGGTGGTCTTTGGCATTGCACTGACTGAAGGTCCACTCCACTCCTTACAATTTAAGGTCTCTGCAGAACTGGCTCTCCCTGGATAAGAGGAATCGAGGAAAGATGTCCCAGTGGTTACAGTACTAGCCTGGGTTCCAGAAGACCTGAGCTTAATTCCCTGAGTTACCATAGACTTGGCCTAGTCTCTCTGGGCATCAGTTTTCCATCTAAAAGGGGGATATAATAGCATAGCTCGGCCCTACCTCACAGAGGTGCTGAGAAGATAAAGCAATTAAAGACTGTGAGGTGCTCAGGTGACGGGGACAAATCAGATCATAGATAGCAGGGCCTTTCCTGCAGCCATGACCATTTGCATCTCTGGAGCAGCCCAGCTGAGTTCTTAGAAGGACTTCTCCCTGCACCAGGATCTGTGGGTCTATCTTCAGGCAGTTTTGGAGCTGAGGCAGGCCCGAGGAGAGCTGGGAGGTGACTCCTGTTGATGATATATTCCTTCCCATCTCCCTCTGCTGCTGGGCGTTTACATCGGGAAAGGGTGTGCGGATGGCAGCTGTAAGAAAGGTGCACAATAAAGTCGCTGTGTCATCTGCCCAAGTATGTGAGTGTCACCCTCACCCCAATACAGCCTAGCTCTACCACGGCGCTGACTCCTTGTCTGCCGAGATCTTCACCCAAGCCTTTCTCTTCACCTGTAGCTTCCTCCTCTACGGCACCCCCAAGTCCCACCTCTGCACAGTCTGTGGGCCAACTTTCGGAAGAGCTCAGGGCTGGATTTTCAAGCCCTCAGCACCCACATCTAGGGCCAGATGTTCAAAAGCGCGCCACATCTGCTGCACGCCCAACGTGCTGGGCTCTTTTGAAAACCTGGCCTCACTTGTGGGTGCTGAACTCATTGGAAATGTCTGGTCTATTTATGCATCATGGAGCTTGTGTTTTCTTTGTCTGTTCAATGTCATTTTTCACCACTGAACACAGTTGCCACATTCCTGAAATAGCAAACGGATCCATGGTAATCAAGGTCGAGTTAAAAAATGACAGTGTACCTCCCTGCCCCTCCACAAACTCCTCCTCCGTGTGTGTTTGTACATAGAATTCCTGCCACCCCTCGTACAAGGAAATTCTGTTTTATGTTTAAGGCTCTTTATGGCTTAACAGAGCTGTACAGAATATATATATATATATTTATATTATCAATATAGATTTATGCAGACAAAAAGATTGGCCTAAATTAAATGACAATACTTTCCATTCTGAATTCATTCAGATTGGACAAACAAAATGCCAATATATGAATAAAAAAAAACCTGGCAAGATTGATAAAGACGGCAGAATGATGACTTTAAAGTGGATTTTTCTACTTTAAATGCATAGGTTACATTTTCTTTATGCAGTCTTTAAATAATTCATTAGTCCCCAAGACAGTTTTATTAAGTCTGTGACTATTGCTATAGAATTCCAAGTAGCTATAACTTCTCTGAAGCTTATGGGACCAGACAGTTCGAATGCTAAAACATACTTAAATTGAAACAGTCGTATATTTGCACTGTGAGATTGTATTTTGTCACCCTATTACAGCTTTTTATGTTCTGAAATCAGAATGCATCTTGGTTATTCGATGGTGAGCAATCTACCGATTTGAGCACATTTCTGGCAATCAGCGAAGATTCAGCAGCTTTTAACAGCCCTCCCTTTCAAAGAAGCCACATGTGCACAGGAATGTGGCCCACGGGAATGAGAAGGGAAGTTTTGGGCTCTTAGATGCCAGGAGATTTTGCACAGAGAGCAATGGGAGGACTGGTCGGCACAGGGGATCGCTAACAGGGCATGGAGCCTTCCATTTGAAGGTTTATTTGGGCATAAGTTTTTGTGGGTAAAAAAACCTCACTTCAGATGCAAGTGAGGTTTTTAACCTACGAAAGCTTATGCCCAAATAACTGTTAGTCTTTAAGGTGGCACCGGACTCCTTGTTGTTTTTGTGGATACAGACTAACATGGCTACCCCCTGATATATGAAGGTTGCCAGTTGAAACACTAAACTCTCAAGTGCTGTTGAGTGGGAGCATGGTCTAGCGTACAGGATACTGGACTGGGGCTCTGGAGCCAAGATTCTACTTCTATTCTATTCCGCTATTAATCATGAGTGATGTGGAGAAAGTGAATAAGGAAAAGTTATTTACTTGTTCCCATAATATAAGAACTAGGGGCCGCCAAATGAAATTAATGGGCGGCAGGTTTAAAACAAATAAAAGGAAGTTCTTCTTCACACAGCGCACGGCCAACCTGTGGAACTCCTTTCCTGAGGAGGTTGTGAAGGCTAGGACTATAACAGGGTTTAAAAGAGAAATTCATGGAGATTAAGTCCATTAATGGCTACTAGCCAGGATGGGTAAGGAATGGTGTCCCTAGCCTCCGTTTGCCAGAGGGTGGAGATGGATGGAAGGAGAGAGATCACTTGATCATTGCCTGTTGGGTTCACTCCCTCTGGAGCACCTGGCATTGACCACTATCGGCAGACAGGATACTGGACTAGATGGATCTTTGGTCTGACCCAGTAAGGCCGTTCTTATGTTCTTACATACAACCACATCTTGTGACAATGGGGCCAGATCCAGCTCTTGTTTAGCTCCATTGGCTTCAGTGGAGCTATCCCAATTCGCAAGAGCTGAGGGGATGGTCATACTTATATGGCACCCAACAGGCTAGTGTCTGAGCATAACCCACTGGGGACTGTGTTACAGGTCCCTCTTTAAACCACTAGCTTGTGAACTTTAGCTTAAGCAATAGCAGCTCATGCTCTTAGCTCTGGAGGTCACTGGTTCAGGCCCTAGTACACCCTTCAGCACATGAGCTTATCTGCCATATGTTTGGATTCATCCTCCCAATGCCAGAGGGAGGCTTTACTAACTTCATTTTACAGACAGAGATGTGAGGCACAGATGGCTTGCCCAAGGCCACATCAGAAGTCTGTGGCAGAGCCAGCAGCCAAACCCAGATCTCCTGAATCCTGCCCCAGCACCTTCACCACAGACCATCCTTCCTTTGCTAAGCCAGCTGAGTTAAGCTCATGACTTAGGTGAGAGAAGTCTGTCCATTTATTATTAGATGTGGCCACATGGCCATGCTGGGTCAGACCAAAGGTCCATCTAGCCCAGTACCCTGTCTTCCAACAGTGGCCAATGCCAAGTGCCCCCAGAGGGAATGAACAGAACAGGGAATCATCAATCCTCAAACCTCTACAAATACATCACACACAAACCTGACATATCTGACATCAGCTGGCTTCCTTACTGGCAGTCTCAGCACTAAGGCAAGGGATTAAATGCCCCCCGCCCAACCGACCCTGAGAACAATGTCCCTGAAACAGGTGTGAAGCAATGCGTAGAGGTTTGCCCTGCTACTGCATGTGCTAAACCTCTCCACAGACAGAGGCCATCTGTCTACAGGGTGGTCAATGCAACACCTTTCCACAGATGTTACAGTCACTTTGGCATCTTTGAAATGGCCCACTGAGCCAGCTTGCCTGAATTCACCTAGAAACACCTGCAAGGGATGTGAAGGGTAACAAGAAGGGTTTCTGCATGTATGTTAGCAACTAGGACTGTCAAGAGATTAAAAAAATTCATCATGATTAATTGTGCAATTAATCGCATTGTTAAACAATAATGGAATACCATTTATTTAAATATTTTTGGAAGTTTTCTACATGTTCAAATATATTGATTTCAATTACAACACAGAACACAAAGTATACAGTGCTCACTTTCTATTTATTTTTTATTACAAATATTTGTACTGTAAAAAACAAAAGAAATAGTATTTTTCAATTCACCACATAGAAGTGCTGTAGTGCAATCTCTTTATCATGAAAGTTGAAGTTACACAGGGGCAGCTCCAGGCCCCAGCACGCCAAGCGCGTGCTTGGGGCAGCATGCCGCGGGGGGCGCTCTGCCGGTTGCCGGGAGGGCGGCAGGCGGCTACGGTGGACCCTCCGCAGGCACGTCTGCGGGAGATCCACCGGAGCCGCGGGACTGGTGACCAGCATAGCTCCCCTTGCGGTGTGCTGCCGTGCTTGGGGCGGCGAAATGGCTAGAGCCGCCCCTGAACTTACAAATGTAGAATTATGTTCAAAAAATAACTGCACTCAAAAATAAAACGATGTAAAACTTTAGAGCCTACAACTCCACTCAGTCCTCCTTCAGCCAATTGCTCAGACAACCAGATTTGGTTACAATTTGCTGGAGATAATGCTGCCGCTTCTCTGAAAGTGAGAACAGGTGTTCGCATGGCACTGTTGTAGCCGGCGTCGCAAGATATTTACGTGCCAGAAATGCTAAAGATTCATATGTCCCTTCATGCTTCAACCACATAGGATATGCGTCCATGCTGATGACGGGTTCTGCTAGATAATGATCCAAAGCAGTACGGACCAACACATGTTCATTTTCATCATCTGAGGCAGATGCCACCAGCCGAAGGTTGATTTTCATTTTTGGTGGTTCGGGTTCTGTAGTTTCCACATCGGAGTGTTGCTCTTTTAAGAGTTCTGAAAGCTCCACACCTCTTCCCTCTCAGATTTTGGACAGCACTTCAGATTCTTAAACCTTGGGTCCAGTGCTGTAGCTATCTTTAGAAACTGGTATCTTCTTTGCGTTTTGTGTCATGTTGGGTTAGAATGGGCACTTGCTGTGGGTTAGGGTTGGAAAGCATCCAGGAAGACATGACACTAAAAGAGATGGGACCAAGAGCAAAAACCGGCCTCTCCCAAATGTCCAGTGCATTTTTATCTTCTAGGGTGAAACCCTAGAAACCCTGTGCAGAAGGTTCAAGACCTATGTACAACTTAGCTCTTCAAAAAAGAGCTCAGTTTGGAATGAAGTAGTTTTCCTGGTCCTCTGCACAGGGGTGAATTTCCCGCTTAGAGTGAAAGCTCCTGGACGTATGGGTATATTTTGTATTAATGTCAGGTACAGCACATTGCGCATGGTTAATAAATAATACATGCTAAGAATAACGACTTTAATTGATATAAGGCCTTTACAGAATTACCTGTAGCGTTCACTTCACCCATCACTGCAATGCAGACACCTCTGGAGCAGAACACAGGAGCTGTCTCATAGTTCACAGCAAGTTCACACAACAATTTAGGACAGGAAGGGGAAAAATATCCCTCTCACAGTTAAAAAATTCAGGGAGAGTTTACGTAGGCAGCTGGAATTAGCCATATCAGAATGTAGCCGAGGACATGCGGGCCGAGGCGCTGAATCTTGTTGAAAGCTCCATGGGATCGTTAAGCATCACAAAGTATCTTGGATCCAGGTTCGCATCTCACAAGTGATGTCACCCTGGGTGGCAGAACGCCATGCAAGCACCATTCTGGGACAGGACAGTGGCTATGAGGACTGGTGGGGATTGGGGATTGGGAAAGCTTTTGATACAGTCTCCCACAGTATTCTTGCCAGCAAGTTAAAGAAGTCTGGGCTGGATGAATGGACGGTAAGGTGGATAGAAAACTGGCTAGATGGTCGGGCTCAACGGGTAGTGATCAATGGTTCCATGTCTAGTTGGCAGCCGGTATCAAGTGGAGTGCCCCAAGGGTCGGTGCTGGGGCCGGTTTTGTTCAATATCTTCATTAACGATCTGGAGGATGGTGTGGACTGCACCCTTAGCAAGTTTGCAGATGACACTAAACTGGGAGGAGTGGTTGATACGCTGGAGGGTAGGGATAGGATACAGAGGGACCTAGACAAATTAGAGGATTGGGCCAAAAGAAATATGATGAGGTTCAACAAGGACAAGTGCAGAGTCCTGCATTTAGGACAGAAGAATCCTATGCACTGCTATAGACTAGGGACCGAATGGCTGGGCAGCAGTTCTGCAGAAAGGGACCTAGGGGTTACGGTGGACGAAAAGCTGAAAATGAGTCAACAGTGTGCCCTTGTTGCCAAGAAAGCTAATGGCATTTTGGGTTGTATAAGTAGGGGCATTTCCAGCAGATCGAGGGATGTGATCATTCCCCTCTATTCAGCACTGGTGAGGCCTCATTTGGAGTACTGTGTCCAGTTTTGGGCCCCACACTACAAGAAGGATGTGGATAAATTGGAGAGAGTCCAGCGGAGGGCAACAAAAATGATTAGGGGGCTGGAGCACATGACTTATGAGGAGAGGCTGAGGGAACTGGGATTGTTTAGCCTGCAGAAGAGAAGAATTAGGGGGGATTTGATAGCTACTTTCAACTACCTGAAAGGGGGTTCCAAAGAGGATGGATCTAGACTGTTCTCAGTGGTAGAAGATGATAGAACAAGGAGTAATGGTCTCAAGTTGCAGAGGGGGAGGTTTAGGTTGGACATTAGGAAAAACTTTTTCACTAGCAGGGTGGTGAAGCACTGGAATGGGTTACTACCTAGGGAGGTGGTGGAATCTCCTTCCTTAGAGGTTTTTAAGGTCAGGCTTGACAAAGGCCTGGCTGGGATGATTTCGTTGGGAATTGGTCCTGCTTTGAGCAGGGGCTTGGACTAGATGACCTCCTGAGGTCCCTTCCAAACCTGAGATTCTATGAAAGCATGGGTTGTCATTATTTCTGAAAAGACACAGCTGGAACTATTTGTCTGGACTGAAGACACCTATGTGATGCCCATCATATTTTCTTTCAAAAACCTCGTGTTTTAAATGTGCTGGAGCCCTGGCCTGCAGGGACCACTTCTGAGGCTGGTCGCAGCCGCTGTGCTCCCTGAATCCACATGCTCTCTGCTAGGGGAACACCCATCACTAGGCCACAGATGCTAAAGAGAGGACGTGACAAGAAACCAAGGCAGAGAGGCGATGCGGCAGTGGCAGTTTTGCTGATCTGGATAATTGTGCTCCAGGATCAAAAGTTCATTAGGTGTTAGACACTGGAGCCAGTGACTCTATTGGCTTCAGAATGTATCTGTGACGGGTTGGATCACAGAACCCACCCTGGGAGCTGCCAGCTGATGTGCCAGGACTACCTCTGCTCCTGCTTTCCCTGCCAGCTCAGGACCCCAGCACCCTGTCTTGCTGAGCCAGACACTCCTGTCTGCTCCAACAAAGACTCAGGGTCTGAATTACCTGCCCCAAAGCTGCAGGTTTACCTGAAAGCAGCTCACAGAAGTGTGCTTGTCTTTAGCACTCAGATGCCCAACTCCCAGTGGGATCTAAACCACATAAATCTGTTTTACACTGTATAAAGCTCATGCAGGGTAAACTATTAAATTGTTCGCCCTCTAGAACACTGATAGAGAGATACGCACAGCTGTTTGCTCCCCCAGGTATTAATACAAACTCTGAGTTAATTAATAAGTAAAAAGTGATTTTATTAAATACCGAAAGTAGGATTTAAGTGGTTCCAAGTAGTAACAGACAGAACAAAGTGAGTCACCAAGCAAAATAAAATAAAATGCGCAAATCTATGTCTAATCAAACTGAATACAGATAATCTCAGCCTCAGAGATGCTTCAGTAAGTTTTTTTCCTCAGACTGGACCCCTTCCAGGCCTGGGCACAATTCTTTCCCCTGGTACAGCTCTTGTCCCAGCTCAGGGGGTAGCTAGGGGATTCTTCATGATGGCTCCTCTCCCTCCTTTGTTCTCTTCCACCCCTTTATATATCTTTTGCATAAGGCGGGAATCCTTTGTCTCTTTCTGGTTTCCCCCCCCTCGGAAAAGCACCAGGTTAAAGATGGATTCCAGTTCATGTGACATGATCACATGTCACCATAAGACCCCCCAAGCCTTCATTCCTCCCAGCCTGACTCACAGGAAGGCCTGCCTGCAAACAGAGCCCCAGTCAATTGTCCTGGCTGATGGGAGCCATTAAGATTCCAAACCACCATTAATGGCCCACACTTTGCATAATTACAATAGGCCCTCAGAGTTATATTTCATATTTCTAGTTTCAGATACAAGAGTGGTACATTTATTCAAATAGGATGACCACACTCAGTAGATTATAAGCTTTGTAATGATGCCTTACAAGAGACCTTTTGCATGAAGCATATTCCAGTTACATTATATTCACTTATTACCATATTTTTACAAAACCATATAGCCTGCACACCGTCCCAGTATCCATTATGAATTTAGGCACTATTGTTGCTACTGGATCATGATTTCCTATGAATCATAGACTATCAGGGTTGGAAGGGACCTCAGGAGGTATCTAGTCCAACCCCCTGCTCAAAGCAGGACCAACACCAATTAAATCATCCTAGCCAGGGCTTTGTCAAGTCGGGCCTTAAAAACCTCTAAGGATGGAGATTCCCCCACCTCCCAAGGCTTCTACAGCACCTCAGTGGGGCTTGTGAGCTATCATTAGTTAATTATTCGTCATTATTACTTAGAGTTGATTGTTATTGATGTCTTATTAGCGGAAGCTCCACTGCAGTACAAATAATATGCATCTGCTAGGTGATCCTGTTTCTCTGGGAGTGCATTTGCTTGTTATTCATAAGTACCCTCTGAATCATTTTGTCATCTAATTCTCAGCCTGTGGAATGAGGGTTTTCTCGCAAATTGTTTACTCTGTATTTGCTATTTAGCATTTGTGTTGTACTCCAATGGGGGAGGGGACAAACACCCTCACTAGTTTGCAGATGGCGCTTGATAAATTTATGGCTGGGACTATCTGACAGGGCGGCTTGATGACCCAGGGGTGGAGTAGGGGAGGCCCTCTCAGTCCTATGTCCTGTGATTGGTCACCTAAGTCAGATGGCATTGTTTCTGTTCCCTGATTGGATGGCCATTTTTTTTTTAAATGGGAACATTTTTTGATACCCAAAGAAATTTATCCCAAGAACAATAACCACCCAGTGTTGGAGCAAGTGACAGATGGTCAGCGTGTCAGCACCCCTCACCCTGTCCCTGGCTGCACACTCCTCTTCTTTCCACTTGGGGGCAGCCTTGCTGGGACCTTTCCTCTGCAGAAGGCCTCCAGCAGGGCAAAGTCCAAGGAAATTAGTACCTACAAGGCCCCTTTCCTTAATGGCATTTCCTGGGGTGGGGGGGACTATCTGCTGGTTGTGGAAGGGGCTCAGATCCACTTAGCTCTTTCCTTCATTCCTGCTCCCTGGTCTCCGATCGCTCAGTCCTGTGCACCTCTCCCACCCTGGGAGAACTGGAATCCCCATCTTAGGAGATCTCATCACAGAGAAGAGACAGGGAACTACAAATGTTGGTCGCCCCCACACTGCTTGATATCTATATCCAGAAAAATGAGACCGGTGAAATCTGTGCCTGTTAGTATAGGAAACTGGGGATTGCCAGCAAAACCTAGAAAATCCATTAAAACATGGATAGTCTGTACGATTGGCTGGGATCCCCTTGATTTTTTCCTCAAAGCACCATGTGGTCTTTGCCAGCTACCAGAGATGAGCAGATGGGGCCTGGGTTTCATAAGAAAGCCAGTCAGGATTTTTGCATCAAAACATTTTTCCATCAAAATGGCAGTTTTTGTAATAAAATGTTGATGTCTCTTTTCTGTGTCTCCCCCCCACCCCCGCCTATTTTCCTCTCCTTCTTTTCAAGTGGGGAGAAAATGGAAAGAAAGGGGGTGAGGATGAAAACCAAATCTTTTTTCTTTCTGAAACTCCACAACCCCCACCCCCACCCCAAAAATTCTGCAAACAATTTTGAATGACATGAACATTTTCCCTCTTATTTGAAAATACACCACATTCCCCCCCCCATCTCTATATAATACCTCACACAAAGGACAGCACCTCTAGCAGGGTGTAAGCACTTATCAAAGTCAAAGCTCCCCCTGCACCCGCCAAGGGCTCAGCAGGCTAACATGGCTAAGGCTCATGAGTTTCATAGCCAATATTGCAATGGGGAGCAATGCGCCACATGCAACCAGCTTCGACTGCCCTAACCTGGTGGCTCAGGTACCCATTTTGCAGTTGGGTGAACTGGGGGGAACCTTCCGGGGGGAGTTCAAGCAAGACTCAGTCCCACCATCTTCAGGATGGTAAACAAGCACCCTCATCACTTACCTACCACAGCTCAGGGTTACAGTGCTAAGAGCGGCCATACTGGGTCAGACCAAAGGTCCATCTAGTCCAATATCCTGTCTTCTGACAGTGGCCAGTGCCAGATGCTTCAGAGGGAATGAACAGAACAGTGAAGCCATCAGACTCTTGCCAGGCATTTGAAGGAACGCAGTTCATATGAAAGACACTGCGGTGCAAATCAGCCTCACTCCAATGACTCCCCCAGTGGAGGATCTGTCCCCGGACCCAATTCAGGGGGGTGGTACCATATTTTACTCCCAGGACATGGAAATCCAGAGCAGCAAAACAGAACAAGGAACAGAGGCTTTGCCAGTCACCTACTTCTAGAACATTCTCCTTCCCCAGAAATCATTCAAGGAAAGCAAGTTCTCCTAACTTTACACTTAGCCCCAGCATATGTTTAGGGAATCAGCGAGTGATTCATATTCCAGGCTGTAATTTTCTGTTGATTTTTAGTGACTCATTTATATGCCAGCTCAGCACCACTTAAGGCTGACATGGACTTAACGCTCATTCAATATTGGTTTGCCATTCATTTTCCAGGAGGCCCTGAGCAGAGAAATGAATCATCCCATTAGCACTGAATTAATATCATTGAGTGGAGTGGGTCAGGAGTGGGTCCAGCACAAGGTTGTCCTACACCCACAGGGGGTCACAGCAGTTTACAGTCAATTCCACTCTACATTCCTGCCCCCTCCTTTGTCAAGACTGTCAGATATTCTAATTTTCCTTATTTTACCTTGATTATCTCTAAGAAGAGTTGGAAGCCCTGATTGTCTGGGGTGTTGGTTGATTTACTTCTTGTGGTAAGAAACTTTCTCTTAGTTTCCCCAATTACCTGGAGATAGATAGATAGATAGATAGATAGATAGATAGATAGATAGAACCTTGGGCAATTCACTTAATCATTCTGTGACTCAGTTTCCCCATCTGTAAAATGGGGATTATATTACTGACATATCTCACAGAGATATTGCAAGGCTTGATTCATTACCATTTGACAAACACTTTAAGATCCCTGGATGGAAGATGCTCCAGAGGTATTGGTTATCTTACATTTAGATACCACCATCCAGACAGGGACGTTCCAGATAATTCATGGATAATTTCTTCCAAGATCCACTTCTGCTGCAGGGCCCACAAATGGGAAATGTAGATGCTTCCCTCGACAGTAAGTGCTTCCTCTGGATCTCGCAGTGGGGCTTGTTGTCTTTTAGACTGCAATCTCTCCTATCTGTGGTGGCAGTGCTTAAACTAGCATTATTACTATTGATTACTATTGATAATATTTATCTTTATGTCTCTCACCATGGAAATGCAGTCAGCTCTGGGGAGGGACACAGCAACTTGGCCAGAAAGTGACGAATACCACATCCAACTGAAGCTCCACTGGTGAATTTTAAATAGGCAGAATGCAATCATCCTGCAGTGCAATTTACGCAGAAGCTAACAGCCCTAACCTGGAAAACATAACCAGCAAGAGACTTGTCACCTGTGGTCAGTAAGGGTCCATTTTGCAAGAAAAGGGGTGTTTGCTATGATCTCCTAGCCAAAACTATAGTTGTGTAACTCCATTCTACCTAAACGTCTCCCTGCAATTTCAGTGATCTCAGACTTCTGCACTTCCTTTCCTGCACTGTTGGGCACTGCTGTTGTTCTTTGCCAAGCAGCCCCTATGCTCCACCCCAGATGTGGCTGCCTGGCAGTAATCGATCAAACGATTCCTATGAAGAGAGCACAGTTTAACACACAGACATTCCCCCATGCACCTTCCCTTGAAGTCAACGGGAAATCCACCTTCATGTATGAAGGTAGCGATCAGGGCCAGCCTCAGTTTGGGAAAGTGCAGAGTTTGTTTTGGGATCTTTCAAGGTGAAAGGTGTTATATAAAAACAATAACATGTGTTTTAACTTTGCCTTTCTTGTAAGCTGATAACAAGAGCCCCCGCAGAAGGGCCACAGAACAAATCACACTGTTACCCACTCGCCCACCTCCTCACCTTTTATATTTTATAAGAGGGCTAAATACACAGAACTGCAGAGAAAATGGCACGGTGCCTAAGAGCCATAAATGCAGGGGGGATGATCCCGCCTGCTTGTTTTTCACACGGAATTACTGGGCATTGTGTAAACCCATTAGTTTCTCCCTGGGCACTTCAGTACTCAGCGGGGTTGATTTTTACAAATGTATCTCTGGGCCTGCTGGCTCGGACCATCAAAAATTTTGTTAATTTTGCATTAAGATTACCGTATTTATCGGCGTATAACACGCACTTTTTCCCCCTGAAAATAGGGGGCAAATGATGTGTGCGTGTTATACGCCGATATAACCTTAACAGGGCCGGCTCTAGGATTTCTGCCCCAGGCAGAAAAGAAAAGCGCCGCCCCCCCCCCAGCGGCGCGGAGCGGCGCCCTAGCCCCTGCCCCACTCCCGAGCAGCGCGGCCCTAGCCCCCCCCCCAGCGGCCCGAGCCCCCGCCCTCTCCCCCCCCCCAGCGGCGGGGCCTGAGCCCCGAGCCCCGGCCTGCGCGAGCCCCCACCTCCCGAGCGGCGCGGCCCGGCCCTAGCCCCCTCCCGAGCGGCCCGGCCCGAGCTGCCTTAGCCCCCGCGCCCCTCCAGAGCGGCCTGAGACCCCGTCCTCCCTCCCTCCCCCGAGCGGCCCTGGCCCTAGCCCCCGCCCCCCTCCCGAGCGGCCCGGCCAGAGCCGCCTTAGCCCCCGCCCCCCTCCCGAGCGGCCCGAGATCCCGTCCCCCCTCCCCCCCGAGCGGCCCTAGCCCCTGCCCCCCTCCCGAGCGGCGTGGCCCGACCCGGCCCGAGCCCCCGTCCCCCTCCCGAGCGGCCCGGCCCGAGCCCCCCTCCCCGCAAACGGCCAATCACGCAGCCTGCCTGCTCCTGCACGCTTCGCGGCGCCTTCCAGGGCTCATAGATGTACTCAGCGGGGAACTTCCGGAGGAAAGGGAGGTACTTCCTGCAGGAGGGTCAGGCCCCAAAGGAACAGGCAGGGTGGGTCAGTCAGCCCCAAAAGAAACAAGCCGACATGGGAATTCAGGGCCGAGCCACAGGTCCCTCAGGGCCAACCGCCTTCGCCAGTGTGTCCTAGCCAGCCCAGGCTGAGGGGGCTGGAGCATGGTACGGGATCTTTGGCCCACTCATTTCCTTATAAGTGGTAATAATATTAATAAAACAAGTTCTGAGCTACCCTTATTTTGCTTCAAAGTCCTTTATTTGAAATTTAAGTTTTTTTCCTGAAATTTCCCCCTTAAAATGAAGGTGCGTGTTATACGCCTGTGCGTGTTATACGCCGATAAATACGGTATGCGTGGCAGAGCGATTTCGGGATACATTCAGCAACACTTACCCCCGGTCAATTCGTACTGCAGATCTCACACGAAAGACAACACTGGTAGCCAATCCCGTAATACACTAACTAAAGATTTATTAGCTAGGTTAAAGAGATGAGAGAGTTAGCTACAGCTTAAAGCAGGCAACATAGACACACAAATGAGTTACAGTCCAGGGGTCCAACAGGTGTCAGGGTTGTAGCAATCTGTCAGCACTGAATGGCTGTTAGGGCTAACCCAGGTGACCCTGGGGATTGCTGCTTTAGTTCCCTCGCTCCAGGCCTGTGAGAGTCCAAACAGCAAAAGAGATGAAACATTTTCTTGCCAGCTATCTTCACATCCTTCTTCCAGAATTCAAGATGATGGTTCGAGCCCTTTTGCACGTGGCTATTAACAAAGACTTTGGATTGCGATGTCCCACCATGGCCCATTTCACTTTGATAGCCCTTCTTGATGAGCAGGAGAGGATCCCTCTTGACAGGTTCACAGTTTCAGAGCAAACATTTTTTACAGTTACAAACATACCCATTATGTTTATAGCATGTGACTCAGTAAACACTCCCCTCTTTTATGCCTTTGGATGGTTGGCATTGCCTCCTTAGTCTGTGTCTGCATGAGCTAGCCATCTTTAGCTCCTCTAATCACTGGGATGAACTGATGACTCATGGGGCTAGTTCTTACATTGCAGATCTTGGTAGACATTAATTAGAATCATAGAATATTAGGGTTGGAAGGGACCTGAAGAGGTCATCTAGTCCAACCCCCTGCTCAAAGCAGGACCAATCCCCAGACAAAATTACACCCCAGTTCCCTAAATGGCCTCCTCAAGGATTGAACTCACAACCCTGGGTTTAGCAGGCCAATGCTCAAACCACTGAGCTCTCCCTGACCCTTAGAACTCTTTTTTTTTGTAGTTTTGCAGTAATGCTTACGAACACACAAAGGCATAATCTCAAACAAAACCACCGCTGCTGAAAATGATGGTGACAAGAAGGGAGATCTCAACATTTCTCCTGTAATTTAAGAGCCGAGCATGGGACATCCCTGACCGCAGGAATCAGAGGGTGGACGTGATCCCACGTCCCTCTCTTTGCAGTTCCCAACGCTGCCGCCGCTGGGACATGCTATGCATTGAAGCATTAGCTTGTACTACAGCACCAGGCTCTGATGTACTTTTGCAGCCCGTGAATCATCACCAGGATATGAAGGACGCCCCAGAATTAATCTTCTAGGCCCCTTTCAGTTTTTCTTCAGGACCCATTTCCACTTGGAAGCCAGTCAGCCAATGAGGGTCAGTTGATGCACCAGTTGGTGGAGGAGCAGAGAAGGGACCTAGACTACCCAGGCAGAATTGAGATCAGCGCCCCTGCAATTGTTCAGATTGCACCCCAGATGAGGACACAGCATGGTCCCCATTTGGTGCTTACTCTGGACCCACTTTCAGCCTCCTACCTCCCACAGCGCTGCCCTACTATCACCCTGATCAGAATCCTGGGCAGCCTTCCTCCAGTCCTAATGGGTTAGGCACAGGTCCTCATGCCCCACCTCCAGAAAGACCTGGCTCTGCCCCTTATAGAAACCTGTCACTAGATACCCAAAAGAAATGCAATAAACAGGGTGAGTACAAAGGACAGTGATGACAATGAGTTGTATTTATACAGCATAATTTCTCCAGAAAGAACTCAGAGCAATTAACAAGATGACTGGAGCAATCATTTCCCCCTCCATGGAAATGCAGCTCGCTCTGAGGTGGGTTACTGTAGTCATTTAACAGTGCAAAGCTGTACCTTAGCATAGGGTGTAAGTGAATAATCCATTAATACTTTGAAAGTAGGCAGGATTTGATGATGCTAATTGGAACTGAGCCAGCCCTAATCTTTCCAAAAGTGCCAGGGGATTTTTAATTATTGCAAACCACAGAGAGCACAGTTGCACATCCCCCTGGAAAACACCTTAGTGCTTCCATATTGGCTCAGATTCTGCCATCCAAGTGCTAACCAAGCTGCATGGCATGGAGCCATTCACTCCTCCAGGCACCCAGACAAGGACAGAAATCACAGAAGGATTTGCTTGACAGGCCAGTTCTTAAGGAGTCCTTCATTCTGGGACTTAATTGTCCATGTAGGGTTCACTTTCTGCTCCTTTATTACCTTTCTGGGTCTGACCCCTTCGCTCAGCTCTTAGTTTTAATCATCCCGCCCTAGCTCTGTAGTTCCCATTGACCTTTCTCAACTCCCCTAGTCTCATTAGTTTGACTAATTAACCAAGCTGCCACTAGACGGAAAGCATTATGTGAGTCTCTTCTCACTGCCTTTTGCAGTTTGGCGAAGTACAAGAATCCCTAAGGAAACCAATGACACGGTGTGAATTCATAGATAGAGAAGAGCCTGTTCTCAGGCAACAATCCGGACACCTCTTAACCTACCTACTGGTATCCATGGAGATTCAGGTGTTACATGAGGAATGACTGACATAACTAAACAAAAATACCACAAATTTTAGTAGCAAACCTGCATGCTTCAGGGTTTAAGTCAACCTCTAACTGATGGGGGTCAGGAGGAATCTTACCCTAGGGATAGGTTATCTCATAATTGCTTGCTGAAGGTTCCTTGCATCTTCCTCTGAAGCACCTGGTACTGGCCATTGTCAGAGAGAGGATATTGGTCTTGGTGGATCACTGAGTCTTATTGGCTTCACACAGGCTAGTCACATGAGTGAGAATTACTCATGTAACTAAGAATGTGCAAGAGACAAGTTTCCAAGGTTAGGAACTGGTACAGAAGGAAATTTCCTTCCTTCCTATAATGTTGAGTCTTCTCCGTTTCAAATCTTTCTCTCCAGTTGCACCTCTGCCCACTGACCTTCTTGTACATTGCAGAGAGAAAAAGGGGAAGAATAGCACGAATACTCTCATTTTTGCTGCAAATAATATATTAATAAAAAATGTCTGAACTGCAGAATTTACAGATGTTTGACTTCTATTTTCCAGGTTTAATTTCCTCTGAGGGGATTTTATGTTTTGTTTTGTTTTTTATAAATGAAAAATGTCTCCAAGTCCTTGTGGTCTCACATGTAAATGATTCTTCTGGTGCTATTTACATAATCCCAGGCTTTTTAAAGGGCATATAATATACGGCTGATCCCACAGCGACTCCTTGGCAGTCTGCTGCCAGAAGCTTTTGTGTAACTGAGGTCATGGGATCTTTTAAAAACGTGCAGCTTCAAATGCTGCCCTCTGATGTGGCTCCCGTTGGAAGAGGGATGTCGACAAGAGCCACACGTTGCTTTTCAGAGCAGGATTGGCCCTAGAGTGAATGGGCGGGAGAGCAACATTATAAAGAATAACCTGATGTGCAGATCTGCCCAGGAGAGCGCTCACTAGTGTCACTTGCCTCTCTTAAACACAAATCCCAGCACCCGCTAAGCAACAGCCCAGCAGGAAATCTCCACCCCCGGCTGTTAACTATTGTTAGTCAGTGGCAGGCAGCAAGGGAGCAGGCTCTTCCAATGGCTGAAAGGTGTCACTGGCTGCTCCGAGCTGGACCGGGCTATCTTCTCTAGGCAACACCAGCAGGAGAGGGAATTGGACGGGAAGGGAATGTAATTTCTCAGCTGCGGTTCTAGTGTCCTGCAACACTGGGGATTCTGTTGGACCATGGGAAGTTGTGGAAGCCTAACAATGGGGGACACTTGAAAACAATCCTGCAGAGGCCTCTCCTGGGGAAAGAGCTGGATGATTTTTTTCCATTCCTCAATTCCCTGGGCTTGACTCTCTGCTGCCTTGTGTGACACAGGCTAACATGGCATCGCTCTTTGTCCCCCTCCAGTGGCTAGGCCTTGACGAGGGGTTTACGAGTCTCCTGCAGCATCTGCACTCAGAGAGCTGGTCAGTTAGCTCAAATAGTTGAGCCTTGTGCTTTTAGAGCCAGAAGTCCTGGGTTTGATCCCAGCAGATCTGACCCACCCTAACAGTTGCATCTGGTGTAGTCACTGACACCAGTGCAAGGTGGGTATGAAGTGCTACCCTATCAGAGCTCTCCACTCACTGATGCCTGTGAAGTGGTGTTATTATCACAGCTACGCACTCTGCAATCACCTTGGATGGGCAAGTGGTGAGTCCGACTCCTTGATCCTACCAGATTATTATCCTAGGCCAGGATACACCATGAGCAGCTCCTCTGACGTTCCACTAGTGCAAACCCAGCATGAGATCAGAATCAGGCCATCGGTGCTTTGCAAATATTGACGTCTCTCTTGTTTTTCAGGGTAATAGATTTATGCTTCAAACGAGTCCCAACCACTGCACAGTTTAGCTGGCTGACGGATAGCTTGGGCTCCTGGAAGAAAGTCTTTATGAAAAATTTCAGTTATATCAAAATAAACCATCATGATTTACTCACTTGTCAGCTCTGGAAAAGAATTTCTAATCTGTCTTCTATTTCCTGTCCTTAAGTAACAGCCCTTTCCCCATTTATTTTCACCATAACGATTGCCTCATGCACAGCATGTGCTGCTCTCAGTGAGCAGAGATTAAATAATGGGTAGAACCCTAATACTGGCTGGTCAGAACCTCTGCCGCTGACTAACATGCTAATCATAGAATCATAGACTATCAGGGTTGGAAGGGACCTCAGGAGGTATCTAGTCCAACCCCTTGCTCAAAGCAGGACCAACCCCAACTAAATCACCCCAGTCAGGGTTTTGTCAAGCCGGGCCTTAAAAACCTCTAAGGAAGGAGATTCCACCACCTCCCTAGGGAACCCATTCCAGTGCTTCACCATCCTCCTAGTGAAATATGCTTAAAGACACAGACATTTAGCAGGTGTGAATCAGCATCGCTCCATTGACTTCTGTAGAGTTAGGCTAATTTGTACCAGCTGCAGATTGGGCTCACAGGCAGGGCCACCCAGAGGGGGGGCAAGTGGGGCAATTTTCCCCAGGCCCCGGGCCCCACAGGGGCCCCACAAGCCCTGGCTGAGAATCCCTTCCCTGGCTACTCACCCGGTAGCGGTCCGGGTCTCGGTGGCACTTTGGCGCCGGGCCCTTCACTCGCTCCGGGTCTTCGGCGGCACTTCGGCGGCAGGTCCTTCAGTGCTGCCGAAGACGTGGAGTGAGTGAAGGACCCGCTGCCGCCACCGCCTAAGTTTCAGAGTGCCGCCCGGTGAGTACAAGCGTCCGCTCCCCCACTTTGCCCCAGGCCCCCGAATCCTCTGCCCGCAGGTTTCATTCATTCTCAGACACATAAGCGACGCGTGGAGGGGCAACACGTGGGGTCATGTGCCCCCCCAAAATTGCTGCTTGCCTTGTATTGGGCATGCTCACATGAACTGAGCATGCTCAGTAACATTTGCTGAAGCCACTGCCCTCACTCTGCCCCACTTCTTCCCCGCTGTCAGCAGGGCCGGCTCATCTCTGCTCGGACAAATGTTGAAAATAACTTTACACTTGCCCGTAGCAACCTTAACACTGATCCTTCCCTTTCTGAGTACTAGAGAGACAATTAAAGTAGTTTAAATACTTGTTTCAACACTTCAAACACTTGTGTTTCTTCAATCACTGTAACCGTGATACCCCGAATAACATAAATAACACCTTTCAAGATTCATTGTACACAACTTCTATGAGATGGCAACTAACATTTCAATGATCCAATTATTGACATTGCTTTTTGTGTCTAACACTGATGTGGAACTGAGACATATAGCTCTTCCTACAGCACATCTGCTGAATAGAATATGATTCTAAGCATATCAGAAGTAAAATAACCCACTATTAATCAACTGGAAAAAAATGACTTCCCCTTCCATGTCAGAGTTATGAGGCACACTGCTGAGCAACTGTCTAACATGAGGAAAAAACAAGGTTAGAGTTAAGATTGTCATTGGAATATCTAATGCTAATATTCCGATGTGTGGCTAAAGAAGCAGCGTGGACAGACTTCAGCAAGAGCCTCATTAAGTCCACTCCTGATAAAGGCCCATCAAAACCCAGGACTGAACGGATTCCTAGGCCAATTGGGCGAAACCTGGAACCTAACGTCTTAGGATGGAATCCTGGTTCATTGAGATTAATGGCAAAACTCTCGTTGGCGTCAGTGGGGTCTGGATTTCACCCCAAACCTCTTCAGATTTCAAAGGGGAGGAAGGCCATAATTCGATCTCTGCGTCTGAAGCTGCCCCTATGGCTTTGGTGTGGGTTGAATCCTAAATCAGAAGGGGCCTATTTGACTCATTCCCACTGAGGTATGGACGAAATCACGCAAGAACCACTGCTGACATCAGATGTCAAGGCAGGATGACGGCAGACTGATCTCATGAGAGTCTGGGCTGGAATCTGGGGAGATCAGCCTGTGAGATTTCAGCGCCTAATGAATCTGAAGCCAAATCGCAGTCCTGAGTCAGGCTGAAATCCTACGCTAACCCTCCACCGGATCTACCCATCACCCCATCTCTGTAGTCTAGAAATCAAATCATCTGGAATATATTTTACTCTGGAGTCCAGGCCTTCTCTCACTGCAGTCAGTGACAAAACTGCCATTGCCTTAGATGGAAGAATGGGGAGGCTTATCCTGTATCTTTAATCACCGATGTTTTACTGCTGGATAATCCACCCCTGCAGTTGATCACACATGGAGAGAGAGTGCCATCCAGTGGCCAGTTCCGTTCCTACCATAGCATGGGAAGATTTCCTGGGGTACAGGACTAGTGGGGACTGAAATGTGCTAGGGATTAGCTAACGCTTAGGTGGCACCAGGAACAACATCAAAGAAGCCTGATCCCTCCACAGATCTGGCTAGAAGAGGGGCAGCCAATCTGTGGATTCGTTTTGAAGTAAGAGCTAGCAGAGTTCAGCCCACACGACGTTATCCTGGAATGTGCCTCTTTCAGTCAACCCCTGGATTTTCAGAGAATAAAATTTGCCATGATCCAGCAACTTTCTGGCCTTTGCTGCCACTAAAGCTTTGCAGGGATTGTCCAGGGAGAAGGTGCATGCTGCACTGCAGATGCTTCAAACAGAGCAGAAAGGCTCTTAAGCCAGGCAGAGCACATTAGCTGGACTGAATTTGTAGGTATGGGCATTTTCTGCGCTGCAAGATCCTCCTGGTACGTCGGGGAGTACAAGCTCTGCTCTGCTGCCAATTCAGGGTTAGGGGCAGTTCCGGCCAAGCGCAGAAAAGCAATGGGTTAATCAAGGCGAGGCTAAATGAAATGCTCTCATCTGTATGTCATTCAAGAAATACCCAGTATGTGGGAACATTTTTGTATGGAGATAAAAAACACAATGATGGCTGTTAAAAACCTGGCAATGCAAAAGCAACCAGGTTGCTTTCAGAAAGATATCGGCTCATCATATTATTTACACTGTATTTAGAAGGTCACTCTCATGAGATTTCTCCCCTCCCCATTTTATTCTAATATGGAATAACTTAATAGGAGCTGAAAACAGAAAACTCACTCCTCACTGAAACGGGCCGGCTTCTCCTGTCTCTACCTACATGGATACAGCCCTGCACAGATATGTTATTGTGAAGCTGCTTTCAGAAACCGGGCTGGACGTTGCGCATTGTTATTGTAGGGTTGCTGGTCGGTGCAGGGCTGCACATTTCGGTTCATTGCTGTAGGGCTGCTCACAAAGGGCAGCCTGCAATGGCCAGCGTGTTTGGTGATTTATTTCAAATCGCAAGCTGGCTTATGAGCTTTGGAGACAATCGGTGATGTCCCCGGGAAAGCGCACAGCAGGAGACCAGAGGGAGAGAACTGCAGGCATATTTAGAAAGCACGACACGAGACTTTGGAGCTACCCAACCAGACAGTGCCCCTGTTTTGAGCATATGGTCATGGGGGAGTTGGACCTTTGGTGGGGAGGGTGCAAGCCCAGCCCCCGCCTGCACAGAATGCCCTTTGACTGGGAAGGATCCATCCATCGCCGGAGGATAGCTGAGGGGCCAAGCCGGTGCTCAATTTGAGCGAGAGCAGAGCAGAGCTGGGGGGCGTTGCTATGGAGATGGAGGCGGTTTGGGGATAGAACCCACGGAGGGTTTAGCTAGAAGAAGTCTAGGCAGAGGACAACAGAGTCCTAAAGAAGGGCTTGTGATCTGGGCTCTGATACAAGGGACAAGAAAATGCCCTACGCTGAAGGGAGAAGGACTGTGAAGCCATGGGCTATGACCAAAGGGCTTGTGGGATCTGGGAAGTGCTGCACAACTCTTGTTCGAGCTGGACTGTAACTGACACCCTAATAAAGAGATTCCAGGAGGGGAGACTGGTGTCTGAATGCTAAATCTTGGGTCTAAGCGGTTAAAAAGGGGAAAGGTGTGGCACAGCATTGTGCCCACAGACGGTCGCACTTGACAACAGCTGGGCTGCTGGTGTGGTGAGACAGCTGCCTGTCCCACTGACCAATACTGTCCCATTGTTTCCATGCCACTCCTCCATCTGTCTCCGCCTGTTGTCTGCCTTATGCTGAGATTGTTAGCTCGTTGGGGCACCAACTGTCTTTTTGTTCTGTATTTGTACAGCGCCTGGCACAGTGGGGTCCTGGTCTCTCCTGAGGGCTCCTATGTGCTAAGGAAATACTAGTAATCATTGTTACATCAGGTATATGTTTTAAAATATGAAATGCATTCGATTGCTGATGGCAACACTGTCGAATTAATGTAAATACAAACATTTCATCTGCTGATTGCTTGGCAGGCTGTGTGCTCTTTGCAGTCTTGTCTGTGTCTCTTCTCATCTGAAATAATGATTTCTCTGGTGCCACAGGTGCACACAGCACTTTGTAGATGAATAAGTAACTGATAGCACTTTCTGACAGCGCTGCAGGAGGGCTGTGGTTTCTAGCAGAGCAACTCAAGGTAAAAACACTGAGTGGGATTATAGGGACAAAATAGCTTAGAAAACAAGCATTTTGTAAATCCAACACCTGAATTAAGCTTATTGCCAGGACAGGGATAGACCAAACCAACTGGGTCAATTGTAAATGCCCCCTGCAGTTTCAAATACACCTGGGATTGTTTTTTCAGATCCTGTCTCAGACTCTTGCCTGTGTGTTAGTGAGTCGCTGTCGTGTTCCACCCTAGAGGTGGCTGCATTTCCGTGGCGCATGAAGTGAGCCATGTGTTTAGCACAAGATTCTGGTCTCTGTTACACAGTTGTTCCTATAGGAAACGGGAGTTACTTCTGACTTCGAGCTCCAAAGCTGGCCTGTTGTCAGTAAATCAAATACTGAGGGAGGGATAGCTCAGTGGTTTGAGCATTGGCCTGCTAAACCCAGGCTTGTGAGTTCAATCCTTGAGGGGGCCACTTAGGGATCTGGGGCAAAAATTGGTCCTGCTAGTGAAGGCAGGGGGCTGGACTTGATGACCTTTCAAGGTCCCTTCCAGTCCTAGGAGATTGGCATATCTCCAATTATTTTAAAAAAAAAAATCAGTCTGACACTGGGATATTTGGAGCAAAAGATTTTAGGAATGTCATTCGCCATCATCAGGGAGGAACAATTCCGTGCCCCACCCATTGAGGAGGAGCCCTGCTGCAGTAGCATCATAAATGTATTTCAAGCCCCACTGGCTTCATAACTGACCATCTGGGATCAGTGGAGCCAGCCTTCACTTTCTGAAAGGAAGGGGAGACAAACTGGAGATCTGTGTAGCCTTCATGTGCACGCTGAAACCTCTCAGGACAACCCCAGGGAGAGGCCACGAGACATGGTGTTGACTCGGTAAGTGATGTCCAAACCCGTACCCTGGCATGGTGGATCGGGGCATGCTGCTGTGATTGTGACTAACTGCAATCCTAAATTAAGACCAGCTGTAGCCAGTCAAGATCCGATGGCACTTCCTGTAGGAACAGGAGGGGACCGCCCTGATGTTCTGGCCAAATATCAACTTCAGCATCCAGCTTAACTAGAAGCTCTATGGTATTCTGCACTTCCTGTCCTAAACTCTTCTGTAGTGGTGCTCGGGTGGTGAAACGGTTGCCGTGTTCCACCCCAGAGGTTGCTGCATTGCTGCGTTAAAGAACTGCTTTGCTCCTATCTAGTCTGTATGATCAGTGGGGTGGGGGTGGTGTCCAGGGAGGGACCACGTGGGTGAAGCCTGCTATGCAAATGAGATTGTCATCATGTGTCCAATCGTCCCTTTCCACTGGGTGCCCGCTGGGGGGTGCGGTAGGGGTAGGAAGGGTGTCAAGGGGGGTGCTGCCAGCTTTCTAAGTAATAAAGCAGACAGCAGAGCCAATGTGGACTGGTTGCATTCAAGCCTGGGTTTTGCAGGTACCGCGAGCTTGTCTCCCCTCCTTACCAACCTCGCTGCTGCGTAGAGTTGATAAGGAGCCTGTTCCTTGATAAGGGAAGGGATTAAAGGGAGCCTTTGCAGGAGGAGATCAACAACTGCTTCATTAGCCTGCGGCACAGCTTGGCCTCTGAGTGCCTTCAAAGCGTCCTACCCCAGCCATAGCTGCTGCTGCTGCCGCCTATCTCCATCTGAAAGCCTAGGCCTGGCTATTTAAACTCTTGTACTATTATTCATTCCGGGGCTCCTGCCTCCAGGCACCCCCTAAGCCCCGGGCTGAGCCTCAGCATTCCCCGGGGCTTTGCCTCTGCAAGCTCCAGGGGTTTCCCCACACCCGTTCCAGTCAGAAGAGACCGGCCACCCCTTCTGGGGATGTCAGTGAACAGAAAAAGGGACGTCGACCTCATGAGTTATCCTACCATTGCAGGAAAGCGCTCTTCCTTCCGAGACCCCTTGCCGGGCTGTGGCCACAAGCCAAGTTCACAGGCTAATATAGAGGAACAGTCCCCTCAAAAGATGGGTCAGCATTGGGCCCTCCCTTCCTTCAGGGAGGGGCTACCAGACGGTAGCCATCCAAGGAGCTCCTGACTTCAGCCAGACCTCTCTCCAGGTGCTCAGAACCAGAGGTCTTCTCTCCTCCCTGGTCTACCATCAACTGTGCTGGGTTTCCCCTTTTAAGCTCCTCCCTCTAGGTCTGACATCACTCACAGGCATGATGGGGGTGGGACCAACTTCCGCTTATTAACCCTGTGTTGCCCAGTGTGGAGTTTGTATGCCCCATCACAAGGTGGCACGGTGGAGATTCAAGTAACCTTAGATTGACTGTGCCCAGCTCTGCCCTCAGTGATGCCTGTTGACCACTCCCCTGTCAAGTGGACAATATTTAGTGGGGCTGCCTGGGTGGGAACCTGTGAATTTAGCCCCGTAACAAATCCATGGCCAGCTGGAACATCATGACTGCCACCTTCTTAGACCTTCAAGGGGGCGTCAGGGTTCTTGGGAGTTGTCTGCCATTCTCGGGAATACTGGGAAGGGATCACTGAGCATCCCCCTGAAAAACCAATTCACCAAAGAATTCATAGGCTGAAATCTTGGCTCTGCTGAAGTCAGTTTTAAGGCCACCGGGCACCATTATGATGATCACGGGAGATAGGAGGACACTGGAGTCGATGAGCCAGGAGGTCGACTCCAATCCTGTTCTTATGTCTGATCAGCTAGCACAGAGCATCTTGACAAAGGATGTGGTGGATTCTCCATCACTTAGCGTCTTTAACTCAAAACTGGGTGTTTTGCTGAAAGAGACGCCTCAGTTCTCCCAGGAGTTGTTGAGCTCAGTGGATGACATTCTCTCGCACGGCGGCGGGTATAAGAGGCCAGGGGAGGCCAAGCCTCCCCAAACAGGATGTGATGCACATCCCTCCGGAGGTGCACCGGCCTGCTGCCTTTGGATTGCTGCCGCCAAAGGGGCATCCAGGCCATAGCCCCACCTCCGCTCCACCCTAAGGCCCTCTCCGGCTCATCCTCTTCCCCTGTGGCCCTATCCACGCTGCTTCTCTTCCTGCCCCCACTCTGCCTCTTCCCCCCCAAAGTCCAACACTCGCTCTGCCTCTTCCCCAGAGCCCCCCCCACACACACACACCCCCACCCGCAGCTAGGGGCAGAGAGGCACGAGCGGTGGGCGGGCGGGTAGGAGCCTTGGGGGAGAAGAGGGCAAGTGGCAGGTAGGTGGGGGTGGTGCAAGCAGCAGGTGGGGTTTCAGGGGAGGGGGCCGGGCCTGGGGTGGAGTGGGGGAAGAGCAGGGGCGGGGCCTAGGGGTGGAACGGGGGCAGGGCCATCTCTGGGCACCAGTGCTCCTCTCCATTTCTAGGGAGCTTCCGGCGCTCATGCCCAGCAAATGAGTGAGTCACGCGTCGCCCATGTTCTCTGGCCTGTGCTATGCAGGAGGTGGGACTAGATGGTTGTAATGCTCCCTTCTGGCCTTAAAAATCTGTGACTCTTCTTGTGAGATTTCCATAGTCTCTGCTTCCAGTCAGGAAATAGCATTGAAAATAACTTTGCTCACGCTGCTTCAGGACTAGGAAATACAGTGGCTGAAGCTAAAAGGAAACATCAACGCAGGGGAAGGGTTAAAAAATAATACAAACTTTTTCAATCCTTTAAAGGCTTTTTCTGGTTCAGTCCAGTCATCATTCTCTGCAGTGATCGAGGTCAGCTCTTATTTTATCCAGATTAGTTTGCTTGACTTTATGTAGGTTTTTTTTTTTTTAACCTTTCAATATTATACATAATTTTCCAGTTCAAGTCAAGAATGGCCTTTTTCACCTGCTATAAACGGGGAGGTTAATAGTCTACTGAGGGAGAAAGGATCTAATGACTACTAAGAGTGTCAGAAACAGTGTGGTCTGCACTTTCTCTTTTGAGTAAACGCTGCAAAAACTACGCTTGTGTCCATAACGGGGTTTTTTTAATGGCCGTTTCACATTGGCTACCAACTGAATCGGTTCAAGACTTGGGTGAATCATTCATTTGGCAAATTGCACTTATTTAGGTAGAGAAATTCTCCAGTTTGTGGGCTATTGGAAGAGAGAGGAAGGATGAGATAAGACTCATTAGACACCAGGGCTCTATTTAACAGTGAGGGTAATTAACCACTAGAACAATTTACTGTGGTGGATTCTCCATCGCTGGGAGGCTTTACATCTAGACTCCATGTTTTTTCTAGAAGATGCGCTCTAGTTCAAAAGCAGCTACTGGAGTTGAAGCAGGAATTAATCCAGGGAAGTCCTATGGCCTTGTTTTATGGTCATCCAAGAGGACGAAGTGGTTGCTGAGGCGCTTGAGTCGGAGAAGGATGTGGAAACATCTCATTTTGCTTTGATACTGCAGGGTTACATGAGGTAGAGGTGTCCTTTATTTTGTTACGTGGTGTATATGGGAGAAGGGACAGAAAATAACAACACTAGGTACTGTTTGCCTCTGCTTCTCATTCCCGTGGGCAGCTACGCAGTGCTCGGAGCCCTGTGGGAAAGTTTGTTAATGCAAATTGCACACCGAGATCTCCCAGAAAGCCTCCATGGAGATTTCTAGGAAATCTTCCTGGAGATACTCTGCAATCCTCTGCTGAAGGTTCCTTGGCAGAGCTGCTTTGTTTCTTCCCCCATGGTAGGAAACTTTGCCACGCCAATTGGCAATTACTTCTGTAGGAACCAAAGCAGCCAGAGGTGAACGTAAGCCCGTCCGGTATGGCGTACCGGTAAGAGCTGGCACACAGCCGACCACACCGGCAGGGCTGCTGATGGGGGGTGGGGTGGCAAAAGGGGCAGCTTCCCCGGGGCTAGCAATTTAAAAGGGTCCAGGGCTCCCAGCAGCGGCCGGAGCTCCTGGCCTTTTAAATCGCCACCAGAGCCCCGGGGTTCCCATCCGCTGCTGCCACTTCCACTACCATGGGACGCCGGCAGTGATTTAAAGGGCCGGAGCCCTGGGATAGCGGCGGTGGTGGCCGGGAGCCCCAGGCCCTTTAAATCACCACCAGAGCCCTGGGGCTCCCAGCCGCTGCTGCCACTTCCACTACCATGGGATGCAGGCTGCAATTTAAAGGGCCAGAGCCCCGAGGTAGCGGCGGTGGCGGCTGGGAGCCCCGGGCAGCGTAGGGTAGGTAGTGCTGAAGGGCTCGCTGAGGGAGTTTGGCCCCAGCCCCGCCCCTTCCATCTGAGGCTCCACCCCTTCCGGGGGCCCAGAGCTGCCCCTCCACCTTGTTGAGGACCCCGGTCACCCTTAAGTTACTTTCACCCCTGTAAGCAGCACACAGACGACCAGCATAATAGACCTGGTCTGAAGCCGCACGCATGTAGGAGATGCTCCCTTGCATCTTCAGTTACCCTCAGCAGTGTGATTTCAGCTTCGATCACCCCTGCCTGTGGAAAATGGTGCCAGTATTCAGAATAGTGTCCCCAGGCGCTTGTACTGATCCCCTTCTGAAACCACCCAGACCTTCGTCCCAGCCTGCACCCAGGTCTCCTGTGATTTAAAGACAACAAGGAGTTCTGGGGTCTGTAGAGCTGCCTAGTGGCTCAATCATGGGCCAGGGACTCAGGAGACCTGGGTTCTCTTCCTATCCCTGCTGCTGGGCATGTCATGGCTATGCTCCGAGCCTCAGTTTCCCCATCTGTAAAATGGGGATAATGATAGTGGCCTCTTTTGTAAAGCACTTTGAGATCTACTGATGAAAAGTGCCAGACAAGAGCTAAGGCTTATTATTATTACCTCAGCTCCACACTTAAATCACAGGACCCTGCTCAATTTGGGGCAGATGGCTGAGCCAGCACTTATGGGGACACAAGGACTAGGAGCTAGGGTGGGGAGTTGGGAGAACTGACTTCCTGGCTCTGCCACTGTGTAGTCTTGGTAAAGTCACTTAACCACCCAATTTCCATTGATTTCAAAGAGAGTTAGGAGCCTAAATATCTTTGAGGCTATGGGTCTTAGTCTCTCTGTGCCTCAGTTTCCCATCTGTACAGTGGGGGGCACTACTTCCTTGCCTCATTGTGGGATTGTGGGGTAAATCCATTACTGACAGTGAGGTGCTCAGCTAATTAATCATCATCCCGAGCTCTTCACCAGTAGATCTCAAAGGCCTTCACAATCTTTTAAAATCTATTTCTCCTCCCCATGAGGCAGGGCAGTGCTGTAATCCCCATTGTACGGATGGGCAACTGAGGGACGGAGAGACAAAGGCCCAGATCCTCAAAGGTATTTAGGCCCCTAACTCCCATTGACATCAATGGCAGTTAGGACCCTAACTACCTTTGCGGATCTGGGTAAGTGACGTGCCCAAGATCACACAGGAAGTCAGTGGCAGAGCATGGACTTGCTAGGGGCCAGCTACATATAGGCAAGGAATCTAGGTGGCTCACCCCCAATGCTTGGCCAGAAAGCATATGCAGGCACTGCTTCTGCAACTGGATAGATGTGGGTGGACTCTGATGTCTGAGGAGGTTCCCATTGAGTCAAACAGCTGTTGCACAGGCAGAAGGAGCTGGCTGCAGGAGTAGGGCCTTCAGCTGCACTCCTGAGCCCCTGTGCTGCAGTGTGAAAATGGGGCAGGCCTGGGAGCACCTGGTACGTGGCAAAGGCACTTGCGTTTCCAGCTCACCCAATGCCAGCCCAGGGCTTTGACAGCTTCGTCTCCCCCGCCGCACAATAAGTCCTCCTGATTCTCTTGAGAGGAAAGAAATAAAACATCCTGTGGAGCAGCTTTAAGTATTTCCCCCCCCCCCCCTAAAAATGTGAGGCGGTAAAAGAAAGGGAGTAAACAGATTTAGGGCTTTTATTTGTATTAAACGCTTGTCATTTGTCTCTCGTAGCAAGGCAATAATCTGTAAGTAATTTCTCCTGCATTACGAAAACACACACCGCCGATTTGCTGTGACTTATTTTAAGTGACACTTGGTTAAAGCACGGTGATCAATCAGGTGCCTATGAAATATTGGTTTCCCTGCTTTGGCTTTTTATTAAAAAAAAAAGTGGAAGAAAGAACCGTTGCGAGTGAATTGAATGCTCATGATTTGGAGTGATTCACAGCGGTTGGAGATGGGCGTTCAGCAAGCAGGTGCTTAGCAAGCGTCTGCCACACAGTTTTGCAGCTAGAGCTCACCTCCTGCCTGCCCCCGCGTGTCTTTGCAGACCCCGATGCCGCTTTGCTAATACACTTCAGCCCTGAACTCGCACCTTCTGTTGGCCCAGATCTGGGACAGCATCCCGCTCTGGAAGGCTGCTCAATCCATGGCACCCCTTGTTGATGGGCTCTCCAGATATAAAGCTCTGCCAATGCACCTTGACCCCCCTGCTATTCCAGTCCTGGGCCCTCCACACTGCTCTTCCAATGCAGCTCAGTCCTAACCCCCAGCACCCCATAATGCTGCAAGCCTGGGACCCCACACAACTGCCAATGCACCTCGACCAGGGCCGGCTCCAGACCCCAGCGTGCCAAGCGCGCGCTTGGGGCGGCCTTTTGCCGGCAGGGCGGCAGGCGGCTCCGGCGGACCCTCCGCAGTCATGCCTGCGGGAGGTCCACGGGAGCCGGGGGACCAGCGGACCTCCCGCAGGCATGACTGCGGAGGGTGCGCTGGTCCCGCGGTCGGGTAGACCTTCCGCAGGCATGGCTGCGGATGCTCCACCGGAGCTGCGGGACCAGCGGACCTCCCGCAGCATGCCTGCGGGAGGTCCGCTGGTCCCGCGGCTCCCATGGACCTCCCGCAGGCATGACTGCAAGAGGTCCCCCGGAGCCGCGGGACCGGCGACCGGCTGTGCGCCCCCTGCAGCATACCGCCATGCTTGGGGTGGCCAAATTGTTAGAGCCGCCCCTGACCTCGACCCCCCTGCTATTCCAGTCCCAGGGCCTCCACACTGCGCAGTCCTGACCTGAAGCACCCTCTGATGTCCCAGTTATTAAGCAAAGATTGCAAGTCATGCTGTTGCATTGTAACAGGAAAGAGAGGATTTGCTCTGCACAACGAGGACTCACGTCCATCATGTCTGGTACTCTGCTTTCAGCAGTTGCCAATACCTGATGTTTCATAAGTAGGTTGGGGGAGGGAGGGCAGGAATGTGACAATGCTGCATATGAAAGATAGGGAACAAGTCCTTCCTGACCCCCCGTGGAGAGCAGCGCGTGTCCTGAAGCATGAGCTTTAATCACTAATGATGCGAAAATCAGATAATTATTTTCAGACATTATCCAAAGCTCGGCAGTTTGGAGTGATCCAAAGGGGCTTTAATCTCTGCTGGATGCTCATTGCTTTTTCGACATGGTGTGTTAGTCTCATTCAAATCCCTGGCCACTGTCTAGTCCCCGAAGGCCAGGCTGGGCTGAGGTGTGTGTCCTGGACACAAATGTGAGAAGTGCCCAGAGGCATAAACACGCTCAGCAAGGTGCCTCTGAGCTCTCATGCCTATGGCTGCACAGGCTGGAGATTCCCCGAGAAGGTTGGGAAATAGAACAGAATAGAGACACTGAGGCACGGTGCAGTGAGTCTGACTCAGCACAGTGCAGTGCAAATAAACCACAAGACCTTCCCTCCTCGCTTGAAGATGTCATTATTACTCCCTAGCCCCCAAGCCTGCTCCTGCCCCCATAGACCCTGGGTGCAGCCCCTCCCCCTCCCCCGTGGAGGCCTGGGGATGCCCCCCCAGAGCCCTGGGGCCAGCCCCCACCCCCTGCGGGGGGCTGTGTAGGGCACCACAATGTCTAAGGACGGCCCTGCCTGAAACCCCACCTCGTGGGAGGAGTGCCACCGAAGTCAGTGGGATTACTTGCAGGAGTGAGGTTTACTCCCACGACTAATGACCGCAGCCCAGGTTCAACCAACGAAACACCAAGCGTGTCGCACGTCCGCATCGCCGCTCAGACCTGACATTCCCCGCTTAATGACTCCGCCGATGTTTTTTAAAGCCTGGGATAAAAACTATTCAATTGGACTCCACTTATCTCCTTCCCTTGTAATATGGAAATCAGGGGCGCGCAGCGAGATGGAGCGATTATACAACGGCCCTGGAGCATTAGCAGTGCTGAACGCATGCATGCCAACCAGCCGTGCCGTATTTTTAGAGCCTGGGCTTTTTAACTCTTGCTTATAATTCTATGCAAGCTACAAAAATAAACCTGAGCTGCACTGGGGGATGAGGGGTGCTATTAATGATCGGTATTACAGGAATACTTAGAGGCCTCAGCTGACATCAGGGACCCATTGAGCTAGATGCTACAGATGTGCATGGGACGAGAGAGCCTCTGCCCCAACGAGGCTGTGCCAGGTGAGTGCCCCCTTTTGGACCAGGTGCGTCTCTGCAGTGCCCTGCCCCTGTTTTCACTGCCTTCAGGGATCCCTAAACAAACTCCGCGCAGCCACGGGCGACACATACCGGAGGCTGGGGGAGGCTCTGAAGGCTCCCCACCACAGCCCCGTGGCAGGGCTCAGCCCTCCTCCGGGCAGGCGGGGTTTCGAGCGGGCCGGCTGAGGCTCCTTTGGCCAGGGTGGGGGGTTCGGGGCTCCTCTGGCCCTGGCGGGCAAGGGGAGGAATGGGGGCAGGGCCTCAGACAGCAGTGGCAGGGTAGGGGCGGGCCCTCGGGTGGAAGGGGCAGGATGGGGGGCTAGCCTCTCCGAATGGGGGTTCACGTGCCCCCCACGCATGCAGCCTCGCTCACCCATTCACAGCCCTTCCTGGCAGGGCTGGTTTCTTTATTAGCACAAAGCTCCAAAAAAGCAAACACAAGAGCAAAGCTTCCAGCCAGCCCCAGGCCCTGCGGTACCGGCCCTTTCTGCTGGCTGGGCAGCTGGAGAAGAAGCAAGGCCTGGCCTGCCTCCTTCCGAAGGAAAAACAAAACATTCAGCTGCGTCTCCTTCCCCAGCGCCCAACTCCCTTCTTCAGGGACCCCTGCAGGAAACCCGCTCCCCCAGCAGCTCCCCGTCTGGCTTTCCTTTAACTGAACTGCCGTGTGCAGCCCCACCCCCTTAGCTGGTTCCGCTGGGAGGTTGGCACAGGAGAGCTGGACCTATTTCAATCACAGGGGGCCAGCCGCCCTGCGACAGGTTCCAATCTAAAGAGACAAGCCAAGCCAAGGAAGTGCACTATCACTGTTCCCATTTTACAGCCCGGGAGCTGAGGCAGAGAGATTCACCCAAGGCCGCATGGGGAATCTGTAGGTTGAGCCCATATCTCCCAAGTCCCACTCCTGTCCCTTAGCCACAGGGTCACCCTACCTCTCCAGAGGGTGCTGGAGTTCACTGACCACTGTTTGTGGCCATCATGGGCTCAGAAGAGCCAGCCCAAAGCCAGTTCCCAGCAGTGCTGCGGGTGAAGATTGTCCGGCTGTGGTCTCCAGGGTGCTAGCATGTTGCCACAGCTGCCGCTAGAACATGAATTGAGCACAGATGGGAGGGCACCAGGCAGATGGTCCGTGGGACGTTGAAAGGGAATGGGAGAAGGCCCAGGAGACAATCCGTCTATTACAGTGTGGCCCAAGGCACAAAGAAGGCTTCAGGCCTGTTGCTCACAGCAATCGGTGAGTCTTTGGGTGGCAAATTTAGAGAGACGCCAGAACACCCACACCCTTGCCGGAGTAGCTGAGCTAGCAGGGAGCAGGGTGGGGAGGATAATGCTTTGCTGCCGGTATGAAAACCAGGGAATTGACCCAATGTGTTACCGAGCTAGTGGCAGCAATAGGCGTGCTGGCAGCGTGGTCGCTGAGGAGCTGCTCAAAGTCACAATGAGGACCGGGTTGGCTCAGGGGTGCACCACCGAATGGAAAGCTAGCTTAGCTCTGTCTCTCCACACCCCTGCCCCTGCGCTGAGTGTAACTAGACCAGACCCAGGGATCGGGACCCAGGAATGTGCAATCAAATGCCTAATTAGGTGTGTAGCTGGCAACTTGCACATGCAGTTACCACAATTGTGCATGCTCCGGTGGGGACTGCATGAGCAAATAAATCATGCAAATACACACACATTTTTGCAGAGTACATGTAAATGCCCAGATCTGAAAATGGAGCCCTAATTTATTTGTTTATTAGGGCAAACTTTCCTAAAGGAAGATGTTGTTTGTAGTCAGGCATAGACTCATAGAACCATAGGGTTAGAAGAGACTGCAAGAGTCAGCTAGTCTAACCCCCTGCCAAGCTACAAGATACAAACTTTCTGTCTGAAGGTTATGACCATGGGGCAGTGAGTTACACAGGTTAATTGTGCATTGTATGACTAGGTGAAATCAGGGCTGGGGGCAGTTATTCCTTTGTCTGTAACAATCACAAATGGCCACTGCCACCGACAAGATACAGGTCTAGTTGGTCGGCAGTTCTCATGTGCTTTCATCACTTCACAGGTTTCAAGGCCAGAAGGAACCAATCTAGCCTGACCTCCTGTGCTACACACGCCGTAGAATTGCCCCCAAAATAATTCCTACAGCAGATCTTTTAGAAACACACCTAAGCTTGATGTAAAAATGGCCAGTGATGGAGGATCGGCCATAACCCTTGGTACATTGCTCCAGTGATCAGTTACTCCCCTGGTTAAAAATTTACACCATATTTCCAGCTTAAACTTCCAGCCATTGGCTCGTGCTAGACCTTGCTCTGCTAGATGGAAGCGCCCACTGTTACATAGTTGCTCCCCGTGTGGGTACTTACAGATGGCGCCCAAGTCACCTCTTAACCTTCTCTTTGTAAAACTCAATAGACTGAGCTCCTTGAGGCTGTCACTAGGAGAGATCAGACAGAGGTCTTGGTGGTGCTCCCCTTGAAACAGCCAGCTGCCTGCAGGAGCCAGTTTGTGGTAACTTAAAACAAAGGGACTGATCCTTATTACATACAATCGATATTTTCCTTGGTCTCTGTGTTTATACTTTGCTGCCACCAACTGTACCCTGTGGATACTGCACCCGAATTCCTGCAGTAGAGGAAACCCACAGGCGTGTGAATTCCCTGCCTCACCTTCTCTCCTATTTATGTAGCTCACCCGAGAGGAAGAGGCGATTGATAGATTTGCTTTTAAGGACGGTAGTGCCACTCATGAGTCAGGAGAGAGGCACCAAAGTACATGGGAGCATCTGGCTTGAATGGTAGCTGCCCCAATGACTGGCAGTAGACGGTTGGAAGGGATGGACACAGGTTGTGAGCGACATGGCTGGTCCTGGGGGGTATGAACACAATGGAAGGTGGAACGCCACTGTGACCTGATCTACTGGCTGCCAGCTGAATCTGAGATGCGGGCAGGCATGGTGAGGCAACCGGGCATGAGATATGTGACAGCAGAAGCCCTGAGATATGGCAGGTCCTTTGCGTTGCGAGCATCCAGGGAGATAATACTCCTGTAGCCTGATCTACTGTCTAGTCCACGCAGCTGTACAAGGGGAGCGAGCACAGGGGGTGCTGAAATCCTGTAGAGCAGCACAACGGGGGAGGGATAGCTCAGTGGTTTGAGCATGGGCCTGCTAGTCCCAGGGTTCTGAGTTCAATCCTTGAGGGGGCCATTTAGGGATCTGGGACAAAAATCTGCCTGGGGATTGGCCCTGCTTTGAGCAGGGGGTTGGACTAGATGATCGCCTGAGGTCCCTTCCAACCCTGAGATTCTATGATTCTCCGTAGCACCTTTAAAGGTGCCACTTGCCTGATAAAATCTTGCAGCTACTTCTTTAGAGCAACACACTATCTGAAACAGCAATGGAGCTTAACGCACATGAACAATGTGGTGTATTTATCCCTGTGGTGTGGTGTGTGGTGTTCACCTCACACAAATGCTGAGTAGGGTAATGCAGGCCAGAAGGGTCCAGTTAACCTCAGACACTTCCCCTGCAGGAAGGGCTGGCACCAGCACAGCAAGCAGGTGCTTGGGGCAGCATGTGCAGCAATTCAGTGGCAGGTCCCTCAGTCCCTCTTGGAGGGAAGGACCTGCGGCTCATGACTGAAGTGGCAGGGTGGAGCTGCTGATGATCATGATTGCGGATCTCCCTTCTGCCACTTGAGGCAGCAAAAACCCTGGAGCTGGCCCTGCCTGCAGGGGAGCTAGGGTCTGATAAGGCTTAATGGCAGATGAAGCCCAGTCGGGGGAGAAGCCAGGATAGGATGATAAAGCTAGGAAGTGAGAGCTGGAGGGAGGAGATCTGCAGCCACTCTCTAAAGGAAAGGGGAATTGGCCAGGGACAAAGAGAAAGTCCGTGGGAGAGTAAAGCCTGGGGTCCTGCCCTGGATTAGAGAGTCTGGCAAGAGGCCGAGAGGGGTGAAATAGCCACGAGGAGCAGAGCAATCTCTGGTAGTGGTGGGAGGGAAGATCTTCTGAGACAGCATCTGGATCGCTTGTCCTGGGGGACTCTGACACCCTGGAAGGGGAGCGCTGTGCAGTTTTGTTTCAGCCTGTCTCAAGGTTAAATCCAGCCTGCAGTTTCAGCTCTCTCCATAGCAACAGTAGTAATGCAATTCTCCCTGGGCAGATGTGGGGAAACAACAGTGAGCTCAGCTCCAGGGACCAGGTGGAGGCAGGACTGGAATGGGTTCCCTAGAGAGGTGATGGAATCTCCTTCCCTAGGGGTTTTTAAGGCCTGGCTTGACAAAGCCCTGCCTGGGATGATTTAGTTGGTGTTGGTCCTGCTTTGAGCAGGGGGTTGGACTAGATACCTCCTGAGGTCCCTTCCAACCCTGATATTCTATGATTCTATGAGGATGGAGGTGCAGGCAAAAGGACCCTCCCCTCATCTGCCTTCCTGGCCAGTTATTCAGGCTAAGAGCTAGATTCTTGGGCTTGACCCTTGAGGAGTATCAGAGCGTAACTGCATCTCCATTACCCTCTGCTCGCTCTGCCTCAGTTTCCCCTGTCTGGTACCAAATGGAGACCAGTGCTAATTCCCAAACCACTCCAAACAACCCCCTTCCCTCCTGCTCTAAAGTTTCAAACAGCAGCACGTGCACCAGGGCCTTACAGTGCAATGCTAACAGAACACCATTCTGCAGCATTTCTACCAGCACCCTCTCATCCAGAGCCATCCCCCCGCCCCCAGGGCTCCTTCCCACCAGAGCAGCCTCCATCTGTGTCCGGAGCGTCCCCTCAGACTTGGCTCTGTCCCCAGTCTTTCTTCTGGAGAGACCCCCAGCAGCCCTGCTCTCTGCAGCAGCAACGCCCATAAACAGCTCATATACCCTCCACACCTCTCACCACACTGACCAAAGCATTCGCCTTATATCCTTACCCCTTCTTCCCAGAGTGCATTGCTGCCCCAGCCTCCATGCTAGGCTGCGATCCTGGACCCAGGCTTGCCTTTAAAGGGCCAGCGAGAGGGCAGGATGATCCATTCTCATTATTGCTGATCCAGGAGCTACCATGGTGCAGGGCAGCAACAAAGTGACATCATCTGCTGTGTGCAGACCAATAACCAGCAGCAACTGTGGGATAAAGCAGGATTAGGGCAAATCACCTCTTGCTGTTGCCTGGGGTGGGGTTTGTAGATAAATGACTCAGATCCCAGCATTCTGGGGGAAATGCAAGCGCCTGCCAATTTCCCAGAAAGCTTCTGTCACTGCTGCAAAGGCCAAATGTCACCAGCAAACAAATTCCAGCAGGAAAACTCCACCGGGGCCAAACCGTCCTTTCATTAGGCTGCTGTGTGGTTTGCATCTCAGAATGCACACACGCAGAACTGGCCTGAACAGTGACAAGGAAGGGGTTCTCTCCGTGGTGGGTGAATTTCACCCGGAGCAGAGGTCTAGCACCCAGGGCTATGCACGTCTGCCTGCCGGAGTCCAGTGGCTCGCTGCAAGAGGTGTGGAGTATTCACAGCTCCCATTGACTTCAGCGCTCGACCGCTCTGAAAATCAGGTCTCGTGTCTCTAGGTGGGCACCCAGAAAAGGAGGAATGTCAATACTGGCCCCCACAATCACCTCAGGTCTGCATGTAACACCGACAGAGCCTGGTTGTCGCCGGGTGGGATCAAGTCTAGAACTTCTGGAGCTTAGGCCTGGTCTACACTGGGGGGGTGGGGGGGATCGATCTAAGATACGCAACTTCAGCTACGGGAATAGCATAGCTGAAGTCGACGTATCTTAGATCAACTTACCTCCCGTCCTCAAGGCGCAGGATCGACGGTCGCAGCTTCCCCGTCGACTCCTCTTCCGCCGCTCGCCCTGGTGGAGTTCCGGAGTCGACGGGAGTGCGTTTGGGGATCGCGATGTATCGCGTCTAGACGAGATGCGATAAATCGATCCCTGATAGATCGATCGCTACCCGCCGATCTGGCGGGTAGTGTGGACGTACCCTTAGTGTATGAGCCTCTACTGCATGAGCTAAAAGCCACATGCTCCTTAGCTAAGGCTATAGCAGACTCATTAATCACTAAGTGGTTTCCGTGCCCCTAGATAGGACAGAGCACCACCCCCAGGAGGCATGTGGGTTTTACACACACACACACAAGTATTCCAAACAGTCTATCTCCATTCCAAGAGCAACTCTGGTTCAAGCAGAACTGTTTTAGTCCCAGTGTAGACATAGACTAGGCAGAGTACCTCTATTAGGCTCCCATACCATTGTCCTATGATGCACCAGTGTGTCCTTCCCAAATGTCCTCTGGGAACTGTGGGAGGGTTAGCTACAGGGCAGCACTAGGGTGGACGTCAGGCACACCAGCAATAGTTAAGAATCTGAATCACTGTATATGCATTGAGCTGCTTGTTCTAAAATTGGGTCTATCCCCCCCAATTCAAGTGCAGCCCCTTCACTTCTCGAGGGTGGACACAGTCCTAGAGCTCTGCGGATAAGAAAGAGTGCAGAAAACAGGAGCCGTGTGGGGTCATGGGGGGATTTCCTATCCCACTCTTATGCCTTGGGGAGTCGAGAAATCTGGGTTCTATCGCCTGCTCTGTAGAGCGAAGTGAAATGTTTTCAGTAAATACAATGTTTGCTGAAAAATGTATTTTGCAGAGGCTTCAAAACTGTTTGCAAATTTGGGTCAATTTCAATGACTAGTTTTGACCTTTAAAAAACAAATGAAAATTTTTCATTTTGACTTTTCCGTTTCGAAACACTTGGTGTTGGAAATTTTTTAAACATTTCATTGCGACTTTTACTTTCAAAATTGTGTTCCATTTTTAAAGGCGGTCGAGTGTTTTTTGGTTTTTTGGTTTTTAAGGTGAAAATCACCTGAAAACAACCAAACCAAAACACTGAAAACATTTCTTTTTGGCTCAACCAAAAATGTTTCGGTCAATTCAAAACAATTTTATTTTTTTCAGGTTTTTTTCTAGGCTACATCATATTTTAAAAAAAAATCAGTTTTGGTGTGAATCAACCCAATTCTTCCCCTCTCCCCAACTCCCCCCGCCCCGATTTTTCAGTTTAGTCCCTGAACTGAAAAAAATCAACTATTCACTCAGCTCTATTCCTGTCTAAATGTGGGCAAGTCACTTGATCTTGCTCTACTCAATGAGAGTTTTACCATTGACATAAATGGCAGCAGGTTCCCACTTTTAGTCTCTCTCTGCCTCAGTTTTGCCATCTGTAGAGGGGGTTAATACTGACCTACCTCCCAGAATGGTTGTGAGGCTAAACTCATCAATTTCTATAACATCACTATTTAGCATTGAATATGGCGGGAATTACTGATTCTCCTCACTTTCCTTATTCTCTTTTTACAGGCTCAAATGTCCAGACCAATCCCTTTCCTTATTCTCTTTTTACAGGCGCAAATGTCCAGACCAATCCAGACTTTTAAAAGCGCCTTTAGTGCTCATTAACCTGGGTCCTGTGACTGCATTGTAGCGCGACACGTCAGGGATTGATATGCTGTTGTTTCAACTGGCAGACGTAATTTCTGCATTTTGTTCCTACCCTTTGTAGATACGATGTCATTATTTGTTATGAAAATTCAATAACATTTTAATGATTAAAAATAAGTCCCATCTGTTTGTTTTTCCCCTGGAGGAACAAGAAAAGATGTATTAATAGGAATTCCTTCCATTTCTAATTTTGAAAAAAATATTTGTATAACCTGGGGTAACTGAATGAAATTTAAATGACAGCAATTCAGCTGAATAGGATGAAAAATATCCTCCTGGTGAGATCTATCGTCTGTGGAATTGTAGTGGGAGCCCCTCCCTGGGTTTTTTAAAAAGGGAATAAAGAGATTATGCCTAGTTAATCAGTGGAACTCCCTGTTATAAGATATTGAGGCCACAAGCTTAGTAGGGTTCAAAACAAAATTGGATGTTTCCAAGAATACACATTCACACAAAAAGCAAGGCTATCAAGAGATACAGTTTTTAAAATATTAGAAGAAATACAAGGGATGTGCTTGAGAAAGGATGGCCCAATGGTTAGGATGCTAGCTTAGTACTTGGGAAACCTGGATGCTGTTCCCAGCTCTGCCACGGGCTTCTTGTGTGACCTTGGTCAAGACACTTATTCTCTTTAGGCTAGATCCACAAAGGGGATTTAGGCTCAGTATTGCAATCTAAAGTGCCCTGTCACTTACTGGGATCCACGGCCCTGAGTTTGTTGCCCACGCTCCTTACACAATGCATGGGGAGAGTTAGGCACCAAAGAATGAGTTTCGCAAAAGCCAGCATGCTGAGTGGGGACCCACCTCAACTAGCCAATAGGAAAAGGCTGAGGAGAGGGATGTGGCCTACGCCCTGCCCTCCTCAGTGTCTCCAGCACCCAACTCCACTCGGGATTCGCTGCTGTGAACCCTCTCCTAGCCTTAATTTAAATATGCATTGAAGCAGGACCTTCCTCTCTCTCTCTCTCTCTCTCTCTCTCTCACACACACACTCTCATGCCCAGTGAAATTCCTGATGTACGAAACCAAAATGTTCTGTGGGAATGTGTCAGTTCTGTCAAAAATTTGAACAGAAACCAGGCAGGGGAACAGGATGGCTCATTTCCTGCCAGCCAGCCAGCTGGTGGGGGGGTCCCAGGCTCCCCCTTTCCTCAGCTGTCTGCCCAGTGGGCTGATGGGCTCTCTGGCTGCCCACCCAGCAGGCTGCCAGAAAGCCAGGGACCCTGGGCTGCCCAGTTCCCTGGCTAGCTGGTTCCCCAGCTGGCCCCGGTTCAGGGAGCTGGGTGCTAGCTCCCACCTGGCTGATCCCTGGGCAGTCTTGCTCCCTGGACTCCCCAAACAGCCAACTCCCACAATGTGCACATCTCCACGCTGCCCCCCACCACATCTGCCCACCTAGCAAGCAGCCGGCAAGCCAAGAAGTTCTATCTCGGTTCTTCCAAAATGGAAATTTTCTAGATTGTCCTTCCTGCAGAAATTTTCAAATTTGACTTTTCGTCCTGATTTGGGATGACATTTTTTTCTAGTCTGGGCAGCTCTATTACAGAGGCAGGATGTAAGGGCTGAGTGCAGAACTTGTCTTGGGAACGGAGCCAGGGAAGGGGTGATGAACACCTGTCATAGGTTTGTTCCCCACTTTGAACTTTAGCGTCCAAAAGGTGGGGGCCTGCATGTACCCTTCTAAGCTTAAATCCTAGCTTAGATCTGATAGCGCGGCCACCAACCAAAAATATAGTGTTTTGGTACACTTTCCACTCCCCCCAAACCTTTCCCTGGGGAACACAGATCCAAACTCCTTGGATCTTAACACAAGGAGAAATTAATCATCCCCCCTCCTTTTCCCCCCCACCAATTCCTGGTGAGTCCAGACCCAATTTCCTGGATCTTAAAACAAAGAAAAATTAATCAGGTTCTTAAAAAGAAAGCTTTTAATTAAAGAAAAAGAAAAGGTAAAAATTATCTCTGTAAAATCAGGATGGAAATGCTTACAGGGTATTCAGCTTATATAGACTAGAGGGACTCCCTCCCCCCTAGCATAAGTACAAGTTACAGCAAACAGCAAAATATCCTTCCAGCAAAATACACATTTGCAATAAAGAAAACAAACAAAAGACTAATCCGCCTTCTAGCTAATACTTACTATCTTGCACATGAGAAACTGTTTCAGAAAGATTGGAGAAACCTGCTTGCACGTCTGGCTTCTCTTGGACAACCGACAACAAAACAAAAAGCACAAACAAAGACTTCCCTCTACCGAGATTTGAAAGTATTTTGTCCCCTGATTGGTCCTTTGGTCAGGTGTCAGCCAGGTTCATTGAGCTTGTTAACCCTTTACAGGTAAAAGAGACATTAACCCTTAACTATCTGTTTATGACAACACCCCTGCTCGGAACCTTGCTTTCACATCTCCTCGCTAAGATGGCACCTCCCACAACACAGCACCCCCAGCCACATGGCTGGCTCACTGGTTTGACACCAGCTCCGAGTGAGACCACCACCTACAGACTCATCAAAAAATGTTTCCTGCGATACCCTGGCTTTTCCACAGAGCTCCCAGCCCAGCCTGCTCTGGACTATGAAATCTCATGAGCCCACAGTGACATGTCTATAAAATAGAAAGTTTTCCAAAAGGAGAGAGCTTGTGATTTCCTTTCACAGAATCATAGAAGATTAGGGTTGGGAGAGACCTCAGGAGGTCATCTAGTCCCACCCCCTGCTCAAAGCAGGACCAACACCAGCTAAGGGCGTGTCTACACTGGCATTTTACAGCACTGCAACTTTCTCACTCAGGGGTGTGAAAAAACGCCACCCTGAGCGCAGCAAGTTTCAGCGCTGTAAAGCCCCAGTGTAGACAGTGCGGCTCCCAGCGCTGGGAGCTGCGCCCCCTGTAGAGGTGGTTATTTTAGAGCTCTCTCCCAGCGCTCTGCCATGACTACACAAGCCACGTTAAAGTGCTGCCACGGCAGCGCTTTAACATTGCCAGTGTAGACTAGCCGTAAATCATCCCAGCCAGGGCTTTGTCAAGCCGGGCCTTAAAAACCTCTAAGGATGGAGATTCCACCACCTCACTAGGTAACCCATTCCAGTGCTTCACCACCCTCCTAGGGAAACAGTATCAGAGCGGTAGCCGTGTTAGTCTGGTTCTGTAAAAGCAGCAGAGTTCTGTGGCACCTTATAGACTAACAGACGTATTGGAGCATGAGCTAGTGAAATAGTGTTTCCTAATATCCAACGTAGACCTCCCCCACTGCAACTTGAGACCATTGCTCCTTGTTCTGACACCTGCCACCACTGAGAACAGCCGAGCTCCATCCTCTTTGGAACCCCCCATCAGGTAGTTGAAGGCTGCTATCAAATCCCCCCTCACTCTTCTTTTCTGCAGACTAAATAAGCCCAGTTCCCTCAGCCTCTCCTCGTAAGTCATGTGCTCCAGCCCCCTAATAATTTTTGTTGCCCTCCGCTGGACTCTCTCCAATTTGTCCACATCTTTTCTGTAGCGGGGGACCCAAAACTGGGCGCATTACTCCAGATAAAGCCTTACCAGTGCCGAACAGAGGGGAATAATCACTTCCCTCAATCTGCTGGCAATGCTCCTACTAATGCAGCCCAATATACCGTTAGCCTTCTTGGCAACAAGAGCACACTGCTGACTCATATCCAGCTTCTCATCCACTGTATTCCCTAGGTTCTTTTCTGCAGAACTGCCACTTAGCCAGTCAGCCCCCAGCCTGTAGCGGTGCATGGGATTCTTCCATCCTAAGTGCAGGACTCTACACTTGTCCTTTTCATCAGATTTCTTTCAAATTAATCCTGCAAAGTATTAGTTTCTCGGCATTTGTCCTGATTAAAAAGGAGGTTGAGGTTAAAAAAGAAGCCAAAGACCCTGAATCGTTCAGAAAATATAAAGGCTAATTTGAAGATTTTAAAGCAAAATATTTCATGAGCGAAATCAGTCCCTCTTTTGCCCTTCTCATCAGATCTGAGCTAACGTTTCCATAATTCTCAGCACCAGGCAATGACCTTACTAAAGACAGCATTGCCCTGCCTGCTCCAGATGCTGGAGATATCATCAGCTCATGCAAGGGAAAGCCTGGATTCAGTCCTTGGCAGATAAGTGAGGGAGAAAATAGTTTCTGGCTGCTCTGCATTGATTTTAGTCTATTAATGATACGGGCATGATCTTAAAGGAGTTTTAAAAGAAACTGCAAAAGGGTTTCTGTTCATTTTGAAGGGGATTCATGCATGAAGGCTCATCTCTGGCTGAAATTGACTCACCTGACCTCTGCCTCCTGCTGTTCCGAGTTCAGCCAATGAGGCGGGACTGTGCAATACAACGTCTGAATGCAAGTGAATAATTTACACCCAGAGGAGGAGGAAGCAGATAGGTGTCCGAGAACAGAGACCGCGGGACGGAATCAAGAGAGGAGAAAGAACCAGGAACAAAAGGGAATGTTTTTCCTCGGGTCTGGGAGAGTGGTCAGTGGAGAATTAAACTCTGCTCTGATGATGAAATTCACCCCTCTCTGGACAGGCAGCACAAGGCCTAAAGCACAGAGAGGTCACACAACACGCAGCAGGTCACCAGCCCATACTGCCTCCCCTCCAAACATTTGGCGGTGGACCCACCCGTGCCCAGATTCCTGTTCCCTGACAATGTGCAATACAAGCTCATATGGTAGCTCTGTTAAGTGGACACGAGAAACATCCATCCGTGCATGTCTGCGTGGCGTGGTGCATGCATATGTAGCTGTGATGGAAGAAATCCCACAGCCAGGCTGCTGAATCCCACTCATATCTGCCTTGATTTTTGCAGGCGCTTTTCACATCTGCTGCTAAAATCTCCTCCGGCAGTTTGGGTCGCAGGAACAGCACCCAGCAACCATGGGGTCAGCAAGGGGGAGGACAATTTTAGGAGCTTTGAAGTGCTGCGTTTGCTCTACCTTATTGCTTCAGAGATGGAACTGGAAAAAGCAAGGAAGAGAGAAAGGACGGACTAGTAAATTGACCCTCAGGGTGTATCTAGCAGCTGGGAGGTGTGATTCCCATCTTAAGTAGACATATAGGTGCCAGCCCATTAAAAGTAGCTGTTTGGCCACTGCAGCATGAGTGGCGGCTTAGACTAGATGCCTCAGTATGTGCCCAGGGGACCAGGTGGGGTTGTACTCAGACCGCTAGCCTGGGCCACTGCTCGTGCCACCACGTCCACGTTGCTATTCTTAACGTGCTAGTTTGAGCGGCACGCGTGTGTGTATGTCTACCCAAGCTGGGAATCACACCTCCCAGCTGTTGTGTAGATGTACCCTCTGAGACCCGTTTGTTTAAGGCGCGCTACTTCTGATAGCACCGGGCGTTAGCACGAGAGTTACAAAAACGCGATACGTTGCAGAAACATGAAATAAATGCACCAAAGACATGCCTAGGACTGAATCACTGGCTGGTTAATAATCCATCTCCCTTGGACTTATTCTAGCATTGCAAACCCTGCTGTTCCACATTACATCTGTGTGCATGTATATGAACACAAGTGCACACAGACATAAACACAGACATAAACAGACACACACAACTATAAGAGATGAAAGGTGGCATTAAAAAGTCAATACTTAAACAAAAAAAAAAACCCAGAAGAATGTGTAATGTTTAAAACTAGGGCCCGTTGTGTTGCAATGTTTCCAGGGAAGGACTGCCAACTAAAAATACCCCTGTAGGGAAGAAGATGCAGATTTAAAGAGACAATGTGCATAAGAACTATTGTCCTTTAGGGTCTGCTCTACTATAGTCAGTTACCGACGCATCTTCCTTCTGTGCTGGTTACTGGCTGCGATTTGGATGTTACAATGTGCAGTTATATATGTGCCAGAGAGGGCGGCTATGCGGTGCAGGGGGCGGAGGGAGCGAGCGGGCGGGGGGGGGGTAGCACTGGCATTCAGGATATTGTGATGGGCTGGTTCAATCACTTGGAAACTGGGTTGGGGGGAACAGCTGCCTTTCATTTTAAATAGTTGAAAGAAGCCATTAAGCTCCTTTAGGTAACCAAACGGCTGAAACAACAGCAGGTCAGGTACATGAGAGAGAAACAGGAACCTGTCACCGCATAAAACATAGGCACATGGGGGGGAGGGGTTTCTCTGACTATTGTTTTGTGAAGGTTTTTGTGTCTGTGAGAGAAACAGCAGAAGGACCAGATAAGCTGAGCTAGAAGGCAGTGAGGAAGCACCAGCCACAGCCACAGAAGCACTGGTAGCACGAGGCTGAGAAAAGGCTAAGAGAGAGAGAGAGCTTTTGGGCAGGGGTGAAAGTAACTTAAAGGTACCCGGAGTCCTGAGAAGGGGCGGGGCCTAAACTGGAAGGGCAGGGCCTCAACCAGAAGGGGCGGGGCCTTTAGAGCCCCAGGCCTTTTGAATCGAGATTTAAAGGGCCCTGGACTCCAGCTACAGTAGTGGTGGCTGCGAGCCCCGGGCCCTTTAAATCACTGCCGGAGCCCATCGTTTGAATTGCCCTTGTGTAGGACAGGTACTAAGGTGCAGTATTGCCCACCTCAAGCAATCAAATATCATGAGTCTGGTGCCCAGAAATCATGAGATTTTTAGAAAAGTGACACATTTGGAATTCTTTTTATTCACCTTCTGGTTCCGGAGGGTTGAGGTGCATTGGGGGTCACATTTCCAAGCTTTTCTCTGAGAGCTAGAAATTTACTTTGGTTTTAATGAAAGCTTTGATTTTCATGTATTCACATGACTCCAGGAGCTGGGACTTTGAGAAACCCACTAAACATTGTAACACTCATGATGAATCGCAAGAGCTGGCAACACTGTACCCATAAAGCTAATTTCTACAAATGTACAGAGAAAAGCTATGCTGACAAAAGCGCTTTTAGAACAGTATAGCTGCATAAACTTTAGGGGTCTGAATCGATATAGCTACATTGTCTTCCAAACCAGTATAGCTAAATCAGACAAACGCTGGGTGTAGACCAACCCTTATCCTGTCGCTATCCAGGCCAAAAGACAAGGAAGCTGGAGGCAACTGATTTGCAGCTATGTGTGTGTCTGCAATCAGTTCAGAACTGATGGCTCTCACCACCTGCTAGCCTCACTGGACTCAAGATTATTCTGATTTACTTGAAAATAGCAATTTTTTATGGAAAGAAAGAAAGAAAGAAAGAAAGAAAGAAAGAAAGAAAGAAAGAAAGAAAGAAAGAAAGAAAGAAAGAAAGAAAGAAAGTTTTGAGGACAATCCTCAAGTCCCCAGGGGATTTTACTACATTCTTTTGGGCTGCCTGGCTCACCCCACAGAACGCTATAAGGCCAGGTTCTGACCAGAGATGCAGATGCATATGGCTAATGGAATAGTAAACAAGGAGATCCCTTCTTCTGTTGCACATCCACTCAGGGGCCGGATACCAAGGGGGAAGCGTGCTGTGCTTACTTCTGTATCAGCCAGAATTCTGCTGTGGATTGGCCAATTAGCACCATAGTATTCCCATTGCTGGCTAAGCCTCCACAGCAGTGTCCTCCTAGCAGCCAGATCCCAGTGGCTGGAGGTTCTCATGTATGTCTTCTTCTGCCTTCCTTCTACCTTCTTTCTTCTTCCCTGCACCCAACTAAAACAGTTGATGGTATTTATGGAACAGTCTGTCCCAGAGGGAGAGAGGAGGAGAAAATCACTTGAAAGAAAGAATGGGTCATACCATTTCAGATTAGAATTGGGGGTCAAACCAAAATCCTAGATCTGAACATCATTGGTGAAGTTCTGCTCTGGACCTGACTCCAAACTTTACAAGCCTCGGCCCATCCCTAGTTCATTTAGATAAAATAAGAACAAACCTTGGCCCAAAACTCAGTCACAACCCAAACTTCTAGGAAATGTCAAAAAGGTCTAATTTAGTTCTCCCTCCATAACATTATTTTTCATATCTGTCTGTCTGTCTATGGGTTTTCCATAGTCCCATCACTGTAATATCTAAGGACTTCTCAGGTAAATCAGATTTAAATTCAGGACTTCAGGAATTCTTCTGACCTTTAGCCCTCCCTGATCTATTAGATTTTGCTTGAGACATACCTCTCTGATTTTGTCCTCTGGTATTTCTAGACTTCTTAGTTGCAAATGGAACTGGAAGAGCTGGAAAAAAATATTAGAAGAAAAAGATATTTTCACTGTATTTCTAGTCCCCTCCAGTACATTTTGTCTGGTTGTCTCATGCGAGAGTTTGCCTCATGCAAGAGTTTCCCCTTCCAAGATTTCCAGTTGAAACTCTGGATCCCAAGAACAGTCATCACTGTCATGGAATGGAACCAGAGACCTTAGCAATGGAATGAAGTTAATACACCACACAGTCCATGGGCTCCATCCAACCAGCAAGGTCTATGCAGCTATTACTATTGGGCTCAATGGGAGATGAACTGGGCCCGGTGTCCTTGCCAATGGAGGGTTATTTCCGACACTGTAATCATTGAGAGGGAGTACGGGAGAGCTGAACAAAAACCAGAATTTCCATTTTTCAAGAAATTCCATTCTGTCAGAACAAAGAGTTGAAATAAAGGCGTTTCCCACATCGTGAGATATTCAGAACTATTTCTGTTTGACTTTGTCAACGTGTTTTGTTTCGATAAGGTCAATCATTTCAATTTCATCATTTTGACTTTTCTTTTATAGTCGATCGTAAGACAAGAATGTAATTTAAAAGTTGAAATGCAAAAGTTGAAATGAAATGTTTCAACCTGAACAAAACATTTCATTTTGAGAATATTCCTGTTGAAATGTTGGCCAAATTGTTACATTCCCATGAAATGTTTCGATTTTGTCAAATCAGCGTTTTTGGACAGAAAATTTGTCTAGCAGAAAATTTGCAACCATATGTGGCAGGGCCCAGCTCGCTCCTGCCTCCGCTCAAGTCCATAAACAGCACAGAGACCTTTATGCTGATAAAATACATTGTGACGTTTATTTACAACGAACACTATCCATCCTTATACCTACAGTCGTAGGGAGCCATCCACTCCTCAGGCAAGAGCAATCTCTCTCTGTTTCCTCCTTCCCCCACCCCCTTCCCCCACTTCCTTCCTGTGCCTTTTTGTATCCACTGCCTAATGTCTTAATTAGCCTGCCCGCCCTCCTACACCCATCAGTTAGGCACAGCTCTTCTTAACACAGTCTGTTCTGCAGTAATTAATTGGAGCTGCAGTGACCAGAGAACTGGTTAGGCGGCAGCTGCTCAACTCTCTGTCTCATCATAGACTTGTTGATTTATAAAGGCAGAAAGGACCATTGTGATCATCTAGTCTGACCCCCTGTGTAACACAGACCATGGCACTTCCCTGAATTATAAATCCATGGTACACCCCCGTCTTGAATCCTGCAAGCAGATGTGTCGTCCCATCTCAAAAAAGATCTATTGGAATTGGAAAAGGTTCAGAAAGGGGCAACAAAAATGATGAGGGGTATGGAACGGCTTCTGCTGAGGAGAGATGAATAAGAGTGGGACTTTTCAGCTTGGAAAAGAGACGACTAAGGAGGGATATGATTGAGAACTATAAAATCATGACTGGTGTGGAGAAAGTAAATAAGGAAGTGTCATTTACTCCTCATAACACACGAACTAGGGGTCACCAAATGAAATTAATAGGCAGCAGGTTTAAAACCAACAAAAGGCAGTATTTATTCACACAATGCACAGTCAACCTGTGGAACTCCTTGCCAGAGGATGTTGTGAAGGCCAAAACTATAAGAGGGTTCAAAAAAGAACTAGGTAAGTTCATGGAGGATAGGTCCATCAATGGCTATTAGCCAGGATGGGCAGGGATGGTGTCCTTAGCCGCTGTTTGCCAGAAATTGGGGATGAGCGACAGGGGGTGGATCCGTTGATGATTCCCTGTTCTGTTCATTCCCTCTGGGGCACCTGGCATTGGCCTCTGTTGGCAGACAGGATACTGGGCTAGATGGACCTTTGGTCTGATGCAGTATGGCTGTTCTGATGTTCCTGTTTGTACCAGAGCAGATCTTTTAGAAAAACAGCCAGGCTTGATTTTAAAATGGGCAGTGATGAATCCACCATAGCTCTTGGAAAGTTTTTCCATTACTTAATGGGCCAGCTCTAAGGTTGGGCTCTGCACATCTCAAAGGGCTTCTGGGATTAATGTCCTTCAATCAACCCTTTGCTGCTAATGCCTGCTTAGCAAATTCCTCCTAGCCGCCAGATCCCAGTAGCTGGCAAGACCCATCTAAGGCCTGGTTTACACTACAGCTTACATCGACCTAATTACAGAAGTGTCTACACTTAAATTTTGCTCCCGCCGATGTAACTGCCCCACTCCACCAACTTAATAACTCCACCTCCATGAGCAGCGTAGAGTCAAGGTCGATATAGGTAGGTCGAGGAAGTGTCAGTGTAGACACCGCGTTGCTTATGTCAACTGCTACTGGTTCAGGAGCCCTCCCACAATGCCCCACACTGACAGTACAATCGATGCAAGCGCTCCTGGTGAGGACGCGCACCACCGACACAAGGAGCCAAGTGTAGACACACACAAGCGACGTAACTACTGCGGCAGCTGTATGTCATTGTAAGTTAGATCGACTTAATTTTGTAGTGCAGACATGGCCTAAGAATCCTTCTATCGTCTCTTCCTTTCACTTCTTCCTCTTCCTGCTCTTGGCTCACAAGTCCTCCAGCTTCCTCCCCCCCCCACCACCCTCCTTAACTTGCCCCAAGCCTTGATTTAAAATTTACACTGCCGTCCTTCCACAGCAAGTTAACTCTGAATTAATACCGTTTCGTGATGGGCCTTGTCAATTTTGAAGGGGGGGGAGGCTTGTAAGGATTAGTCTCCCTTGGAAAAAAAAAAAAGCTCGGTCTGGAGGGAAAGTTTAATTAAAAAGAGCAGAGTTTTTAATTACCAAAGAAATCTACTTGAATGGTTCATTTGCATAATCCCGATGGCAGTGGGGGAACAGGCAAGAATGAGATAAGGCTTCTTTACAATCATTTCCCTGCGTTCCCATATCTCTGTGGAAAGGACTCTGATCCGTCCCTCCCTCCCACTTCCATACTCCTCTGACTGACTGACTGCTTGGCCTGGCCTTCAGCTGCCCGTGTGTTCGGCTTCCCTTTTGTTTGTCCCTAGTGCATCCTACAAGAATAATGTGCCATTCTCTGGGTGGGGCCACGTGGGCGAAATGTAATTGTGCCACTTTCCACTTTGGTGGATTGTCCTCGGCTGTGGAGAGCACATGCAGATTCTTGTCAAAACCCTCATGGGGCGAGCGGGGAGAAGTCTGACACAAGAGAAACCTACCAGGAAAACAGAAGGACCAGGGCTTGTCCACTGCTGGAAAATGGCCCGGAAAGACACCCATGCATCCGGATGGATGATTCCTATTCAGCAGAGACAGATTAAGGCAGTCCAGGCACCCAGACACACCAGAACATAGGGTATCCCATGAATTCATCCCACAGCCCAAGTTCTACACTGTGACTCCACCTCCAACATGACACAGGGAATCCTATGGCTCCATCCCATTGTCCTAGCCTCCTACTGTTACCCCTCTCCCTCTAGAACGTGGGATATCCTATGGCTCCGCCCCCCAGCCCTAGCCCTGTGCTGTGCCCCGCCCCCTACAGGCCATGGGGTATCCTATGGCTCCGCCCCCCAGCCCTAGCCCTGTGCTGTGCCCTGCCCCCTACAGGACATGGGGTAACGCCCCACAACCTGAGCCCTGTGCTGTGCCCTCATCTCTTGCCCAGGGTGGTGGTGGCAGGGAGGCTGCTCCTCCCACCCCATCAGAAGCAGCAGCATGGAGCTCCCTTTTCTCCCGCCAGAAGTGCAGCAGGGGCTCTCTGCCCTCGGGGGCAGCAGGGGTCCTTCCTTCCCTCTGCCCAACTGAGCAGAGAAAACCTATTGCCCAAGGAGAGAGAAAAGGGGAACCAAAAAGGTGGGGGAAGGGGCAGCTCCTGCAGAATCAGGCCTTGGAGAACAGACCTTTCTACCTCCTTCAGCAAGTCCCACCAGTAGGCGAGTCGCATTATGCAACTGAAGAGATGGGGCACCACCTATCCGGTCCCCATCACCAAAGTAGCTGAGCCCCTCCCGACACCCCCAGGCCGTAGGGAAGTATCCCCACCCCCACTTTACAGATGAGGAAACTGAGGACCAGAGAGACGAGGTGTCTTACCTTAGGTCTGGATTCGGCTACGATTGGAAAGCTGTTGCGTTGGTGATGTCCCTATGGTTTCAGAGAGAAACCTGGCTGGTTCCAATGCCCATCCCCCAGCCACCTGGCGTATACTGTTCTGTCAGGGCCATTCTCTGCACACTGCCTTTACTTCTGTCTTTCTTTGAGGCTTGGATAAGGGACAGCAAAAAAAAACCTGTTTTGCTCCCTTCAGACCCTTCATTTCCCATGGTTTGACTCCAGTGCAGGGTTTGTGTGGCCTACAGCGAGCACAAGGCCCTGCGTTGGGGTGTTTGGTTGACTTAACCAATCACACCTAGGGTGACCTGATAGCAAGTGTAAAAAAATGGGACAAGGGTGGGAGGTAATAGGTGCCTGTATAAGAAAAAGCCCCCAAAATCGGGACTGTCCCTATAAAATTGGGACATCTGGTCACCCTAATCACACCTCTCCTGCCAAATCTCTCTGCAGTGTCCTTTGTGCCAGTCTGGGACGGGAATGTTGTAATTCAGGGATGAGATAAATAAATTGGATCAGAAGCGACCCAAACTCATGCCTGAACGTCTACAGATAGTGATAGGCAGAGAGAGAAAAACACACGCAGAGAAAGGCCTAGAGAAGGGGGAAGGACAGAGAGAAAGACGGACGAGGAGGGAATTGAGCAGTGTTCAGTTGTGTGGCTGGAAGTGGGCAGCATGTGTTAGAGGAATGTAATCTGTGCCTGCGAGCCCATGTGTTATGGGCATCAGCAGCATGATCACACCGCACAGCGTGTGGGAGCCCAGCTGAAGGTTTTATTCTCCGCCCCACCGCCTCCACCTAGGTGCACACGTGAGCTCGGCTGCAGAAAGGGAGAGCTTAGCATCTCCCTCTTTCGCTGATCAACCAGACCTGCAGCACAGAGTCACCTCTTCTAATTACTCCCGGGGGGCAGGAAGGGGCAGCCCAGGAGAGCACCGGAAAACAACATTCTCTCTGTGTGTAGCATGCAGCATGCGTGCAAGGGCATGCGCGTGTCTCTGGGTGTGTACCCAGGAAATGTGTGTGTGTGTGTGTGTGTGTGTGTATACAATAAGTGGTAAGGAGAGGGGTGTCCGGGGGTATACACTAATCCATGGGATGTATGCAGTAAGCAGTGGATGGATTTGTCTGTGCACGTGCTGTTGTGTATATAAACCATAAGGGGTGTGTGTGTGTGTGATACACACAGTAAGCAATGTGTGCGTTTGTGCAGATGACTCGTGCACATGTGTGTGTGGTGTTGCCGTATAGATGTGGTGCAGGTGTCTTTGGGTGTTTGTTTGTGTGTCACAAAAGCAGCGCTCTGAGCTGCACAGCAGAGCTAGAGCTGCAGAGGCTCGTTCAGAGGGGACGCAGTGGGGGAGCAGGAGCTGGGGGCTGTTCCCATCCAGTGGGAAGGTTTGCGCCCAATGAGCCAATTTACCACACGGGGCAGTGAGCACGTAAACGTCTCTCATTCATGGATTTTGGGAGAAAACAGAGGGCAGCAGCAATCGCAGGAAAGTAATGGCTGGCTGCCAACTCCTGATGGGCCTTATTAGCCGCCTCCCAGTGCAGCCATGTCATGGTGCCCTTCTTACTGGCCACTTTCGCGTATCCTTCAGGGGCTGACCGGCCCTGCAACCGCCAGGCAGCAGCATGCTTGGGAACCAAGAGCAGAGAGGCTGCATGCTGCCTTTAGCCCATTTGCTAAAGATGATTAAATGTTCCAAGGTTGTTGTTTTTTTGGTCCATTCTTGGAAATCGTGTTTCTGGGCTTGTCAGTTGCACTTCTGCAGAAAGTGGCAGCGACAGGTCGGACAATAAAAGTAACCCAGCTGGCCGCCTGGATTCCCAGGCATATTTCCGAGTGAGTGCTCAATTAGTAGGGATTATAGTCTACGTAGGCTGGGCATCTTGGGTTGTGTGCGATGCTTTCAAAGGATTTCTTGCAGCTCCTAAAGCTTGTCAGAGCAACACATTTCAGGTAAGAAAGGTGGTAAGTCCTAGAGGTGATCTCAACTGGTAAGGAACAGATGAAATGGTAATCATTAGTCTGTTATAGCCTGACAGCAATCGCGGGCAAAAGAATGGAAAAGTTGATATGGGATTCGATCAATAAAGAATTAAGGGATAGGAATAAAACGAGTGCCAGTCAACATGGAAAATAGGACTTGTCAGACCAACCAGATTTCATTCTTTGGTGAGACTACAAGTTTGGTTGATAAAGGTAGTGGCGCACATTTTGAAGAGTGATTACCCATTAGAACAAACTACTAACGGAAGTGATATATTGTGACCAAGTGGGAATTTTTGTAACATTTTTATGGAACCTATGCATGCCTCAGTTTCCCCTATATTCCGCATTATCAACCAGTGTGGGGGAAGGAGTGTTTGCTCTCAGAGCAGGATGAGAACAGTAAGTATGAATATTGCCTTGCTGTCGTGGGTCTGTCCTACAGACCTACACTGGTAGAACTATATTGCTCAGGGGTGTCGTTATACCGACCTAACCCCCCATATAAACAGCACTATGTTGGGGGGAGAGCTTTTCCTGCTGATATAGCTACTGCCTTTTGGGGAGGTGGATTAACTACGCCGATGGGAGAACTCTCTCCCAGTGGCATGCAGCATCTTCACTAAAGTGCTACAGCAGTGCAGCTGCTCCAATGAAGCGTTATACGTGTAGACGTGCCCTGAGACTAAATGGGACATTGGAAAGAGAGTGGCGGAGGCCGAACCCATATGTGAAGACAATGGCAAAGCCAATCAGCAGGACACTGACACCTAGCAATCAACGACCCCGAGGGAGGGAGATTTCCCCACCTCTCAGGTGGGATGGGCAACATTTCCCAGCTGGAGAACAAAGGATTGGGACAGTGTGAGGGGAAGATGAGAGTGCTGGACGTGCTGTACAGAGCTCCGGTTTGAAGCAGGAGTGCGGCAGGCTCAGGGCTCCAGTCTAAGGAGGCGGTGAAGCCATGTGGCTTGCCTCAGAGAAAGAGCGAGACCCCTAGGGGGTCGGGCATACTGAAAGGGTTACTCCTAGAGACTGATCCAGAGCTGGGGGCGTCGCACCAATCCTGCAGCTCCATGAGGTATCTATAAAGAATACACAAGTAAAGAAGAGATTGCACATTGTACAACAGCTGGCATGAAAGGTTTTTGAATATGAACCAAACTAGCAGTGCCTCTTTATAGTCTCAACATTGTTCTGTATTCTCTACTTGAGGCTCAGTCCTCACAGATGCTGCATTCCTCCAACATCCATCAAGGTCAACAGCTCTTGGCGAGATGAGCCCCTTATTGATTCGGTAGCGAGCGCTCTTTCCTCCCTGTCAGCTGTGAGCCAGTTCTCCCCTATGGATTTAGGAGGAACCTGTGATATAGAAGAAGCCATCTTCACATGAGATGGAAAATACAGACCTTGGCTGCTCCTGGGTCAGGACCAACCATCCCAGATCTGCACATGGAGAGGTCTCCTCTATAGGAGCCCCCATAAATAAGGAGATTGCGTTAGCTGCCTTCAGGGCACCATCTCTCCCTCCTCTAGACCCTGTGAAGGACACTACATGGTTCCTGGGTCCACACAGGCTGGGAAAAGGAGCCCATGGGACAGGGACCCAGGGGATACATACCGGTACTCATCCTTCCTCCAGCCTTGTGTAGTTTAGGTCAAAAAGATAACATGGACTGGGGCTGTATTGTCTTCTCTGAAGAGACCACACCCGGTGCCCTCCCTCAGGGTCCCAGGGCGGCCGCAAGATGCACCTCGGTGGCTTGCCTTCAACAGAGCTGTGTGGTCGGGAAGGCAGGAGAAGAGGCCTAGGCAAGGCCAGAGCCAGGCAAAGTGCTACTGTCACAGGCCGATCAGCAAAAGAGAAACTCCTGGGAACACGACGAGAGAAAATTCCACTCATGTGGGTGAATTAACCTGGCGCAAAAGGGAGCAGGAAGGACAGACCCAGGCTTGGTGTTTCACTATTACTAGCCCCTGTGATTTTTTTCCTCAGGTGGTGGGATTTCAGAGGTGGCTGGAGACCATCTGCAAATGACACAAGAAGCTCCAGCCCCCTGTTGCATGCCAGCTCTGTCTCTCCCCTCCACTTGCAAAGAATCATAGAATATGAGGGCTGGAAGGTCATCTAGTCCAACCCCCTACTTAAAGCAGGACTAATCCCCAGACAGATTTTTACCCCAGTTCCCTAAATGGCCCCCCAAAGAATTGAACTCACAATCCTGGGTTTAGCAGGCCAATGCTCAAACCACTGAGCTATCCCTCCCTCTCCAAGGGTGCAAAGAAATCTGCAGCTCAGAGTGGCTCCACTGCCTCCTCCCATCCAGTGAGAAACACGGCCAGGATGGTACCACTTCTCCTCCCCCCCTGCAGCACCTGGTCTGGGAAGGGGAGAGGGTTGGGGTGAAGAGCCTCTGGAGCTGTTCCCCTGCCTGAGAGGGGGTGACGGAACCCCTAGAATCTCTCCCCAGACTGTAATGGGAGGAGGAGAGTCTGCTGCAGCCCCCCAGGGCTGGGAGAGGGGGTGAAGAGGAGCAGAAAGGAGGCTGAGGAGCTGGGGCTGAACTGATGAGGTGGTGGCTGAGTGGGGGTTGAATTGATGGGGAGACAAGGTTGATTTGGAAGTTTGGGGGACAGGATTAATTGCTGGGTAGGACACAGGCAGATGTGGGGGTGAGAACTGCAGTGAGGAGGGCAAAATCTCCTTAGCCAATAAATTTGGGAGTGTGAACAGTACTAATTGTCTCTCTCTCACACACACACACACACACACTAAGCATAAGCAGGGGGAATTCAACAATCAAAAGACAGAATGAAAAATGCACAATAACATGTTGTTTAAAAAAAAATTCTCATGTTTTTTTTGACCAATCTTATGATTTGGGGGGGATCTGACTATAATTTTTGGTCTTTGAGGTTGACAATACTGTTTGCAGCCCCAGGAACTCTTTGAGGTGTCTGACCCAGCGCCCTTACAAAAGAAATGATTACAAAATAAAATATAAGGAAAACAGGTTTACTTACCTATTCCTTGCAGGAGAGAGATCCTGGATGCATTGACTTTCTCCAGGTCTCTCACTGTTCACTGGGAATGGTGCTGTTCATATACACCTCCCATTTCCCAGTAGGCCTTGCTATGACTAAAGGCTGGTTGCCATGATGGACTACATTTCCCAGTTTGCCTTGCTTTCATGATCCTCTAAGGAGACTGGATAGAGACACCAAGATGCAGCCTTATCCCTCACCATAGAGGGGCATTCCAGCCCACCGCCCTATATGGGGGTCAGCAGAACAGGCTGTCTTGTATAAACAACAGATTGCTTCCCCGAGGCCATTTCCTCCCCCCTCAGTGACGGTGACCCCTCCGAGATTTTCACGGATGTTGGGTTGCCTAGGTGGAGCTAGATACTGAGGTTCAATATTTATCCACAAAACAGGTTGCATCAGTTTGTGCTTTCCCACGGCACCAGTGTAAGCTGGACAGGCCTCTTCCTCGGGCTGAGAAGTTATCCGATCTCCAGGCCCCCTCTAATTTGTGTCCTCTTGCCAATGACTGCCCACAAGCGTACCAGTTGCTGCCAGTTGTGGTGTGACCATCACCCCGCTAGAAATGGGACTTCACTTCCCACAGAACAGCCTTCAGATGGTAACCGCTTTGGAGGTCTATTTGGGCTGTGGTAGACATGAATGATTGTTCTAGAACATAAACATAAAATGGTTGTTTTATGGCTGACTTAGAACAACGCTTCCTTAGCTCTCGTGCCCTAACGCCCTTACTCTACTTGTGCTACATCGATGACATCTTCATCATCTGGACCCATGGAAAAGAAGCCTTTGAGGAATTCCACCATGATTTTAACAATTTCCATCCCACCATCAACCTCAGCCTAGACCAATCTACACAAGCGGTCCATTTCCTTGACACTACTGTGCTAATAAGCTATGGTCACATAAACACCACCCTATACTGGAAACCCACTGACAGCTATACTTACCTACATGCCTCCAGCTTCCATCCAGGACACACCACACGATCCATTGTCTACAGCCAAGCTCTAAGATACAACCACATTTGCTCCAATCCCTCAGACAGAGACAAACACCTACAAGATCTCTATCAAGCATTCTTAAAATTATAATATCCACCTGCTGAAGTGAAAAAACAGATTGACAGAGCCAGAAGAGTACCCAGAAGTCACCTACTACAGGACAGGCCCAACAAAGAAAATAACAGAACGCAACTAGCCGTCACCTTCAGCCCCCAACTGAAACCTCTCCAGCACATCATCAAAGATCTACAACCTATCCTGAAAGATGATCCTGAAAGATGATCTACAACCTATCCTGAAAGAGATCTTGGGAGACAGACCAGTCCTCGCTTACAGACAGCCCCCCAACCTGAAGCAAATACCAGCAACTGCACACCATACAACATAAACACTAACCCAGGAACCTCTCCTTGCAACAAAGCCCGATGCCAACTCTGTCCACATATCTATTCAAGTGACACCATCATAGGAACTAGTCACATCAGTCACACCATCAGGGGCTCATTCTACCAACGTGATATATGCCATCATGTGCCAGTAATGCCCCTCTGCCATGTACATTGGCCAAACCGGACAGTCTCTATACAAAAGAATAAATGGACACAAAAATGACATCAGGAATCATAACATTCAAAAACCAGTGGGAGAACACTTCAACCTCTCTAACCACTGAGTGACAGACTTGAAGGTGGCAATTTTGTAACAAAAAACTTCAAAAACAGACTCCAAAGAGAAACTGCTGAACTTGAATTTATATGCAAATTAGATAATAATTAACTTAGGTTTGAATAGAGACTGGGAATGGTTGGGTCATTACACTAATTGAATCTATTTCCCCATGTTAAAATATCCTCACACCTTCTATGGGTCATCTCGATTATCACTTCAAAGGTTTTTTTTCTCTCTCCTGCTGATGATAGCTCATCTCAAATGATTGGCCTCTTCCTGTTGGCATGGCTACTCCCACCTTTTCATGTTCTCTGTATGTATAAATATCTTCTTTCTGTGTGTTCCATTCTATGCATCCGATGAAGTGGGTTTTAGCCCATGAAAGCTTATGCTCAAATAAATTTGTTAGTCTCTAAAGTGCCACAAGTACTCCTGTTCCTTTTGCAGATACAGACTAACACGGCTTATACTCTGAAACCCATTCTAGAAGTGAATGTCTGTAGCCCGTCATACCCATCCAGCTTTCCTCATTCCACTGTTTAATGAGCTCCCCTGTATGCTATATTCTAGGAGAAAAGATGCCCCTTTGTGCGATAACTCTTATGGAACTGTTTTTCCTCCTTTAATTCTCAATGTCCCTGCTATTTATGCCACATTGAAGGCAGAAATTTGCATTAATATGCCCAGTGCTATCTGACAGATGATCTGTCTAATTTACACCAACCCGTGGGCTTTCATTATTTTACACCACGCGCCAGAAATGCACTTCACAGGAATTAGAGATGAGCCAAATTCTTATAATAAACAACCTTATCTCTGACCCACAAACTATATGTGAGCGCTTTCATTCCATACATCACGAGAGAGAGAGAGACCAAGATATACATAGACTACACACTCGAAAGGGTGTTAAATCGTTAAATTTGTAAAGTCAAGCACTCAAAAGCAAGGAAATCGCAGGACAAAGGTTGTCTGGGCATCTTTAATTCGACTCTCTTGTGCATATGCGTTATGATACAGTCTTGAATTCCACAATCACATACTAGTTTTCCACAGGACCCCTGCTGAATTCAGTGCATAGGATGATCAGTGCTGGATGATGAACACTAGATTTGCCATATTAGATGAGACCCTGGGTCCATTTTCTCCAGTATCCCGTCTTTGGCAGTGGCCAACACCAGATCCTTCAAAGACTGTGCAAGGCAACCCACAGTAGTGTAACTATGGTGTAACCTGCCCATAGGGGAAATTTCTTCCCAACCCCTGTTAGTTTGGGATGGTTGAAGAAGAAGTTAAGTGGTGCATAGGCCATGGGCTGGCCTTCTGCATGGGGAGTGATTTTCACATTGTGAGTCTGAATTGCAGCATGTGTCTGATCTGGACTGTAGGCAGGACCCTGTCTCCCCCTGTGCTTTATGCCCTGACAGCACTCAATGAGTAAACAATCCTAATTAACAACACTGCCACTGCCTGCCTGATACCTGTTTTGTGGCCTCAACCCCTAGGATGGTCAACCTGGCGCTTTCCAACAGTACAGAACTCACCCTAAAGAATGGCAGAGGGGCAATTCACAGCCCCTCGAGCACATCTCCCTCTCAAAACATTACCATCAGCTTTGACCCTCTCCTCTATCGAGAATGTCCCAAGAGCAGATGCCAGGTGACGTCTTGACCAGGGTTTTGCCATACGGACAGAGTTAATTGCAAAGGGCTTGTTTGGCTGTTTGATACCTTTCCAATTAGACGCATAACGGCTCGCTCCCTCCGCCAGCCCCTGGCTATAAGCATACCACAGGCCCTCTCCACGCAGCGCCAAAGAGAAAGAAAGGTTGCAATCATTTAGATCTCTGTTTCCGACAGTGATGACATTGGAAGCTTATTTTATTTAACTCTATTAAGCAAATATTAGCCATTCATTATCGCCTGTCTCCTTTCATTTCTGCCTTTGTCAGTAAAACATCTAACGTGGGGACAAATTATGCTAATTCCGTTCCAAAAATGATTAGGCAGAGGGTTTATTTATTTATATATTTGCCTGGGACTGATCTTGTCTGACCTCTAAACCACTAACCCGGCATTCTGTCTTCAAACAGCTTTGGAAAGAGGATAAAGATGGAAACAAACAGACATATGGTACACAGGAGCCTAATTCATGCGTAGTTGCTCATCCCAGGCAGATGGAAATGGCTGTTTGAGTACCTTGGTTAGAGAGCTGCCTTTAAAACGTACCTTCTTTTTATGTTCCCTTTGTCATCAGCGCAGCTAATTAGTCGCTCCAAGGCAACTTTTTGCTTGGCTCTGAACCGTACACACACATTAATTTTCCAGTGGGGTAGGTCCCCCCCCGCCCAATCCATTTGCCAGTTTAGATGACAGGCCGATTACTTTAATGGTAGCAAATGTAAAATACGCCCAAGCTGTTATGAATGCTAATACAGAACGGGTACGGCCATGGTTGGGGGTAGAGTCAGTGAAGAGCGAAGTAGCGGCGTGAGGATAACTGAAACGTCCAAGGATTTTGTCCTTCAGCTCTTCCTTAACCACTGTACCTCACCTGCATTATGAGTATATCCCATCTGAGCTCTGCATACACAGTCCCTGCCCAAAGAGTGTACAGTCTAAGTAGAAGAAAGAAAGTCAAACTTTCCCCTGTTTTACCAGTGGGAAACCGAGGCACAGACTGATTAAAGTGACTTGCCCCAGTTTACAGAAGGAGTCTGTGGCAGAGAACTTGGATTGAGCTGGGAATGTGCAATGCATGAGGCTGGGGAGAAAGTTCTCCGGGCAAATTAGTTCTGACTGCTCAAAGGAAAGTAACGACAGGTAACGGCGCGACACCGACTGACTCCAGCAAACAAATGAAGCAGAACTTGGAGAGGTGGAATCATCAGCGAAGAAAACTCACTGAATGCAGAGCCTGCAGCTCACTATGTCCCTTGGGTCACAGAGACAGTCCTTTGGAAAGCCACGCTTCCGGCTGCTTAGTGACACCAAAAGACTGACCTTCTCCCTTCCATTCCTCTTTCTGACCGACGAGGCAAACTGAACCCTGATTTAGGTATCACCGTTGATTTCCATAGCTTTGGCCCACTACGTATTTGGCCCATTACATACTTGAAACACGTTTTTCTCACACTTCTCCTTCTAGATAAGAAGCTGCAATCATCTGATTTCAGAGGGCGTTTGTGTGTAAGCTTCTAATTCATTTCCAAGACAGTGCACCTCACAGCAGCAGTTGTATCGGGATATGTTTCCTAGAGCTGAATAATTCAGTCTCCTAGAATTTTGCTGCAGCCTGTGACACGCATTCTTGCTTCAGGTAGGATGGCATCGACTATCTGTGATTTGTCCTTTTTATTCACCATAAAACGCTAGCGACTGGGGAAAAGGCTGGAGATTGACTGTATGGCACAAGGCCAGTCCTGCTGGGTGCTATGCCAGTGATGAACACATTTAACAGAATTGGGGTCTGCTATGCTCATATAGCTTCTACTGACTTCAGCGGGTAGGAAACACTCACGTCCAAGGGCAGAATTTAGTTGTCGTACAGGAGGGATTATCATGCTGGCAACAGGTTTAAAATCTGCGAGCACCTAGGATTTCCTCACTATGCTGTGAACCATGGAAATGCCACAGCAACTACACAGAGAGCACCTGCACCCTCTTGTCCTGAAAGCATAGGCTTTTAACAGTGGAGCTAATGGAGAATCACCTTTAGCTTTTGGCAGTATGGTGCATATGACACACATAATAGATACTGTGATAAACTCAGGACAGACAGTTGCAAGAGGGGGGGAGGAGTCAGTCCCAGAGGGTTAAAAGGCCCTCCTCCTTATCAACTGAGAGGCAACTACAGGTCAACCAGGTTCAGCTGAGAAAGGGTTACCAAAGTAGCAAATTAGAATCAGCTGAGGGGAGCTACCTGAGGGTAATTAGGATCAGCTGATTCCAACTTGGAGCTGCCTGAGATCTTTTTAAACCCCTTCCTGGGAGGAAGGAAGGAAGGGGGGGAAAAAGCAGAGAGAGAAGGAGCCCGGCTGCCAGGAGTGTTGAAGCAGCAAGCCTCCCCAGGAGGAGCGGCAGGACGCTCTCCTACAAGGCCAGGTAAAAAATATTTGAACTAAGACTGATGGGAAGACAGGGGACAGACTTCCCCTGAGTTCTAAGGGGGACTGCATTACCCAAGCCGGTCTCACCAGAGCTAAAAACAGCAGAGGCTGGGGAGACTGAGATGGGACTTTGCCACAATACCTTCATCTTTCAGCCAGCAGAGGGCGGTACACACACACTCACTCACTCACTCACACTCTCTCTCTCTCTCTCTCTCTCTCTCTCTCTCTCTCTCTCTCCACTTTGGCTTCCAGTGGGTTTGTAAATGGACTGAGCAGGCCAAACTCCTCTCACAGCCACTCCAGCGCAGCACCCATTGAAACTTTGTTTTGTTAAATAAAGCCTGGGAATCCCAAGGGGCTCCCACAGGAATGGGGCACACACCTACCCGTGCCAATCAGAATGTGGACCCCTGGGCCATACATTCAAACCCCTGTCTTTTCCCCAAGGCTTTGCACACTGTAATGAATTAAATGGACAGATCACGGACACCCTTGACTTTCAATAGGAGTTGGGTGCCTAACTCCCTTAGGCTCCACTTTTTAGAGGCACCATGGCCCAGTGGTTAAGGTGCCAGCCTGGGACTGTGGAGGCTCAGGCTCAATTTCCTGCTGTACCACGGTGACCTTGGGCAAGTCACCTAGGCCCACATTTTTAAAGGTATTTAGGGCAGTTGATAGGATTTGGCTCCTTTCGAAAAGGAGATTTAGACTCCTAAATCAGTCAGGTGTCGCGACGCTGAGCCCATCGATGCCTAAATACCTTTAAAAATCTGGGCCCTAGTCCCTCTGTGCCTCGGGGAGTATTTCTTTACACAACGCACTGTCAGCCTGTGGAACTCTTTGCCAGAAGATGCTGTGAAGGCCAAGATTATGACAGGGTTCAAAAAGCACTAGGTAAGTTCATGGAGGATAGGTCCACCAATGGCTATTAGCCAGGATGGGCAGGGATTGTGTCCCTAGCCTCTGTTTGTCAGAAGCTGGGAATGGGCGACAGGGGATGGATCACTTGATGATTCCCCTGTTCTGTTCATTCCCTCTGGGGCACCTGGCATTGGCCACTGTCGGAAGACAGGATACTGGGCTAGATGGACCTTTGGTCTGACCCAGTATGGCCACTCTTATATTCTTATGTTCAGTTCCTCCCCTGTGAAATGGGGATAATAGCACCTATCTCACCAGGGTGTTGTGAGGCACTCAGATACAAAGGTGATGGGACCTACCATAGATAGCTTACAACAACAGCCCTCCTTCCTGGGGCTGTTATTCTGGACTCTCACCAGACTGCCCGGTTTGCAACAACCCTGTGTAAACTGCCTCCCTCATTTTGTCTCCCGGAAAATAAGCATTGTATTTAAATGTAAAACAGAAAGAGACAGAGCCCTGAAGAGCTTAGCATAAAGCAGCCCCCAGACTGCCCTACCAATCCCAGGACTACAATTCTGCATAGCAGGTGTCTTCAAACTCAAGCAATTTCACTCTTCCCAACTGTTTGGGTTGCTGAGGGGAGTGGGGGCTCCCCTTCAAACTTCTGAGAGAAGGCATTTGTGGGAGCCATCTGCTACATGCAAACTCATTTAGAATTTAAAACTACAAGGAGGAACGGGCTAAAGAGATTACCGAACGGAGCATTTGTCTCTTAACTTTGCAAATCAGGCCCTGAAGGGACTGAGTTGCCAGGTTGCTTAGTTGAAAGCGCCGGTATTTTCTCTAACATGAAAGCCAGACGTTGGCGTCTGTATAAATTCCCGCACAGCTTGACACAATGGCTGGGGAGAAGGGGAGCTTAGATCACATAAGGAAGTGCAGGCCCTAAAAAGAGAATAAATTCTTACTTGTCTCTAGGGATGGACTTGTTGCCTGTGTGCCTGATTAGCATAGCTGTGGCCAATGAAAATTACAGGACTTTTCCTTGAAAAGCTGTCCAGCTTGCTGATATCCACTTGCTCAAGAAGGGGTTAAACCAGGTGGAAATTTCCCCCCTCACCCCTTTGCTGTCTCCAAAGCCAGTCTATCTCGCTAGGTTCTTTTACTGGTGCCCATAAAGACCTTCACAGCCCTAAAGCTTGAGGTTAAAAAAAAATAATTGGAGATATACCAATCTCCTAGAACTGGAAGGGACCTTAAAAAGGTCATTGAGTCCAGCCCCCTGCCTTCACTAGCAGGACCAATTTTTGCCCCAGATCCCTAAGTGGCCTCCTCAAGGATTGAACTCACGACCCTGGGTTTAGCAGGCCAATGCTCAAACTACTGAGCTATCCCTCCTCTCCCAGGTTACAATGACTTTCAGTTTTATTTTTCATTAACAATTACATGGATTGAAACCAGCTTCTTCTTCTGGGTCAGTTAATACAGGCCCAGTTTAGAAACTGGAGTCCCATGATATTGTACAGAACACGTACAAGGGCAGTAGCACCACATCCTCCCTTATCAGCATGCTCAGCCCCAAGCCCTACCACCACATCTAGGGCTGAGAGAGCCAGGAGCTCAGCTCCACTTGACCACTGACACAGCTACCAAGTGGTTGCGGTTTCATAACACAGATGCTTCTCTGCTGGGAAGTGGACTGCAATCTATGCCCTTGTGTCACACCTACGTATAAACGTGCTGCAGGCTGGATTTGAACTGGGGATGAAGGGCTCGAGTGATCACCAACCCATTAGTTGGTGTTGGTCCTGCTTTGAGAAGGGGGTTGGACTAGATGGCCTCCTGAGGTCTCTTCCAACCCTAATATTCTATGATTACCCAATCCCTGAGCTATCCACTCACTTTTTCTCTCTGTGCTATGCCCACACCTGCCCCACATTTTGGCAATTAATTGATCTTTGACTATTAGCGGTAAATATGCCCAATGGCCTGTGATGGGATGTTAGATGGGGTGGGATCTGAGTTACTACAGATAATCCTTTCCTGGGAGTCTGGCTGGTGAGTCTTGCCCACATGCTCAGGGTTTAGCTGATCACCATATTTGTGGTCGGGAAGGAATTTTCCTCCAGGGCAGATGGGCAGAGGCCCTGGGGGTTTTTCGCCTTCCTCTGCAGCATGGGACACGGGTCACTTGCTGGAGGATTCTATGCACCTTGAGGTCTTTAAACCATGATTTGAGGACTTCAATAACTCAGACCTAGGTTAGGGGTTTATTACAAGAGTGGGTGGGTGAGATTCTGTGGCCTGCGTTGTGCAGGAGGTCAGACTAGATGATCATAATGGTCCCTTCTGACCTTAAAGTCTATGACTCTACACCATTGTGCTCCACCTCGCTGGGCCCAACCCATTCTCTTTCAACCACTCGGTAGCCTAGCTTCCTCTGTCCCAGCTTCTTGTGCTCCACCCACTCTCAGGTCCTGTATCCTGTCCCGTTCTTGCCGAGTTCTTCTTGCATCTCTGTCCACTCCATCCCCCATCCTCACCTGCCTGTCCATGTGATCAAACAAATGCACTTGTCTCATCATCTTTCTTCTGAACATTTGTCTATTGGGAAAATGAAGTGTGTTTAACTAACTCTTGTTGTTCACCTGGTACTTCACCCAGGAGACTCTTACGTGTGACTATGACAACAATAGAGATGATGTCGGTGACAGCCTTTGGGGGTGGGTGATAGAACCAAGGCTTCCTTTTGTGTTGCCCATAGCAATTGATTCTCTGTGTGACCTTCTGGAAGTGATCACAACTGGTCTTTGTGACTTGGGTGTTTATATTTTTTATGCCTACTCCACAGGCATTATCCCTGCCCTCAGATGCCTCCACCTGTGTGCATTCTTGTCCCTCATCAAGTCCAAGCTCAGCATTTTCAATGCTCTGCAAAGCTATTATACAGCAACTGTACACAATCACGCCTACGATGCATCTTCACTCTCAGCTTCTGCTTCAACCCCCTCTTCTGGGCAGTCCTTTCCCTTCCCTGGTGACTTTGTCACCTTCTTCCATTCTCTTCAGGCAACCATGGGGCCAGGCCTGGCTAAGTGTTCAAATTCTGAAGCACAGGACTATGGGTGTATACGCCCTTACCCAGAATGCCCTTCTGAGGCACACTGAGGAGAAAGGGAAGTATTTACTCATTGCTGGCAGGTCTCAGCCAATCCCTAGTGTTTCCACCTGTGGTTCAGGGGGTTTTAATGTTCCTCTCATGTGACTGACATCTGGGGGATCAGACCTCTATTCACAGCTAGTGCAGGGTATCAGAAACCCCTTTAGGTCACCCATAACTGAGCAGAAAGTGTGATACTCTTTTCTCAGGGGACCAGACAGATGGGCAGAAACTTTGCAGCCAGAAGATATACCTTGGGGGAGCACCCTGTAACCCCCATATTCCTCATGTATATATAATTGTGATCTTGTATATACAGCAGGCCATGTGAGGTATCAGGGAAAAGGTTATGGTCTGCTGAAAGTCACTGTTCTATCTAAATACGTATGTCATTAGTGCATATGAAGTTATGAGAATTGTGCTGTATGGTTGTCAGTAATACATGCTGTAAGTTGGGGAATTGGCCAGATAGTAGCTGCCCACAGACAACAGCAAGGAAAGTAACCAAGGCCGGGGCGGGCATCAAACAACCCTCAACAGCCATTGTCCAGCAAGGGAGTTACAATTCAATGACTCATCTGCATAAGGCCACACCAGGAGAATTGGTCAACCTTGCCTGGAGACTCAGCAATGCCCCCCGACATGCCTGGACTTGTGTCCTCCAAGCACATGGACTAAGGGTATAAAACAGAACACAGGGGCCCATGCTGGGCCTTTCTCCTTCCCGCACCTATGCTGCAAGCAACAAGGATACTCAAAAGACTGAAGACTCCAACAGAAGGGACCGGCCCAGGTTTCAAGGGTGAAACCTGTGTACTATGAACTGCAATATCCAGTGGGGCGAGAAAAACTGCTTAATGTAGATATTACCCAGTCTAATAGGGTTGAGAGTTCAGACTGCAGGCTTATATTTTGTTTTCTTTTGGTAACTAACTCTGACTTTTTGCCTATCAGTTATAATCACTTAAAATCTATCTTTTGTAGTCAATAAATTTGTTTAACTGTTTATCTTTACCAGTGAGTTTGTCTGAAGAGTGTGGTAAGTCTGCTCAGGTTTGCAAAGGCTGGTGTCTATCCACTTTCCATTGCTGAAGTGGTGAACCAATTAATAAATCTGCACTGCTCGTCTTGAGCAGTGCAAGATTGTGTATTCCTGAGCTACAAGGCTGGGAGCTGGGGGGATTTGGCTGGTGCCTTTCTCCATGTGATTCATGAGTGGCTCTGGGAGCATTCATAGAATCATAGAATACCAGGGTTGGAAGGGACCTCAGGAGGTATCTAGTCCGACCCCCTGTTCAAAGCAGGACCAATCCCCAATCAGGCAATCTAGCTGGGTGTGGGGCTTCACATGCTGTTGTGTTGAGTGATAGCAGGGCCTGGAGGGGTTTGCTGCTTGTCACTAGCAAAGCATTGAGAGAGACAGTCCACACTGGAGAGTTCAGCAACACAGCGGTCTCACAGTCCCAGCCTGCACCCCGGGGACCCCGTCACAGGCATCATTTCCATATGACCCTGTTGCTTTCATGGCTCTGTAACTTCCCCATAGATATAGTGCCCTAGGCCGTCCTGCACTTGGACATTACATGCAGGTTATCCCAGCCTCAGGCCTTATTTACCCCTGGAAAGAGCCCCAGTTTCAAACACTGAGGTAGTTACACCTGGGTAGGGTGACCATACGTCCCGTTTTGGCTGGGACATTCCCTTTTTAAGCCCTGTCCCAGCCATCCTGACTTTTTTGGCAAAAGTGGGCGTTTGTCAAAAAAGTGAAATGGGTGTAGAGGAAGATGCAGGGTGGTGAGCAGTGATGCCAGCCCTGCCCGGGGGTGGGAGGAGATAGGGCTCAGAAGAGCAGCGACGCCAGCCCCAGCCTTGTACGGTGGGCAGGTGGGGCTTGGGTGAGCAGCTTGGGCCAGTCTCACCCGGGGGGCAGGCAGGGCTCAGGTGAGCAGCTTGGGTCAGCCCCTGGGGGAAGGGGCTTTGGGTGCGTGGCTCGGGCCAGTCCCGCGCGGTCTCCCATTTTCCCTTTGGGTCACCTTACACCTGGGCAACTGCCAAGTATAGACAAGCAAACTAAGATTTGCACCATGTTTACGCCTGCTTGACACCAGGGTTAGCTCTGCCAGTGACAATTGCTCCTTTCCTTGTCCACACTCGAGGGTTGCACCGATGCAGCTGCATCTTTGGCTGAACACAGGGCTAATCTATATATAGACAAGGCCTAAGAGTGGAAAGGAGTCTAATAGTACCCACTGCTCTCATAGTTGGAATGGAGGAGCGGGTGTCCTGGTTCCGCCGTAAACTTCCTGTTTGGCCTTCACCTCTCTGCATCTCTCAGTGTGGACAAAGCACTGCCCTGCCCTGAGATGTGGTTAGGATTGATTAATGGATGCCGTGAGTGAACTGAGAACATGTTTTGCAGAGGCACGACTGACATTTTCAAAAAGGACTGGTGATTTGGGGTACCTCCATTTTCGGATGTCCAGTCCAAGAGGCCTGCACGGGGCCTGGTTTCGCAGAGCGCTGCCGCTTTCTAACTGGGCACTGCAAAAGGAATCCCCTAGAATCACCAGAATCACCTAGGCCCAGATCCTTAAAGGTATTTGGGCTCCTAACTTCCACTGAAATCAACTGACGCTAGGAGCCTAAATGCCTTTGTGGATCTGAGCCTTCGTCGCTTTTCAAAATATGGGCCCTCGTTTCGATGTGCTCAGACAGCCGCACTCGGCCTCAGGTGCGGCTCTGCCTCAGGCGCACGGGAAGGTGAAAACAATAGAAAGGGGAGACACACATGCCGCTGCCTCCCTGGTCATGTGGCTGATCAAAACATCTGCAATCCCTCCCGCATCCCTCTGGCATAAAGGGTCCGTGGTTGTGCCTCCATTTCGCATTTTGCTTCGAGCAAAAGGCCAAGCATTGCTGTGTGTGTTGGAAGTGGTCCTGACAAGCCCGATGAGCCAAAATGAATGAAAGCCCCAGGATTTTTATTTGAGGTTTTTTATGGTAAAACAGCCAAAGCTCATCCTGCGGGACGCCCTTTGTTTATGTACAATAAGGAGAGATGCTGTCAGCCAGCGAGATGAGCATAACCTCCAGATCCCAGCATACCCCTGGCCTCCCACAGATGCAGCTTCTTGCAGCTCAACTTTTCAACTTTTGCCTGGGGCGGGAGGGTGGGGGGTGGGGATATGTAACAGCTTGTTGCTTTTTTGCCTGCCCGACTCCTCCCTGGAGAACAGCTCCTGGCTGCTTGTTTGGAGCTGCTGGCTAAAAATAAACGCTGCTTCTCGAGACAATTTGTATTCCGCTAACCCTGCTGCAATGCTCTAGCCACTCATTATGCGAGCGGCTGGTTTTCTTCCCGAGCGCAGCACATGCCTTACGTAAGAGAATAATCCTGCACAATAGAGCGGGTAGTACGGGGGGAGGGGATCCAGTAACATAATAACAGGGACACGTTATGTACAGATTTTGGAGTCATGTTGTGAAGTAACTGGAGTAATTCTCCATCTCCACAAGCGTGGCTCCCCCCTCCATTTTTCCAATTTTCTTCCTCTGTACAAGGAAAACAAGCAGTGAACTGATCTCAAATGAATTAAAGGGACACGGGGCCCTGATGCTGCAAACCGTTTCTCAGCAGAGGCGTCCTGCTGAAATCAATGGGAATGCTCGCATCGGTAAGGGCTGTTCGTGTGAGGAAGGACTTATGGGATCTGGCCCAGTAACAAGCTGAAAATTCATAATATGTTTTTTTAAATGCCCGTACCTAGGTTCCTAATGACACCTTAAAAGGGAAGATTGCAACTGAATCTGCTCGATTCTGCACCCTTTATTATTATTATTATTCATTACTTGTACTATCATAGCACCTAGGAGCCCTAGTCATGGTGCTAGGGGCTGTACAAACACGGAACAAAAAGACAGTCCCTGCCCCAAAGGGCTCCAATACACAAGACAGACACAGCAGGGGGGGCAGGGGTACACACAAACTGAGAGACCTTCCATTAGCACCTAGAACTAAGTCTCAGTTGAGGCCAGAATTAGCCCTCCCCACCCCTTTTTCCATACAGGAAACTGAGGCAGGGAGAGATTAAAGTGAACTCGGCCAAATTGGCCCAGAAAGTGTGCAGCAGAGCTGGGAACCGAGCCCAATGCACCTGTTTCCCAGTCAACTGCTGTACCTGCAACACCTCATGTCGCCCATGCTGCTGTCTTTCTTTTTGCACTTCGCTCGTTCACCTGCACATCTACCAATGTGATTGATGCCATCATGTGCCAGCAATGCCCCTCTGCCATGTGCATTGGCCAAACCGGACAGTCTCTACGCAAAAGAATAAATGGACACAAATCAGTCAAGAATTATAACATTCAAAAACCAGTCGGAGAACACTTCAGCCTCCCTGGACACTCAATTACAGACCTAAAAGTGGCAATTCTTCAACAAAAAAACTTAAAAACAGACTCCAGCGGGAAACTGCAGAACTGGAATTAATTTGCAAACTGGACACCATCAAATTAGGCCTGAATAAAGATTGGGAGTGGATAGGTCACTACAGAAACCAATTTCCCCTACTGTTACTCACACCTTCTTGTCAACTGTTTGAAATGGGCTGCCCTGATTACATTGCCTTCATCACCACTACAAAAGTGATTTTTCCTCCCTTGATAGTCTACTGTTGAGAATAGCCCACTTCCACTTTAATTGCATTGTCTCGTTAGCAGTAACCCTCCACTCGGTAAGGCAACTCCCATCTTTTCATGTACTGTGTATATATACCTGTCTACTGTATTTTCCACTCCATGCATCTGATGAAGTGGGTTTTAGCCCATGAAAGCTTATGCCCAAATAAATTCGTTAGTCTCTAAGGTGCCGCAATGACTCCTCGTTATTTTTTCAGATAATTTAGTCTCTCTAGATAATCAGTAATCTAGTCAGTTTCATTCTCATCTCCTAGGAAGCGTCACTATCTGGTTCTCTGGCGACATCATCTTGTCTGGGTTGCAAACGCTTCAGGGGACATTTTAAATCCAAGCAAACAGCCAGGCTCTCTTCATGCACCACTTTCAGCAGTAATAAACTGCATGATCTTTCCCACATTTTAGGCCTCTGTTGCATGTAAACCAGCTTCCCAGTAAGAAGCAAGCAAGTGCCAGCAAATGCTAATATTCTACCTCAATACTTGTAGATCCCAGGAGGTTCCTGCAATACTCATAGTTGGGGCTATATTTAGAGCCATATTTCTGACTGTAGCTAGGTTGTATAACATTGCAGTAATCCGCAAATCTCTACCAAACGCGTAACCTTGTCCCCCTTCCTTACACCCCCAAAATATTATTTGAACAGACCTATTCTTATAACAGCGTTATTTAAAACCGCCTCCTTCATTGTGCAATAAGGATGATTTGGTACATAGGACCCACTGCAGTTAAGCTATTGAGAAGGTAAAACGCAAAGGGACATCGATTTTCCTGCATCAGAACCAAGCTGATGGGCAGTGCAGGCGAAGGAGAAATCATAGAATCATAGAATATCAGGGTTGGAAGGGACCTCAGGAGGTCATCTAGTCCCACCCCCTGCTCAAAGCAGGACCAATCCCCAACTAAATCATCCCAGTCAGGGCTTTGTCAAGCCAGGCCTTAAAAACCACTAAGGAAGGAGATTCCACCACCTCCCTAGGTAACCCATTCCAGTGCTTCACCACCCTCCTAGTGAAATAGTGTTTCCTAATATCCATCTTAAACCTCCCCCACTGCAACTTGAGACCATTGCTCCTTGTTCTGTTATCTGGTATCACAGAGAACAGTCTAGATCCAACCTCTTTGGAACCCCCTTTCAGATAGTTGAAAGCAGCTATCAAATCCCCCCTCATTCTTCTCTTCTGCAGACTAAACAATCCCAGTTCCCTCAGCCTCTCCTCATAAGTCATGTGCTCCAGCCCCTTAATCATTTTTGTTGTCCTCCGCTGGACTCTTTCCAATTTTTCCACATCTTTCTTGTAGTGTGGGGCCCAAAACTGGACACAGCACTCCAGATGAGTCCTCACCAATGTCTAATAGAGGGGAATGATTACGTCCCTCGATCTGCTGGCAATGCCCCTACTCCAGGACCAAACGATGAGTTGGACTCTCTCTGAAAGATGCAGCAGTGGAGGTGGAATTGCCCGGCCGTTCTTACCTGTGTAGTTAATGGGTTAATTTGCAGTCATGTTGCCATCTAATCTGTGACCATCTACCACTGCAACTCTTGGTTGTTCACCATGGCTACTTGCAACAGTAACGCAATGGTGGGCACATATCGCATAGCCTGCCACTCCTACAGGGCCAGGGGAAGGATGATCCAATGGTTTGGGCTTTTACCTTGTAGGGTTAAAGCTACATTTTAGTTACGGGTATTTTTAGTACAAGTCTTGGACAGGTAACAGGCAGTAAACAAAAGTTCATGGCCCATGACCTGTCCATGACTTGTACTATATGCCTTTGACTAAATCCGGTAGAGGGGATGGCCTGGGGGTGCCATGGGTGCTCGGAGGGTGTGGCCCAGGGAATGTTGCAGGTTCTGGGAGGTGTCCCGGAGGCGCCTCGGATGCTGGGGGAGCGGCCCTGGACCCCCACTGGTGCTGGGTGGGCAGGTGGTGGCATGTGGCCTGGGACCCCCACTGGTGCTTTGGGGGAATTGGGAGGGCTGGCAGGCTCCCTACATGGCTCTGTGCCTCCCTGAAAGCAGTGATATCCCTCTCCCTCAGTTCCTAGGTAGAGGTGTGGCCAGGCACATGCTGGCTCCAGCAAGAGCACCAGCTCTGCAGCTCCCATTGGCCAGGAACCGCGGCCAATGGGAGCTGTGGGGGTGGTGCCTGCAGGTGGAGGTAGCACGCAGCATGGCCTGGCCACACCTCTGCCTAGGAGCTTAGGGAGGGGGATGTCGTCACTTTTGGGGAGCCCCCCGAGGTAAGTGCTGCCCAGAGCCCTCACCCCATCCCATGCCCCAACCCCCTGCCCCCTCCCACACCCAAACTCCTGCTGCTGCTGGGGGAGAGGTGCACAGTGGCCCAAGACTGCCCCAGGAGCGGCCGGTGCGACTGGCCCAGGGGCTGCCTGAGCTGCAGAAGTCATGGAGGTCAGGGAAAGTCATGGAATCCATGACTTCCATGACCTCCGTGACAAACTCACAGCCTCACTCAGGGTATGTCTTAGCTACACTGCAGCTGGGGCCGAGCTTCCTAGCCTGGGTACACATGGACTGAAAATATCTGGGTGGGTATTACAGCTCATGCTGGAGCTCAGGCTTTCAAACCTAGGGAGGGCAAGTGTTAATGACAGTCAGAAGTACTTTGTATTTAATAGGTTTCAGAGTGGTAGCCATGTTAGTCTGTAACAGCAAAAACAATGAGGAGTCCTTGTGGCACCTTAGAGGCTAACAAATTTATTTGAGCATAAGCTTTCATGGGCTAAAACCCACTTCATCAGATGCATGGAGTGAAAAATACTGTAAGCAGTATATATACTACAGCACATGAAAAGATGGGAGTTGCCTTAACAAGTCAGGGGGGTCAGTGCTAATGAGGCCAATTCAATTAAGGTGGAAGTGGCCTCTTCTCAACAGTTGACAAGAAAGGGTGAATATCAAGAGAGAGAAATTTACTTTTGTAGCGCTAAGGAGGCCAGTGCAATCAATTTAACAGTGACATTTGGAGTTAGTTTCCCAGGCCTGAAGGAGAGCTCTGTGTAAACTCAAAAGCTCGTCTCTCTCACCAGCAGAAGCTGGATCAATAAAAGATATTCCCTCCCGCCACCTTGCCTCTATAAGTACCTAAGATAGACAAGAATTCTGCCATGACTTCATGTGGATTTCGCCAAATTGTTTCAGTCAGGAAAAAAAAAACCCTAAAAATAATTCTGAAAAAAACTAAACATTTTATTGACATTTTTTAAACAAACTTTTCAATGTTTTGATTCAAAAATACTTTTCATGTTGAAATGTCCTTTAATTTTATTTTTAAGGGTTAAAAAATGCTCAAAATCAGAGCAAAACGCTTAGTTTTGTTTGACCCCAAATTATTTTTTTTCCAACTTTTCAATTTCCTGAACATTTTGAAAAGAAAAATGTTTTCAGTTCAACGCAAACTGATTTTTTTTCACAGTTGCCAACATACCAAAAAATCCCTAATTTGCCCACATGATGGGGTGTCCATCCCACTCAGGACTGGAAGGGGTTAAGATGGCCAGGTGGGTCAATTAACTCCACAAGCTGCACCTGGAGGAGCAGTCAGGGAGCAGGAAATGAACTGGAAGCAGGGATAGCTGATCAGAGACAGGAGCAACCTCTATAAAGCCCAGGAGCTGAGAGCAGAAGGGGGCTACTGGGGAAGGTGGCAGCCATTCCCTGGGAAGAGAGAGGACTGTTTGGAGCAGGTAGATCCAGAGCAAAGAGAGGAACCGCAGTGGCAGGAAGCAGTCCAGGAAAGGCGCAGTGAAGGCTGGGAGAGTAAACCCCAGAACTGCTGGTTGAGGGTCCCTGGACCGGAACCTGGAGTAGAGGGTGGACTTGGGTTCCCCTGGCAGCCACTGGGGATGTGGCACAGGCCAGGCAGAGGACAGCAGACTGCCTGGGAGTCCTGGAAAGACTTTGTTACACCTAGCCCGGAAGCAGTGAACACGTGTGGTGACCCTGCCAGAAGGCCGCGTCAGAAAGAGGAGGCCGTGCTTCCTGGAGTGAGAGGGGTCCACTGGGCAAGAGGATGGCAGGAGAGACACTGCCAGAGGAAGGCCCGAGGCCTGGCCAACAGCTAATCCCCTAAAATGGTCAGGAGATAGGGTTGACAGCGTTCTAATCTCATAAAACCAAACACCCTTGCCCCGCCCCTTGCTCCACCCCTTCTCTGAGGCCCCGCCCCTGCCCTGAGGCCCCATCCTCTGTTCACTCCATCCCCTCCATTACTCTCTCCCCCACCCTCACTCACTCTCTCATTTTCACTGGGCTGGGGCTGGGGGTTGGGGTGCAGGAGGGGGTGATGGCTCTGGGGTGGGGCTCTGGGGTGGGGCCAGAAATGACGGGTTCAGGGTGCAGGACTGGGCTCTGGGCTGCAGCAGGGGGTTGGGGTGCAGGAGTGTGGGCTCTGGGGTGGGGCTGGGGATGAGGGGTTTGGGGTGCAGGAGCGGGTTCCAGGCTGGGGGTTGGAGCTGAAGGGATAGGAGTTTGGGAGGAGGCTCCGGGCTGAGGCAGTGGGTTGGGGTGTGGGAGTGGGTACGGGCTGTGGGCTGGGGGTGTGGGTTCCAGGGTGGGGCCAGAAATGAAGGGCTCAGGGTTTTGGAGGGGGCCCCAGGCTGGGGCAAGGGCGTGGAAGGGAGTGCAGGCTCGGGGAGGGAGTTTGGGTGTGGAAGGCGGCTTAGGGATAGAGCAGGGGGTTGGGGTATAGGAGGGAGTGTGGGGAGAGGGCTCTGGGCAGCGCTTACCTCAGGAGGCTTCCTGAAAGCAGGAACATGTCCCTCGGCTCTTAGGCATAGGGGCGGCCAGGTGGTTCTGCATGATGCGTGCTGCCTCTGCCTGCAGGTTCCACCCCCACAGCTCCCATTGGCTGCAGTTCCCAGCCAATGGGAGCTGCAGAGCCAGCACACAGTGTGGGGGCAGCGGGTGGAGCCCCCCTGGCCGGCCCTCTGCCTAGGAGCCAGAGGGACATGTCGTCACTTCCGGGAGCTGCGCAGAACCAGGTGCGGCGCCTGCCAGCCCTGCCAGCTGGACTTTTAACGATGCTGACCAGAGCCTCCAGGGTCCCTTTTCGACCGGGCGTTCCGGTCAAAAACTGAACACCTGGCAACCCTACCAGGAGGAGGTCCCACCAGTGGTGAGTGAACCCCATGATAGCCCAGTATAGGCCCTATGACCGTCAGCTGAGCAGTTCTGATTCCATCCAGCAGAGATCAGTGGGGCACATATGCACCAGGCAGTCTATTGCAAGGTTCTACTGTGTGCTGCATTTTAAGTCAAATCTTTTTGCTTGGTTCATTTCCAATAAATATTGGATTTGTTTCCATACATTCTCCCTGTATAATATCCGTCTGTAAGAGACTTTTGCTGCCTTGACGGGGGTAGAAGGGAGGAAAAGAGGAGAAGACAGGCAACTTGGTAGCACTTTACTGAAGTGTTCATCATACTTGACAGCTGCCTTGATCCTAATGAATTCCTGGCTTGTACATCTGAATGTCATATGTGCTGTCAGCGAATGGGGCTATCATTCATCCAGGGCTGATTGTGCATTAATGGGCAGCACTCGACACTCTGGGGAGTAGAAATGAGGAGAAGCAGAGGTGTTAATGGGAGAGCAGAAATAAAATGGCAGAGTCAAAGAGAAAGGCCTCATTGAGTGTGTGGGAAGCCCAAAGATAGGAGCATCTTAATATATTTGAGTGTGATGCTATCTGTCAAGGCCTGTGCCATCTTTCAAATGGCTGCCGGCCATCCATCTATCCCCATTAGAGAGGTCTAGTTCATAGCTGATCATGTGGGGATATTTGTGCAGCCACAAAAGAAGGGAATACTTTATAGCCTGTATGAATACAGAGGCTGCACTTGAGATAAAAGATAGGACGGCGGATGTGCCAAATAGCTTGGCAAACACTCAAGTATTTTCAAGACTCGTCGCTGCAATACTTATCTAAATTAATGAGGTACAGTTTCAAGCCCAGGGTTCTTCCTATTACAGGTAGATTTACCGGATGTTAAATACCCATTCAGCACCATCCTTTGCTTAGGTCTGGAGCCCTTGGTTCATTTTCATAAGGCCATAAAACAGAAGAGAGAATTCTGCTTTACCCTTTCCTTAGAGAGACAAGGTGAGTGAGGTCATATCTTTTATTGGATGAACTTCTGTTGATGAGAGAGACAAGGTTTTGAGCTTACACAGAGCTCTTCTTCTGGTCTGGGAAATAGACACACGGTGTCACAGAAAAATATAAGTTGGAACAGATAGCATAAGTATTTAGCACCTATTTCAAGGGACCATCCAAGGTGAAGTGGCCCATTAACACCTCTCCTGTCATCGGGGGGGGGGGGGGGGGGGGGGGGGGGGGGGGGGGAAAGGGAAAAAAGGCTGGGGATGGGAGGGGGTTAGTGGGTTCAGGGCCAGCTTTAGGCTGATTCCCCCGAATCGGGCCCCGTGCCTAAGAGGGCCCCGCGCCCTAAAGAAGAGCACTTAACTTAGGTGCCTTTTTAATTTTTACTCACCTGGCGACAGTCCGGGTCTTCGGCTTCACTTCGGCTGTGGGTCTTTCACTTGCTCCGGGTCTTCAGCGTCACTTCGGTGGCGGGTCCTTCACTCGCTCCACAGCAGCATTTCGGCGGCGGGTCCTTCAGTGCCACAAAAGACTCGGAGCAAGTGAAGGACCCACCACCAAAGTGATGCTGAAGACCTGGACCACCCCCCGATATTCAAATTGCTCCCTGCACTTCCTAAAGCCAGCCCTGAGTGGGTTATAGGTTGACATAATAAACCATAAATCCAGTGTCTCTGTTCAGTCAATGATTTTTAGTATTAGCAAAGTTATAAATTTAAGCTCCCAGGTTCGTCTTCTGAAGGTGTTGTGTGGGTTTCCTTTGAGGATGAGGACTGAGAGGTCAGATATGGAGTGATCACTTTGTGAAAGCTGGTCACCCACAGACTTGTGACTATAACAGCAGGGGGTGGGTAATGTAGGCAGGGCTGTGTAGAGGAGAACCAGAGGGGTATTGAGGTGCATGGTAACAATGAGGAGTCCAGTGGCATCATAAAGACTAACAGATTTATTTGGGCATAAGCTTTCGTGGGTAAAAAAACCCACTTCTTCAGATGGAGCAGCTGTTTAGAAGGACCCAGAAGTGCAGTAACAAAGGAGGTCCTAGATTTGGATAAAGGAGCATTGGCAGAGCTGTGTGAGAGCCCAGGACTGGAATGGCAGAGGCTGCAGGACAAGAATGAAGTTTCACTGACGTAGCTGCAATGGAAAGCCAGGACTGGGTTAACGAAGGAGGCTGTGGGTTATTAATGAGGGCCACTAGCAAAGCTGAACGGAGGACACATACAGTGCCTGCTTTGCTCTAAGTTATTGCATTAGTCCCTCACTCTCAGGATAACCAAATTTACCCTTTTCTAGCAAAACTGACTAGAAAAAGGAGGCTGGCTCAGCACCAGGATTGATATTGGAAGGTGCTGCGCTTCTAAAAGCAGGGAGAAAAGGAGCACCCAAGCAGCGGGGTCGACAGCTGACCCGGAGCTATGATAGGAACTAACGACTCTGGCAGGGCCAGGCCTCATCGCGCCTGAAGGCCCCGCCGACCATTTAGTCTCCCTGACAGAGGAAATAGTTCCAGTTCCAAACTGTCACTTCATATTAAAGTGACTCCTTTCTCTTGCTTGAGTGTCAGCCAGACAAACAGAAAACAGGGAGCTGGCTAAACGTGCCCCATGGTCATTGGTAATAACGCTTCCCTAACTTGGGCTGGCTGGCTGGCAAATCAAGCCCCATCCATCACTATCTGCAGGGGAGAGCAGGTCATCGGCTGCTCCTTAAATACAGTCGGTCTCTATGGGGTGGGGCTGCAGGCCTGATACGTAGTGATGTGGCTTGCACCTAGATCTCCATCTGGCTGTGGAATTACAGAACACAGCACCTTTGTTCGTCCCTTTGTGGTCTCTGGGTTGGATTCCTGCCATGTGTTTGGCTTAGAGCAGCCCCTGAGGACAACTGGCTGGTTACAGTTAGTGCCGAATGTGCTTGCCATGTACTTAGAGGTGCCAGCCATACCAGGTCCAAACCTGAAGCTCTGGCTCAGGTCTCATTCACCCTTACTCAGTCAAAATTCCGAATGATTTTCAGTGGCTGGGATGCCTGAGTAAGGATGTCAAGATTTAGCCCAGGGAGTGTGTCGTGCCAGATCTTCAGAGGGCTTGTCTTTGCCCTCCACTGGACTCTCTCCAATTTGTCCACATCTTTTCTGTAGTGGGGGGCCCAAAACTGGACGCAATACTCCAGATGTGGCCTCAGCAGTGCCAAATAAAGGGGAATAATCACTTCCCTCAATCTGCTGGCAATGCTCCTACTAATGCAGCCTAATATGCCATTAGCCTTCCTGGCAACAAGGGCACAATGTTGACTCATATCCAGCTTCTCGTCCACTGTATTCCCTAGGTTCTTTTCTGCAGAACTGCCACTTAGCCAGTCGGTCCCCAGCCTGTAGCAGTGCATGGGATTCTTCCATCCTAAGTGCAGGACTCTGCACTTGTCCTTGTTGAACCTCATCAGATTTCTTTTGGCCTAATCATCCAATTTGTCTAGATGACTCTGGACCCTAACCCTACCCTCCAGATTATCTACCTCTCCCCCCAGCTTAGTGTCATATGTGAACTTGCTGAGGGTGCAATTCATCCCATCATCTGGATCATTAATGAAGATATTGAACTAACCGGCCACAGGACAGACCCCCGGAACACTCCACCTGACACTGGCTGCCAACTAGACATTGAGCCATTGATCACTACCATTGAGCCCTACAATCTAGCCAGCTTTCTATCTACCTTTAGTTCATTCATCCAGCCCATACTTCTTTAACTTGCTGGCAGGAATACTGTGGGAGACCGTATCAAAAGCTTTGCTAAAGTCAAGATCTATCACGTCCACCACTTTCCCCATATCCCCCACAGCGCCAGTTATCTCATCATAGAAGGCAATCAGGTTGGTCAGGTATGACTTGCCCTTGATGAATCCATGTTGACTGTTCCTGATCACCTTCCTCTCCTCCAAGTGCTTCAAAATGGATTCCTTGAGGACCTGCTCCATGATATTTCCAGGGACTGAGGTGAGGCTGACCAGTCTGTAGTTCCCCGGGTTCTCCTTCTTCCCTCTTTTAAAGATGTGCACTATATTTGCCTTTTTCCAATAGTCCGGGACCTCCCCCAATCACCACGAGTTTTCAAAGATAATGGCCAATGGCTCTGCAATCACATCAGCCAACTTCTTCAGCACCCTCGGATGCATTAGATCTGGCCCCATGGACTTGTGCATGTCCAGCTTTTCTGAATAGTCCTTAACCTGTTCTTTTAACTTCCTCCCCATACTGTGCTGCCCAGTGCAGCAGTCTGGGAGCTGACCTTGTCTGTGAAGACCAAGGCAAAAAAAGCATTGAGTACATTAGCTTTTTCCACATAATCTGTCACTAGGTTGCCTTCCCCATTCAGTAAGGGGCCCACACTTTCCCTGACCTTCTTCTTGTTGCTAACATACCTGTAGAAACCCTTCTCGTTACCCTTCACATCCCTTGCTAGCTTCAACTCCAGTTGTGCTTTGGCCTTCTTGATTACATCCTTGCATGCTCGAGCAATATTTTTATACTCCTCCCTAGTCATCTGTTGAAGTTTCCACTTCTTGAAAGCTTCCTTTTCGTGTTTAAGCTCACCGAAGATTTCACTGTTAAGTCAAGCTCGTCGCCTGCCATATTTGCTATTCTTTCTGCACATCGGGATGGTTTGTTCCTGCGCCCTCAATAAGGCTTTAAAATCCAGCCAGCTCTCCTGGACTCCTTTCTCCCTTGTATTAGCCTCCCAGGGGATCCTGCCCATCAGTTCCCCGAGGGAGTCAAATTCTGCTTTTCTAAGTCTATAGCTCTGTGTGGTTTGAGTCTCAGCTAATCAGGAGACCATCTCTTTTTCTGGGACACATTTCTGCAAGCTGCTATAAGCTAAGGCACTTTGGCTATAGCCTCCGGTACTGATTGCCAAGGGGCAGCTGGCAGGTTTGTGTTTTTCCTTATGCTTGTGTGGCAGAGCTAGGTCATGCATGTAGACTAGGCACGTCACTTCCCCTCTCTGTACCTCTGTGTCTTCTCCCACCCTTCGTCTGGTCTATTAGGACTTGAAGCTCTTTGGGGCAGGGACTGTCTTTTCCTGAGTGCATGACTACACTTTGAGGTAGAAGTGTAATTTCCAGTTAGAGGGGATGGACCTGCACCAGCTCCGATTGGGCTAGTGCCCTAAAAATAGTTGCAGCCACAGCAACACGAGCAGCTAGCCTGCCCAAGTCTGTACCCGTCCGAGATGCTAGGCACATCCTCGGCCGTCAGTCCCTCCCTCCCCTCACACTGCCACAGGTACACTGCTATTTAAGCCCACTAGCTTGGTCAGTGCTAGCGCGGGTACGTCTCCTCAAGATGGGCGTTACGCCTAGGGTAGGTCTACACATTTTGAGCTTGGGTTGTATGTACAGCACCAAGCACAAAGAGGCCCTGATCTCAGTTGGGCATTACTGTAATACAAATAATAAATAACATCTAGCAACGTGAACACTTAGCAGATTGCAGGCAAGAGACGTGTTTTATAGGGGGAAGGCTAATTAATATTTATAAATGAGATTTTTTGTTGAATGGGATCTGGGTGTACATATGATTAATAATTATTATCAGCCCTATAATCAAGGGACATATTTCCCTGTCTTTCCAAACTGCTCAGATCATGACGGGATCCCACTTTGCTAGGTGTACTTTAGTGCTCCATTTTGCCGGGTGAGTGATGAACGCCTCTGAAATAGTCCACGCGCCCATGGCTATAAACCTTTTAGCAGTTACAATTTTTAACAAATCATAGAATCTCTATTATGGCCACCACGGCCGCCACCTTAACCCTCTGCGCTGCTTAATACACTGTAAAACGTCTCCACGAAGGACCATTTCCATGGAAACAGTCCATTAAAAATGAATTTTATATCTTATGTTTTCTATAAATGGACAGCTTACTTACTGGTCTTTTACTGTCGCACTTTGCTGGAACGGCTTCTAGTTTCACCCCAGTTAAGTCTCCTATCGTTGGAAACAGCACGTTTTTTTTAATGGTCGTTATAAAAGTTCAGCTTATCGTTAGAGGTTGATGCAGTAGGCACTGGAGGATTCCAGAGTGAAAAGGAGGTTTGGGAATGGAAATTATATCCAGCACACAAAGGACCTAACCCGTCACAGTGCTCCTCCGCATGTCTCGCCCTCGGTTTCATTAACAGCTGCATGTGCTCATCACCTCTACATGGAAGGCCAGCATGGGTTATGCTACCTGTGCCCTTGTCATGGCAGGAAGCACAGGAAGGTTGTATTCTGAAGTGTCCCTAGCCTCTGTTTGCCAGAAGCTGGGAATGAGCGACAGGGGATGGAGCACGTGATGATTATCTGTTCTGTTCGTTCCCTCTGGGGCACCTGGCACTGGCCACTGTCGGCCGACAGGATACTGAGATGGCCCATTGGTCTGACCCAGTATGGCCGTTCTTATGTATTTACTAGGGAAAAAAATCATTTTTAACAGAAAAAAAAGGCTCTTTGAGAAAACTTGGCAAATAGAATTTCTGTTTGTTGATCTATTTTTTTCAAAGGAAAATTGACGAAACTGAAATAAAAAAAGTTGCTTTCAACAACTTTTTCCTCAGAGGGGCAGGAGATAAAATAAAACATTTCCCAACAGGCTGTGGGGGTCACTTGTTCTCTCCCAAAGAAGAGCTCTGCCCCTGCTGTTCATGTGAGTGAGTTTCTGGGAAGGTTTCGTCTGTCTTTGGCAGTTATATGATTTTTATTATTCTAGGACCTCAGCACCTCACCATCTTTAACATATTTATCCTCACAGCATCCCTGTGAGGTAGGACAGGGCTCCTATCCCTATTTTACACGTAGGGAAACTGAGGCACAGAACAAGTGACTTATACAAGGTCACACAGGAAGCCTGTGGCAGAGCAGGAACTTGACCTCTGTCTTCGGGTATGTCTACACTACGAAATTAAATCGATTTAATAGAAGTCAATTTTTAGAAATCGATTTTATACAGTCGATTGTGTATGTTCCCACTAAGCGCATTAAGTTGGCGGAGTGTGTCCTCACTACCGTGGCTAGCATCGACTTATGGAGTGATGTACAGTGGGTAACTATCCCACAGTTCCCACAGTCTCCACCGCCCATTGGAATTCTGGGTTAAGCTCCCAATGCCTGATGGGGCAAAAACATTGTCACAGGTGGTTTTGGGTACATGTCGTCAGTCGCCCCTCCCTCCATGAAAGCAATGGCTGTCAATCGTTTTGCGCCTTTTTTCCTGGGTTATCCATGCAGACACCATACCACAGCAAGCATGGAGCCCGCTCAGCTCACTGTCATGCACATTAAAAGCTCGCTGGCGCTGTTTGCTGACTAGGTCAGACCTCAGCGCAACCAACATTCCCATTGTTATTGCTCCTTGCTGTGTGCTCCGTAATATCTGTGAGAGTAAGGGGGAGGACATTTATGGCGGGGTGGGAGGTTGAGGCAAATCGCCTGGCATCCAATTTTGAGCAGCCAGACACCAGGGCGATTAGAAGAGCACAGCAAGGCGCGCTGCGCATCAGAGAGGCTTTGAAAACCAGTTTCATGACTGGCCAGGCTGCAACGTGACAGTTGTGTGTGTTTCTCCTTGATGCAAACCCGCCCCCTTTGTTGATTTTAATTCCCTGTAAGCCAACCACCCTCCCCCCTTCGAAATAAAGTAACTATTGTTTTGAAACCATGCATTCTTTCTTTACTAATTAAAAAACAATGAGATAACGGACGAGGTAGACGAGGTGAGGTGGGGGAAGAGGGAAGGACACGGCCACATTGCTTATTGTAGCCACACTAAAAATCAGACTGTTTGAATGACAGCGTTCTGTTGCTTGGGCCATCCTCTGGAGTGAAGTGACTGGGTGCCTGAGCCTCCCCCCACATTCTTGGGCGTCTGGGTGAGGGCTATGGAACATGGGGAGGAGGGTAGGTGGTTATACAGTGGATATAGGTCTGTGCTCTTGCTGGCTTTCCTCAGCATCGCGTCCTGCCTCTGCTCTTTGCACTCACTTAATTCTTTCCTAGCCTCTGCCACTGAATGCCTCCATGCATTAAGCTGTGCCCTATCAGTGCGGGAGGACTGCCTGAGATCGGAAAACATGTCATCGTGAGTGCGTTTTTTCCACCTTCTAATCTGCAATAACCTCAGGGACGGAGATGATAGGGGGAGGGTAGAAACATTCTACGCTCTACGATTCTGGGGGGACTGCATGGTCACCTGTGCTGCTGAGTGCTGCTGAATTCGCCACGCTGACCAAACAGGAAATTAAATTCAAAAGTTCCCGGAGCTTTTCCTGTGTACCTGGCTAGTGCATCGGAGTTCAAAGTGCTGTCCAGAGCAGTCACATTGGAGCACTCTGGGATAGCTCCCGGAGGCCAGTACTGTCGATTTGCGTCCACACTACCCCAAATTCGACCCAGCAAGGTCGATTTTAGTGCCAATCCCCTCGTCAGGGGAGGAGTACAGAAATCGATTTTAAGAGCCCTTTAAGTTGACAGAACAGGGTTGGTTGTGTGGACACTTTCATTTTAAAATCGACCTAATGCGGCTAAATTTGACCTAACCCCATAGTGTAGACCAGGCCTTCCATGTCCCAGGTTAGCATCCTAACCACTGGCTCATCCTTCTTCTTGTTTAGAAGGTCCCTGCCTTCTCCTGATAGCCTGGAGATGGGTTCTTGCAGTTCAGAGCTATTCTGAGCCAATCACACTGTGAGGATGGACTCTCATTCTAATAAGGGTCTCATACCCTGCCCCTCTCTCTCTGCTATCTGAGCAGCATGAAGTGCCCCTTGGGGCAGGGAATTCCAGAATTTGATAATACTCTGCCTGCCTAACTATTTCCTTAAACTTGCTCTAAATTCATCACTTATTAATCTCAACGTGAATTTCTTTCTAAAGGCCAGACCTGTTGCCTTTAGATTTAAGTCAACAGGAGCTTTCCTATGGCCTTCAGTGGGCATTGGGTCAGGTCACAAGTCATTAACTCTGCCCAGTAAGCACTGTTTCATTTACAATATGTGCATCCAGTAACCCCCTGTGATTATCAACTCCTCTACAGTGATAGTTCAATGGGTGTGTCTCATGTACTTAGTTCTGCTTCCTGGCATGCAGACAAGTATTGCTGTGTTCTCTTAAGACTCACTTCATCGCCACACATCACAGAAGTAAGAGACAAAAAGTAACAGGAGATCTATGCCAAGCAGATCCTCTTGTATCAGGGGAGGGAGAGGAAGAGGAAACCTCATGAAGTTATAAGAATGGCCATATCAGGTCAGCCCTATAGTCCATCTAGCCCAGTATCCTGACCATCTTGGCTAATAGCCATTAACCTAGTCTCCGTGAGCGTATCTAACTCCTTTTTGAACCCAGTTATACTTCTGGCCTTCACAACATCCACTGGCAAGGAGTTCCACAGGTTGACTGGGCACTGTGTGAAGTAATTCCTTATGTTTGTTTTAAACTTGCTGTCTATTAATTTCATTGAGTGATCCTTGGCTCTTGCCTTATGTGAAGGGGTAAATAACACTTCCCTATTCACTGTCTCTACACCATTCATGATTTTATCATATCCCCTCCTAGTCGTCTCTTTTCCAAGCTGAACAATCTATGTCTTTTTAATCTCTCCTCATACGGAAGGTTGGTTTTACCCCTAATCATTTGTGTTGCCTTTCTCTGTACCTTTTTCAAGTCTAATATATCTTTTTTGAGATGGAAATCAGAACTGAATGCAGTATTCAAGATGTGGGCGTACCATGGATTTATATGAAGGCATTATGATATTTTCTGTCTTATTATCTATCCCTTTCCTAATGGCTCCTAACATTCTGTTCGCTTTTTTGACTACCGCTGCACATTGAGTGGATGTTTTCAGAGAACTACCCACAATTACTCCAAGATCTCTTTCTTGAGCGGTAACAGCTAATTTAGCCCCCATCATTTTGTATGTATAACTGGAATTATTTTTTCCAATGTGCCTTACTATGCACTTATCCACAGTGAATTTCATCTACCATTTTGTTGCCTACTCACCCAATGTTGTGAGATCCCTTTGTCATCATCACAGAAATGTAGGGCTCTCTTTGCAGTCAGCTTTGGACTTATGTCCACTAAGGAAGATTCTATACAGATCTAATTTATCTGGAAAGTGCTTAGATATAACAGTGACGGGGCAACAGAAACAGTCAGGAAGGATGGAAGAGTCCTGCACTGGCTGGTGGTCAGACTAGATGACCCAATAACCCTCACTGAAGACTGGACTAAATGGCCTGTTAGAGTTTTAGCTCTCTGTTGATAAGACCACTTAGTCCAACCCGCAGCTAGTGCAGAATTATTCCCCACTATCCATCCACTTTAGATGTTCATAGAGCCCCGCTGCTTCAGCATCTCCCTTCTATACACAATAAGAACATAAGAACAGCCTTACTGGGTCAGACCAGTGGTCCATCTAGCCCAGCGTACTGTCGAATGTTCCTTGGCAGAGCTGCTTTATTTCTTCCCCCATGGTAGGAAACTTTGCCGTGCCAATCGGCAATTACTTCTGCAGGAACCAGAGCAGCATACGGACCCTGTCTGAAGCCACCTGCCTGCAGGAGACACACTCTTGCATCTTCGGTTACCCTCAGTAGTGTGATTTCAGCTTCAATCCCCCCTGCCTGTGGAAAACAGAGCCAGTATTCAGAATAATGTCCCTAGGCATGTGTAGTGATCCCCTTCTGAAACCACTAGACCCTTTGTCCCATCTTGCACCATCCCCTCTTTGGGCCGAACTCACCATGGTTAGTGCTCTGGTTCTCCTGAGTGCTTGCCAAGGGAACGTGAGAAAGAGGTGTATGCAACTTTTATGATTCAAGGCTGTGAGTGCACCCACAATAACAACTGTGTATTATTTCTTTTGTTTCTGCAGATGTGCTCTTGAGGGCCTGCTTCTACACACCAGCTGAGATGCTGCTTCAGATAAGGAGGTGAACGAGGAGGACATGTTTCACGAAGTGCTGCCATCGTCTGGTCAGGCCAATAGTGAGCACAGAGCCTGGAGAGAGACAATAAACTTAGAAAAGCTAGAAATGGATAGCCAGGAGAGGAGACAAGGGCTGGAACAGATAATAGAGTGTCAGGAGCAGATGATAAAGCTCCTGGAGGACCCAACAGAGACGCTCAGGTCCCTGATTGCACTGCAGTTGGAACACAGGTGTGCTCAACTCCCCTGCAGTGTATACAAGAACTGCGTTCCATGGTTTCCACAAACTCCCCACATACATTCCTCACATGTTCCTGGCCCGTTACAGTAGCCCTTGCACTCCATCCCTAGGCCATAACAACAGCTGGACTGACACACAGATGTGAGATCCTCATTTCAGAGAGTGGTGCTCAGTGCCAGGTCCCTTGTAAGAAATGTTACATGTGAATTGTTGTTTAATAAAAATTTAGTCTTACAAATACAATGATTCTTTATGTGTGACTGTAGCAAGGGGGGCATGGTCTCCCTTCCTGACAGATGGGGATAGAGCCGTGAGCACCCCTTGGTGGGCAGAACTGGGATACCCGCGGCTACCCCACCGGAAGCAGGCACAGGAACTATAAATGGCCGGCCCTCTTGCTCAGTTATGGTAGAGCTGCCAGAGGAGCAGGATGTCTCTCTCCCGCTGTTGGAGCCCAGACCTGACGGAGGCTGCTACAGTGCCAGAGACTCGGAGGGACTGCCGGAGCTGCCGGACACCAAGGAGCTGTTGGGGCTGCCACTTGCTGTTTACCCGAGCGAGACCGATGACAACCCCGGAACCCAGGTACTCCCGGACTGGGAGGGTAGGAAGGAGCCCAGGGAAGCTGAATAGGGTTTGGCTGTGTGAGTGATTGCAAGCCGGCCAGAGTGTTGTGGTCAGATTTCCCCACTGACCCAGTGGTGGATCACTCCACCACTGTTAGGGCCCTGGGCTGGGACACATTGGAGTGGGAGGGCCTGCATCCCCCTATCCCCTGCCACCCCACCATCAGGAGTGGCAGCCTCCCCTCTTTGTGGTCAGGAGGCCTGCATTGGTCTGTCACCCGCCTGAACTAGGGCGCCAGATGGTTTGCTGACTCTCACACCAGAGAGCTAAACTCCCCTAGACTGAACTGACTGCTGCCCTGCCCTGACGGAGGGCCCCGGGCGAATAGACTCTCTGCTGCTCTGCCTGACTGACTGCAGGTCAGAGCCCCTGTTGGATTACTGCCCCGCCCGATTGAGGGCCCGGGCAGATAGACTCCTTGCGGCTCCCCCAGACCCCTGGCCAGAGCCATTAACTGTGTGTCGCCCCACCCTGATTGAGGGCTCCGGGCCTATAGATTTATTGCAGCTCGGCCTGACTGCAGGCCTGGGACACTAACTGTGAGCCTGAGCACTCCGGAAGTGTCGTAGCGAGGGGGCGTGGTCTCCCGCCCTGACCGATGAGGAGAGAGCTGCGACTGCCTTACTGTGACCTACTCAGGGTGGTTGCAAGAAAAATTCATGCACTGGGGCATTCAGCAAATTTGCAGACTACAATTAACACTGAGACAGGAATCAATACAAGGGTCCTTCCAGGTGGCAAGTAAGTAATGCCTGGCTGAATGCATTAGAGAAACACACATTATTAGGGCTCACTGTGAAAATGCTGCTTCAAAGCCTCCCTGATTCGAATAGCCCCCCGTTGAGCCCCTCTAATAGCTCTGGCATCTGGCTGTTAAAATCTGCCACCAGGCAATCCACCTCAACCCACCCTTGGGGAAACTGTTCCCCATTTGCTTCACAAATGTTATGCAGAGCACGACAGGCTGCTTTGACCATGGGAATATTTTCCTAACTGAGGTCTAACCTGCCAAAAAGGCGGCACCAGCAACCCTTTAATCTGCCAAACACACGTTCGATGGTCATTCTGCACTTGCTGAACCTGTTGTTGAAGTGATCGTTGCTGATGTCAAGGTTTCTGGTGTAAGGCTTCATTAACCACAGGAGTAAGGGGTCAGTTGGGACTCCGAGGATCACTATGGGCATTTCCACATCCTCTATTGGAATCTTCTAGTCTGGAAAGAAAGTCCCTGCATGCAGCTTTCTCTACAGGCCAGTGTTCCTGAAGAGGCATGCAGCAGGCACCTTCCCTGACCACCCCGCACTGATGTCAGTAAATCAATCACAGTGATCCACCAGTGCCTGCAATACCACAGAAAAGTAGCCCTTTCTCTTGATGTACTCTGTGATCTGATGGTCTGGGGCCAAAGTCGGATATGCGTGCTATCTGTCACCCCACCGCAGTTATTAATCCCATTGCCGCAAATCCCCACAGTGGACTTCCCAACTCCAGACTGATTTGTGAATGACTGGTAGCAGTCTAGAGTTGCCAGTTTCCACATATGCTTGTTTTCCGAGCCCATTAGTGATGGCCCACTGTATGCAGCTGCTCCGTGAATGCCACCATCAATCTTGAATTGTTTCTTTCCATGGCACACAGCAGGGCAGGCAGCATGGATTCCTGTTCTTAACTTGGGAGCTGTGCAGGATCCATGCTTTCAGGCAGAGATGGTGGGCACAAAGTTTACAGGGACAATTGAAAAATGACTCAAAACATAGTCGGAAGGCCTTGGAATTATGGGACAGAGAAAACTGCATCATGGGTCAGTGATCCCTCTCCCATGATGCACTTTTATTTGTTCCCAGAACTCCTAGCTGCAGAAAGTGGTGATTTGCACAGTGGGATAGCTACCCATGGTGCACTGCTCTCCCTTTTGGTGCTGGAGCAGCAACTGTGGATGCGCTCCACTGACACAAGAGCGTTTTGTGAACATGCATGTAGGGCAGTCGAGACTCACCTGGCATGGTGCCTCCTGCTGGTTGTCCAGGGAATTAGCTCTTTTCCAGTCCAAAGCGCCCTCTGCAGGCTGGTGTCTCACCTGCTTTACGACCCATGTTTCCCTCCCGGACCACAGTGCCCCTTACCTGGGGTTCTGCCCACCACTGTACCCCCAAACTCTGGGTCTTCCCTCCCAGGGGAACCCCCAACCCTCTATCCCCACCTTGCCTCAGTGGTTACCGCCAGTCATCATCCAGCCCCCACTCACTGGGGCAAACTGCAATCCCTCATGGCCACTCATCACTGATAAGGGGAGGTTGGACCTGCTGCCTTTGCCTATCCCCGGGTTGCACCTCTGCAACCCCAGTACCTGCTTTGGCCTTAACCAAGTCCTTAATCTGGGGAGTTGCCAGGCTGGAGCTCCCCAGCTCCTTTGCCCTTCCCCAGCATGGCTCAGCCTCAGGTACCCTGCTCATCTCCCAGGCAGCCCAGTCCTTCTCTCCAGCGAGAGAGAGAGACTCTGACCCAGCTCCGCCCTCAGCCCTTTTATCAGGGCCAGCTATGGCCTGAATGGCGAAGCGGTCACAGCTGCAGCCGCACCCAATCAGCAACTGCCCCGCTACAATGCACAAGTGATGTAATTACAGCGGTTTATGATGGTTGATGTAACTTAAGTCAACTTAAGTAGTGTAGATAGGGCCTAACACTGAGAGTGTTGCAACAGAGAATTTGGAGATGAGGTGGATTTTCCATCCTGAGCGTCTTCACATCAGGACTGGCTGCCTTTCTAAAAGACGTAGCTCAGATACAAGGTAGGGGCTTGACACAGGAGTTACTGGGTGAGGTTTTCTGGCCTGTGCAGTGGAGGAGCTCAGATGAGATGATCACGATGATCCCTTATGGCTTTCAGTTTTGTGCATCTACCTTATCCAATGTCCAGTATGAAATATCCACTGCTGAATCTCTTCCCATTACTTCTAACTGAACCATCCTGAGACTGCATGCTCCATAGTGTCTGAGACTGTCTAATTCAATAGTAAACCTGGCTCTGTACTAGGTATTCGCAGCATTTCACCTCAGTTTACATTTCAAATCACACTTCAACACATCTTAGTCAAATGAGAACTCCGTGTGTCTGCAGGCAGAATGGATTATTCAGCTTGTTTGAAATACAAACCATGAGCTGTGGTAACACAAGGGTACATTTTTTTCCTTTTATATGGGTTTTGTTCCTGTCTCCATAGCCTAACACGCCCCCGGTAAGCTCTGGGCGAGTTGTTTTACCATTTCAAAAGCATGTTCGGAAACACTTCTGGGGAATTAATAACCAAATGGTGCCGCAGCTCCAGAGACATTTTTAAAATCATCACGGGGTGGGCAGAACGCTGTAGAAATTAACTAACGAACCTGAGGCAGCGACGTTGAGGATTAATACTGTGCAATTATTAAAAAGTAAATATTCATGCACACTTATCCGGCACTCACTGGGAAAACCTCAAAGCAGCCAATCTCCAGCAAGGGGTGGGGCTACAGAGAAGCCTGAACATTGACTACGACTATCTATCCGTGGACCCCATCACAAGAGATGACCCGTGTCTGCCGATAGTGAGGGAGCAGAGTGAGGGCAGCCAGCTTCAACAGTGTTACTGAGCATGCTCAGCAAGTTGCGGGGAGAGGGGGGATCCTGTGACCTGCATGCCTGCCCCCCACATCGCCTCCAGGTTAAAAAATTTCCAGCGGAACATTTTCTCACTGGAAAATGCCGGTTTGACTCACTTGAATCATCTCATGGGCATGTATTGGATGTATTGCGATTTTCAGCAGAAAATGAAATGGTTCATTTTGCTAAGACTGAAATATTTTCTTTCAGCCTTATTGAAATGGCAATATCGTGGTGGGTGGGAGTTGTACTTTTTGGTGAATTTATCCTCACAGCAGTATTGTGCTATTATCCCTATCGCACAGAGAGGGAATTAAAGTCCAGAGAGAACAAGAGACTTGCCCAGTGTCTCGGAGAGGCCCTGTGGTGGAGCAGGGAATTGTATCTCAGTCTCTAAACTCACAGGCTAATCCCCTAACCACTGGACCATCCTTCCTCCTTCTTGAATAGCTGATTACTAGCACATTGATTATATTCCTCACCTCAGACTTTTTTTTAAACAGGGATTTAAGGCAGATTTAGTGGTGGTGAATATTCCACTGGCTCCTTCAGGTAGTTTCTATTATTATTATTATGTAAATTGTGTGATGGTAGTAGAGGCCTCTCCAAGGATCAGGGCCCTGTTGTGCCAGGCGCTGTTGAAACACATAGGCAGACAGTCCCTGCTCTGAAGAGGTCCCACTGAAGTTAGGAGTGCTCAGAACCTCACACGGTCAGGGCCATAAAAAGAATGGCCTGAAAAGAATAAAAACTTCATAAAATGCTGCACTGAAGAACAGCGACACTCACTGCATTGAGCTAATCCCTGTTTCCTCTTCTTTAACTTCCCTGTTAACTGGCCATAGCCACGAAGTTCATATCAAATAGCTGATTCTATTGAATAGCTGGCTAAGCACCAGTTAATCCCTTGGCGCTGGCTGACAGCACCCTAGTATGGTGAAACTTTCCTAGTCCTGTTCTAGTTAAGGTGCCATCAATGCCATTCACAATAGATAAGATCAGGGCTCATGTGTGGTCCTCAGTCCTTCAGAGAGTCGAAGGGCACAGCCAGATCTTAACGCTGGCATTACGTAGAGTTTAAATGCAGGGCCTGATTCCATTGAATGCACTCTTTAACACAACACTGAGCTGAACAGCACTTGGACCTAATTGCACTTGAGTGTATTCGCTGTTCAAAAAAAGGTGTTTCCTATACTGCACCTCCTGCTACTGATTTGCTTGTTATTTTAATGTGTTTATGGCCACAGGGTGCACATACTCTCCACTGTGAGTGAGGGGTGGAGCATAGAAGAACTCAGAGAGGGTCCACGCTTCCAAGACAGCACAGTTGGGATGAGGCAGAGAGGATACAGCATGCGCCCCCACTTGCTTGCCTCTTCCACAGGCCAACGCATGGAGAGCAAGGGGTGTGTGTGTGGAGAAATGGCCCGTCCCCTCCTTCCCCACTTGCTTCCTGGGGGAGCATTTGGTGTTGACCCCGGCACCCTCCCCTGTGCCAGTCCCCTGAGCTTAGATCTACATCACCCGACTGCAGCTGGGAGAAAATTCCTGGAGCACGCAGACCATGTGAAGACGTGTTATCCCCTATACTCTGCATTACTCCTTCAGGCAGGGGAATGCCCTGTGGGGTGAGATGTGTAATCACTGCCCTGTACACAGAACTAGGAGCTAGCGAGAAGCGCCTTCAGAATTCGTCTGAAGGCACGTGAACAATGTGTGCCCTTGGGCTCCCATGGGAAACTGAAACTCTTTTCTGCAGCTGAGCTGGAGGGGAGGAATAACCCTCTAAGATTTAATGCGCGCCTGTGGCAGGGTGTGCATACCCCACACTAGTCAGGAAAGGGTTAACCCCACACTATGGGCAGAGGAAGTCCTGCCCCTCAGACCATGCTGGGCATGCTAGTATAAAGGAGAGCAGCCCAGCTCCATCCAGGATGACCACCAAAGAGGAAAGATGCTTGGTGGAGGCTCGCTCCCAGAAGCTGTTATGGCCCTTGCCTGTGAGAGCCGGAGATCCCGAGACCCAGACAGGAGACCTGTCGCCAACAGCTGACCAGCTAGAACTGGAGTCCCAGGAGCCCTGAGACCCCAATGTCATAGGGACTACAACTTCAGGCAGTATGGTTGGAAGTGGCCAAGGGAGGTGCAGTGAGTGGTATCTCCCACCTGGGTAAAGTCAGGATGTTGTGGCTAGATTCCACACTGAGCCAGTGGTGAACCACTCCTCCATTGTTAGGACCCTGGGCTAGGACCGGGTGGAGTCAGGTGGGTCCTGGTCCCCCTACCCCAGCTGCCACCCTCACTGTGGTGGTGGCCTCCAGATCTGGCCACTAGGTCTTGAAGCGCAACACTCAAGGGTGGCCCTATTGTCTCAGGTCACTAAGCCGTGCAGCCCTGCACTCGAGGGAGGCCCTCTTGTTTTGGGCCATTAGTCCATGCAGCCCAGAACCTAAGGGTAGCTGCTTTGACTCTGGCTATTGTGCTGCACTGTCTTGAGTCCCAGGACAGTCTGGTAGACTGTAACCACGGTGTCACCAAACCCACGATCCACCCCAAACAGGTCCCCAGGGGCAGCCAACATAGTGCCTGCATCATTCCACCTCTCAGACCCATCCCAGGAACTAGCTTGTAGACCTAGAATTGAGCTTAACAGGAAGCCCATTGACAGATTACACTCAATGGACACAGGATATTGACAAAGCAGGAGCTAGAATGGAACGACCTGGGGACCAATCCTGCAGGTGGCTGCTGAGCGCCTTGTATTCCAATTTCTCTCTGTGCCTCAGCTCCCCGTCTTTACTACGTGCTGTAACAATCGAGAATTATTATCTATAAATGGGGATAATCGGCATGGGCGCTGGTTGTTTCAGGTTTGTAATGGCTTACATCCCTGGGGAAATCACTGTACTCTAACTGCCCTACCACCCGTTGTCCAGCCGCTCTCTTCCCCCGTCAGTGTCGTATCTCAGCACCAGAGCAGCATTGTTATCCCAATTTATAAATAATCATTCTTGGCTTTCACCGCACAGAGTGAAGACAGGGAACCGAGGCAGAGAGCCAATGGAATGGAACATGTTCCGCTGATCCAACATATTTCTTTGGGAATCATGGTTAGGAGTGGGCCAGGAACTGGGTTTTCAGTTTGCCAGCAGTTCAAGAAAAAAATATTGATTTGATCCAAACCAAAGCAGAAAACTCTGAAAAAATTTGGCAAATCAAAGAATCCATTTCAAGTCACATAAAACATGTTGTTTGAGCCAAAACATTTTATTTCCAGACTTTTTAGAGTCACAAAATAACAAAAAGAACAGGAGCACTTGTGGCACCTTAGGGACTAACAAATTTATTTGAGCATAAGCTTTTGTGGGCTGGAACCCACTTCATTGGATGCATAGAATGAAACATATAATAAGGAGATATACACATACAGAGAACATGAAAAGGTGGGAGTTCCCCTACCAGCTCTAAGAGGCTAATTAATTAAGATGAGCTATTGCCAGCAGGAGAAAAAAAACTTTTGTAGTGATAATCAAGATGGCCTATTCCAGACAGTTGACAAGAAGGTGTGAGGATAGTTAACATGGGGAAATAGATTCAATGTATGTAATGGCTCAGCCATTCCCAGACTTTATTTAAGCCTAAATTGATGGCTTCAAAAACAGACTCCAATGAGAAACTGCTGAACTTGAATTAATATGCAAACTAGAGACCATCAATTTAGGCTTAAATAAAGACTGGAAATGGCTGAGCCATTACACACATTGAATCTATTTCCCCATGTTAAGTATCCTCACATCTTCTTGTCAAACTGTCTTAAATGGGCTATCTTGATTATCACTACAAACATTTTCTTTCACCTGCTGGCAAAAGCTCATCTTAATTAATTAGCCTCTTAGAGAAGGTAGGGGAACTCCCACCTTTTCATGTTCTCTGTATGTATATATCTACTTACTATATGTTCCATCCTATGCATCCGATGAAGTGGGTTTTAGCCCATGAAAGCTCAAATAAATGTGTTAGTCCCTAAGGTGCCACAAGTACTCCTGTTCTTTTTGCGAATACAGACTAACTCGGCTGCTGCTCTGAAACAGAGTAACAAGGAATAGAAGGTGGTGTCCAGCTTCTGACTTTCAGCCTAGGGCACTCACATGAGAGATACACATTCAAATCTCCCTTGTAGAGCAGGGATTTGAACCCATCCTCCCCACAACTAACATGTGCCTTCATTGGTAGACTGCCGGCTATTCTGGCAGTGAGCCTTTGTGTTCTCACGCGCTTTTCTGCCCAAAGCTATTTGGCCAATTCCAGTCAAATTTGCAAAGAATTTCAGGTTGACCTGAAAGTGCCTTTTTTGGTGATTAAACTATTTTTCCAAAAAACATTCACCCAGCTCCAATCATGACGCTTACACTGCTAGATTCCCTTCTACAATCTTCTTCCCACTTCTTTTTCTGCCCTTATTACTGTTGTCCCATCTCCTTCCAACCACTGTATATTTTTTTTAATTTATCTGCTCTCGTGGGGACAAGCTGTTCTATTACAGCCTTGATTCTCTGCTATCATAAAGATTTCTAATTTCCTCCCTACCGCCCCCTTTGAACGCTAAATCAATAGGAATGAAAATTGCTGCTTTTTTTTAAAAATGTATTTGTCTACTTAAGTGTGTGAACCTAGAGGGAGGTAAAATATCTTTGGCCTTTGTTTATTAAACATTGAATTGAGAAGGAGAAGGGGCTTCATCTATCGATCATCTGGCCTAAATTACAATTGACTGCAGTCTATTATTATGTTGCCTCTGAAATTACACCTGGCTCCTTGTTCCCAGAAGGGCCATATATCCAAGAGACAGACTTCAAGAGCATCCAGAAACTGGCCCCCCTGCTTCGTCTTCTGCTGACATGCATTAATGGGAGTTTTGGCACCCCTTGCCAGAGGACATCACTGCCTTCTTGCCTCCCCGCTCATCTTCAAGGAGACGGGCACATGCTTAGAAAAGGAACCATTTTAGGATCAGGTGCTGAATTATGCCCCAATTACATCAGGCATATCAGGTCATTGGAAAGTTAGGGGTTTGGTCCAGGAAGGTGCCATGTACCCCCATATCTTACTGATCTTGCCAGGAGTTGAAACTGCTCACTGCCTCTCAGGATTACATCCTAACTTTACTTTGATTATTTTTCTTTAAGCACAGTCTGTAATTATATTTGCAGTTGTATGATGCAGCAACTAGAGGCCTGTATTCTGCATATAGTTCCAGACAGGATGTGGTCCCTGGTAAACAAAGGAGACAGAGCTAGGACTGAAGTTGCATGGAAGCCTGTTTGTTTGGGCATCTCATTATTTTTTTTTAATTTACTCTACCTGTTTAAGAAAGATTGTGATCCTACGTGTCATGATACGGTCTATCATCATCCTTTACAGACAGGAGATCTAGATTCTAATCCACTGTCATTGCTCACTTCCTCAGTTTCCCTGTAGCGAGGAGGCGTGAGCTCCCTCAGAGGCAGATGCGGAGGGAACACTGCACGCCGCCTGGTGGGAGGAACCAGGAGGGCCAGAAGCAGAGGGGCAGGACAGGAAGTATAAAAGGCCAGCCCAGCAGCTCAGTTGGGAGGGAGCTGCCGAGGGAGACAGATACTTCTTCTCCGCTGCTGGAGCAGGCCGCCAAGGAGAACCGCTGCTGCCCCGCGGACCTGCATGAGCTTCCAGAGAGCCCTGCCACTCCTGACGCTGAGGAACTGGTACCACTCTCCTTGGCGGTGTATACCAAGGACAGCCCCTGGACACAGGTACACATGAGGGGAGAGTAGGAAGCAGCCCAGGGGAAGCAGACTACTGTCTGGCTGTGGTGCTGCCGGAGACACGGTCAGTGTGTTGCGGGCGGATTCCCTGCTGACCCAGTGGCAGACCACTCTTCCACTGTTAGCGCCCTGGGCTGGGATGCAGTGGAGTGGGGTGGGCCCGCGTCCTCCTACCCCTGCCATCCCACCCCCGGGAGGTGGGGTTGCCAACTTTCCTATGGCACAGGGGTAGGCAACCTATGGCACACGGGCGGAAGGCGGCACACGAGCTGATTTTCAGTGGCACTCACACTGCCCGGGTCCTGGCCACCGGTCCGGGGGGCTCTGTATTTTAAATGAAGCTTCTTAAACATTTTAAAAACCTTATTTACTTTATATACAACAATAGTTTAGTTATATATTATAGATTTAGAAAGAGACCTTCTAAAAACGTTAACATGTATTACTGGCACGCGACACCTTAAATGAGAGTGAATAAATGAAGTCTCGGCACATCACCTCTGAAAGTTTGCCGACCCCTGCTATGGGACAAAACCAAACACCCGACACCTGCCCCACCCCTTCCCTAAGTCCCCACCCCCACTCACTACATTTCCCCTCCCTCGATGGCTCACTGTCCTCCACCCTCACTCACTTTCACTGGGCTGGGGTAGGAGGGGGTGAGGACTCCAGCTGGGGGGGGTGGGCTCTGGGGTGGGGCCAGGGATGAGGAGTTTGGGGTGTAGGAGGGGGCTCCAGTCTGGGAGGTGGGGCTGAGGGATTCAGAATGTGGGCGGGGGCTGCGGGTTGAGGCAGCGGGTTGGAATGCAAGAGGGGGTGAGGGCTCTGGGTGGGGCTGGGGATGAGGGGTTCAGGGTGCGGGAAGAGGGTTTGGGCGCAGAGGGGGTGAGGGCTCTGGGCTGGGGGTGCAGGATGAGGGGTTTGAGGTGGGGCCAGGGATGAGGGGTTCAGGATGTGGGAAGAGGGTTTGGGCGCAGAGGGGGTGAGGGCTCTGGGCTGGAGGTGCAGGATGAGGGGTTTGAGGTGGGGCCAGGGATGAGGGGTTTGAGGTGCAGGAGGGGACTTCAGGTTTGGGGGCAGCTCCGGGCTGGGGCAGGGGGTTGGGGCGTGAGCTTAACTCGGGCGGCTCTGGGTCAGCGATGCAGCGAGGCTAGCTAAGGCAGGCTGCCTGCCTGTCCTGACATCACGTTGCATGTGCCCCGGAAGCAGCCAGCAGGTCTGACACTAGTAGGCGGCGGGGGGAGGAGGCTCCCCACATTGACTGGAGCCACCAGGTTCCCTTTTCGACTGGGTGTTCTGGTGGAAAACCGGACACCTGGTCACCCTACTGGGTGGCAGTACTCCCCGTCAGGAGGCCTGTGCTCCTGAAGCACCTCCTGCTTGAGCCCCAAAGATGGTGGTTGGGGCTCATCCCCTGCCTAGCCCTAGAGACAGTGCTTGGGGCTACTGGTTACTGCCTGGTTACTGCCCTGACCTGCAGCAGGGATGGGCTCATGACTCAATACCACTCTGTCCTGACCGCCGGCCAGAGCCCAGACTGCTTGAAGGCCAGGGCCCATTGAGTACCACTAATTCCTCCTTTCTTTGTGTTGAGAGCACTCTAGCAGATCAGCCTGTGAGGGGGTATGGCCTTCCTCACAGGCGGAGAGGGGAGGACAGCCAGGCTCGTTTACTGTCCCCATTTGTGAATTAAATCACATATACCTGTGACAGAAGACACCCCTACACACGACTGTAATAATCTTTGCACAAGGTATTCTGTGTAAGATATTATTTAAAACTCACAATTTGCTAGTCAGTATTGTCCTGATAAAATATGTGTGGCATAGGGCTGTCGAGCAATTAAAAAAATTAATTGCGATTAATCACACTATTCAAAAAATTAATCACGCTGTTAAACAATAATAGAATACCATTTATTTAAATATTTTTGGATGTTTTCTACATTTTTGAATATATTGATCTGAATTACAAGACAGAGTATGAAGTGTACAGTGCTCACTTTATATTTATTTTTATTACAAATATTTGCACTGTAAAAAACAAAAGAAATAGTATTTTTCAATTCACCACATAGAAGTGCTGTAGTGCAGTCTCTTTATCATGAAAGTTGAACTTACAAAGGTAGAATTATGTCCAAAAAATAACTGCATTCAAAAATAAAACAATGTAAAACTTTAGAGCCGACAACTCCACTCAGTCCTACTTCAGCCAATTGCTCAGACAACCAAATTTGGTTACAATTTACAGGAGATAACGCTGCCGCTTCTTGCTTACAATGTCACCTGAAAGTGAGAACAGGCGTTCGCATGGCACTATTGTAGCCGGCGTCAGAAGATATTTACGTGCCAGATATGCTAAAGATTCATATGTCCCTTCGTGCTCCAATCACCATTCCATAGGGCATGTGTCTGTCCATGCTGATGCTGGGTTCTGCTTGATAATGATCCAAAGCAATGTGGACCGATGCATGTTCATTTTCATCATCTGAGTCAGATGCCACCAGCAGAAGGTTGATTTTCATTCTTGGTGGTTCAGGTTCGGTAGTTTACACATCGGAATGTTGCTCTTTTAAGACTTCTGAAAGCTTCATGCCTCGTCCCTCTCAGATTTTGGGAGGCACTTCAGATTCTTAAATCTTGGATCGAGTGCTGTAGCTATCTTTAGAAATCTCACACTGGTACGTTCTTTGCATTTTGTCAAATCTGCTGTTAAAATGTTCTTAAAACAACATGTGCTGGGTCATTATCCGAAACTGCTATAACATGAAATACATGGCAGAATGCAGGTAAAACAGAAGAGGAGACATACAATTCTCCCCCAAGGAGTTCATTCATTCACAAATTTAATTAATGCATTATTTTTTTAATGAGCATCATCAGCATGGAAGCATGTCCTCTGGAATGGTGGCCAAAGCATGACGGGGCATATGAATGTTTAGCATATCTGGCATGTAAATACCTTGCAATGCCGGCTACAACAGTGCCATGCAAATGTCTTGTCTCACTTTCAGGTAATTTTGTAAATAAGAAGCGGGCAGCATTTTCTCCCGTAAATGTAAACAAGTTGTTTCTCTTAGTGATTGGCTGAACAAGAAGTAGGACTGAGTGGACTTGTAGGCTCTAAAGTTTTACATTGTTTTGTTTTTGTTTGCAGTTATGTAATAGAAAAATCTACATTTGTAAATTACACTTTCACGATAAAGAGATTGCACTACAGTACTTGTATGAGGTGAATTGAAAAATACTATTTCTTCTGTTCATCATTTTTACAGTGCAAATATTTGTAATAAAATATAATATTATAAATTTAGCACTGTACACTTTGTATTCTGTGTTGTAATAAAAATCAATATATTTGAAAATGTAGAAAAACATCCAAACATATTTAATAAATTTCAGTTGGTATTCTATTGTTTAACAGTGTGATTAATTGCGATTCATTTTTTTAATCACGATTAATATTTTTAGTTAGTCGCATGAGTTAACTGCGCTTAATTAACAGTCCTATTCTTAAGTCGATATTAGTAAACATTTAATCTTTATTTTTCTTGTAACAATTTCTGACGTTTATGCCTCATTACTTGTACTCACTTAAAATCTCTCTCTTTGTAGTTAATAAACTTGTTTTATCTAATCCTGTGGCTTTAAATTGAAGTGGCTGGGTAACTATTTAAGATAATAAGTTGGCATATGATTCCCTGAAAGGAATCATGGACTTAATATATTTGTACTGTCCAGGAGAGGGCTGGGCAGCACAGCACAGGACATACATTTCTGGGGGAAATCTGGGATTGAGGCTGTGTTGGGGTCACTCTATAGCCAAGGCTGGTCAGAGCCAGTGTGTAGCTGCCAGGCTGACGTTACACACATACACAGACATTCAGGGTCTGGTTTGCGTGCCAAAAGGATGTTTGTGAGCCACCCAGGTGGGAGCTACTTCAGCGAGGCATTGTTAGGCACCCCTGGTGGCAGGGCAGGGGTAACACAGCCCCGCCCTGGTCTGGATTGTGCCCTGCTGTGTCACACTACCACACGATTGGGTTGTGAGGCTTTTTTAGTCAAAAAAGATGGAGAAACATTGTTCTCTCTTGCCACAGAGGGCAGGAAAAGAGTCAATGGGTTCAAACTATAGCAGAGCAGATTTAGGCTAAATCTTAGGAAAAACTTGCTAACTGTAAGAAAAGTAGGACACTGGAACAAACTGCCTAGGGAAGCTATGGAATCTCCATCTGTCGCGGATGGTTTAGACACAACAAATCCTGCATCTTGGCAGGAGGTTAGACTAGATCAGTGGTTCTCAATGAGGGGTACGTGTACCCCTGGGGGTACGCAGAGGTCTTCTGGGGGTCCATCAACTCATCTAGATATTAGCCTAGTTTTACAACAGGCTCCACAGAAAGCACTAGCCAGGTCAGTACAAACTAAAATTTCATAGACAATGATTTGTTTATACTGCTCTGTGTGCTAGACACTGAAATGCATGTACAATATTTATATTCCAACTGATCTGTTTTTTAATGATATGGTAAAAAGGAGAAAGTCAGCCATTTTTCAGTCCTAGCGGGCTGTGACACTTTTGTGTTTTTATGTCTGATTTAGTAAGGTTTTAAATGAGGTGGAACTTGGGGGTACACAAGACAAATCAGACTCTTAAAAGGGGTACAGTAGTCTGGGATGGTTGAGAGACCCTGGACTAGATGACCCTTGCGGGCCCTTCTATTCCTATGGTCTATGATCGTAAATAAAGGGCTTTCAGATCCTCAAACAGAAGCTTCTATGGAAATGCAAAGTATAATGTTCTGTTATTGTCCACGTCAATGATGGGCAGCCCTAGAGGATTCAGGAATGAGACAGATCAGAGCTCCTTAACATAAAGCCTTGGTGAGCAGCAGGGCTACCAGAGGGCAACGGGAGCTGTGTATTCCCAGCTTTAATTATGCCCTTTGAGCCTGATTCTTCTCCCAGTCAATTTCAACACTGCTATTAACATCAGTGCTACAGGATTAGGTTCTACAGTGAGCGGTAGAACTGTGTCCTAGAGTGTAAATCATACTTCTTGGGGTGAATAATAATAACTCTTATACTGTACTGTGCATGGGTAAATTGCAAAGGAAGTCAGTTCCATTATCCTCATTTTTACAGATGGGGACACTGAGGCCGAGCTAAGAATTTAATACAACTCCCTTAAGTCACAGTCCTGTTCCTTCGCCACCAAGCCATCTTTGCTCTCAGTAGCTCTTATTAAGGTAGATAAGTATTATCTGCACTACAGGTGAGGACGTTGATGCAGAGTTTGAGACCCAAATTTTCCAAAAGTGGCCACTCACTTTGGGTGCCTCCATTTTGGGTGCCCAACTCGCAATACTAGGGCCTCCAGAAATGGAGGCATCAAATTCCAGTGGTCACTTTTGGAAAAATTGGGCCTTAATGACTTGCCCAAGGTCAGTAAGAGTCAGTGGCAGAGCAAGGACAAGAAGCCAGAAGCCCTGACCCACTAGGCACCTGCTCTCACCTCTAGACTGCCCTGCCATTCCAATGCAGGGTGGGGTGTAAGAGGTTTTCCAGTCTACAGGTGGAAGCTAGGCAAGGGTACCAAGGCCAGAGTTAAGGTTATTTTGGAAACTGCAATGTAGGATTATTTAAGAGATGACTTTGAAAATATTTCACTGCCTTCCTTTAAGTGCTCCTTTACATCATTTTTAACATAATTTGTTTTAAATTAAAATGTCCTTTTGCATTCATGCACAGTGGCAATCTTAAACAAACAGTTCTCTTGGCTGTTAAAACACAATTCACTTTCAATTTCCAGGGCTGTCAGTCTGGAAACTGACACCAGGAACCACCAATTTTAAAGAGGCAGTGACAAGTAAAATGGTTCCCACTGCCCACTCCAGTGTCCCTAATTCAGAGTATGTACATGCAGACAGTACACAGCCAATTCAATAAATCTGTTGCCCCTGACTCAAAAGGAAACTTCCTCCGTGGTGGAGGCAGAATGCTGCCCGGGGTGTATCCCTTAGCCGATGTTAATCATACCTGGGGCAATTACTGCAGACAACAGGCTGTCTGAGCTGCTCAGCTGATGGTAATACAGTGCTCAGCCTGATTACAATGAAAAGGCAAAGAAACCCATTATGTGGCAGTCAAAGGAATCAGACAATGGCTGGTGGTGCAAAGTTGCCAGTTCAGTAGCTGAGACTATTTGGATTTCTTCTGAGATCCTGCAGTTTTCTTCTCCAGTATGTTATTTTTGCCAGGTTGTGTGGCCACTCACTTTGGGTGCCTCCATTTTGGGTGCCCAACTCGCAATACTAGGGCCTCCAGAAATGGATTGTGTCTAAACCATAATAGCTTAAAGTTCTACCCTGGTAAAACGCAACAGGCACATCAGGTACAATTTGGCCCTAGACTGGACTGTGGAACTCCTTGCCACTATCTTTAGTGTTCAACAGAAAACCCATCTGTTTGCATTAGACTTCCTACAAGAATAAATGTTTTCTCCTGGGAACAAACTGGTTACCCCTTGAGCTCGGTGATTACTGAAAACAAAACAAAGAACGAACAAAAAATCTTATTCTTTTTAAGAAGATTTGGTTGAATCTTTAAATTAATCTGCTTCGGTCAAGTTTGCACCCCCTTAGCCCATGATCCTCTATGCCCTTGTGCTTGGCGTGCTCATTCATACCCGCACAGGCAGTGTAAAAGCCCGGCCATTTTGATTTGGCAGCATTTGTCATTCACACTGACTGAGTACAAATGACACGGGGAGCAAAGCAGGGTGCGTCACAGCTGTCCAGTGTTTAAAGCAATTGGATCTATTTACTCTTCCTTTCTTCTCCTTGCTGATTTTTCAGATTCTTCTTCTGACATTCTGCTTCCAACCTTCCCATTGTAGACAGAGGAGGGATAGCTCAGTGGTTTGAGCACTGGCCTGCTAAACCCAGGGTTGTGAGTTCACTCATTGAAAAGGGCTCTGGGGCAAAAATCTATCTAGGGCTTGGTCCTGCTTTAAGCAGGGGGTTGGACTAGATGATCTCCTGATATTCTATGATCGGATGCCTATTGTTGGCAGTCCTCAGAACATTTATTTGGGGAAATAAACACAATGCTGTGAGATATTGCTTTTTAAAAAATCCATTTGCTGCTTATGATCTAATTCCCCTTAGGACCCTTGCTAAGGGGCATAAACATGCGTGGCTCAGTGCACTAATGCAGAAGGCAGGACTCCTGCTCACGTGCTCAGGGTTTAGCTGATCACCATATGTGGGATCAGGGAGGAATTTCCCCCCAGGTCAGACTGGCATGGACCTTGGGGGTGTTTCGCCTTCCTCTACAGAGAGGGACGGGGGTCATTCCTTCCATTGTCTGGGTATATCTCCAGGCCTGCTGACAGCAATTCCAGGCCCCAGGGAAGAACAGTGAATGGGCCCCCTCGCCCGCACAAGCCATGCCCATGCAGACGCGGTTCGAATGACATTTGGGCGGTGCTGCGCCTCTGCTGGCTGGTACCCAGGTTGCTGCCGGCTGCGCTGCAGGGCGCGATCGTACAGCACGACCAGGTCTTCTACATGCCCACCCGGTAGGGTTGCCAACTGTCTAATTGCGCAAACCCAAAGACTCTTTCCACACCCCCTACCCCACTCCTTCTCTGAGGCCCCGCCCCCTGCTAACTCCACCCCACCCCCATCGCTTGCTCCCCCCCCCCCTCACTCACTTTCATCAGGCTGGGGCAGGGGGTTGGGGGTGCAGGCACTGGGAGGGAGTTTGTGTGCGGAAGAGGGTAAGCGCTGATGCCCTGGCCTCCTTTCTGTGCTTGGTCTCCTCTGGGGTCAAGGCACTACGTGGCAGAGTAGCAGAGCTGGAGTCCTGTAGTGGGCTAGGGATGTCTGCCTCCTTCGCTGGTTCCCCCGCAACTTAACTGAAGGGCCCACCTCTTATACTTCCCACCCTGCCCCTCTGCTTTGGGTGGGGTTGGTGGCCTGTGATATACAGGAAGTCAGGCTAGACAATCCGGTAGTCCCTCCGGGCCTTGCAATCGATGAGCCCCAGAATTGCTCTCCAGATCAGTCTAGTTTACATGTTCAGAAGAGTTTGATGCAAGACTATACCCCCCAGTCCCCAGGTTGCTAAACATTCTGTACATATCTAGGTTCTTCTATGGTCACCCATTGCCTGAGCATCAGAGCACCGCTTAACATCTTCAGCTCAATGAGTGCAGGAAGAGCATGGCAGTTCTGGAGAGCCACAGCTGCCTCTGAACTGGGTTCCTTGGATCTTAGAATCATAGAATCATAGATTAGGGTTGGAAGAGACCTCAGGAGGTCATCTAGTCCAACCCCCGGCTCAAAGCAGGGCCAATCCCCAACTAAATCATCCAAGCCAGGGCTTTGTCAAGCTGGGCCTTAAAAACTTCTAAGGATGGAGCTTCCACCACCTCGCTAGGTAACGCATTCCAGTGCTTCACCACTCTCCTAATGAAATAGTTTTTCTTAATGTCCAACCTAGACCTCTCCCACTGCAACTTGAGACCACTGCTCCTTGTTCTGTCATCTGCCACCACTGAGAAGGTCTTGTTAGGGAACGTTAACTAAGCAGGGTTGGATTTGCTCATGACTTGGATAGGAGACCTCTAAACAACGACATGGATACTGCAGCAGGTGGTGGTATGAAGTGTTAAGAAGGTGGAATCAGTACTGGACAAAGGCCCAATATGTACTAGGTGGACAATGTTGGACAGTTCCTAATCAGTACAATTCCATCTGTGCATGCATAAGGGTATTAACCCTGGTGTGCTAGCCAAATTCCAGGTGGGTAAATCTACTTACCTAAAATCCACACTGCATGTGTGTTTGACTGTGCTCCCAAAATTGTTTCTGTGGTTCTGTGCTCTCATCTGGCTGGCAGTGTAGCTGGGTGAATTTAAACAGATGCTACATTTCACCACAGAGGTGGCAGCATTTTGGTGGTAGATAAAGCAAGTCACATACTGGGGCCACAATCTACAGAGAGAAATACAGAGGGCCCAATTCTCCGCTCACTTTGGGCTTCTCTACATAGGGATATTGAGAAAAAAAACTATTGCAGAAGGAATAGCTCCAGAATAAGAATATCCACATAGAGAATCAAAGTGCCTTTTTCCAGTTTAGACACCAGTTTAGACCCCAGTGTAGACGCACCTATGCCAACAGAAGAGTGCTTCTGGTTGCTTAGCCAATGTCGTGGACTGGCAGAAAAACTTCCAGCAGTGTATGCTATGCTGACGTATGTTCCATAGTGTAGACATAGCCACCGGGCTTGTCTATACAATTAGTTTGCAGCCGTCTGGGGTGTGAAGCCCTGCTGTCATGCATTAATAGTTGGTTAATGCACTTTGATCAAGTTCTCTTCAAAACAGGACTAGATGAAAGCACATTAATTATATTGATTCTGGAATAGCAATTGTTCTTTACTTTCACTCCCACCCGTACTCCAGAATAACCTTCCCATGTACAGAAGCCCTGCTGCACTGGGGATATATCAGGAGTGGCCCCACTGAAATTGGCAGAGTTACACTGATTGTTACTGGTTTTACCCCCATGGATCAATACTCCAGGCAGGTGATGTACGGATCGAGGACCCACAATGTCTCCTCTTTGCTGGTTTCGTGAGCAGCTCAGCTCTTTCCCTAAATAAAATGAGGTATAACAGAGTTTGAACTTCTGGCCAGGTGCTTTTCTCTCTCTCCCTTTGCCACTCCACCTTCGCCTCTTGCTCAGTCACGTCACTGCAGAAGCATAAAAAATGCATAGGCGCCAAGCGCTGGATTGGCTTCGGCTTTATGTCATTTGGAAATCTTCCCTTTTTAATAGGTCGGTTTCCAAGAGTGCACACAAAGAAGAAGGGGAAATGACGCCCTTCTCAACCCTTCACACAGGAATATCTAAAGTTCCTTTGGCACAGCAGTCATGCTGCTGAAACCAGGCATGTTGCTGATTTACCAAAGTAGGAACATGCAGCTTTATTAGCCGGAATGGATAGTCCATGATGAGATCTCTATGGAAGTTTTTCCTGAGCTCTATATTCCTAAATTGTGGGGATTTATGCCAGCACTACCTACCATGCTCAACCTAACCCCAGCTTCGAAGACTCATCCAAGTGACGGGGAGGAAAAAGCCACAACGATGGAGGACTTCTTCAGTGAAACCTGGGATGAACTAACGCTTATTTCTATACAATAGGAAAGAAAGAGTCTCGGCTCACACAAAGCAAAACCAATGAGCCAGATCCTCATCAGGCCATGGAGCTATGCCACCAAGTTACGCCAGCTGAGTATCTGAGCCAACATCTGAAAATCTGGTTCTAGTCACTTAAAGAACTCTTCCCCGCAATGGCCTCTTCAAATGCATAACATGAGTGCTCGTCACCTGGGGACCGGACATCAGTCATCAGCAGGCCAGCAGAATGGATTCAGGCCTACAGCACAGAGATGGCGACTCACCCTGTGACTCCATGACTCTCTGAGGAAGGAAAAGACCCGGGCTATGTCTACACATAAACCGCGGCAGCTGTGTGGCTGTAGCGCTTCCGTGTTGCCAGTCACCACAGCAACAGGACGGGTTCTCCCATTACTGTAGTTGAGCCACCTCCCTGAGATATGGTAGGCAGGTTGACAGAAGAATTCTTCCATTGACCTAACCCTGGTAGGTCAGCTTATCTATGCCATGCAGAGGTATACATTTTTCACACCCCTGAGGGACGTAGCTGGATCCACCTACCTTTTTAGTGTAGACCTGGTCTCAGTCTCTCAGGGCCGGACTGTGACTTGGGCTTCCCCACTGGGAAAGGGAGTAACGCTCCCACATTATATCCCAGCACCGGCAATCCAGACCGTGAGTCTGGATACATACTCTACTCGCCTGCTTCCTCCCTCCTTTGAGCAGGTGGCCAGGGAGGGGCAGGGAATAGGCAATCAGTGTAATGTGCCCCTTAAATAACACCACCCACGTGCGTTTGCACATTGGAAGCCCTGAGACATATGTTACAACACAAGGCTGTCACGGCAATTAAGTGACAATTTTGTTACATGTTAATATCATGTGTGAAAAACAAACAGCTGTTGTGGAGCTGCAAAGAGACGGAACTGGCACCCTTATTTCACTCCATCCCATCAAGTTGCCATTCAGTCATCATCTGATCAGATTCCTTGCAGGCTCTGCATTCAGACGAAATCGACAGACGGTCAAAATGTGGGCCTGAGACTCAGAGACCTCCCTTCAGATCCCAACTCTGCAGTGACACCAATTTTGTGTGACCTTCCACAGATCCTCAAAGGCGTTTAGGCACCTAGCTCCTACTGATTTCAATGAGAGTTAGTGTCCCAACAACCTTTGAGGAGCTGGGGCTTAATCTCCTTGTGCCTCGGTTTCCCATCTGTAACACAGGGGTAAAGGCACTGCCTTTCTCCACCCTGTGTCTCTCTTGCCTGTTTAGACGGTAAGCTTGGGGCAGGGACTGTCTCTTGACGTGTTTGTGCAGCACCTAGCATGATGTGGACCCAATCTCAGTTGGCAGCTCTGGGCAGGATTGTGATATGAATAATAATAGAGCAGCTGCAGTTGAAAACCCTTATAGGCCCCAGCATCTTTCATCTGCATTTTAAGAGGTCTTCATTAGAAAATAGGATGCACTGATTATTATAATTTGGCTGAATTGTTTTGTTTTTCCGATTAGGAGAAACACTACAACAAAAGGGAGTAAACTTCCCCATGAGGGAGAGCGCGTGGTGTATGTTTATCTCCTGTGTCACAGCCTGTAGCACAAAGCTGGATGCTGGCTTACAGAGAGTCTTTAGCGATCTGAAGGTGCTATTGCTAGAAATCGAAAGGCTTAACCGTTTCACAGCAACATAGGCCATTTTAGCTTTAAAATGAATAGAAAGCTGACGAAAGGTGTGCATTTAAAGTGGATTGGTTCAACTGCATTAAGCCTGTATCTGGATGCTCTTAGTCACAATTAAATTCGGTTTAGTTTAATTTGCTTTGGAAGCAAAGTAAAATAAACTGAATTAAGCCCACTTTTATTCTGAATAAGAGCTTCCTTACTGAGGTTTAATGTAATTTAACTAATCTACTTTAAAGGCACAGCTTCAGTTAATTTGGATTAACTTTCCTGCGTGTTCCCATGTAGACAAGCCCTTAGGTTCAGATCCTGCTCCTATTGAAGTCAAAGCAGCAAAGAGTCCTGTGGCACTTATAGACTAACAGAAGTTTTGGAGCATGAGCTTTCGTGGGTGAATACCCACTTAGTCGGCTCATGCTCGAAAACATCTGTTAGAATAAGGTGCCACAGGACTCTTTGCTGCTTTTACAGATCCAGACTAACACGGCTACCCCTCTGATATTGAAGTCAGTGGCAAAACACTTATTGGGCCCAATCCTGTAAGATGCTGAGTGACTATTACAAGGCACTGGGTATATCTAATGCTGCGAAAGGAATAAAGGTGTGTTCTTAACGCTGGCTAACTAACCCAGGATAAAACAGCAGCGTAACCCTTCTGCCAGGCGGAGCCGGCAGCAACAGGACCAGGTTCAATATCTAGGGGTTCCTTTCCATCGATGTAACACAGAACCGGCTTGAGCCCCCACCCAGTAACTGGGAGAATTACACACCACCCCGGGTGCCTCTGAGAGGCAATACTCCCCCTCTCGCAAGCACAGAGTGTAGAAAAGGGGGGAAGTAACTCGGCGTTAATTTGAGAAAACACCGCAAACAGGGTTCATAAACCATGAGCAAAAGACCCCCAAGTAAGTTGGGCCATGCCCTTTTCCCCTCAAGCTCTTAAGTCCAGCAACCCAAACATCCCTTTTATATTCCCATCCCTTCTCTACACCCCACTGAGAGCCACTGTCCTTGGTCAGTGCAGACCTAGAGTTCAGAGGTGCATCTGCAGAGCTCACCACCCACCCTGGGTGGAGGTAAGGAGGCACCTTACTCACTGCACCACTCCACCAGCAGCCCTGCTGGCTACCTGCTGTGCTGCTCCAGCCACTAGTTTGCCAGCCAACTAGCAACCACCATCTGCGGCCACCTGCCTCTCTGCTGTGACTTCTACACATCAGTCACTTAGTGATTCCCAGCTCTTTGGAGACTGGGCAGAAACACTTCTCCAGCTGAACTGTTGTGAGTTCTGACTAAGCATTTAAAATAACAAAAGAGGCTCCTAACAAAGTCTATTTAGCTCTTGCTTTGAACAGTGGGAAAGAACAGGTTAAACCGGACTAGTGGGAGATTCTTGGGAAAAAGCAGCTAAATCCCCCAGCTGTTAGTACATCTATCCCACTCCTCTTACTTTCAGAGAGTGCTGGCAGTCGAGCCCCTGGCTTAACGAGGTTCTTTCAAGTGAGGGCGGCCCCCTCATTTGGGACAGGTTAAGCATAGTCCTGCTTCCCTGTATTCCTACAATAATTACAACATTAGTAACCGTATTTCACTACCCCTGCATTCAGTACTAAAGTGATTTGTAAACCAACACCAGACAAAACTGATTACTGTGACACCGCTCTAGCTGCTGAATATCTAACCAGAGCAGGAGCAAACTGTATTTACATAAACACACCCAAAGTCTCTGCCCCTCCCAGCTGGCTGTCAGGGAAGCATTCACTCAGTGCCTGCTTCCATCAGTGAAGACACAGCAACCTGGCTTTTGACTTATAGTTAGCAGCTCGAGTTAAAGCCTATAGAGAGCCTGGGGGTGAATTCAAGCTTCCAACCCAAATCAAAAGCCAATCTGCTTTGTTTTCACTGCTGTTTTAATTTGAATTAAGTAAATGCGGATCAGCTAACCTGAGTTTTGAAGTGCAGACATACCCATTGTCAATCAGTACAATTAATCCAGGTAAAACTCTTTCATCATCCCTCCCTCTCTTCTTCTATATTCACTTTCTCCTCCTTTTTCTCTATCTATCCTTTCCTCCCGTTCAGGATCAGGCCTCTTAAATCCTCACAACACCCCTTCTTAGTAGATATTATGTCCATTCTTAGACACCGATGCTAACGGGGACATGGTCAGGCAAAATGTAACATATTTAAATTTTTAAAATATTTCTTTATGTTGCAAATAACCCCTTGGAATTATTTAAAGCAAAAGAATTGACTTCTTCCTATTCCTTTCTTTTGCTTCCTTTTTTCTTTCCTCACTGGTTGGGTAATGAAAGCATGCACAGCAATTTCATTTGAGTTCCCTGTCAGTTGCTAGTCGGGTTCCTGAAACCAGCACAATGCTGTAATGTTTTGCATGCAGCCCACGTGGTGGAATGTTTACTTTACGGTACTGCCAGCCCCAAGCATTCAAAAACCATATCAGGCTCGGAAAAGGCAGGAGACTGACTTAAAAATCACAAGCTTTATTTACTTATTGTTGTATTTTTAATAATAAATGTGGGAGGGGGGGGTCTGGTTTTTGAACCTTCTGAGTACATTTGGGTCTTGTTTTCAAGCTTTTATCTGCAGCTCTGAGGGTTAGAATCTTTTTCTTAAATTGTGATTATTAATTATTATTAACGAAAGCTGAGAGCCTCCCAAACTAGCATGACTCCAAGGGGTGGGCTTCAAGGAAAATGCCATCTCTCATGAGACACGTGATGAAATCCTGAGAGTTGGCAACACTGGCATTTGTTTAGGAAAAGTCACAGCAATTTTCCATTGAATTAAAAAAAAATACCCCAGAAATATTCCCATTGGTCTTAGTTTTTATAGTTGTTTATGATGATGATGTATTAACCGTGTTTATTAAAGCAGTGCTCTAATGGCCAACCAAGAGCGTGAGCCCGTTGTAGGGGCGATGGACTCTTTCTCAAAGTGGAAAGCTGCTGAGGCCTCACCCTCACCATGCTCCTGCCCCTGCCTCTCTTCTCCCCCCTGAGCCCACCCCCCCCAGCCAAACTGGACACCAGAGCCGGGCTGGGAAGCCTCTCCACCTGCCTGGGGTGGGGGCGGCCAAGAGCAGCCCCCAGCTCATGTCCCCATCCCCCAGAACTCCCACCCAAGGCAGAGGGAGCTGCCCACGTGGCTCTTATCCCAAACCCAGCTTCAGCTTCCAGCCAGGGGTGGCTCTAGCAATTGCGCCGCCCCAAGCAGGGCAGCGCGCCGCGGGGGGCGCTCTGGCGGTCGCCGGTCCCGCGGCTCCGGTGGACCTCCCGCAGACGTGCCTGCGGAGGGGCCGCTGGTCCCGCGGCTCCGGTGGACCTCCTGCAGACGTGCCTGCGGAGGGGCCGCTGGTCCCGCGGCTCCGGTGGACCTCCTGCAGACGTGCCTGCGGAGGGGCCGCTGATCCCGCGGCTCCGGTGGAGCATCCGCAGGCACGCCTGTGGGAGGTACACCCGAGCCGCAGGACCAGCGGACCCTCCGCAGGCACGCCTGCGGCAGGTCCACCGGAGCCGCCGGACGACCGGACCCTCCGCAGGCACGCCTGCGGGAGGTCCACCAGAGCCGCCTGCTGCCCTCCCGGCAGCATGCCGCCTCAAGCGCACGCTTGGCGCGCTGGGGTCTAGAGCCAGCCCTGCTTCCAGCCTGCCCTGGGGGAGAACATGGGGGGGGCAGGGACATGGGCTGGGGGCTGGTCTTGTGCCCCCCCACCCCAGGCAGGTGGAGAGTCTGCGGCTCCCCACAGCTCCCTGGGCTCCCCGGTCCAGACTTCAGCTTCCAACATGGCCGAGGGGCAGGGACTGAGGGGGAACGGGAGGGGCCGGGCCCATGGTGAAAAGCGGACAGAACAGGCCCATTCACATTCAAAAGTGGGAGGACCCTGGCCCCTTGCCCCCACCCCATTTCAGCGCCCCTGCCCCACTGTGCTAGGCACTGCACAAACGAAGTAGTAAACAGTCCTGCCCTGAAGCGGTTACGATCTAAATAGACCAGAGAGGCACCGGGTGGGAGAAGGGGGTAGAACACACACGCAGAGTGAACAACGCCATGGCAAAAGCTTTGGGCCAAATTTAGAGTGACTGGCCCAAGGGAGAGTTAGCTTCGGAGGCAGGGCTCGGACTCCTGCGTACCTGCAGCCCAGGGCTGGTCTCAGATTAGCAGATGCTCCAGTGCCTATCCTTTGTGTGGAGGATTAGGGAGTTCACTAGTCAGCTGGTTTCCCCCAGCCTTAGGGGAACGGAATCGGGCCTTTCCAACAGGCAGTCTCACAGCTCAGTGCACCTCGCCGGCCTGGCCTCAGTCCAGCTTTTATGATTATTTTATCACCTCTTGTTAAAGCCGATTGCAGCCTGTCAGGTTTGATAACAATCCCATCCAGCCACGCATTAAGTTACCATGGGGAATAAACACGGGCACCGCGAAATAACGAGGCCAAGACTGTCAGTACCAGAGAGGATCAATCTGCCCCCTCGTAAATCCTCTCTCTGTCTCTGACAGCAGCGGGAGGGGGCCCGGAGGTTACAGCTGTTGAGAGTCGGATTGTTCCAGTGATCCTTGCCGACAGACCCCTGAGCTGCAGCTGCTTCAAATGGACTAAGCAAGGCTTGTCTCCACCATTGCTGACACTGCCTCAGCTTCACCAGCATTAGCAAGCTTGGGAGCTATAGTTTAGACCAGCCACCGGCTGTTGCCAGTTCTCAAAATGCCACCGACCCCGCTCTACTAGGCCTCCCAGCATTGCTAAAACCAGTGGTTACCAGCTGTTACCGAGCTGTTATTAGAAACATTTCCATCCTATAGACCAGGCCTAGGAGTGTCAGGGTCCCTGCATGGCAGGCATTCAAAGGAAGCTCAGGATGCTGCAGGGAGCAATGTGGGTCAGTCAGTAGGGGGCGCTCTCTCACACCTCTGGCTATGTCTACACTTATGGTGGCATGTAGAGTACATGCACTGCACGCTCCCTAGCATATAAATAGCAGTGTAGACACGGTGGCACTGCTTAGGTGGGTGAAGACCTGCCAGAATCTAGGTTAAGGACCCTATGCAGATCTCTACATGCACAAGCCGCCCTGTCCTGTCTACACTGCTAGTTTTAGCCATGTAGCGTCCTACTGCCTTCCCCCTGTCTTTTCTCATTGTCTCCCCCCTGCCAGAGCCTTTCACTGACACATGTAGCTAGACACCGCAGTGTAGACGCAGCGTGCCTTTTACTGCAGCGTGTAGCTACGTATATCCTATACGCCACTGACAGTGTAGACAAGGCCTGAGCCAGTGCTGAGCTCAAGAGGGCGCCGCACTGCAGAGAACAGAATGGGTGACACAATAGGAGGTGCTCTTCCCTCTAAGATAGTACAGAGCCCTTTGTGTCAGTCTGCTAGCAGGCACTGCTGCAAGGCGTGGCGTGGGTGACTCAGTAGGGGGCGCTGTTTCCTCTGAGTCAGTATTGACACCAGCGTAGTACCAGAGCCACTGTGGGGCAGGGAACAGTGGGGATGACTCTGCTACTAATGCTCCAGTGCAGAGCCAGAGGATGCTGTGCCGCTGGGAGTGGCCTGGGTGATTCAGAAGGGGGCGCTCTTCCCTCCGAATCAATGTTGAACCACAGCAGATGTGCCCAATAAAGCTGCTGATATTTCACCTTCCTACTGAGCCTTAGGCTATGTCTGCACTAGCACTTTTGTCGGTCATAGAAGCATACAATATCAGGGTTGGAAAGGACCTCAGGGGGTCATCTAGTCCCACCCCCTGCTCAAAGCAGGACCAACCCCAACTAAATCATCCCAGCCAGGACTTTGTCAAGCCAGGCCTTAAAAACCTCTAAGGATGGAGATTCCACCACCTCCCTAGGTAACCCATTCCAGTGCTTCACCACCCTCCTAGTGAAATAGTGTTTCCTAATATCCAACCTAAACCTCCCCCACTGCAACTTGAGACCATTACTTCTTGTTCTATCATCTGCCACCACTGAGAACAGCTGAGCTGCATCCTCTTTGGAACCCCCCTTCAGATCAGGATGTGAAAAAGCCACCACACCGTTGACTGACATAAGTTTCACCAACAAAAGTGCTGGTGTGGACAGTGCTATGTCGGCAGGAGAGTAGCTAATGCCGATTATTTGGGTGGTTTAATTGTGCCAGCAGGAGAGATCTCTGCAACCAGCAAAGAGACCTTTAAGGTCCATAGTGCAGACATAGTCCTTGGTTGCACTGGTTTAATTAAACCATGTCATTGAAGTAGTGTAATTAAGTTGCAGACAACCTCTGTATGGCCTAGGTTAGGGTCTTGGTTTAGTAACCGGAAGACCTGGATGTAATTCCTGGCTCTGTTGCTGCACTGAGACATTTGGCAAGTTGGTTCCCTCCCCATGCCTCAGTTTCCCCACCTGTAAAGCAGGGCTGATGATAATACTGACCTCCTTTGAAAGTGCTTTGAGATCTATGGATGAAGAATGCTATTGAAGAGCTGGGTATTATTGTAAGAATAGCTTATTTTGGTTTAGATTAAACTAGCTGCTAAGTGATTTAAAATAAACTGACATAATCCTGATTTTTAACTAAAATAAATGTCCAGGTGGCCTTTGTTATATCCTTGGGGCAGCCGGTGTAGGAAGCAATCACTTGAGGCCAGAGAGCAGGCAGCTAACCAAAACCTCCATTTTATTTACATATATACAGAGAGCTCCTCAGCCGGTTGAAACCGGTTGAGCTAACCCATAATAATCTAACTCAGTTGCCATAGCAACAAAACCATGACAACCAAATACACAACATATTCCTCCCCCCCTAATAAGAACATCCCCTAAATAAAACACACACTAGACTAGAGAAGGAGGGTAGACTGCCTCCATTCCCGGCTAAACCCTGGGGATTATTTTGCCCCATAACCGTGGGTTCGCCCTAGCTAAAGATCCAGCCGATGAGGAGGCCTTCTGTCTCTAGGTGGATTACGGCGAACTACTGGTGTTATTGCACCCGAAAGCACTAGGGGCTCAGGGTCCGCAGCACGAACAGGTGAGGAGGTGGTATCAGCTCGTGCTGGGCAAAGGGGTATCTCAGCCGCCGGCAGTAATGGAGGAGAACAGTCAGAAACAGGTGACTCGTGATTCGATCCCTCACCAGAAGAGGTGAAGTCAGACCCCTCAACTGCAGATGGGTCCTGAGGAACCTGGCCTGGCAACAGCTGATCTACATGTCGCCGCCAGGTAAGATTCTCTGCAGTCCGGACTGTGTAGGAAACAGGTCCTGTTTGAGTGATGACTGTGGCCAGAACCCATTTAGCTCTGGAAGTATAATTCCGAGCCAAAACTGGCTGTCCCGGGCTAAAGGTTCGGTCTTTTGCTCTGGGTGCCCGTCTGATGACTTGATATTGCTGCTGATGTTGCACAATTTGTCGGGGTTCAGAAGGTTTCAGCAGATCAAAGCAAGTGAGCAGCTGTCGTCCCATCATTAGAAAGGCCGGAGATGCGTGGGTCGTAGCATGAGGTGTGTTTCTGTAGGAAAGTAAAAAGGTATCCAGGCGCTTTTGAATGGAGTGTTGTCCCCTGGCTGATTTCAAAGCGTTTTTCATTGTCTGCACAAATCTTTCAGCTAATCCGTTGGTGGACGGATGATATGGTGCTGACGTGATGTGGTGTATCCTATTTGCTTTCATAAAATTTTGAAACTCCTGAGAAACGAACTGCGGTCCGTTGTCGCTCACAAGTTGTTCTGGCAGACCAAAACGACTAAAGAGTCCTCGTAGTTTTTGGATAGTACTCTCTGCAGAAGTGGACTGCATTATAGAGACTTCTGGCCATTTAGAATGGGCATCTATTGCCACCAAGAACATGCTTCCTTCAAGGGGGCCAGCAAAGTCAACGTGAATACGTTGCCACGGGTTTTCAGGCCAGTCCCATGGGTGTAGGGGTGCCCACTGGGGTGCATTCCTCACACCCTGACATGACATACAAGCTTTTGCCTTCTCTTCAATAGCGCTGTCCAGTCCAGGCCACCAAAAATAGCTTCGTGCAATTTCCTTCATGCGCACTATTCCACAGTGACCGGAATGTAGCTGTTCTAACATCTGTGATCTCAGTGGTGGTGGAATAATGACACGTCTCCCCCACAACAAACAACCAGATTGGACCGATAACTCCGTCCGCTTGGACATGTAGGGAACAAGGTCGGATGAGACCGGAGAGGTTTGTCGAGATGTTCCATGCATCACCAGGTCCATAACGTGGGACAATACTGGGTCAACGCGAGTTGCCTTCTTTATCTGAGTAGCAGTGATGGGTGTATTCTCTACCTGTTCAAAGTAGAAGATTTCCTTGTGGGCACTATCTTGGTGTTTGACCGGCAAAGGCAACCTTGAGAGGCCATCTGCATTGCCGTGTAGAGTGGATTTCCGATATTTGATTTCATATGTGTGTGCTGAAAGTAACAATGCCCAACGTTGCATACGACTAGCAGCTAATGGGGGAATGCCTGTGTAAGGTCCAAAAATTGATGTCAGAGGTCGATGGTCTGTGAGAAGAGTAAATTTTCGCCCAAACAGGTACTGATGAAACTTCCGAATTCCAAAAACAATTCCTAATGCCTCACGTTCGATTTGGGCGTAGTTAGTTTCTGCTTTGCTTAGAGTGCGTGAAGCAAAAGCAATAGGTCTCTCTTCTCCTGAAGGCATAATATGTGACACGACTGCTCCCACTCCATAAGGGGAGGCATCGCAGGCCAATTGCAGTGGTAAGGATGGATCAAAGTGCGTTAGAACTTCAGAATTTAGCAATGCATCCTTAGCTTTGTTAAACGCAACATCACAGGCTTCAGTCCACTTCCAGGCCTTGTTCTGCCCAAGGAGCTCATGAAGTGGTTTTAGCAGTGTGGCTAACTGTGAGATGAACTTTCCATAATAGTTCAGGAGTCCTAGAAACGAGCGCAGCTGGCTTACATTTCGAGGTGGGGGAGCCTCCACAATAGCTTTAACTTTTGCAGGGGCCTGGTCAGAGTAGCCATGATTTTTAGTTTCACTTTCACAGTCAGTGCAAACAAGCAGCTTTTTTGTTTGTTTGTTCTTTACCTTAACTTCTACTTCCTTCTGTTACTGGAGCAGCACCGGAGTCTCACCCTCGTCACCAGTGTTATATCCTTGGGGCAGCCGGTGTAGGAAGCAATCACTTGAGGCCAGAGAGCAGGCAGCTAACCAAAACCTCCATTTTATTTACATATATACAGAGAGCTCCTCAGCCGGTTGAAACCGGTTGAGCTAACCCATAATAATCTAACTCAGTTGCCATAGCAACAAAACCATGACAACCAAATACACAACAGCCTTCTCCACTGGTTTAACTAAATCAGTTACATTCACCCCTTAAATCACACCAGGGAAACTCTCTGTATAGACGAGCCCTCAGTGAATGAATTACAAGCGCTCAGCAATCTAGCCCACATCGGCAGCCACTTAGTGGAGTTCTTTGCAAAGAATGTCAACGGAATTATAAAGAAAGTCAACAAAAGGGAGGAAGTGTGTTAGCAGCAAGAAATCCTTAAATACTCATTTGCTTTGGGAAAATTAACCCACCATCTTGGGAATAAATAGAACCATGGCTTTTGCAATGGGATAAAAAAAACTACAACCCCCTGGCTTAATTGAACTGTTCAATACCATCATTAAAAAAATGTATTATGAATAGCCCAGAAAAGAGAACCCGGACGGAAAAAAGCAGCAGATGCAGAAAAGGAGCCACACAGACGACTAGGAGAATTAAAATATCCTAGAGCTGAGAACAACATAACTGCAGCCTTTCAACCAGGGCATTGTCAGAGCCCTTGAGAAGGAACACGGCTCAACACAGCAGTAACCGGTGCAACAATGTGCACTTATTCCTAATAGAGGGTTTCTAAAAATTCCCCAGGAGCATTAAAAATCACCTTAGCAGTCAAGAGGGCCAGAAGCTGGGAATGAGCAACAGGGGATGGATCACTTGATTACCTGTTCTGTTCATTCCCTCTGGGGTTCTTCCACTGGCCATTGTCGGAAGACAGGATACTAGGCTAGATGGACCTCTGATCTGACCCAATATGGCCGTTCTTGTGAGGGGCCATCATGCTGGCGCTGACAGCTACCATGCCTTGTGGAGGATGGGCAGGATAAAGAAATTATAGTTTGAATGTACCTGTTCTGACCAGGAAGGTTGGAGGAAATCATATCTTTACTGCTCTCCTCTGAGCCCGCCCTCACCCCACCCATCCTTCACCCAGGAGTCTGAGGTTCCGGAAAAGTCTGGTCAACATTTCCCCAGTGTCTGCGTGGCTGGATTTTCACCCAGTGGCCTGTTCCGACTCCCAGTGAGGTCAGGGGAAAGGCTGCCATTTACTTCAAGAGGAGAAGGCTCAACTCCCACCTCCGACAGGATGGCTACCCCACTACAGGCTAGCAGCCAACTTGTCTCCCCTAGTGCATAACTCCTTTAGCTTCAGTGGTAGAGGTCTTTGCTGCAGTGGGTTCAAATCCTGTTTGACTGGCCCTGGGGGTGGCTGTTATAAAAGCATTCCCCAGCATGCAAAAGGCTGGCCCTGGGATAGCTCCAGGTACGTGCAAGAGGGAAGAACTGGAATTGCCAGAGGACCTTTTTTCCACCCAATTTGCACCCCAGGTTTGTGTAGTGAAGCAGATGGAATAGCTCCAATATGATTGTGACGCAGCGGCCAAATTTCAGATGCTGTGTCCTGATAAGAGCCGAGTGGGAGACACCTTTCCTGTTCCCACCAAAGTTTTTGAGATTTCAGAAACATTTTCCTGTTCCGCAAATGGGACAAAACTGAGACCTGGGAAGCGGAGAGCGAGAGAGACCCAGCCAACAGCCAAGAGGTTGGGACACTCATCTGGGAGAGATTCACTGCAAGTTCCTACTCCATCTGATTTGGAGCAAGGGCTTGACCCTGCATCTTCTACACCCCAGCTGCGTGCCTGACCATCAGGCGCATTTGGGGTGAATTGCTGTGTCTTGCTCTGCTTTCCATCCTGGATCTGAGATACCTTGTCCCGAAGAGCCTTTTTTTCACCAAAACCCACCCTTTCCCACAGGAAGTTTGGGGTTTTGATAAACCTGTTTGTCAAAAAAACTCCAGCTCTTGTCCAAATGGAACCGTCAATCCTTTTAAAGTTGGTCCATTATTAATAGCCACCCTTAACATCCTGAAAGCTCCTCGTACACACACACACATACACATCCATATGGTAGGTCAGCATCATTATCCCCATTTTACAGAAGAGAAACCGAGGCACAGACAGGCGAGGCGACACCCGAAGGAAGGACACCGAGAGGTTCAGTATAGAGCTGGCTCCTGTTCACATGAGAATACAGGGAATCATATGAAGAGCAGCTATTTCCCAAATATCCATATGGACAAAAACTGATCACAAACTGAATAGCAAGGAGGCTTGGACATGGGGGAATCAAACCACTATTTGGAATCCAAGTGGCTCCATCCATCTATGGTACTTATCTGGCCCCCATCTCTCTAGCACAGGGGTGGGCAAACTACATTCCGGGGGCCACTTCCGGCCCTTCAGAGGTTTTAATCTGGCCCTCGAGCTCCAGCCAGGGAGTGGGGTCTGGGGCTTGCCAGGGGGCTCTGCATGCTGCCCCCGCCCCAAGCACAGCCCCTGCAGCTCCCATTGGCTGGGAACCGTGGCCAATGGGAGCTGCAGGGGCGGCACTTGCAGATGGGGCGGTGCGCAGAGCCATCTGCCCGTGCCTCTGCGTAGGGGCCGGAGGCGGGACATGTCACTGCTTCTGGGAGCTACTTGATTTAAGTGCTGCCTGGAGCCTGCACCTCTGACCCCCTACCATACCCCAACCCCCTGCCCCAGCCTGATCCTCCTCCCACCCTCCAAACCCCTTGGTTCCCCCCAGAGCACCCTCCTGCACCCCAAACCCTCATTCCCAGCCCTACCCCAGAGCCTGCACCCCTAGCCAGAGCCTTCCCCCACTGCACCCCAACCCCCTGCCCCAGCCCCCACCTGCACCCTGAACTCCTTATTTCTGGCCCCATCCCAGAGCCCACACCCCCAGCCAGAGCCCTCACCCCCTTCCATATCCCAAGCCCCAATTTCATGAGCATTCATGGCCCACCATACAATTTCCATACCCAGATGTGGCCCTTGGGCCAAAAAGTTTGCCCTCCTCTACTCTAGCACCTGAGCACCTCACAACTTTTTAATGCATTTGTCTTCCCAACACCCCTGTGAGGTAGGGCCGGGCTATTATCCCCATCATGCAGATGAAGGAAACTGAGGCACATAAATGTGAAAAGTGTTGGCCACTCCCTCCCCCACCCAAAAACTTCTGAGCACTCCTGAGGGGTGGGAGAGAGAACACTCGCGGCCTCCTATATGGGCTTTTATTGGCCATTTGTCCCCAGGAGGCGGGCAAGTGTGAAAGGGAGCCAATCAGGGCTGGAAATCATGTGAATACTGGAGCTTGTGACATCATCATTATTAGTAGCAGTTATTACTTGTATTACCACAATGCCAAGGTGCCCGAGTCACGGATCAGCACCCCATGGCGCTAGGGGCTGTACAGACACAGAGTAAGAAGTAGGGGCCAAAATCCCCTTAGTGTCAGTGAAGTCGTGGGAGCTGGCTACAGTGCAGCTGGTCTCAGTAATTAGCAGCCTCAGTTTCCCAGGTTCGGCAGTGCTGAGGGCAAGAGGAGAGCTCCCCTACCGCCCCCCGGAATCGCTTGTTTCCGTGTTCCCCAGTAATGAGCAGGCGGCAGGATTGGGACCGTACTGAAGTTTCTTCTGAACGCCGTTTGCGCTCAGTGTCGTGGGCTTTTGAGGAGCGCCTTGCTGTGGCTTTGGGCTTCCATGCCTGCGGAAGTCTAAGGCAAATATGGGGCGGTGTGAAATACCAATGCCTCACACGCCCACAGGGCTTTTCATCCAGCAGCCTCTCAGGCTGTTTTAGGGAGCAGGCCGAGCATCACTGCACACTGTGCTATAGCAGCAAGGAGAGATCAAGGCCTCACGCAAGAATAATCCACTGGTCAGCGTGTGTTACACCAGCAGTCCTCAACCAGGGGTCCGGGGCCCTCTAGGGGGCCGCGGGCAGGTTTCAGGGGGGTCAGCCAAGCAGGGCCAGCGTTAGACTCGCTGGGGCCCGGGGCAGAAAGCCAAAGCCCCAGTGCATGGGGCTGAAACCCAGGGCCCTGAGCCCCGCCACCTGGGGCTGAAGCTGAAGCCTGAGCAACGTGGTTGGCAAGGGGCCCTGTGGCATGCGGCCCCAGGCGATTGCCCTGCTCGCTACCCACTAGTGCCAGCTCTGGCTTCTATATTCACAAAACCAGTTACCGTGGCACAGGTGGGCCGTGGCCTTTTTATAGCATGTTGGGGAGGCTCAGAAAGAAAAACGTTGAGAGCCCCTGAGTTACAGGTCCCCCCCTCTGTCCCCATCCACAGAGGAACTGCACCTGTTACCCAGCCACTAGCTACAGTGCCTTGTTCCTTTAGACCAAGTTGGTATAGCCTCTCTCTGGACCCCCTGGTTCAACCCCGGTGTGTCAGTCGAGAAGCTGGCTCTCACCCAAGGAGCTGGACGTACCCGCAGAGAAACGCTACCAGCCCCCAAGAGCTTGCAGCCTCCATAGACCGGAAAAGGGAGTCATGTTATTCCCATTTGACAGAGGGGGAACGCGGAGCAGATCTGAGTGTTGAATGTGGGCCTCCTACGTCCCAGCACAGCCTTGGCGGCGCAGCGTGCAGAGCTGCCCAGGAAGGACGCCAGGAGAGAGCACGAGATCCCTGTGGTCCCCGGCATCTCCAGGAGGAGAGGCCGCTGGCAGGGAGTGGGAGGTCCAGCGGGGCCATTCCCCCTGCAGCTGGGACTCAGGAGGAGTGGCCCCCTCTGCATTCAGCCTGAGAGAGGGAGCAGCGCGTCTCCTCCCGCGTCCCTCCTAACTTATACCCCTGCCTGGGACCCTCACGTAAATGCCCTGAGTGTGCGTTTCTCCTGGAGCAAACCCTGAACTTGCAATCCTGCGTCTGAAGAAGTGAGGGCTTTTTTGCCCACGAAAGCTTATGCCCAAATAAATCTGTTAGTCTTTAAGGTGCCACTGGACTCCTCGTTGTTTTTGTGGATACAGACTAACACGGCTACCCCCAATACTTGGAACCCTGAACGTGATCCTCTGGGCACAGATTGGCACTGCTGTCCTTGGGAGTCGAGGGGTACATGAAACAAGTGGAGCATGTCAGGGCATGGGGCTGGGGGGCACTGGAATCGCAGGCAGTCCTGCACGGACAGGAGATGCCAGGGCTGTTGGGCCCCAGCCCCCAGTCTCAGCCCTCCGGGCAGCTGCTCCACGAAGCTCCGCACGTCACAGGGGAGCGCCGGCTGCTAATGTAGTGGCAGGACTTTTTGTCTCCATTGCCGGTTTAGCGGGGCGTTTCCAGATACCAGCTTAATCCCAGTAACATCCGCACGCCTGTATTTCCCGGGGAGCCTCCCTGCGGCCGTCTCAACTAATCCGATTGGATTTCTGCCCTCAGCAATATCCTCCTGTTCACATTACCATGTGGCGCCCCTCGAGAAATGGGGCGGTTTACTGCTGCAGCAGCCAGGAGTTTATACCTCATGGTGCCTGCGCCACCTTCAGGGATGGCCCAGGAACTGCAGCCTTTTCAGTTTATCTCCCACATCTCAAGATACCTGTAGCCAGAATCCAGGCTGATAAACGGGTATTTAGATTCTTCTCTCCTATTCCCCATATGAGAGAGGGAGAGGTTGGCCGTGCATTCAGATTCGGATCCAAAGCCCATCAAAGGGAATAGAAAGACTCTCCTCTGCGGAGTCCAGATCAGCCCCTCGTGTGTTAACTAGTAGCTTTAAAAATATTTAACCATCCAACTGTGTTTACCTAAAACAAAGTATATTTAAAATTTAGAAAATACAAGTGCATTTAGTGAGCTTTGGGGTGGGATGATTCAGAAAACACTGGAAGCTCTTGCAGGCAGGAGCGTTTTGTGTTTGTACAACAGCTGGCACAATGGGGCATGTGACGAGGCTCCTGGACACTAGGATTACAAGTGATAAAGGACAGAGAGCTACGCCGTGACAGCCCTAGCCAAGAACGCTTGTATGCCACTTGAGGGGTCCATAGTAGTCCAAATCCCCATACAGATGTGGGATCAAGGGGTGTAACATTGACCCACACATGGATTTGGGGAGCATATAACCCTCCACCTTCTCCTTTAGAGGTTAGATCACATATAGACATACGGGAAACAGAAATTAACCAGTTTGCTCAAGGCTACACACCAAGGTCATAGGAGATCCAGGAACTGGACCCAGTATCTGAACCACAAGACCATCCTACCACCCGTTTTTAATCTTCTAGTACACTGGCATATCTAGTTTTAAAGGTCCCAAGCAATTACTTCCATTACTTCCCTTGGGGAGACAGTTCCACAAGTCTACAGCTCTCACCGCTAGAAAGTGCTTTTCCCCAATGCTCAGCCTAAATCTGCCCAGGAACATCCCAACACCGTTAATGACAAACCTCGCACTGCTGCCGACACCAGCGATACGGTCTGCCTCCTTCTGCTTGACCTCAGGCTGAAATTGCAACAGCTTTGACAATCTACGCACTCGCTCACCTCGCTGAGAGCTGCCTGACCCTGCCAGTCAGTGCTGACGGGAAAAACTCCAGCACAGGTGTTCCTGGGGCGAATGATAGAAATCCAAGAGGCTAGGAGTGGTGAGCAGGACTCCCTGCCACGTGGCTCATTGCCATCCCAGCTAAAGCATATGGCGCTACAGCGCCCCCCCTGCTGTCACAAAAGGGGATTGCGCGTCTTACAGCTGTCAACGGCCTAGCGAACAGCTCAGCACTTCCCTGACAGGTGTCTCATTAATGAGGAAAAGGAACGTCCCTGTAAGGGAGAATAAAGGGATCATTAACACACCTGCCTGTCAGCCTTTTAATGAGCCTTGGCAAACGAGGGCGAGTGCTGCTCAGTTTGCAGACAACAGTTTTTCGGGGCTGGAGTGAAGGCTGTGACATTGATGAAGAGCAAAATGAACTCTCCAGTCCCTGGAAAGGGAGAACTTGTTCCCAGGTTGGCATTGTCCTGCCAGGGATGTGTCAGTGTTATAGACTGGAGCATGGTTGGGGCGGATACTGGCAGAGAAGGCATTAAGGGAGAGGCTTGGAGGAGCCCAGATGCTGTGGTGATGGGAGCCATATAAATTCCTTGACAGACAGAGGCAATTCAGTGGGGAAGGGGGAGGGAGGGGAATTGGAATGGGCAGAGCTGTAGTGTGTCTGCCAACTGCTGGATATCCGCTGGAACAGACTTGGGACCCAATCACGTGCGGTCCTGAGCAACTTATGCTCCTGCTGATTGTAATGGGAATGTAGGAAGCTCCGCACCTTGCAGGACTGATATCTGTGCCAGTTGCAAGTCACTAGGAGCCCTGTTCTAAGCTTCCCTGAGCTGGAAATGGCTCTTTGCATATTTTAGACGCTGGGCTGAAAACATACCGGCCTTGATATCAATGAGCTGCTGAGGTGCCGGGCCTGGGAGGTAACTGTGAATGCCCTGGGAATTGCAAATATTGTCTGTCGTTTTGTCCAAACAGTAGACAGGAGGGACAGAGTGAGCCTCGTTCATGACCTTCATAAGAATATTAGAAACATCATTAAAATTAACTCTGGAGTCTGCCAGAGCTTCCCTGGTGTGCCAGGCACAGGCCTGTCAGACTGACTGATCGAGGTTCCTTCCACTGCTGCTTCCAACTTGCAACCTTGGACTTTGAGAGCTCTCAGGAGCTGATTATGTGTTCAGGGTGGAGATGGACAGAGGGATGCTGGGAAAGATGGGTCTCCATGACAAAAGCTGTAGTCCTTAAAACATCTTCCAGGTAGAATACAATGTGTCCTGCTTCTTTCTCCTGCGCCTATCCAACCGACTAAGAGAAATCTCACTGAGCTTTACATATAAATATTCAGTGTTACCGCAGACAGGGGTTGATAATAATAATCATTAGCAATGACCAAGTTACAAGAAAAAGGGGACATTCAATGGAACAGAAAGGTGGCAAATTCAAAGCCAATAAAAAGGCACATAAAAGAGCACAGACAATGACAATATGTTCCCAGGAGTGTTGTAAGCAAGACACGAGAAGTAATTTTTCCGCTCTGCTTGGCGCTAATTAGGCCTCAACTGGAGTATTGTGTCCAGTTCTGGGAGCCACATTTCAGGAAGGATGTGGACAAATTGGAGAACGTCAGAGAAGAGCAACAAAACTGATTAAAGGGCTGGAAAACATGACCCAGGAGGGAAGATTGAAAAAAAATGGCTCAGTTTAGTCTGGAGAAGATAAGACTGAGGGAGGACATGATAACAGTTTTCAAGCACAGTTTTCACGTTACAAGGATGAGGGAGATAAATTGTTCTTGCTAGCATCTGAGGATAGGACAAGAAGCAATGGGCTTAAACTGCAGCATAGACAGTTTAGGTTGGACATTAGGAAAAACTTCCTAATTGTCAGGGTGGTTAAGCGCCGGAATAAATTGTGTAAGGAGGTTGTGTAATCTCCATCATTGGAGATTTTAAAGAGCAGGTTAGACAAACAGCAGTCAAGGATGGTCTAGAATACTTAGTCCTGCCTTGAGTGCAGTGGATTGAAGCACAAGACTTCTCAAGATCCCTTCCAGTCCTACAATTCTGTGATTCTACGAACCTCTAGATACTCAAAGAGAAAATGGAGGTTTCGTCTGGAAGCTTCTCATGGAAGGATAGATGCAAATGCCCATCCTCATCTCCATTTCCCTATCAGGAATGGGCACTTCTAGAAGACGGGGACAGCAGAGGGCACGCTTCAAATTGCACCTGCTCCCAGCAGAAGCTGAAGTCATGTCCTGTGCTCTCCTTGAGCCTGTGTCCCATCTAATGAGAGCTGAGTGCAGAAGACATGAGTTCCCACACCACACAGTGAAATGCACGCACTGCAAAGAGGGTGACCAGGTGCCCGGTTTTCGGCCGGAACAGCCTGTTGAAAAGGGACATTGGTGATTCTGGTCAGCACCGTCGGCAGTGCTGCAGAACCACGGCAGGCTAGTCACCCGGCGCACCCGCTCCACACTCCCATTGGCCAGGAACCAGCCAATGGGAGCTGGGTGGGCGGTGTCTGCAGGCGAGAGCAGGTGCATGTCATGGAGCCTCCTGTACTCCCCCAACCTAGGAGCCGAACCTGCTGGCAGCTTCTGGGGTGCAGCACGATGCCCCAGGCCAGGCAGGCAGCTGCCTTAGCATTGCCGCTGCGCTGCTGACCAGGAGTCGCCTGAGGTAAGCCCGTGCCCCAACCCCGAGCCCCAACCCCTGCCCCAGCCCTAAGCCCCCCCAAACCCAGAGCCCTCTCCTGAACCCCAAACCCTCATCCCCAGCCCCATCCCAGAGCCCTCACCCCCCGCACCTCAACTCCCTGCCCCAGCCCGGAGCCCCTTCCCACACCCTGAACCCCTCATCCCCAGCCCCACCCCAGAGCCCTCACCCCACCTGCACCCCATCCCCTGCCTCAACCTGAAGCCCCCTCCTGCACTCCAAATCCCTCAGCCCACCCCCAGCCTGGAGCCCCCTCCTGCACCCCAAACATCTCATCCCCAGCCCCACCTCAGAGCCTGAACCCCCAGCCAGAGCCCTCATCCCCTCCCACATCCCCGTTCCAGGGCCCATACCCCCCTCCTGCACCCAAACCCCCAGTCCTGAGCCCCCCAAACCCAGAGCCCCCTCCTGCACCCCAGATCCCTCACTCCCCTGCACTTCAACCCCCTGCCCAGAGCCCCCTCCCACACCCTGAACCTCTCATCCCCGGCCCCCAGAGCCTCACCCCCCACCTGCAACCCATCCCCCTGCCTCAACCGGCAGCCCGTTCCCACACTCCAAATCCCTCAGCCCACCCTCCCAGCCTGGAGCCCCCTCCTGCACCCCAAACCTCTCATCCCCGGTCCCACCCCAGAGCCCAAACCCCCAGCCAGAGCCCTCACCCCTCCCACATCCCAACTCCCTGCCACAGCCCACAGCCCCCTCCCACACACTGAACCCCTCATTTCTGGTCCCACCCTGGAGCCCAGACCCCCATTTAGAGCCCTCACCCTCTCCTGCACCCCAACCCCTTCCCCCAGCCTAGTGAAAGTGAGTGTGGGTGGGGGAGAGCAAGCCACCTAGGGAGGAGGCAGGTAGCGAGCGGGGGCAGGGCCTTGGGGAAGGGGCGGGGCTAGGGTGTTCCATTTTGTGTCAGTAGAAAGTTGGCAACCCTAATTGCAAATGACACCGTAATCCATTAGAACTATTTGAACTTGACAACAGACTAGTGGATAAAGGAGAACCAGAGGAAATCATTAATTTGGACATTCAGAAAGCTTTGGGCAAAGCTGTTAATTGTATTGTGGTAGCACCTAGGAGCCCTAGTAGCATGGATCAGGACCCTGTTGTGTGAGCTGCTACAGAAACCCAGAACAGAAAGACCGTCACTGCCCCTCAGAGCTGCAATCTAAACATAAGACAAGACGCAGCAGTGGATGTGGACAGACTGATGGGAAAGCCCCAGAAAACGCTGGCAAGGTGCAGGTCAGCACGATCAGCAGTGATCTCAGCCCGTCAGCTGCTCAACCACTGGCAGGGTTGACCGAGTCCCTCACAAGAATGGAACGGAGCAAAAAAAAAATCTATTGAAATTGCAAAAATTTTCAAAAACCATTAAAAATCATCATTAAAACTTACATTTGTTACTGGTTTTTCTAGCAGCCCAACTAGTAAGTAAATGAAGTGGTCCCGGGATGAGAGTAGAAACTCTATTAAGGATTAGAAACGGGCGAAGAGACAGAAGATGAAGAGTTGGAATAAATGGTCGGTTTGCTTTATGGCCAAAGGTTAGCAGCAGGGTGCCCAGGGTCCCCTACCTGTAGCAGTTAACATCTCCATTAGTGATCCAGGCTACCTCACTCTCCGGAAGCCAAGCCACAGGGCAGACTTGAGTAGGGTGCAAAAATCAGAGTATATTGCAGCTATTCCCTACACACACACATGCACACAGGCAGGGGTTCCCTGCAACAATCTTGTAAGGCCCCTCAGGCTTCTCCTGGGCAGCAGATTGCCCTACAGTCATTTCATAATGAAGCAAAGGAAAAGACCCATGAAGAAAAACATGATTTGCGCCAGGCCCACTCTCCTCCTCAGAGACGGTGGCATCCAGCAGTCCCCGCAGAGGTTCAGGGCTGGTCCTTTCCACAGGTAGTAAAGAGGAGGCTATGTGTTCTCTTCCCTGGCCAGCCAGCAGCTGAGTTGAACTCTCCCCTGTTTAACTGCCCCTTCGTCACTTAGTGGGGCCCAGAGCAGCTCATTACCCCTTGCTGGTTCAGGGTGGGGTCAGCAGGCCCCATCACAATCGGAAAAGATGGTGAGCAACGAGGTGGCAAAATGTGCAGATGCCACAAAATCATTTATGCGCGTTAAGAGTGTAAGGAACTTCTGAGCAAGCTCACCAAGCGAGGGGAATGGGCAACGCGACGGCAGATGAATGTCAAGGTTGACGTGCGAAGGAATCCATCTCTAATGAGCTAAGACAGCATCAGGAGGGGAGGACAGCGACAAGGTATTGTGATAAACAGGTGCGGACAGCTGGAAAACCGAAGACGTCACATGGCCATTAGTTCCCGCAGGCCGTGAGGGTCACTGATCGTGAGATCAAGTAGGTTGATGTCTCCTTGCAGTGCTCTGCAGCAAAGAAGGACCAAAGTTTAGAGAAAATCCTCTAGCACCTTTGTAGTGGCCAGGAGAGGCAACTAGGTTTGAGTCCTACAACAAGATCAAAGACCACGTTGGATATGGTGTGTGCCCCCTACCTTTGCAAGATGCACAAGGAAGTGAGTGTTCCATGTGGGAGATGACATGGCCAAATGCACAGGAGGAATGTATTTATCACATGACTGCAATTTATCGCATAGTTATCACCTCCACCGATGTGCACTTAAAGATATACGCATACGGTCCCTGTAACCATACTGTAGTGGTAAAGAAGACTGAAAATAAAGTTACATAAAATACACTTTCAAAATCTATTAATCAATTAAAGATTAAATTACTTGGGATGTATGTTTCTTCTTACCAGGCCAAACATATGTTTTGCTGAGAAGAGATGTTAGGCCATTACCATGAAGAGGAGAGGTTAAGAGAAGGAGGGGGAAATCCCTTTCACTGAGTACATTTCATGGGGAAATTATCCCTGAGAATCACAGTCAGCCTGTCTTGGCTTTAAACCCAACCATCAGCAAATTTAAATTATATTTAAAAAAATGTTTAGCGTGTTATCTATATTGTTTCCATCTTGTCATTCTTTATCAGGCAATTAAGTGCAAAGTGACATTTTCTTGACAAAGTAGCGGCGTACAGCTGTGCCTTTCTCCAGACGAAACATAAAACAAGTGAGATTGCACGCATCCCTAAATCTTCGGCTGCAGCTGTAGTGAGGGGGCGGGAGGGGAAGAAGGAATGATGACGCATGGAGTGCTTCACAAAAGATCTGTCTGGAGCTCGAGCTTCGTTTCCTTTTTGTTATCAATTTAGTGATGATTAGTAGCACGCTGCCCTTCAACAGCGCCTGCTGGCCGGATAACTCAGCACTTCCCAAGCCTGAAGGAGTCAACTCTCACCACACTCCATTTAAAGTACCGGTAGCATTATCCTCATTTTACTGATGGGCAAATCGAGGTGATGCCACTGGACTGATATTAGGCAGAGCGATGATGTGAACTTTGATCTCTTTGATTCCAGTCCCAGGCATTCACCACAAAACTGCGCTGCCTTTCCAGTGCCCCAGAAAGCCAGGCTAGCCTCTTTTCTTCCATTCTCCGAGCAAAACTAGCCAGATTTCTGAGGCTAGCCAACACAGTGCCTGAGCCCATGTCCTTCGATCACGGACTCCCTTGGCTAAATTGTTTGCAAACCTCAAAGATGGGGAAGGGAAAACGAAAAAAGATTGTGGGTCTCCCCTTAGTCTGTTTCCTGAAGCAAAACTGATTAGCCGTTTCACAGGGCCAGATGACAAACTGCCAACCCCTCTCTGTGTTTGCAGAAATCACTATAAATCTACTTTGGGCAGCAAGCTGTGTCCAAACAGAAAATTCTGCCGGCGGTCCTTAGAATGAGGACAGCAAAGGAATCATGGATTAATTCAGAAGCCCGAATCCACTACCCGAGACCCTGAATTGGCAAACTTGTCATGACAGGGACCGGGGGAGGGATTGCTATGCCTGGGAATCTTATTCTTTTAACTCATCAACACTGGTGTGTTAGTGGGGACATTGCTACACGATGCTCTAGTGTTCTGTGTGCAGCTCTGGGTGTTTCCCCATTCGGATTCAAATTACCAATAATGTATCACGTATAAAGAACACCTGACGGGCAGCTTATTCAGCCATGACTCTACCAGCTAAATGCTGATCGATTCCTTAAGCCGGGAATTTTGGAAGGGCTCAGACAGCATCTGCAAATAGGGCCAGAGTTTTAAATGTGCACAGTACCCAGCATCTAACCCAAAAGGCCCCAAAGAGAAGCTAGCGGAAAGCACACTGGTCTGGGACGCAGGCAACCTGGTTCTATTCCCAGCTCTGGTTACTAGTCTGCTTGCGGAAGTCATTTTAATCATTCTGTGCCTCCGTTTCCCCATCTGTAAAAGGGGGATAAATGATACTGACGTCCTTTGTAAAGCATTTTGAGCTCTCCTACTGTAAGCGCTAGCAGTGGGGTACGCATGCATATAACTTAGCTAGATTGTAAACTCCTTGGGGCAGGGACCGTGCTTCCTTTTTTACAGCCCCAAGCACACAGAGGGCGCTCAGCAAATATTAAATAACACCACCTCCGACGAGCCACAAGAGGGTGACCTTTCCGGGGCTCCCCACTGAGCGAATGTACTGCAGAGAGATATCTATGGGAGGAGTGCTGAGAGCAGGGGCTAGATCCTGCTTGTGCCGTTAAGGCCCTATGCAGCCAGGGTCAAGTGGGGAAGCTCTACGACGGGGTCTCAAACTCAATTTACCTCAGGGCCAGGGCCAGTCCTCAAATCCTCCCAGCGGGCCAATGTCACTCATGCCGCCCAGAACCCGCCCCCCCACCCCCATCTAAGGCTCTGGGATGGAGTTTGGGTGGGGGAGGAAGTCTGGGGTAGGGGATTGGGGTGCAGGCTCTGGAAGGGAGTTTAGGGGCTGGGAGAGTGTGGAAAGGGGATGCAGGCTCTAGGATGGATTTTGGGGGCTGGGGGTGTGTGGGAAGGGGATGCAGGCTCTGGGATGGAGTTTGGGGGCTGGGGGTGTGTGGGAAGGGGATGCAGGCTCTGGGATGGAGTTTGGGGGCTGGGGGTGTGTGGGAAGCGGGTGCAGGCTCTGGGAGAGAGTTTGGGGGCTGGGGGTGTGTGGGAAGCGGGTGCAGGCTCTGGGAGGGAGTTTGGAGGCATGAGGGGGGGTGTGGGAAGGGGGTGCAGGCTCTGGGAGGGAGTTTGGGGGCCAGGGGTGTGTGGGAAGGGGGTGCAGGCTCTGGGAGGGAGTTTGGGGGCCAGGGGTGTGTGGGAAGGGGATGCAGGCTCTGGGATGGAGTTTGGGGGCCGGGGGTGTGTGGGAAGGGGATGCAGGCTCTGGGATGGAGTTTGGAGGTGTGTGGGAAAGGGGTGCAGGCTCTGGGAGGGAGGTTGGGGGCATGAGGGGGTGTGTGGGAAGCGGGTGCAGGCTCTGGGAGGGAGTTTGGGGGCTGGGGGTGTGTGGGAAGGGGGTGCAGGCTCTGGGAGGGAGTTTGGGTGGGGGAGGAAGTCTGGGGTAGGGGATTGGGGTGCAGGCTCTGGGATGGAGTTTGGAGGTATGTGGGAAGGGGATGCAGGCTCTGGGAGGGAGTTTGGGGGCATGAGGGGGTGTGTGGGAAGCAGGTGCAGGCTCTGGGAGGGAGTTTGGGGGCTGGGGGTGTGTGGGAAGCAGGTGCAGGCTCTGGGAGGGAGTTTGGGGGCTGAGGGTGTGTGGGAAGGGGGTACATGCTCTGGGATGGAGTTTGGGGGCTGAGGGTGTGTGGAAAGGGGGTGCAGGCTCTAGGATTGAGTTTGGGGGCTGGGGATGTGTGGGAAGGGGGTACATGCTCTGGGAGGGAGTTTGGGAGTCAGGGGTGTGTGGGAAGGGGATGCAGGCTCTAGGATGGAGTTTGGGTGCTGGGGGTGTGTGGGAAGGGGGTACAGGCTCTGGGAGGGAGTTTGGGGGTCAGGGGTGTGTGGGAAGGGGATGCAGGCTCTAGGATGGAGTTTGGGGGCTTGGGGTGTGTGGGAAGCAGGTGCAGGCTCTGGGAGGGAGTTTGGGGGTGTGTGGGGATAGGGTGCAGGCTCTGGGAGGGAGTTTGGGGGCTGAGAGAGTGTGGGTAGAGGGTACAGGCTCTGGGAGGGAGTTTGGGGGCTTGGGGTGTGTGGGAAGCGGGTGCAGGCTCTGGGAGGGAGTTTGGGGGCAGGAAGGGATATGTGGGGAGGGGGTCAGGGGTGCAGTGCTTACCTGGGGCTCCAAGGCGGGGTGGGCTGGGGGGCCTCTGCATGCTTCTGCCCCCAGGCACCGCCCCCGCAGCATCCCATTGGCTGTAGGGGAGATCGGGGTGAGGGCAGCGCGTGGAGGCACAGCCCTGCCCTGCCCCACCCCTGGGCCTCAGGAAGGGGCCGGCAGCCACTGGAGCGAGCAGGCAGATGCTGCTGGGGTACCTGAGGAGGGAGCGCCCAGGGGCGGCAGGTGGGGCCAAGGGAGAGACCTGGCCCCAAAACTGCTGGAGCTCCGCAGGCCACGCTGGGGAGGCTCGCGGGCCGCAGATGGCCCGTGGGCCGGGAGTTTGAGACCTCTGCTCTAAGACCTGCTCTAACCTACATAGGGGGGCTGAACCTGTTCCCAGCAGCCCTGGCTGAGGGAAAACGCCAGTTGCCCTCCGTGGTTCCGGCACCTGTCTGAGCATTGCTGGATTGCAAGTCCCGCCTCGCTCAGCCCATCCTTATTCCTCAGCACGAACGCAGAGAGATTGTGCCATGCCCAGCGTCACGCTTGGGAGCTGCCCCTAATTTTCCCCTCGGCTGCATCAGTGGCAGCTCACAGTGATAAGAGTGGCTGGTTTGTCAGCCGAGCCAGCCATATTTCTTTATTAATTTCACAGGCTTGGTCTCCCGAAATGGAATATTGATGGTGCTTTCCTTAAAGGACAGAAGATTCACGTACTGACTCGCCAGTGGCACCGTAGTGCTGAGGAGCCTGGCATCACAGTCGCATCCCTCAGTGCACCACGGGCTTGCCCATGAGCTCCTAATGACTCTGTGGTGATCACCCAGCCATTTTAGGGTTCTCTTTGAACGCACAAGGCCCAGGCATTCTGCAACAGGAACTTTACGGCTGTCACTTTGCTGCATGACATGGCAACTGGGATAGAACTTGGTTCCTCCAAAAACACGCCCCTTCCAAGTTGGGGTGAAGGAAAATCTCCATGCACTGTTAGCAGTACAGGGCTTATGACATGCACAGGTCATCAGTTCCAATTATATCCAGTAGAGGGCAGTGGTTTACACACACCAGCCAGTTCATTGGGGTAGAATCATGGATGTAAACCATTATAAATCACAGTGAAAACAGGCTGTAGCCACCATCCCACCCCACTTGTGGTGCCACATGCCGCGTATTTTAATGCAGCATAGGCATATCCTTAAAGGCCAGCTCATGGGGGGGAAATAGAAATGAAGATCCAGTAGTGACCCACATCAAAGAGACTCTTTGGGGAAAGTGAAATTCGGAGGGGCTGTTCACTGTGGGAAGAAGGGACTGAGAAAAGTGGGAGCGATGGAGCCCGACCCTCTCTAGGACCTGTCTCAGCAAAGGCGCAATGTCCTGCTGAGAGCTGAGGCAGGTGATCGGCAAGATCTCGCCGTGCCAGGGTCTGGACTCTGGATACATCTTGGCACAAGTTTGCAAGAGGAGGCCTCAGGTGCAGCTATTCCTGGCTTGGAAAACCAAGAGTCCTCCATGCTCTGCCCTAGAATTATGGAGTCGCTGGGTAGGAGGCTCTGGCCTGTGCCATGCAGGAGGACACACTAGATAACCGCAATGGTCCCGTCTGGCCTTAAAAAATCAATCTGCCCATATCTAGGCTTCCGAGAGGCTCCCTGTTCCACTGCATGTCAGGGCAGGCACTATTCAAAGAGAGCCAGAGGGCGAAATGTGGTTAGTTCTCGGGGAAGAGCCACTCTTCTGGGCTAGGCTGTGAGTCAGGCTGACACACAGGACTGGGGAGGAATGCACCCCCGCCGGCTCCCCCGCCCAGCCTCATGCCTGCCTCAAACCCCACTCCCTTATGCAGCCCTGGCTCATCCTTACTCCTTTGCACACAGAAGTCGCAATCCGATTAGTTATTTATAGAAGCCTCACCTGAGATCAGGCCCCCAGGGTGCGGCTCCAGCCCCAAACAGTGAACAATCTAAATAGACAAGACAGGCAAAAAGGAGGAAGGGAAAGAAATGACATGACTCCCCTAAACCAGGAAATGCATGAACATGTCCTATGTCCTACCCCAGAGTGCTACCTCCTGGCCCCCTTCCGCCAGCCTTGTGCAGACAATGAAATAATCTAGACCAACAGAACTAAAAATCCATTTTCCCCAAACAGGTAAAGTAAAAAAAAAAAAAAAACGAGCTTGTTAATATGCAAAAGCTGGAAGTTCTTGAAAAGACAAAACAACCTAGAGCCTGGATTAATTCTAGGCTTGTAACTGAAAAGGCCAAATAAAAATGCGGCTCTGCATTGAACCATGTGATTTAAATAAAGCCACAAAGCATTAACATTTTTAATGAATACTGCTGGAGTTATTGGTAGTCAAAACCTTCTCCGCGTGTGTATCTTGTCAAGGAACATTGGATGAGTCAAGCTTTAAGTCAGTGACTTTTCATGAGATCTGGGCGGGAATTGGTTTTCCTGTCTCATGAAGATTTTCAGATATCAAAAAAGCCCTTTTCCACAGTATAAAAAAAATCAAAATCTCAAAAGTTTCTGCAAACTAAAAATCTGAAAAAACAAAAAAACAAAAACAAAAATCAGTCTGGGTCAACTGAAATGTCTCATTTCGATTTTGGCCATTTTTAGTTATTATATATTGTACCTACTATTGTTAGCGTAAATTTGTAAACAAAAAGTCATTTCAAAGCAGAAAATCAGAATTTGTTATTTCAAAGGGCTCATAACAAACCATTTAGTGAAGTTTTTTTTTATTTTTTGAGTTGACAAATGAGTTGAATCTGATCCCATCCCCCCCCCACAGACACACACAATCAATGAATGTTGATGAATCAGCATTTTCCAATGAACAGTGTTAAATGGAAAAATTCCCAAACAGCTCTATTGTTCAGTACCATCCTCTGGACGTCACCGGGCCCGAGTGTCCGCTCACGGACGTTAGTGTTACGCCTCCATGACTGCACTAATTCAGTGACGTGATCCCTGGTTTACAGGGGTGTCGGGGAGCAGAGACTCAGGCCCGTGTGTGACTCAGAGAGGAGGGACGGCAGGCGAGGAAACAGTTGGCCACCCCCCAGTTTAGTGACAGCTCTGGTGCGATTAAGCCCTTTGGGTGTTGATGCTTTATGAAGCATTATGTTTGCAGAACAACTATTTGCTTTAAAGCCTCAGCCACGTCCCCGGCTCCTGGCCCCACACTTGGTCCTGTTCCCAGGCTTGGACGTCGCTCCCCTCCCGGCCCCACGCAAGCCCCCAGCCTTCGCCATGGCTCTGTTCCCGGCCCTGGACCAAGGCTGGGGGCGAGGCTGAGGCTCCTCTGCTCCTCCCCCCGCCCGCCCCTAGCCTTAGCCACTGGCTGTGGCCCCAGCCCCACCCCCAGCCTTGGCCCCTTCACCCCTGTCCGTGCCACCTCCCTCTAGGGTGACCAGATGTCCGGATTTTATAGGGACAGTCCCGATGTTTGAGTCTTTTTCTTATATAGGCTCCTATTACCCCCCACCCCCTGTCCCGCTTTTTCACACTTGCAGTCAGGTCGCCCTACCTCCCCCTCCTCTCCCCGGAGCTGCAGCCCCGCTCCCAGTCCTGGCTCCAGGGGTGGGAGGGTTAGGGGGGTAGTGAGCATGGACAGAGGTAAGGGGAGGCGCAACCCTCAAAAATTTGGAGACCGCTGCTCTGGAGGCCCCAGCTGAGATCAGGCCCATATTGCGCTAGGGGCTGTACAGACACAGAACAAGAGATAGTGCTGGCCGCAGAGAGCTTACAATCTAATAGACAAGCCAGACAGAGGTAGGAGGGGATGTGAGCTGCCCAGACCATGGAGCCAGAAGCAGAACCAGGGCTCTGTAGTCGTTACCCAGTGTATTCTCCACTTGCACAACACTACTGAAGCATTATGTTTGCAGAACAACTATTTGCTTTAAAGCATCAACACCCAAAGGGCTTAATCGCACCAGAGCTGTCACTAAACTGGGGGGTGGCCAACCGCCCCACGACACTGCTCGTCACGTCAGCGGGCAGACTTCGTCCGGATGGAACAGCACCGCCCCGGAGAGAGACACATTTACACAGTCACCTCCGAAAGCGGGCGCTCCCCTGGCAGAGTTCACAGCAGTGCAGCTAGGCCCTGCTCCAGTTCCCATGAAAACTAACAGGCGTCTTTCCTTTGCCTTCAAATGAGAACTGGATGAGGCCATTACAGCAGCTGAAATTTGCACCGATGTAGCTACACCGAAGCAAACTCCTATTATGCTGAGTTGGTGCAAAATGGGGCTTGCACGGTGACAACTTACTCCTCCCTGTCCTGTTCCGGGCGGGCATTGATGGGATGCACGGTGCTGTACATCCAACAGAGAAAGATGTGGTCCGTACACAGAGAATCTCTCAAGTGACGTGAGCTATATGGCTGCGTTGCGGTGGTGGGGAAAGTGGACCGTGAACAGCCCCTCTTTACCCATCTCACCGCAGCGTTCAGCTGAAAACCTGACCTGAAAATGGCTCTAGAAAGCAAAGTATTGCAATTGACACGACCGATTTCCACCGCTGAGAATAGTTAGTCTGTGTAACTCCCTGGGTAAGCGTGCTCTACGCATCCCCTTCTGCGCTGGAACTGCAGAGGGTGTGGGCCTCGTGGTAACCCCTCGCTCTGAGCGCTGGAATCGCTCATTGTATCCCCAGCGTCAGCTGAGAGGGCAGTTATCACATGAGGAAACGGTCTTGAACCGTATTAGATTAGAGAGGGCGGCTGTGTAGAAAGGGGGGACGGTCTCAGCCTGAGTTGTCCCTTTGTAAAATGGGGGTAACAATGTAACCCAGTGTTGAGTGTGTGTTACAGGTAGGGTGACCAGACGTCCCAATAAAATTGGGACTGTCCCGATATTTAGGCGTTTGCCCCGCATCCCGACCAATGTTTGGTTGGGACGTAATTTGTCCCGATATTTCACACTCGGGTTTTTTTCTTTTCTTTTTTTAGCTCTGCTGGTGCCCCCCCCCCACCCATGTGTCTTCCTCTCATCTGGTCACCCTAGTTACAGGTCCCCAAAGCCCAGAGGGCAGGAATCTCTGACAGCACTAACTACAGCTGTAGCAGTTCATGCTTCCCAGTCCAAGCCCCACGACATCAGCCAGGATGGCAGCCATGACAATGACAATCTTTTTGTCTATGTGTATGTACAGCGCCTAGCACAACGGGGCTCTGGTCTTGGTTAGGGCCTCTAGGCACCCCAGTAATATAAATAACATCTCATAGCTGCTCTCTCAGTCCCTCGTGTTAATGTACAGAGGCGCTGCTAAGCTATTCCCCTCCTGCTGTAATGCAGCCCCTGTAAGGCAAACAAGCACAATCCAGGCCCCTTAACCGGCCCCAGACAGTTCTGTGCTTTGCCTGGGGCCGCTATCCATAGCTTTAAAAACCCTCCGAAAGCCCTGACGTATCCATTTTCCTTTGCCCCCGGCGGCAGGCCGCCGATCTCCCCGTCGCGCCCCGGAGACTGGGGAAATATGTCGCGTTTCACTTGCAGCGCAGGCCTCAGCAGGAACTGAAGTTTGCCTTTGGTAATGAATAATCTATCGGGTAATGGCCGCCTGCTTCTGGGCATGATTTCGCCTTTGATTGCCCCGGCAACAGAGGCTGGTCACTTGGACGATGTCGTTTCCTCCTTTAATGAAAGAAGAAGAATTGCACAAATCCAAACTCCAGGCAGCCCCTTGGGGGAAACCGCAGGAGAGCTTTTTACAAGCCATGGCTCCAAAGCACGGCGAGTAAATGAGGTGTTATGTAAGAGCCAAGGGACAGCAGGCAGCAGCGTGAGACAGGGACACGGGACTGTGTCCTTTGAATGGGTTTGACTCGTCAGGTCTGGTTGCTCTGAGCCGGTCGCAGGAGGGCAAAGAGCAGGTGTGAGAGCCAAACTGCACAGCCCGGGGCTCAGTTGCCCTCCCAGCCTGGACTTCAGAGAGACGGAGATGAATAGATGGAATCTTTTAAGCTGATTGCAGTAAAAGAGCCATGAGAGAGTGGAGCTCGCGGGGAGCCTGGATACTTCACCGATCCCAGAATGCCATGCGAGACGATGGTGGCCGCTGTGCCAGGAGATGGAGCCTGCAAGGAGGCAGCCTCAGGAGCAGGGATCAGAGACAAGCTCCTTTAACACCAGCAAGGAGCTCTCTGCGAAATCAACGTGCTCCGTACTCTCGCTGTTAACAATCTACACCTTTTTTCCAGCCTTCAACTTCCAGCCGTTGGATCGTGTCAGACCTTGCCTTGGAAGAGCCCCTGTCATGCTGTTTAAATACGACTATATGGTACCATCGTAAACAAAACGACGAATTCACACGAGTGTGGTTCTGTTGGGTAATGCTGATGGCTAATTTGGCTCCTGAACCACTGAGGTTTGAGTACCACTGGTCTAAACTAAAGAAAGCAAAAAGAGCATCTACATGGTGGGTTGAACTGGTTTAATTAAAGCTGGCCATATTTGGGGGTAGACGAGGTCTGTGTCATTGTCACAGCTCCCCCGTGAGGCAGCAAATCACCATCATTCCCACTTGACAGATGGGGGAAACTGAGTAACAGAGAGGGTTAAGTGACGTGCTCAAGGTCACGGAGGGAATCAATGGCAGAGTTGGGAATGGAAGTCACCAGCACCATACCTGGTCCGTCACACTGTGCCGCATCCAGATAGTTGGACTGTTTTGATGTCATTTGCCACAGCGCTAGGGGTGGGGGAGGCACTTTAGAAACAAACGAATGATTTATTATCACACTTCCTCTGTCTGGCCCTGCTGATGATACCTCACTCTATCGGGCCACATCTCTCTGGGGTTTGATGCTGGCCAAGGTGTCACGCAAGATCCTGGACCATCTGGCCTGATCCAAGCCGGCAATTCCCAAGTTCCTAGATCATGACTTTTTAAGCCACATCCTTGTGCAAAGAGCAACACAGAGCCAGAGAGCTCCAGGAGGAGCACTGGAGCCAGTGAGGCTCCAGCCATTAAGATGGTGCTGACTGCTCCCCGCAGGGAGCTCCCCCCCTCTGAGCAGCCCTATAACCCTTGATGACTCAGGGGCCACTCGCAGTCTGGGTCTGTATAACTGCAAGGTCCTCTCCGAACATATTTGCATATAGTTGAGGAGCGTGTATGTAGCTAGGGGACCTTTCACAGTCATGCCGGGGAGCCAATGTCACTTAGCAAGGTAAATTTCTCCATGTCCAAAGCCTCAATGGACAGTTTAAATGCTAACAATACTAAGCCGCATTTCCATTCTTATTTTTTTATAGAAATTAAATGTGGGGGGGGGGGAGGAGTGCTACATTCATGCACCAGTCAGGTGAGGAGTTTCCAAACACAAGCCTCAGGAAATCAAAAACTAGTAATCAGAACTGGATGGAAAACATATTTTTATTTTCCATGGAAAAAATTAGATTTTTTTCATTTTTGTCAATATTTTTGGGGGAACATGAGGAGGTTCTCTTGGGAAAACCAAACTGTTCTCAGCTTCTGGGTTTTTGACATAAAAACTGAATATTTTTAATGAAAAGAGAAATTTACTTGGAAAAATGTGCATTTCATCCAAAGGACATTTTTTGCCAAAAATAGTCAACAACTTATTTTTACCAACACTAGTAAGAACCTCAAATAATAATATTTACCTTTCCTACCAAACATGTATTGCATAGAACTGATAGACAGCGAGTTGTCTGACCCACATGCTATACAGACAACCTAATGTAACTACCCCTAACTTAGCTGTCATTTGCTGATATCTATATGATATCTAGATGTTTAAATTATTAGTTAAGGTCTGCAAAGCACTTTGAACATATTAAGCACTATGTGCTATTATATATATATATTATATCATTATATATAATAGTCATAATAAATGCATTACCTTAATGCTGCATCAGCTTAAATGATGGGGTTTATAAAACATGAAATTATATATAAAACCAATGTAGGAATTTGAAAAAGAAAAATGGGAACATAAGATCAGCCATGCTGGGTCAGACCAATGAGCCCAGTAGATGGCCAGTCTTCTGACAGTGGCCAGTGCCAGATGCTTCAGAGGGAATGAACTGATCTGGGCAATTACCCCTGTCCCAGCTTCCAGCAGCCAGAGGTTTAGGGCACCCAGAGAACGGGGCTGTATCCCTGAGCCATTGATGGATCTATCCTCCATGAACTTATCTAGTTCTTTTTTTAACCCAGTTATACTTTTGGCCTTCACAACATCCTCTGGCAACGAGTTCCAAGCAAGTATGGAAAATTTCAGATCTTAAGAGCTGGTAGAATTTAAAAAACGAAACCAAAGCAGGAAAGAACGAGGACATACACTGCAAAGTGAGAACATTTCACTGTTATCAGACAGGTTGTTAAATGACCTTTAAGTTCCTTTTTTAAAATTCTTTTCCCCTGCAAGACACATTTAACATTGCATAGTTCCTCTTCTGAACAAAAATATCTCTCTGATAATTGCATTTCCCACACTCGTGTTCGTCCCCATATGACTCCAAAGTCAAGTCTGTAAAGGCTACAGCATAGCCACACTTTCCTCTCTGGCCAGGCAGCTATAACATGGATGTCCTTATTGCCTGCTTTTGATAGAGTAACACAAGTCTCCGTAGGGCCCTGTTGTTCCCTCTCCAGTGGGAAAGCAGCCTCTGTTGGGCATAGGAGCAGAGAGCATGTCAAGAGCCTGTGATATTGCTGAACAAAAGCAGCTGCCATCACTTCCCACAGATCTGCCCAGCCCTAGACTGGAAGGGGCTGCTTTCCTAAGCCTGGGAATGAGGGCAGCTCCTCCTCTGCCACTGAGGCCCCCGTGCCCACCTCATGCCATCATTTCTCCTTTTGCCCATGTTGCCACTTTGTCATAGACTAACAGATGCATTGGAGCATGAGCTTGCCAACCTGCCAACCTGAAGCATATTCTCACTAGTAACTACACACCGCACCATAGTAACTCTAACTCAGGAACGAATCCATGCAACAAACCTCGAGGCCAACTCTGCCCACATATCTACACCAGCGACACCATCACAGGACCTAACCAGATCAGCCACACCATCACCGGTTCATTCACCTGCACGTCCACCAATGTAATATATGCCATCATATGCCAGCAATGCCCCTCTGCTATGTACATCGGCCAAACTGGACAGTCTCTACGGAAAAGGATAAATGGACACAAACCAGATTTTAGGAATGGCAATATACAAAAACCTGTAGGAGAACACTTCAATCTCCCTGGACACACAATAGCAGATTTAAAGGTAGCCATTCTGCAGCAAAAAAACTTCAGGACCAGACTTCAAAGAGAAACTGCTGAGCTTCAGTTCATCTGCAAATTTGACACCATCAGCTCAGGATTAAACAAAGACTGTGAATGGCTTGCCAACTACAAAAGCAGTTTCTCCTCCCTTGGTGGTCACACCTCAACTGCTAGAAGAGGGCCTCATCCTCCCTGATTGAACTAACCTTGTTATCTCTAGCCTGCTTCTTGCTTGCATTTTATACCTGCCCCTGGACATTTCCACTACATGCATCCGACGAAGTGGGGATTCACCCACGAAAGCTCATGCTCCAATACGTCTGTTAGTCTATAAGGTGCCACAGGACTCTTTGCTGCTTTTACAGATCCAGACTAACACGGTTACCCCTCTGATACTTAACACTTTGTTATAGTCTTTCCCGAAATGTCCTGGGACGCCTCGTATGTCCAGGCATAGGAGAAAAAAAAGGCATCTTCCACCATGCTCTGCAAATGCTTGTGCAGGATGTGGTCAGCAGCAATGCATTTTCCATGCCCAGCCCCCACTCTGATCAATGGCTGCAGTCAGGGTTGATCCCCTCACTGATGGCAGGAGTGGGATAACGGTGGCACTGAACATGTGTGGTGACCCACAGTAGGAAGAATGCAACAAGCGTACTAGGGGGAAAAGGCTACGTCTAAACATGGTCCAGATCTGCTACTGAAATGCAGCCTCCTCTGGAGTAGAATGCGGCAGCTGATTAATACTGCACAGCAGCAACACACAACAATTTAAGACAAGAAGCGTGCTTGGCTGAGTGAAGAATGGGCTTGTGGTTCACACACTGGCCTGGCACTCAGGAGATCTGGGTTTAATTCCAAGCTTTTCCACAAGCTTCCCAGGCAACCTTCAGCAAAGTCATTTCATTCCTTACTTCCCCACCTGTGAAATAGGGCTGAACTTGGCCTGTCCTGCCTAGACAGAGTGCTAGTTCTTAAGGGAAAGGATGACCTTTCACTATGCATGTATATACAGTGCCTCGCACAAGAAGGTCTTGTTTTATGTTGAGGCCTCTGAGTGCTACTGGAATACGAGTTTGTCCACGCTACAGGGATTAGTGAACGCCTGTTCTCTTACAGAAAGGAAGTTCCATGGGATCTTTAATGACAGAGGATCAGAAGCTGAGTTTATCCATCTCCTCATGAGGACAGCGTCCCTGAGGCTATGCTGGGACAGCGGATGGGTAGAGAAGCCATTTCCTACAGCATGCTGGCTTTCCTTGGAGGTCTCTGCTAGAGGATTCACAAACTATTTAAAGGGCTGCTACCCTAGTGCCATGTCCACTACAGTCTCCCACCACATGCCAGCTCAGGCTGATGGAAATCTGACAAGCTCGCAGGCCGTAGAGCTGCAGGAAATGAACAGAAAATGGGCTGCTCAGGCGAGGCACCATGCAGCAGGGGGAGGAGCTGGTGAGCTCAGCAAGTGGCTGGTGTCTGCCAGAGCTTCTCCGGCACCTCCTGGGCCCAGCTGAGAGAAATACAATGCGCCTTTGCTGGAGAGCACTGACTGGAAGACAGGGATGAAAGGGCTCATGTAAATCTCCCCCTGCCGCCAAGTCTCGCGCTTCTGATTGCTGCACCTGCCTCTCAGGAAGTTTTTAAGCAGCCCTTCCTCATGAATATGCATTGAGTCCTCAACAGAGCTAGAGACATCTCTGGCTTTCATCCCGAGCGAGCTGGTTTGCTTTCGGGCTTCGAGAGCTGCCAGAGGAAAGGCAATACAAAGCGGGATTTTCTGTGTGTATTAACCCCTGGAAGATCCCCCTGCCTGAGCACCTCACAATGATGTCTTTATCCTCACAACATCCCGATCAGGTGGGACAAGGCTGTTAGATCCCTTGTACAGATGGGAATTCTGTCCCGGTTTACACTTAAAAATTATAGTGGGATAGCAAGGGCGGTCAGGGATGTGAAAAAAATTCCACACAGACCCACAGACCAGAGCTTTGCTGGCAAAACCACTCAGGGCAGAGGCAGCTCTGTCGGTGTAAGAGTCCTAATGTCGTTCAGGGAGGTGGTGTTCCTACAGGGGCAGAAAATTTCCTTCTGTTAGTGTAGCCTGCATCTATGCTACAGAGCTATAGCCAGGCATATCCCCAGCTGCATGCAGAATAAGTGACTTGCCCAGGATAACACGGGACATCTGTAGCAGAGCAGAAGCTGAACCCAGATGTTTAGTGTCCCAGTCCTGAATCTTATCCGTATGGCCACCATCCTTTCTCTCCCTAGGGAGAAACATGACAGAGAAAATTGCATTCACTGTATTAGCTCTAACTACATAGACAGGCCAAATGTTTCAAATGTGGCACCTAAGATTAAGCACCTAAGTAAATGGCTGGCATGCAGAACGGCTGAATATCCAGCAGCTCCTGCTGAAGTCAACTGTGAGCTACTAGTGCTCAGCTCCTCTGAAAACCAGCCCACTTTTAATTAGATGCCTAAATATGAAGGTAGGTGACTAACATTAGACACCTGCATGTGAAATGTTCATAGAATCATAGAAGATTAGGGTTGGAAGAGACCTCAGGAGGTCATCTAGTCCAACCCCCTGCTCAAAGCAGGACCAACCCCACAACTAAATCATCCCAGCCAGGGCTTTGTCAAGCCTGACCTTAAAAACCTCTAAGGAAGGAAATTCCACCATCTCACATTCCAGTGCTTCACCACCCTCCTAGTGAAATAGTTTTTCCAAATATTTTTTCCAACCTACACTTCCTCCACTGCAACTTGAGACCATTGCTCCTTGTTCTGTCATCTGCCACCACTGAGAACAGCCCAGCTCCATCCTCTTTGGAACCCCCTTGCTAGTAGATGAAGGCTGCTATCAAATCCCCCCTCACTCTTCTCTTCTGCAGACTAAATAAGCCCAGTTCCCTCAGCCTCTCTTCTTCATAGATCATGTAGCCCCACCCCCCTAATCATTTTCATTGCTCTCTGCTGGACTCTCTCCAATTTGTCCACATCCCTTCTGTAGTGTGGGGCCCACAACTGGACACAGTACTCCAGATGTGGCCTCACTGGTGCCTAATAGAGGGGAATGATCACGTCCCTCGATCTGCTGGCAATGCTCCTACTAATACAACCCAATATGCTATTGGCCTTCTTGGCAACAAGGGCGCACTGCTGACTCACATCCAGCTTCTCATCCACTGTAATCCCCAGGTCCTTTTCTGCAGAACTGCTGCTTAGCCAGTTGGTCCCCAGCCTGTAGCAGTGCATGGGATTCTTCCATCCTAAGTGCAGGACTCTGCACAGAACTCAGCCATGCTCTTGATAGCTGTGGATATTGATATATGTTCTCCATATACCTGGGGCTCCATGGTGAGGTGGTGAGAAATAAATGTCTCGGTGGCAGAAGTTGGGGATGGGGATGTTATTGCCCCGGAGTGCTGAAGCCTCGAGTGAGTTATGGAGCGATCCCCTTTTTGCTAGTGGGAAAAAATGGCAGATTCCAAATGGCACATGACTAGCAACCTGACAAGGTAACCGCTATCCCATGTGCACCAGTGCCATGGGTGTGGCGGGGGCGGGAAGGGGGCTCAGTCCTACCAGAGGAATAGAAGACACTGAAACAAAACCAAGGAGGACTCTGGCTGTTCCTTAAGGACATTGAGAATGTGACATTCACTGAGCAAACCAGCAAAAGCCCATCCAGTCACTGGCCATGGGAAACAGCAGAAGTAGCAAACGGAGGTTTATCGATCAGTCAAGATCGGACTATACAGGGAATCAGTCAGTAGAACCTCATCTAGTGTAGCTATTCCTGCAGGAAAACAGTGGATAGTGATTTACCAATCCCTACTCAATACAGCCTTGCCGCTGTCGTTTTCTATCAATGAGGGATATAGGATACATCCCTGAATCTCAGTGGATCTGGATACTCAACTGTGCACTTTGCTGGACTGGTACACACACAGGTCTGATTCTGTAACAGAATGCATCAAGGGCCATTGCCATGGGGCAGCCGCCATGTTAACTCTTGTCCATTGCTCCTTTTCTGTCTCACCTTGCAAATGGAGACCCCTCATCTCCATGCTCCCCTATCATGATTAATTTGTTCCACCATGGCCCCAGGCATCATAGCCATCATCAGTCTCTGGGTTGTATCAAACCCTTCAAGGCAAACCCAATTTTCAGCAGGAAGAAGCCACCCCATGAAAAATGTGCCCTCCTAGCCAGAGATATGTTCTGCCCTAGACTGCAGGTGGATTCCAGCATCCTGGCCAATGCTGAATTCTTTACATTCTATCAAGAAAAAGGAAAAGGAAAAGAAAAGGGGATTCCAAGATTCAGAGAAAAATACACTAGAGGGAATAAAATGGACAGAAGGTGGTGGAGAGACACAGGAGGAATAAGTTCCACATCCAGTTTACATAAAACTAAATGCCCTGCGGCATTATGGGAGCTTCCCTATTTCCCCCTCTGCTCTCCAGCTCCACTCTGCCCTTTATGGGATGATGGGAGCTCACCTGCTCCCCCAGCTCAGCCCTGCTCCAGTGGGTCCCCTGCTCCCCCATGCCCCCTGCGCTCTGCATCATCACAGTAGCTACCCTGCTGCCTCATTTCCCACGCCGCAGCGTGGCCATCCTCCCTCCCCTTTATTCACCACTCCATCGTGATCAACAGAAATCTGCCATCTGCCCCTGATCAAATCGTTTAGCCTTCAGCCTCAAAAACCAACGCTGATTTCTAAGGTGCAGACCCCCTCTCCTGGCTCCCACGGCTGGAGAGAAGAAACCTACACACCAGCAAACCTTGTGCTTGGTTCAGAAAAGGCAGTCACCACAGCAGTGATCACAGCAGAGCAGCTCTCATGAATACGCCATGAGGGACCATCCTGTGCGTTCACCAGAGGGACCGGCACAGGAGGCAATTCCTATTCGGAAACGCTTTGTGTGCCAAGTGAACCATTTAATTAGAAAAAGGCCTTTTATTTTTAATTTCTTTCCAATATATCTAATACAGCCTCAAAAACACCCAGAAGAGCCAAGGGCTTTGCAGAGAGGTAGTGGATCAGAACGTGCTGATCCATCAGCGGAGAGGACAAAAGCTGGAGCAGCAGGAACGTGGAGACAACGAGGAAATAAGGGCTGATTGTTTTCCCATCTAATCGGAAAATGTCAAACGGCTAATGCAGCATTCAGTGTGAAAGTAGCTGCTCCAACAAGACAAACTGCCCTGTGCTGACAGGTACGAGCAGGGGGAAGAATGATCTCATGCAGCAAACAACAGAGAAGGCCTCCACCGCAGTTAGGGAATTCCACTGCCACAGACCATCCACTATTTCACACACATTCCCCAGCGTCACCGTGCTCTGTAGCAGGATGCAGTTAATGGCCCTACAAACTTGCATGAACGCAACCCCCCCGCGGTCTGGAGTTGCCAGCTTCCACACAGTGATCGCCACACACGTCTCCACCGAGAGGGCACCTCTCATTCTGGTGTCCTTGCACCGCAGGGCAGGGGCGAGCGCTGCACACAGTTCCAGGAAGGTGGCCTGGCACATACTTGAGTTTTGCAGCACAACTCGTCGTCCCAGATCTGCATAACGATGCAATCCCACCACTCAGTGCTTGTTTCCCAACCCCAGTAGCACCGGTCCACCCTGTGCAGCTGCTCCATGAATGCTAAAAGTAATCGGGAATTGTTTCTTTCCATGGCACACAGCAGGGCAGGCCCCCGGATTCCTGTTCAGATTCGCAGCTCATAAAATACTGCATGATCAGCTGCGTTGTGTTCATAACATTTATCACAAGACTGGAGAGCAGTGCAGGATCCATGATTTCAGGCAGAGATGGCAGGCCCACAGTTTACAGGGACTGCTGAAAAATGGCATGAAACGTAGTCGGAAGCCCATGGAATGATGAGACAGAAAAAACTGCATCATGGGACAATGAGCCCGCAACCATGATGCATTGCGATCTATTTCCCATACCCACAACTCCTAGTGGTAGAAGGTGGCGAGTTGCACAGTGGGACAGCTACCCATGGTCCACTGCTCCCTCTGTCAATGCTCAAGAACCCACTGTGGTTGTGCTCCTTCGACACAGGGAGCATTGTGTGAACGTGCACAAGCCATGTTATTATTGCAGTTTATGATTGCCAGCATAACTTGTGTTGTCTTAACTTTGTAGTGTAGACATAGCCAAAGGCTACCATGAGCTTGGCTTGCTAGAGGTTAGGAGTAGAAAACCCAGATGCCCTCACTGCCCCACCCCCTGTAAAAATGACATACACTGGCACAATAATGCCATCCTCTGCTGTCTAAATAAGCCCTTGTGCACAATGCTTCATGTATCACGTGGTAGGTGACAACATGAGAGGGCTGCATTTTTCTAACCAGTGCTTTATTAAGAGAACTATTTACAGAGATGCTGCAACTGCAGCTAGCATTCCAGCCATGTGAACGCAGACTGACTTCCTCGTGTCTCCTCAAAACTCTTCCCTCCCACAACCTGTGCTCCTCCCTACAAGTTCCATGCAGGCTGCTACACACGCTATCTGAGCAGGTGTGCCAGGCGCAAAAACAGCTGGCCAGCTGCCAATATTGATGCAGTGCTCTGTTCTGTTTACAGGACCTTTTTAAGTGGCTCAGTACCCCACACAGCAGTGCCCCTTCCAGTTGGGCTGGGCCAGGTGTTGGGGTTTCCCAGGCATTCCAAGTGACTCTGGTTCCGGGATTTACCCCCTCCACTGTGGCCTGTGGGCATTTCGCAGGGTGTTGGGACAGGCCATGGCAGGTGGCCACAGTTACAGCCCTTGTCGCGGCTCAAGCCAGGTCGGGCCGCCATCTTAGGGCTGGAGGGTTTTTCCGAGCTCAAGGGACTCCGTGTCCCCGCCGCTGCTCCGGACACCACTGGGGTCTCAGCAGCCAGGAAGTCCTCCATTAAACTGACCATCACCCTCAGGATGGTGTGTCGATGTCGGAGGACCCAGGCCCTCCCTTAGGGTGGGAGGAGGTGGACGAGTTGCTCGGTGACCACCTGTTCAGCAACTTCGGTGGCAGAGCATCACTCAGGCCAGCAGGTGTCCTTGAGGTCCTGTGCCACTACCTGGAGTCAGGCCCCCAGAGGGTAGAACTTCCCTGTAACCAGCATCAAAATGATTTGGGGAGCCCGTGATAAGCAGCCTGGGTCGCCCCCGTTAAGCAGGGAGCCAGGAGAGTGGCACATTGGTTCGGGGACCATCCGGCCACTGAGGCCACCTGTTTGTTATCAAGTAGGCTTCTGTGTCATCTTCACACCCCATCTTCGTCAGGTGGACCAGCATCACTGGGGCCACCAGAGGCATCATCACCTTGGGAAGTGGAACCAGAGGGGCTGGGTAGCAGGACAGCCAGATGCTGGAACATTGCTGTGGTTGTTCTTTCTGCTGGTCCCAAGGTGCTGCACCAGCTGCTGTTGCTGTTGGAGCTGGGCGGACTGTTGCTGATGCTGGCTCTCCACTCACAATTTCATGAGCTTGTCAAGCTCTATCATAATCACTCAGGTTGGCCACGGGCTAAGAGCACCTGCAATCCCCATGCCTCCGGGGTCAAGCCATTAGCCGCATTCTCCACCATGTGGAAGAAGTTGTGGCCATCCCTACCCATCAGTCTCAGAGGGAGGCCATGCTATCAAGGCAATGTTTACTGGGAAATTAGCAGTCTCTGCGGCCCTGGCCCTCTAGGCAGGGCCAAGCAGCAGGTAGTCTGTGACTCTGGCCTCAGGCAGTGCAGAGCTAAATGCAGTCTTTCGCCTGACGTCCTGACACCAGCAGATGGTAGACAAATGCAGGCCTCTTGGCCTAAGGTGGGTAAGCAGCCACCCCAGAGGTGGCCAGCCACAGGGGGTAGGGGGACCTGGGTCCACCCTACTCTACTTGGTCCCTGACAGTGGTGGAGGCCTCTGCAGGGATCCCACTGAAACAGGCTGACCAGTGCTGTGGCACCACACCCGGACTATTGTCTGGTGTCCCTGGGCTACTTCCTATGACCCCCAGACTGTGTACCTTTATCTTGTGGGTGTCCTCCATCCCTCCGGAGCACACCACTAGCGGCAGTCCCAACAGCTCTTTGGCGGTGTCAACTGGCAGCCCCTTCAAGTCCTTGGCACTGCAGAGGTCCTCTTCGGGCTCCAGCTCCAGCAGCAGGTGGGAGGCCTCTGTCTCCTTTGCCAGCTGCGGCTGAACTGAACTGCAGGGCTCACCTTTTAAACATCCTGCCCTGCCCCTCTGCTTCTGGCATCGCATGTGTGTCGTGCCTGGCTCCTCCCACCAGGGAGTGGGTCGTGGTTCCTCCCCATCAGTCTCGGAGGGAGGCCACACCCCTTCACTACAGATACCCCAGGTTGGTGGGACAGAGGACCCAGTGATCCCACAGTTCCGGTTGCATGCCAGGGACCCACCACAAAGCTATGTTAACAATGTACAGCTATATCAAATGCAGATAGAGAATACAATGAACATGTGTTTTTACTTGGTCTTCCTCTCCTTCAGTTGCAGTGGTTGCAAAGTAGTGGCAAAGGGCCTCCTGCATTCTTTCTAGGATTGTACATGGTGCCTATCCCCATAACAGAAATAACAGCAGTTCACAGATTGCAAGGCCATTATGATCACCAGGTCTGATCCCCTGCATAGTACAGGCCAGACAACTCCACCCACTAATTCTTGCAATATAAATTTGTGTCATATTTTAAATTTGTTTTTCTAGCTTCCAATTTCCAGCCATTGGATTCTTTCTTTCTTTCTTTCTTTCTTTCTTTCTTTCCAGCAGGTAGGAATAAGTAACTTGCTTAGATTATTCGGGGTGGGGGGGTGGTGTTTTGTTTTATTTTGTTTTTAACTGTTGTGTTTGTTTGAGGAAAGATTTAAAAACAATGAGGTTTGTGGATAGCCTAGTGATTTAGGTGTTATAAATACATAAAATAAATAAATTAATGTAGATATACCTATCTTCTAGACCTGGAAGGGACCCTGAAGGGTCATCGATAATCAATAATTCCTCCTAGAACTTAGGAGATCTAGGGTCAGTTCCCTTCTCTGACACAGAGTTCCTTTGTGACCTTGGCCAAGTCACTCAACCACTCTTTACAATGGAGATAACAGCACTTCTCCCTACTTTGTAGGGGTTCTGTGATACATTAAAAACTATGAATTGCATTAGAATATAGTGAGGAAATGTGCTATATGAGAGTGAGGTATTATTATGTTTTCCTTAGTCTCAGTCCCATTCCAAGGAATGGTCTGGTCCATCCGTTTCCAAGTTCCCATGGAATGAAACTGCCAGGGGAGGTCAGAGGTGATGGAGGGAGTCATAGGGATCAGCGCAGACCGGGTTGCACCAGTGAAGGAAGTGGCGTGACTAAGCTAACCAGGGAGTGAGCTGACTCGGCATGTTCGCTTAGGAGCTCCTACGGACCCCTGGCTTGACTTCAGGTCAGCGCCCACTGACCTGACCCCCGAGGGAAGGTGACTGCCAGCCCTCTGTTTGGGTGAATGTGCCCCATTGAGGTGACATGCCCAGCCCCAAGTGCACGGCTGGTACAAGCAGGTGTAATTTACACCTGGCCAGTGGCTGTGAATTGTGGTGATTGTGATTGCACCAGCGTAGCCGTGTCACAATGGGAGGGTATCCGAGCAGGTAAAACAGGGAGCTAAGTGACTTTACCAAAGCCATGAGAGTCACTGTCCCAGATGAGGTTAGGATTTAGCAGGTTCCTGGCTCCCAGTCCTACGTTTATGCCCCTGGATCACACATTGAATGGAGCACTGAGAACCGATTCACCATGTTCCTGGAATGATGAATTCTATATGCAGTAGAAGTGTGGGCAGGGATGGTGTCCCTAGCCTCTGTTTGCCAGAAGCTGGGAATGGGTGACAGGGGATGGATCACGTGATGATTCCCTGTTCTGTTCATTCCCTCTGGGGCACCTGGCATTGGCCACTGTCGGCAGACAGGTTTCAGTGGTAGCCGTGTTAGTCTTTATCATCAGCAAAAATGAGGAGTCCTTGTGGCACCTTAGAGACTAACAAATTTATTTGGGCATAAGCTTTCATGGGCTAGAACCCACTTCGTCAGATGTATGAAGTAAAAGATACGGGAGCAGGTATAAATACATGAAAGGATGTGGGTTGCTTTACCAAGTGTGAGGTCAGTCTAACAAGATAAATCAATTAACAGCAGGATACCAAGGGAGGAGAAATAACTTCTGAAGTGGTAAGAGAGTGGCCTATTACAGACAATTGACAAGAATGGGTGAGCAACAGTAGGGAGAAATTAGTATACTGGGCTAGATGGACCTTGGGTCTGACCCAGTAGGGCCGTTCTTATGTTCTTAAATAGAAGACAACAGCAAGAGGTTTCCAGCTGTGGTTATCATCACCTCAGGAGACTTCTGCCTTGCTCCTGTTTGCTGATGATTTATATGGAGCTATTTATACCTGAGACAATATTTCCTTCTGTTATCCTATCTAGTTCCAGTGTCCTCTGCATAGCTACTACATTGCTTTGATTTATGATTCATGCTATTTTGTTTCGTTCACTGTTCTGGCATATTTGTTTATGTTGCCCCGAGAGCTGATTTGCAAATGCACCGACTGCAGCTGGGACTAAGTTGCCAGTACACACACACAAGCATTTCCTGCTTTTGATTAAGTCATTTTTTACAGAGTAATACATTTTCATAAGGATTTTTAATACAAGGAACGACACTGGGGTCATTAGCAACCATCTCTCTCCTTATAATGGGGCTGATTTGAATATCTGTAACATTTCTGATAATGGCAAATGTCTAATTAAGACATCCATAAAAATAAGCCAGTAGCATTAATTTTGCTGGGGGAGGCGGGGGGGGGGGAAGGACAGAAATCCAGTGGCAATTTAGTAGATGAAATTAAATTGGCTGACTTTGACAAATGTCCCAGGCAGTCACTGGGAATATGCCAGTTGAAATCATACCCCTTTCCCCTTTGTCTCACTGGGCTCTAGAATGACAGGCGCCTAGAAATATGAGATGGAAAGAAATCCAAGGTCACCTAGACCCATTCGCTGGAGTCAAAGTAGGATTGCTCCCTCCAGTAAATTTAGAACATAAGAACAGCCACACTGAGTCAGACCAATAGTCCCTTTAGCCCAGTGTCCTGTCTTCCAACAGTGGCCAATGCCAGGTGCCCCAGAGGGAATGAACAGAACAGGGAATCGTCAAGTGATCCATCCCCTGTCGCCCATTCCCAGCTTCTGGCAAACAGAGGCCAGGGACACCAATCCTGCCCAGCCTGGCTATAGCCACTGATGGACCTGTCCTCCACAAACTTATCTAGTTTTCTAGTGCTTTGTCTAGTTCTAAAGGTGCTAAGTACCAGGACTTCCATCATTCCCTTGGGAAACTATTCCCCAGGGTTGCTCTGGGATCAGCTAGGAAAAGAGGGGCCTCCTAACTCCACTGTCAAAATGGGACCCTTATTATGGTCTAGGCTCCTCGCGAGGGTCGGCCCCTGTACTGCAGCCTACAACTATGCAACTTCGGATTGTGATATCTGGGCCAGTCATATATTGGGAGAGGAGATGGACAAGGAGAGCAAAGGATTCTGGGGGAAACGGCATTGGGAATTCCGGGGCATGTGTTACTCTGGGTCAGAAATGAGCCAGTGTTTCGGCTTATGCTGGGAGGTACCATTTGTGGAGGTGCCATTTTATGGTTGGCAATGAGAAAAAAAAAACCACCAATATTCCTCATCATTTATGGTCATTAATGTTCCTATTGCTCTCTCTTCCCTAAGATTAGCAAAGTGAACCTCACTCTCATAGCTCCAGATTCCAAGCCTAGAGAACAGGGCTGCACTGAACTGGGCACTGCACAGATACATATTAAGTTCTTCTTCACTTCCTGTCCTAAGCACTGTGGGACAGCTGCAGATTTCCATCACAGAGGTGGCTGCATTTCAGTGATGGGTGAAACAAGCCCGCTGTGAATACTAAGAAAGCATGAATGGTCAGTCCCAGTGCTGGAGGGGTGACAGTCAGGTCACATGATCTTCACTTCAGACTTACTCAGCCCTGGCAAGCCTGGGGACAAAGTAAGCCCAGATGAGAGGGTCAGGGAAGGCAGTGGACGGGGGTGATGCAGGGGGCTGGAGCCTGAAGCCCCACAGTCAGAGCCTGAAGCCCTGTGGCAAGGGGATGGAGGGGAGGGATAGCTCAGTGGTTTGAGCATTGGCCTGCTAAACCCAGGGTTGTGAGTTCAATCCTTGAGGGGGCCATTTGGGGAGCTGGGGTAAAAATCTGGGGATTGGTCCTGCTTTGAGCAGGGGGTTGGACTAGATGACCTCCTGAGGTCCCTTCCAACCCTGATATTCTATGGAGCTCAAAGGGCCAGAGCCTGCTGCCCTGCCACCCCAGAGCTGAAGCCTGAGTCCTCTTGCCCCTGGGAAGATGGGGAACTCACCAGCTGCCTGTGCCCCAGGTGTCTCCAGAGGGGAGGCTGTGCTCACAAGAAAAGCCCCTGATGGCCTCATGCAGCCATGGTGGCTGCATTTGCACCCCACTGGGGAGGCTCTGAGTTATTCCAGAGAATTCTTATATGGTCATTAATATCACTTTTCATAACAGACTTACTAGCTAGCAATCAATAAATTACAATGATTTGGATGTGTACACACGCATATGTATTTGGTTTTCCTAAAGCTAATTAAGTATTTTAGGAAACAGTGTGAGAGCGGTGCACTCAGAGGCCACCCAAAAATTGTCCTGAGAACCCAGATCCTAGTGTGTTCAAGCTCTGTCCTCCCCCGCACAATTTGCTTTTTTTATTGACTGTGCCTAATGAGCGGTTTGGCCACACTCCAAGTCTCCAGCCATCTCCCTGATACCCTCATCCATTACCTTTGCCTCTGTGAGGGGCCTGATCTGCCTGACAAAGAGTTTCTAATCTCACCCATTGTTCATCACTTTCTCCGCTTAATCTTGGCAGCTCAATGTGTCAACAGCAATTGCATGAAATCACTTATCACGGGCACAAGCCTGTCCTCAGATTTGTTTAGAATTAATCAGAGACAATTTGAGATGTTTGTTAAAGCAGCAACCATCTCAGCTTGACCTTGCCATGGGATTTCTGTCTTGGAGAAACTTTTCTGATCTGACATGTGGCTGAAACAAACTTTCATGATGGACCTAACAAAGGGGAAAACCAGCTATTGAACTTCAGGGGACTTCCAGGACTGGATGCTGCTTACTGGGCTGATGGCAAAAATATGTGGCCATCTCTTTCTCTATCATTTGTTTTACAGGAGCACGTGCGAGCAACAGCTGAGAACAGGGCTGCACTGAACTGGGCACTGCACAGATACATATTAAGAGACCAACTCTGTGTATAGTGCAGTAGACAGGAGGAAGGATGAGAAGCCACAGAGAGACAGAGATATAAATGACATGGCGAAGGTCATATAGCAAATCAATAGCAGAGCTAGGAAAAGAACAGAGGTGCTGCTAATGCCTTAACCCTAGACGACAGGAACAACCTACCAGAGGTTGCTGTGGATTTCCTGTCACTGGTAATTTTAAAGCCAGGATCTAGTGTTTTTTCTATATGATCTGCTCTGGTTCAAACAGGAATTAATTCAGGGAAGTCCCACAGCCTATGTCACACAGGAGGTCAGATTTGATGCTCACAGTGGACCCTTCTGGCCTCATGATCTAGGAACCCATGTGTGACGAGTTCTCCGTGGAGTGCAACTTGGAACTGGGGTACCACTGATCCCTCTGACTCACCAGCCTGGGCTCCATCTCACATTCTGCTGCCGTGACAAGCTGCAGACCTGCTCCTGCTCCTACACTCCCACCAGCATTCACACAGCTAAAGGACACACGCAGCTGCAATTACATGCAGGTTGACCAGTCACTGCATGAACCAACAATAGAGAGGCTACAGCCAAAATAACCGCCAGCTTCCTAGCCTAGGATCCCAGAGCTGTGTCGTCCTGCCCTGGTCAAAACCCTGCCCAGTATGAATTTACTCTCCAATTCACCTCCCTCTCAATGTGGAAAGGAATATGCAACAGCCTTTGCCCCTTGAGCTAAGGTTTCCAAGCACTTCACTCCAAACTTACTGGTTTAGATGAAGCATAAACCAAGTTTATTAGCTACAAAAGATAGACTTCAAGGGATTATATGTGATACCAAATAGATCAAAGCAGATTACTTAGCAAATAAACAAAAACGCAAACTAACTTAACGTACTAGATAGATTGGATGTGAATTAGCAGTCTCTTACCCTGGCTGATGATACAAGCAGGCTTGCAGATTCTTAAGGAACAAGCTGCACTTTCTTTGCAGTTTGGGATCCCCAGGGTTTCCATACATAGGCTAGAAATCCCTTTAGCCTGGGTCCAGCACTTCCCCCACTTCAGTCTTTGTTCCTCAAGTGTTTTCAGGAGTCCTCTTGTGTGGGGAATGAAGAACAACTGATGATGTCACTCCCTGCCTTATATAGCTTCTTCAAATGGTGGAAACCTTTTGTTTCAAACTTGGTTCCTAGACCAGTTTGTGGAAAAATACAGGGGTCCCAAAATGGAGTCCAGAGTCATGTGGCCTGGTCACATGCTCTTGCGGAGTTACAGCAGCCATTACTTACAGGCTGTCTGGAACATTCTCAGGGAGGCTCATCGGGTGGGGGCTAAGCTTCTCCTAAGGTCTATTGTTTTTCCTAACGTCTCATTACCTTGCATAGGCCCTTCCCAGCCAGCTCTCTAGACTGGAAGCATTTCTCCTAATGGGTGTCACCCAGGTGTAACTACATTTGAAATAGAGATACGTAGTCAATATTTATAACTTCAGATACAAAAATGATACGTTCACTCAAATAAGATAATCATGTTCAGCAAATCATAACTTTTCCAGTGACACCTTTCATGACCCATCTTGTACAAAATGCATCATAATTATGCCCTAATTATATCATAATCATACAACTATGAAGAATATGGGGTGCAGTATCACACCGTGAACCCTCGCTGCTGTACATCAGCAGAGGAATCCACTCTTTTGTTAGTGCTCGTCACCCTGAAAGAGTCTTAGGCTCTCTGGAAGCTGGGAGCTGAGTCCTGCTCTCACTTCCCACCATGCAACTCCACTGAGCACAATTTAGCCCCCTCTGCATACTCTGTCTAGCTAAATTCACCTTTATTGATGCCCTTCTTCAGCCTCATGCTGGACTGGGACTCAGGAGATCAGAGTCCCATTGGTGGGTTTCCCAAAGACTCCTGGTGTGGCCTTGGACAAGTCATCCAATCTCTTTGTGCCTCTGTCTTGCCCCCTTCCCCCATTAAAATGGCGATAAAATGTTCCCAATCCAGGGGGATACACTTATCAGCATGTGTGAAGCTCTCTGATAATATGGGGTGGGGAGCATCTAAGGAACGAGCTAGGTAGCCTGGGCCAGATGGTCACCTGGTGTGAACTGGTGTAGCTCCACTGACTGTAAGACAGTGCTGAAGATTCACACCACCTGAGGATCTGGTCCTGTGTATCTCCTGGTGGACAATTTACAGTGGATTAAGCCAGAAGAGCAGACACAGAGAATCCCCCAGTGGCTGAGCTAACACGGCTGTCAGAATTATAACGTTGTCATTCCCTGCCTTTAAGTAAGTGCACAGTACCATCTTTAAAAAGAACAGGAGTCCTTGTGGCACCTTAGAGACAAACAAATTTATTTGCGCATTAGCTGGCACATGATGGCATATATCACATTGATAGATGTGCAGGTGAATGAGCCCCTGATGGCGTTGCTTATGTGATTAGGTCCTATGATGGTGTCACTTGAATAGATATGCGGACAGAGTTGGCATTAGGCTTTGTTGCAAGGATAGGTTCCTGGGTTAGTGTTTTTGTTGTGTGGTTGCTGGAGAGTATTTGCTTCAGGTTTGGGGGCTGTCTGTAAGTGAGGACTGGTCTGTCTCCCAAGATCTGTGAGAGTGAGGGATCGTCTTTCAGCATAGGTTGCAGATCTTTGATGATGCACTGGAGAGGTTTTAGTTGGGGGCTGAAGGTGATGGCTAGTGGCATTCTGTTATTTTCTTTGTTGGGCCTGTCCTGTAGTAGGTGACTTCTGGGCACTCTTCTGGCTCTGTCAATCTGTTTTTTCACTTCAGCAGGTGGGTATTGTAGTTTTAAGAACGCATGATAGAGATCTTGTAAGTGTTTGTCTCTGTCTGAGAGATTGGAGCATATGTGGTTGTATCTTAGAGCTTGGCTGTAGACAATGGATCGTCACAAGTAGAGTAGGGGTGTTAGGGGACGAGAGCTAAGGAAGCATTGTTCTAAGTCAGCCATAAAAATGTTGGCATACTGTGGGGCCATGCAGGTACCCATCTTTATAAGCCACCAAGCCACTTAGCTGGGTCCATTAGCTGCAGCAGATGAAACCTCTCTTGGGAATAGCTCCCTGCTGTTACAAGGGCCTCACACAGCAACACAGGAAACAGCTGTCTCTCTTAATAAAGTGGCAGCTTGGTCAGAGTGACTGACCTTGTGCATCCAGAACCATCTCCCTCATAATTAAACTTGTCACCAGAGGTCTTCCCACCCCAGGAGATTCCTGAACTCTAGTCACTGCACCCATCTGTGTCTGCTGCATGCAGCCTTGCTCTGCTCCTCTCCTAATCAACATTCTGTTCATCAGTCAAGAGGGCGAGATGTCTGTGAGCTCCTGATTGCATCGTATGGCTAAATTATCCCGTCCCACCAAAGCACTGCCCCAGAGGACAGCAGCGAATATATCACAAGCTAAAGAAGCTCTGCCTGTTGAGGACGTCAGGCCCGTTATCGGACTGATCTCAAAGCTCAAGGCCTTCACCCAGAGACTTCAGAGTCCCGGTGATTCCTCAGCCCTTCTTTATAAAGCTTATTTCATCCGAGCAAGGCAGTGAAGCGATACCATGTGACTTAAATGACCAATCACAGAGCACGAATAGCAAAGCACGAACAAGGAAAACTTGCACCAGCCACTTTGCAGACAGCTATTTGTGCAAAAGTTTGCCACACAGTTGTGAACAGTGGGTTGTAACCCGTTCCACTCACCACCATAGCACCTCCTGCTGTCAGTGTGTGGCATTGCAGGTTTTCATCTCTAGCTCGCCCTGTTGCCCACTTCTTGGGCCCTGCGATGGCCTGTCTCTGGTTACGTCCTCTGTGCCTCCACCCTCCAGTCAGGACGCCTCTTTCCAGTTCTGTCCCCTTCCAGCTGTGGGGGGAAATTTAGTAGGCCCGAAACTCTGGTCAAATAACTGTGTAAATGGTCAAGAGACATGGAAAAAATTTAAGCAGAGCTAATTACAATAGCCAGTCTTATGAAATATAGCTGTGACAGCAAGTGTTCGGAAAGCCGTTAACCGCAAAAGAACAATCCGTTAATCAACAGGAGAGCTTGTGCTTCTGTATGCCTAATAAGGGGTTGTTTTTCTGTTTTAAGGGATATTACTAATGAAAAATGTGCTTGACTAATTGTGGTTTTAAGCTATATACGCTTTGGTGATTCTATATTCGGGGGAACTGCCAGCTTGCAGGTATCCCCCTTGCAGCGTAACCAGAGTCCAGCTACAGAATCCACATCAGCATCAAACACGAGATCCCTCTGCCCCACTCCGGCTACATCGAAGTTCCCTGCTATTCATCCTCCCAGAGACTGCGGAGTTCCTTCTTTGCTCCTTTGGCTGAGCACTGCCTCCCTGGGCTTTTTCCCTGGAGGCCCCTCTTCTTAGCACTTTTCTCCTACCCATGGACTTTGGCTGCTTCTCACATGTTCTCTCTCCACGCCTGCTCCCTGGTTCTTTCCAGACAAAGGAAACTCCCCTCGGTCCTGGGTGTCCTGTCTCACTGAGTTCTCTTCCCTCTCTTTGGGGTCCGCCTTGGTCCTTTCAGAGCTGGGCTCACTAACCGTCATTGTGTCCCCAGCTCAGGATCAGTCGAGGCGGGTTAACTTCTGGGTCACAGGCAAGACTTGAACCCAACTCCCCTTAAAGGGCCAGCCAGACTGTGACATGAATTTCACACACAGAAAATGGAGCAGAAGTTATCTACTAGCTTATTCCTTGTCACTTGTTTACCCAGGAAGGCTGTTCTTGTAGCAATTTGGTATTTCTGCTTCCGGTCCCAAAGAAGTGGGTATTTCTGGAGATGGGGTTTCTACTGCTTTTATTGATGGTATGTGATGACCAAGAGCAGTAAGGAGACACGACTGAAAATGTTATGAGATATCATAATTGATGCATCCTAGAATTAAACATACCTGTATCCATAATTCACATATATCAGGTAAAGACCAGGCACAGTAATAGTGTAAATTTGTCCCATGAACTATACATACCAGAAACAAGCATCAGTAGTCGTTTTCTGGAATACAAATACACTTCCGTTTCAACACACACACACACACACACACACTCTGTTACTTGCTTGGATCTATCCATCCATCCATTGATCCGTCTATAAGGAAACCTGTCTGAAAGTCCATTTCTATTCTGAAAAGCACTTCTAAAAAAGTTCCGTGTTTATTGCCCTTCAGTGGTGCCCCATACAAGTAAAAAGATGTAAGCCTGGGATCCGAGGGTCAATCTGGGTGCTTGCCTTCTTGTCCAGTCTTATTTTAGTCACTAAGAGCAGCAGATACGACTCTGTAGGCACTTGGAGACTGGAGACGATCCGATGCATTTTGGGAATGCATTAAAGTAGTGTTTTAAGATTGGGATTGATGCACGAATCGCTGAGCTAAATGCTCTGATATGGGTTAGGAAGATGGTCAGAGGAATTGATCTTAATGGTTTCTTAAAATATAAAATCTGTGTGCTGAGGCATCTCGACATGGAGAAGTTGCTCTGGTTTAAGCAAAGACACGTTTATATACCAAGAATCAGAGGGGTAGCTGTGTTAATCTGGATCTGTAAAAAGCGACAAAGAGTCCTGTGGCACCTTATAGACTAACAGATGTTTTGGAGCATGAGCTTTCGTGGGTGAATACCCACATGTGTCTGACGAAGTGGGTATTCACCCATGAAAGCTCATGCTCCAATACATCGCTTAGTCCATAAGGTGCCAAAGGACTCTGTCACCTTATATACCAAGTTAGTTAAACCAGCTCACCCGCTTGTGTGGACGCTCTTATTTCAGTTTAAACCAAGCTTATTTGGGGGTTGCTTAAATGGGTTGGAAACAGGTTCAAGCTACATCAAAAGAAACTATTCTTACACCAGACTGTGTGTGTGTCCACACAGGGGTTTGCACTGGCTCAACTAAATGACTGATTGAGAAGATGACACATGGTATCTGCTTCACGCTCTCTGAGAACTGATTATGCAAATGAGATTTGTAAATTAACCCATAAGCAGCTTTTATTTGCACAGTCATATTCCCTTGGACTTGTGCAAATTAAAGTTTAATATATCTGTTGCATTATCTCGATCTGAATTATACCCTGACAACCACATTTGCATAAGTCAGAGATTGTAATGACTTACTCAACTAAGCATACCCATGCAGTTAATTACTTTTTTCCAAATGAAATGCCAAAATTATTTCCCAGCAGAGAAAGGCAATTGCTCACCCAAAACAGTGCAGGATGCTGTAGCTTTTAAAACAATTAATATGAAATTAATTTTAACACACCACTGAACCATATTTTGTGAGCAATGCAAAGCAAAATGCGACCAGATATGGCAGCTGAACTGACTAACCCATTCCTTCTTTATCTTTCACCAGTGCAGTCAGGAGCTGTGAAATACACAAAAAATAACATGCCCCGGGAAACAGCGGTATTCAGCAATTCAGAGATAAGCAGAACCCTGGCTTCTGAGAGAGCAAAAAGGGATCTTTGCAAGCCTGCATCATCATGAGCTCAGAAAACAACAGGGAAGGAAATAGGGCTTAGAAACGAACTCGTCTACACACAGAAGGAGCACCGGTTTCACTTCAGTCAGTGTAGCTACATTATGATTCCTTTTTTGCATCACTTTCGCACTAGGGGTGCCAGTCAGGGACAGGACCCCATTGTGCTAGGGCACTGCACAGACACAGAACAAAAAGAGGCTCCCTGCCCCGACTCCCTTGCAATCTAAGTATAAGCCAAGAGATGGAAACAAGCAGCTTGGGGAGTGCAATGAGACAATCAGTGCAGCTGTTGTGTGGGGACTGTCTTGTATCGCTCTAAAACTGGTTACATTGGTTTCAGTAACAGGCCAAGCTAAACTGACATAATCCAGGTTCAAACTGCTATGAGAATGTCCATACATCAGGCTGCACCAGTTTAACCAAATCAATATAAAATCTCATGTGTCGTTTCACAGATTTATAGATTCCAAGGCCAGAAATGACCATTGTGATTATTTAGTCCAGAGGTTCTCAAACTGGGGGTTACGAAGTCATTATATAGGAGGTAATGAGCTGTCAACCGCCACCCCCAAATCCGCTTTGCCTCCAGCATTTATAATTGTGTTAAATTTATTTAAAAGTGTGTTTAATTTATTAGGGGGGTTGCACTCGAGACTTGCGATGTGAAAGGGGTCGCCAGTAAAAAAGCTTGAGACCCACTGATCTAGTCTGACCTCCTGTGTAACACAGGCTATAGAACATCACTGCAATAATTCCTAGAGCCGCTCGTTCAGAAAAATATCCTGTCTTGATTTTCAATTTGCCAGTGATGGAGAATCCATCATCATCCCTGGTAAATTGGTCCAATGGTTAATTACACTCTCTGTGTTAAAAATGTACACCCTATTTCCAGTCTGAATCTGTCTAGCTTCAACTTCCAGCCATTGGATCGTGGTAGACCTGTCTCTGCTAGATTGAAAAGCCCATTCTTAAAATAGTTATATCAAATGAGTCCGGGTGTTGACCATAGCTAAGGGACAGATTCTCTGCTGATTTTACACCTTGTGCAGCCATATACACCTAGCCAAAATGGGTGTAGAATTATTATTATTATTAGTCATTATCTCTATTATGGTAGCACCTAAAAATTGCCATCCAGGATCAGGGGCCCACTGTGCTAGGCCCTGTACAAACAAGTGAGCAACTGGACGCTCCCTGACCCAGAGAGCACATGATCTAGGTGTCAGACTAGGATCCAACTGATGGAGGCAACGGACGAATGGAGCGTGGGGGTTGGGAGCATGAGCCATGAACAAAATAAACAAGGCCTGAGTCTCAGCAGATGGTCTTTGGCATAGCTCAATTGAAGTCAACAGAACTATGCTGATTGACACCAGGTCAGGGTCGGGCCAGTGTAACTGGAACAGACATCTCAGCTGGGTGCATGGCTAACCAGTGCGGCAGTTTTGGGGAGCACTTTGCACAGGCATGCCGACAGACGCGCATGCCGACAGACGCGCAGGGCAATGTGGAATCAGGAGGCAGATGCATTGTAAATGGGTTCTGGCCAGGAAGGCACAGGCAGGGAAGGATGCGATGAGGCTGGGTTGTTTGGTGCGGGCAGTGCTGGCTGGCATGCTGGAAGTCATTGCCAGTGTGAACAAATGGAGCTTTTTAAAAGGCTTCCGAGTAAGATTTGGCAGGATGACAGGAGCCTGTGCCAGGGCTGAAATCCATTTAATCCAGTCACCGCCTGACCCAGAACATATTCAAACCAAAGGAAATAGCAGCTGAGGCCCTTAAGATGCTCGGACACCGTGGGAATATCAGCCACATAGATGGGGGGAGAAAACGCAACATCAGGAGCAGATAATGGATATGGGGCTATGATTAAGTATGTGTATTACAGTACCTCCTAGAGTCTCCAATGGAGATCAGCTCTCCACTGTGTTAGGTGCTGTACATTTCCATAAAGACACTCCCTGCCCTGAACAGCTTACAGTCTCAATGAACAAAACATTATTATCCTCCTTGTACAGATGTGGAGCTGTGGCACAGACCAGTTCAGTGCCTGGCCAAGCTCACTCAGGGAGTCCTAACTTCTTGTAACTTCACCCAGCTGGGGTTTGGGTGGATCACAGCTGGGACATAGGGAGGGCTCTTCTGCCCTTAGAAAGCAGTTCCCAAGGAACGTGATGTCATCTTTTTCTTTTAATGAATAGATTATCATGTCAATTTGTTGCAGCGAGGATTTCAATTGACAGGGTTTAATTTCGGAGGGTTTTTCCGCTGTTTGTTGCAGTTCACTTGCCCTCTCTCGGGTTTACCTCCAATGACATTTTATCCAAGCTTCATCACTCGCCACACTTGTGATTTATGGCAAAACGCCAGCTAGGCTCACGCAATGCAATACATGATAGAATCAGCAACAGAACTCAGGTCTCATGATTTATGGCCCTGTGCCTTAACCATCGGACCTTGCTTCCCATCCACCTTAATGCTTCTGCTGACTCATGTAAAAGGCTGGCAGTGTTTGCCTGACACAAGCCACCCTGTTAACCAGTGTGGATGCTGCTGGGAAAGGGATAGGTTTCTGCTGACTCACTGAGGCAAGAGGCTAGTTACTCCACCTGGATATAAGAGATGTGGAAATGGCTATCTGGGGAGTGTGAGGATGTAGGGTGTGGGCTGAGTCACCCTGAGGGAGGAACCTGGGAGCAGCCAGACCTGGAGAAAATGATTTGTATGGATCCTTGCTATCCTGCTTCTTTCTTAGCAAAGCCAAATCCTGGGATGGGGCTAAGTTTGGAGTTTAGCTATCGTGTGTGGTCTGTGTTTGTGGAGCAACATGCTCACAATGCCATATCCCTGACTAGAGCTATTAGGGAAAGGTAAGAAACTACCTTCATTTACTACTGAAAACCAAGTATCCAGTTAGAGAACCTTATCTCCACCCCATTATACTGAACTGCACTCTGCAGGGTCACACTGCCAGGAAGGGGGCCAGCGAATGCCAGAAGATGTGATGACTTTGCTACATGACTGTTGTGACAAAGTTCCCCCTCCACCTTGATGGGTCCTGCGCTAATTTGGCAGATTTGCTCACCTCAGTGATCTTCCCCACAGTCTGGGTCAATTCCTCCTGTGTCTGATCAGGAGTGGGGAGGTTTGGGGGGAACCCAGGCCCACCCTCTACTCCGGGTTCCAGCCCAGGGCCCTGTGGATTGCAGCTGTCTAGAGTGCCTCCTGGTACAGCTGCATGACAGCTACACCTCCCTGGGCTACTTCCCCATGGCCTCCTCCCAACACCTTCTTTATCCTCACCACAGGTTCTTCCTCCTGGTGTCTGATAACGCTTGTACTCCTCAGTCCTCCAGCAGCACAGCCTCTCACTCTCAGCTCCTGGTGCCTCTTGCTCCCAACTCCTCACACACACTTCCTCTCCTCTGGCTCCCCCCCGCCTGACTGGAGTGAGTTCCTTTTTAAACCCAGGTGCCCTGATTAGCCTGCCTTGATTGGCTGCAGGTGATCTAATCAGCCCGTCTGCCTTAATTGGTTCTAGCAGGTTCCTGATTACTCTAGTGCAGCCCCTGCTCTGGTCACTCAGGGAACAGAAAACTCCTCACCCAGTGACCAGTATATTTGCCCTCTACCAGACTCCTGTACCCCACTGGCCTGGGTCTGTCACACCATATATGAATTGGACCCAGGCTCATTTCACCAGAAACGGGCAGCCAGATAGTTTCTGTTTCCAAAGAGCAAAGTGAAATATGATGCGAAGCATCTACAGTCGAGCTAGGCTTCCCTGGACGCGTCATGCCACGGTGGGGGATCTTTCCATTGCAGTCTGAGATACTGCCCTTAAAAATCAGCAGTGATCACTTCCCTAATAATTAGAACTCCCAGAGAATATGGGGTGGGAGTGGAGGGGAAGCCATATGCTCACACTGAGGCCTTGTCCACACTACTAAGTTTTGTCGACAGAACTTATGGACACAAATCCGATATTAGGAATGGCAATATACAAAAACCTGTAGGAGACCACTTCAACCTCCCTGGCCACACAGTAGCAGATCTTAAGGTGGCCACCCTGCAGCAAAAATACTTCAGGACCAGACTTCAGAGAGAAACTGCTGAGCTTCAGTTCATCTGCAAATTTGACACCATCAGCTCAGGACTAAACAAAGACTGTGAATGGCTTGCCAACTACAGAACCAGTTTCTCCTCCCTTGGTTTTCACACCTCAGCTGCTAGAACAGGGCCTCATCCTCCCTGATTGATCTAACCTCGTTATCTCTAGCTTGCTTCTTGCTTGCATATATATACACACCTGTCCCTGGAAATTTCCACTACTTGCATCCGATGAAGTGGGTATTCACCCACGAAAGCTCATGCTCTAAAACGTCTGTTAGTCTATAAGGTGCCACAGGATTCTTTGCTGCTTTTACAGATCCAGACTAACACGGCTACCCCTCTGATACAGAACTTATGTCGACACCCAGAAGTTGAGAAAACAAAAATCGCCAAAGGGTGTTCACACTTTCTCCCTCTGTCGACGGATCATGTCCACATTGGGGGCACCATCATCGACAGCGTGAGCAATGCACCGTGGGTATGTATCCCACAGTGCAGTGCTGCGGGAAGGTGGAGCTGATCGCTGCACATCTTGGGATTCCCTCCGAGTTCTCCCACGGCCTCCTCCGCTTCCGGGAACAACATCATGAGAAGCTCTGTGAGCTCTCCCTGCTGAGGAATGGCAAAGCAGCGCAGCAGTCTTTCCCCCCCCGCACAATGACAGCAGTCTGCCTGCGGCTGTGTTCCTAGAACTGGGCAGAACAGGAGCATTCCAGTGATTTTCAATTTGTTCCACAAAGGGAGCAGCGCACTCAGCTGACAAATACTTCCCGGAGCTTTGGAAGGGGAGGGGCGCATGCCTGCAGGGCAGCAGAGATCAAAACACGGAGAAGAGTCACCAGGGCAGGCGTTGTGGGATACTGGCGGAAGCCAATTCTGTCCACAAAACAGTGTTTACACTGGTTCTTTGTCGACAATAAAGGGAGGGGGAAAGAAAAAGTCTCTCATAGGGGTGGAAGTTTTGTCACCAAAACTGGGCGTTTTTCCTGACCGACGTCGCATTGCAGTGTCTGCGCTCTTGCTGTTTTGTCGCCAAAAGGCAGTTTTTGGGTGACAAAACTCGGTAGTGTAGACAGGGCCTTAGCAAGCAGCTTAGAAATCCCCCGTAGCAAATCACACAGCCTCGGGAGACACGAAAGACTCTTTGATCTACATGCAAACACATTTTTGTTTGTTTAAATCATTACGTCCTGAGAGTTATTGGAATTTTAATTAGGTGAAAAACAAAAAGAGTGAAAATGGAAGAAAAGCGCCATTCCATTTTGCAAATGACATGCTAATTAATTTCACAATCGATTGCCAAGAAAGCATTAACACCGCTATATAATAATTAAAGCACATCATGGCTCTTTTTTACATTCCCCACCACCATCATCTCCTGAAAACCATGGAAGGAAAGAAAAAGATGGCAAGACCAAACTGCTGGAGACAAGACCCACACACACAGGCAGAAGGTTGTCATGCTGGGTCAATTTAAACCAGTGTCTGAAGGGCACTATTGCATGGGTGTCTGTACTGCTGTGAAACAGGCTCATTCCCTGGCCAGTTGGACAGTGAAGCATTTAAATCCGTTGTACAATCTGGAGTTTGTCCAACATTTTAATGTCATGTTCCATCAAATCAAAAAGCTAGAGGCACTAGCAAACCAATTGTGTGTTCTGTAGACACACACACACACACGTGTGATAAATATGGAGCACCAGAAGTGGACCTTTTTATATTGGTAGTGGCTAGAGACCCCAAATGAGATCAGGGCCTTTTTGTGCCAGGCGCTGTACACACATATACATTGAGCAGACTGAGCTGTTTCTCCTGGGAGGCTTATATACCAGCCCTGAGAGTCACCAGACCAACTCCTGGCTTGTGGATTGGCCTAGCATGGGAATGACTCATCACTGCATGTAGCTTAATCAGGCTCTGGTTCAGGGACGACTCATCACCGCACCCAGAGGCTAAAATGGGTGAGAAATGGTTCTCCGGTCCTGGGAGAATTTTCAAGATTTCAAAAAAGTGTCCTGCCCCAAATTGAGACAAGTTGAAATCTGGACAATTTTCACAAACCAACATTCCAGAAGAAAAAAAAATCATGTCTGGTCAGCTGAAACATTTCATTTTGAAACATGTTGTTTCAATTTTGAGCTGACTTTTTTTTTTTAACTTTAAATTAACTTAAATTCCTGAACCAACAAATGTTTTGACCCCAAAATAGAACCTTCTTCATTTAGCAAAAATGTCAGAATGGGATGTTTGGACAATTTCAAAACTTTAAAAAAAAATTCAAAATGGGAAATTCACCTAAATAGTTTTGATTTTGACGAATCAGCATTTTCCGGAGGACAAACATTTTTGTCAAAAAGGTCCCGACCAAGTCTAATCCTAGTGCTGCTTACAGCTACTAGATCTTTAACACAAGCAGTAGGTTCATGTGTTGGTAGAATAGAAATTCTATTCTGTATGCTGCAGCATGTAGTTTAGCAGGCAACTTTTGTGTTTGTATGTATGCAGCCAGGAGGTGAAAATTGCTTCATTGCGGGGTGTATTGTGATATTCTCTCCTTTAAGACGGAGGGAAAGCACTCCTGCAAATGACGGCTTGTTTGCATAAAGCTACACAATGAACTTTATGCCTAGCTAAAGCATCCAGGCCCTATGGGAACAAATGAAAGCATTGATCACCTTGAAAGGATGATGCTAGGCAAAGCAAGAAAGGTGGCTAAGGTTTTCCTTTCCTCTTGCATAGAGATGCTTGTACACGTGGTCCGTATGTCCAATCAATTGATGCTATCGCCCATGAAAGGTAGCAGCTTTAAAAAATTAATCTTTCCCACTTTTTTAATCTCACGCTCAGATGCGAATTTGGCTTTAATTGCTCTCTAGCTGAAATGATCATTGAGGCTCTGTCAAATTGGATGTACCAGAGAGGTGCAAACAACTCGAGAATGGAGCGGCAGCTCATTCGCATTAATGGAAGATGCAATATGTTCAAGCTGTGCAGGCATTATCTTCCCATCAATCCCCAGACCAGGTCCCATTCATTCAACCCTGGCTGGGCTCTAGCGAATTGGAAGGTTCTTTCATGTCAATAACTGTTGTCCTCGTCAAATGCTTTTTCAGAAGAAAAGCGAGAGAAATGCACAGATGAGCAGAGCAGAGAGACACCGAGAGGGCAGAAGGGAGTAGCATAAACTCAATTATCTGTTTAATAGTTTGGAATTTTGATGCCATAATTATAATAATAAACTTAATTTTTCAAGCCCCCCTCTCCAGCTGCCAAGCTGCTTGGGAGGGCTGTGGCGCAGAATGAAAATCCAGTGCATCTGAACACTGGCCACGGATTGGTAGCACCAGTCTGCAGACAGGTAGCACCTTCCATCCAAGGCTCTCAAAGCAATTAGCGAAGGTCGGCGAGAGACCAGCCAAACCGAGACACAGAGAGGTGAAATAATTTACTTGCTGTCATCTCGAGTCAGCAGCAGAGCTAGGATAGAACTCACATTTCCTGACTCCTAGCACTGCTTTCTAAGCAATGCTCACACGGCCCTATCCAAGCCAAATGGAAGTGGGGAGGGTACCCGAGGTAATATTAAATAGTCTCTTTGACTGAATCATGTCCAGTTATTACAAATTATACAGAGGAGGAGCAACATGAGCTGCTCACAGGCTATTCAAACCACTGCAGACACTCCGTGGACCAAATCTGATGATATGTAAACTAGTGTAAGACTCAGGTCCTTTAGACCTGTGTACACTCGCTCGCCGACATGTAAGGGAGTTTACGCTAGTGTAACACACTCCAAGAACCTAGGAGGTGAAGAATGTGTACATTAAGCTGGGGGATGCTCCATATTTTATCTTGCACATTCGTAAAGCTTCCTGGTAATTGTTTCTCTTGCTACAGTTTTCTCTTGGGGTCTCATGGGAGGTCCTAAGTGAAAAGGGGGGGACAAGGAGAGTTCAAAAACATTTCTGGTGCTTGGCAATTAGCTGCTGCTGTTTCCCAGAATGCACTTCTGACCATAGAGTACAGTTAGACGGAGTCTTCGCCGTGGATGTCAACAGGTACTCGGGGTGGCAGGAAATCTGCAATGCAGGCACCAGCTGAATTTTAATGTGAAACTGTGCGAGGTGACTGTGGCCGTGACTGGTGATGGAGCTGCACTTCTGGCAGTGGTATGGGTTGGATATAGCGTGGGTGTAAATAGCACTGATGGTACTGAGGCACAGCTCAGGAGAGTAGAGACAGACATGTACTCTACATGACTCCCTACATGTCCAAGCCGTGCCTCCCCTGTCTACACCGCTACTTTTAGCAGTGTAGTGTCCTGCCACTTCCCTGCTGCAGAGCTTTTCCCCGTGGCAGGGAGCTGCTGGAGCCTTTCACTGCGGCATGTAGCTACAGCGCCCTGCACACCGCCCTCAGTCAGTGTGCAACGGAGACACACCCCAAGTGACTGTCCAAAGGCACACGCCTCGTCACTGGCAGCGCTAGGAGTAAACCCCAAATCCCCTGAGACCCGCTGATCACTGGAGGTTTGTAACGACTAGACCATGCTCACTTTCAGTTTCCTGAGAGCCAGACAAAATATTCCCATTGCTCCATTTCCCAGGACCAAACAGGAATTTGACTCAGGCTCTTTAAAGTGCAAACAGTGATATGGACAACCCTGAGCGGTTTTTCTATGACAGCCACATACGCCTCCCACTGAAAAACAAAATACCAATTAAAAAAATATTTAGAGCCCCCTGTTCAAAATGACTCGGCTGGGTGTGCTTGGGAGGAGACATCGTCAGCCGTATTTCAGCCCCTGTGGTGCTGCAGGATAATACAAATAGTAAATAATAATAATAATTACACAGCGGCATCCATGGGCACTTGGCCTTTGCTATCCATCCAGATTAACTCCCGTGCAATACGAATCACTGTTTAGTGCCACAGATGATCTTCGCTAATTGCAAAGCAGGAAGCGGAGCAGTCACTGCGATTTTACGAGCCACAGGCTGCATCCGTAATAATAATAATTCTGCCATAAGAACAGGGCCTTGTGCTCTTAAAGGCATAGGGGAAAGAAGGGCTGTGCTACCTTACAGAGTTGCAGTCAATGGGGGTAGAGGGTGGAAGGGAGAGTCACCATTGGAATTACCTCCACCACAAAGTCTTCCATCACTCTCTCCCGGGCTACCCGGAGTCATTGAGACCCACAACACAACAGGAAGGAAAGACACTCTCCTGAAGAGGCAGTGAGATCCAGTGGGTAAGGCACAGTGCTGGGACTCAGGAGACAGGGAGTGGTCCTGGGGTTTCAACAGGCTTGCTGCTTCTCTCTCTCCGTCAGTGACCCAGGGCGCCTGCATCTTTTGGGCTCGGCCACTGAGCTGCTGTGTGCTAAGTCATTTCACTTCTCTGGATCTATTTAGACCGGAAGGCCCAGATCCTCAGTCCCTGGGAGTTAGGCACCTAAATACCTTTGAGGGTCTGGGTCTAAAACTACGTCTACACTTGCAGATGTGGAGCGCTGGGAGTGCAACCAGCCCTCGGAGACAGCAGCAGGGACAGCGCTGCCGTGTGTTCACACTGGGCTTGTTGTGACTGTGGAGCATGTCCACATTAGCAGCTCTTGCAACGCCACAGAGAGCAGTGCACTGCGGGAGCTATCCCAGAGTGCAAGTGGCTGCAGCAAGCTTTGGAAAGGGTTTGCAGTGCCTAATGGGGCAGGCACAGCGTCACATGATGCAGGTTTCCCAATCCCATTGTTCCATGGGTTGGGCATCCTACTAGATTGCCAGCTGCTTTTCAAATGAGGGGGAAGGGAGGGTGACAGGGAGTGTGTTGTGTGTATGTGGGGGGAGAGACAGTGTGTTTTGGGGGGCAGAGTGTGCCAGCATGCTGTCTTGTAAGTTCAGACAGCAGCAAGGGGAAGGGGGAAACTTAACATCAGCCCCCACCCCCCGCCTCTCTCTCTCTCCCTCTCTCTCTCTCTCACACACACACACACACTCACACACAAACGTTTGCCTCTGCAGCAGGAGCATTCCACAGTAATGGTTTGCTTTGTGTCCCGGAGCAGATAAGCATGCAGGCTGTCAGAAACGGAGCTTTGAAAGGGGATAGCTGCATGCCTGTAGCCAAGTTCAAAACAATGACCAGAGTGGCCACCTGACTTCAGGGGATTATGGGACATTTCTGGAGGCCAATCACAGCGCAGTAATGCAACACCTCATCCACACTGATGCCCAGGCATTTCAGCCGGGGCGCAGCAAGCTTTATGCTTCTCAGGGAGGTGGATTATCAGAAGCGCTCCAGCTTCAGAGTCCAGGCGCTCTAAGTGCCTCGCCAGTGTGGACGCGTTAGGAGTTATGGCACCCAGGACTGATTTAATACGCTCTAACTTGCAAGTGTAGCCAAGGGTCTGAGTTCTTTGGGACAGGGTGTATCCCTCACCATGTGTCTGTACAGCACCTTGCACAAGAAGGACCTGTGCACAGCTGGTGTCTCCAGATAATACTGAATCAATTTGTGCTGTGGTCTCTCTGGAAAAGGCAAGAGAGTGTGAAGGAAGGAACACAGGTGTGTATATGGGTTCCCTCAATGATTCCTGAGCTCGGTGGTGCTCTGTGGCTGAGAGACCCATTCTGAGGGAATTCATGGTGTCTTCTTTTCAGAATGATATCTTCAAGTTATTGAAAGGGGAAGGGAGAACAGAGGCCTGAGTCTGCACTTACCCCCCGTGGAAGTCTCTAAGCGACTCCAGTGAAGCCGACGTTGTTCAGCAGCTGGAAATGAAACCACAATTGCGACATCATCCCGTTTCGAAGGCTGAGTTTGAAACAAGCCACCAGCCAGCCAGGAGGAGTACGGTGGAGTTGGCCAGAGCATTGTGACATCCCCCAATGACATTTTTCATTGAAATTTGGGGAAGTTTGATTTCAAAAGCAGACAAAATTTGTCACAAAAAATGTTAGAAACAATTTCACCCCGTTTCTCAACCCGCTGTAGAGATTGGCGCTCTTGCAAATAACCCCACGCAGATTTTACTTTTTAATTATTTTTTTTTTGTGGGATAGAGGGGATAGTTTTCTTCCTCTGTGTATGCCTCTCTGCCCCCACCCCTCCCATGTCCCACTCCACACGGCGATGGGCTTGGCTCTGCTCTCGGTGACAGTTGGCTAAACACGGAGTCACGCTGCGGAGATAATAGGACCAGATCCCTCCCTGATCCAGAGTCTTCAACGCTACTGAGTGTCTCTGATGGAATTCCTACCGGGATGTCGTGGGTCGCTCACGCAGGAGTGGCAGCTCACAGGAAGGTGTGAGGGGGTGCCTACCCCACACAGGAGAGGAAAGGTCTAATGTGGGCTGGAGAGGCCGATTAGCCCACCTGGTTGTACCTGGAAGGTGGGCCTGGCCTAATTAATGATGAAACCCAGCTGGGGAAGAGGTGGGTGGTGCTATAAACAGAGGAAGTTAGAGCCGAAGCGGGCTGCAGGGAGGCCACTCTCCTGGTACTAGGGAGTGAGGAGTCCTGTAGGGAACAAAAAGACTCTTCCAGGGTGAGGAGAAAGCCCATGGAAAGATTTGATAGGAAGAAGTCCAGGGAGGTGGGAGCAAGGAGTCTGGTGCAGGGAACCTTGCTGCCTCTGCCAGGTTCCCTGGACTGGAGTCCAGTGTCGAAGAAGGTCTGAGCTCTCCAGGGAAGGTGATGTGAAGCTCTTAACATAAGGGGTAAGGACGCCTGATAAAAGGTGTGTGGACCACCAGCCCCAGAATTGAGGGCGGCAGGCGGGACGGGGGGATGGGACATGTGTTTCTGTTGGACTTTGTGTTACTCTAGTAGGTGGGGACTATAAGTGATCTGGCCGAAGGGCTGAGTCATGGGAAGAGCCAGACCAACAAGGGCCAGGCAGTCGTCAGCCAGGGGTACCAGCCACAAGGGGCCGTGGTTTAGCCGTGAGCCCACTCTGCTGCAAAAGGGTCAGGACCTGGCTCTCTCCTCACGCTCCCAGCGCACTTTTAGGCAGCTACCATCCGTGGCAACAGGAGCAGCGAGCACAGCTGGCACCCTCCAGCTGTGTCATGGCGGATGCTGCATGGGAGCATATGAGTCACGAGTGGGATGCGGGTGTGAAAAAGGCTAATCTCATTCTGGGGAGTCTTGTAGGTAAGACACGGGAGATAACTGTCCCGCTTTCCTCGGCACTGATGAGGTCTCAGACGGAGAGCTGAGTCCAAAGCTGGGTGCCATACTTTAGGAAAGATGTAGACAAATTGGAGCGAGTCCAGAGAAGAGCCACGAAAATGAAAAAAGGGTTAGAAAACCTGTCTTGTGAGGAAAGGCTGAAAGGATTGGACGTGTTTAGCCAAGAGAAGAAGCAGCTGAGGGGGAGTCTGATAAAAGTTGTCAAATATGTTAACTTTGGCCCTTCAGAAGAATGAGGGGCTAACTGGTCCATGTTAGGTGGGCTACACATGGGAACACGCAAGTGCTCCAGCTGGAGCCCCTTTAACTAATTAGCAATGGAGCAGCAAGGGAGGTTAAGGTTAGATATTAGGAAAAACTTTCTAGCTATAAGGATAGTTAAGCTCTGGAGCAGGCTTCCAAGGGAGGTTGTGGAATCCCTATCATTGGAGGTTGGACAAACACCTGTCAGGGATGGTCTCGGTTTACTTGGTCGTGTCTCAGTGCAGGGGTGTGGACTAGATGACTTTTCAAGGTCTCTTCCAGCCCAACATTTCTCTGGTTCTATGAGGCAAAGAAAGTCCCTTTCTACTCTCCCTCCCCATTTCCTACCTGCGCTGGTGCCAGCCACAACCTATTACCATGAGCCAACCATTTTCTTTCCGTTCCTGGATCTTTCCTCCAGTGCCCATGAATTCCCTCTCCCCAGCATGCATTCAGCAGGCCTGCGACTCACAACCCACCCATACCCACACACATTCGCCTTGGAACAGCCTAGCTGTACAGCTACACCCTTCTGGCCTCAGATGCTCCTTCCAAAGAGAACGCTGGCCCTATCAAGCAATTCACATTCCCTGGCTGACTTCTGAGGATAAGTAAGAAGGAGGATCATCATTTTCGTGGCTTAGTTGAAATGCATACAGTAATGGTTTGGAGATAAAACCCATAAAGAGGAGTTAATAGCATTCTTACACAGCTGCAAAGTGGAATCATTAGACAGAAGCTCAGCTCCACGGTACTGAACCCTTTGCCGGCACAGACCTAAGACAGCTGGAACAAGCTCATATTTTTCCCGCCTCCCTGTGGAAATAATGTTAATTTTAAACTCTAAAAAAACAAAAAACAAAAAAAAACGAGATGGAGGGGGGAAAATTTGCAAGATCTTCAGCATTTTTGTAAGAAGCAATCGAAGTATCTGTCAACCTTAAAGATTAGCAATAACCCCAACAAGACAAGTGACCAGACCAGCTCCTCGGAGAGAGGTGTACACATTACATCCACCACCATCACAATGGGCATCAGCTCAGATCCTTGTGCAGTCCCAGCAGAGCAGGCCAGGAGAATGGAGGAAGGACGGTCATGGGGTACAAATTCTGGGGCCAATACTTGGAACATCTGGGGTCATGGATTTCAAGGCCTGTGTATGGTCATGTAGTCTGGCCTCCTGCTTAGCACGGGTCACAGAGCCTTGTCCAGCAATGTCTGCATAAATGAAAGTTCCAAGGTCACCCAGGAATCCTGTGATGAAGCAGGAGAATTGACGCCTAGCTACCGGAGAATCCCAGCTCTACCAGAGGCCTCTTTTGTGACTTTGGGCAGGTCCCTTCCCGTCTCTGGGGCTCAGTTCTCCAGCTGCGCAATGGGGATTCTATTCCCTTGGTTCTCAGGGAGTTTGTTAGTAGTAGTAGTTTAGCGGTAGCACCTGAGAGCTGCAGTCGTGGATCCGGGTCCCATTGTGGTAGACGCTGTGCGAACATGGAACAAAGAGTCAGTCCCTTTTTCAAAGGGCTAAGTGGAAGGCTCTGTCTGTCTGGCAGGGGAGGTTAATTCACACTCTGGTTTTTTTACACTTTAGATAGTCTGCAATCATTGCATACACACATCAGCTGTCTCCTGTTTCAATATGAATCCCTGTGCGTACAAAGCAGGGACATTCTATGGAGTAAGCACATGGCTTTGTGGGAGGGTATCCCATGGTGCTTTGCCTTGCTGCTGGGCTCCATGCATTCTGGGACGTTCTTCACTGTTCAGTGTGGGGATATATAGCTGAAGTCAGCCAGAAGCAACTGGAATTCTGTGATTTGGAGTCAAACTCAAAAACTCCCATGTTTCCTCTCCCACTATCCCATGATTTATAAGATCACAAAAACATGCAAATAGCCATATGGGGTCAAAGCAATGTCCCAATGTCCTGTCTTCCAACTGAGGTTGGTGCCAGATGCTTCAGAGGGAGTGAACAGAACAGGGCAATTTATCAAGTGATCCATCCCCTGTCATCCAGTCCCAGCGTCTAGCAGTCAGAGTCTTAGGGACAACCAGAGCATGGTGTTGTGTCCCTGACCATCTTGGCTAATAGCCATGGATGGACCTATCTTCCGTGAACCTACCTAATCCTTTTTTGAACCCAGTTATACTTATGGCCTCCACAACATCCCCTGGCAATGAGTCCCACAGGCTGGCTGTGCATTGTGTGAAGAAAATACTTCTGTTTGTTTTAAACCTGCTGCCTATTAATTTCATTGAGTGACCCTGGTTCATGTTTTATGAGAAGGAGTAAATAACACTTCCTTATTCACTTTCTCCACACCAGTCATGATTCTATAGACCTCTGTCATATCCCCCCTCAGTCGTCTCTTTTCCAAGCTGAACGTCTCTCCTCACGTGGAAGCTGTTCCGTTCCCCTAATCATTTTTGTTGCTCTTGTCTGCACTTTGTCCAATCTATCTTTTTTGGGATGCGGCAACCACAGTATTCAAGGTACGGGCGTACCATGGATTTACATAGTGGTATTATGATATTTTCTGTCTTATTATCTATCCCTTTACTAATGGCTCCTAATATTTGACTACTGCTGCACATTGAGCAGATGTTTTCAGAGAACTGCCCACAATGACTCCGAGATCTCTTTCTGGAGTGGTAACAGCTAATTTAGACTCCATCATTTTATAGTTGGGATTATGTTCCCAATGTGTATTACTTTGCATTTATCAACACTGAATTTCATCTGCCATTTTTAGCCCAGTCACCAAGTTTTGTGAGATCCCTTTGTAACATTTGTCTGCTTTTGACTTAACTATCCTGAGTAATTCTCCATAGTCTCATGGTTTACCCCTTTTTCCAGATCATCAATTAATATGTTGAACAGCCCTGGTCCCAGGACAGAACTATTTATCTCTCTCCACTGTGAAAAGTGTCGGTTTATTCCTACCCTGTTTCCTATTTTATAACCTGATCCATGAGAGGCCCTTCCCTCTTATCCCAGGACTCCTTACTTTGCTTACGAGCCTTTGGTGAGGTGCCTCATCAAAGGTTTTCTGTAAGCTTTCATCGTGGAATGAGTCATAAGACAAAAGATAGCAGATAAGAAACCGGGAGACTATACAGGTCAGCATCATAAGCAGCAGTCAGAGCAGACCAGCTGTCGCACTGTTGTGAGGATACATTTATTAATGTTTGTGAGGTGTTGTAATAACTGGGACCGGGTGGGCCTACCCCAATTGTGAGCTCAACTCTGGGAACGGGTATAAAAGTTTACAAAATGTTCCCAATATCGATACAAACAAATATTGGTGGGAAAGATGCAAAAAGGGAGACAAAAAGAGTGAATTAGCCCAGCCAAAAAAACCTCCTGATATAATTTAAGGCCTGTTACGAACCCGTCTGGTAAATAGAAAGAGTACGAGACTGGAAATCAATGGACCAAAACTGATGTGTTGGAAATTAAGCCTAACTGATGGACAAAATAATGAGGGGGTGAGCTGTTCCGCTCATCAGTCAACTTGGGGGGTTCTTAAAATTACTAAACTGCTGGCTGGAGGAACAGGAGAACCAGAAGGGGAGAGCTTCACCATTGTGCTGCCACCCCTACTATCTCCTGGGACCCAGCTGGTCCTTCATTGTCCTGATCCTTAGAGATGTCTTGACCACACCGGGTCAAAGAGAGGGACCCAGGTTTCACCACAACCTCCACTGGCTTCTGTTGAATCCCAAATACCACCTGGGATGTGAGACGTGGTTCCTGCTGTCACCTCTTCCCTCATGTGTCCTTATCCTTCCCCACCTTACTTCTTCTCTTTCCTATCCTGCTCCTTTTGCTTTCTGTGAAACAAGAGTCTGGCTTAGGAGGATAGGCCCATCAATGGCTATTAGCCAGGATGGTGTCCCTAGGCTCTGTTTGCCAGAAGTTGGGAATGGGTAACAGGGGATGGATCACTTGGTGATTACCTGTTCTGTTCATTCCCTCTGGAGCACCTGGCATTGGCCACTGTCAGAGGACAGGATACTGGGCTAGATGGACCTTTGGTCTGACCCAGTATGGCCGTTCTTAACTGGCCAAGACTGAATATTTTGCAACACCACTGTAAGCCTGTGACCAGAATGGCTTCTAAAAGCACTGCCTTAAACAGCCCAATTTTGCTCCAAGTGTGCCAGGTCTCAGAGTGGCTGATCAGACTGCGTATGGTGCTGATGTTTCTGCTGTAGTGAAGTTGCAAGTGAGAGTCTGCACCAGAGACAGGAGCTGCATTCTCCATCCTTGCTGTTCTCCCGTTTTGTGTGTCTTTGCCCTGGTCTGTCTTTAAGGAAGCAGGATAGAGCTTTTATAAAAATAGCAACCACAACAGGTCTGGCTCAGCTCAACTAACTTCTTCTCATTCCCCCTCCAAAAAGGACATTTATTTCCATCTTTAATACCATCGGCGAGACTGTCGAACAGGAGGACCATCCTTCTAAAAACAATCGACAGCTAAAGGAACAAGGGGCACTGTTAAAATAAGAGCCTCGCCTAACACTTTACATTTCAGATACTTTAACCGCTTTCCCTTCTTTTCCTGTGTTTGCCATGGGTCTAAACAGGCCACCATCTATGTACTGGAAACCCCAAACCTTGTTTAACTGCATAGCGCTGTACAGTGACAGGGTCATGGTAACACCTTTGACTCTCTGGGCCCATTTACTGTACCGAGGAGCACTCTGAAACTGGTGATGAGGGTCTCGTAGGAACGAAGTCTGAGATAGTGACTGAACTGCCCTTTTACCAGTAGAGGGGGTGATGCCCAGGCACTGCTGAAACACATAGGAAGGGCTAGTGCAGGGAAAGTTTGCAGTGCTGCTACCCATGGTACCTGGAACTTCTTCTTTCTCTGCTTGTTTGTGCATTTTTTAAATAAAAACCTTGGAAATTACATACAAAAAACTTTGTTATGAGAATGCAAAGTGAAGCCAGGAACTGCCAGGATTTGGGTGGCATGTGCAACCTTGTATCAGCTGCTTTGTTCACGTGCATTACGAAGCAGTCTTTAATTACATAATCACATGCTATTTATTCTAGCCCCAGTCAATGGGCAGGATGGACAGCGAATGAGGTAAAGGCTTATAAGAAGTGAAAGGATGTTTTCTTGTGGTTAAGGCACTGGACAGGGATTCTAGGGAGCTGGATTCTATTCTTGTCTCTGTTAGGGACTTCCTATTTAATGTTGAGCAAGACTATCATTATGCATTTTCCCAAGTGGGCTAAATTAAGGTGGCACAGGCAACCTTAATGCTGGCATTTCCTAACTTTTCAGTTCTTCCTCCTTATTGGCCTTTTAATGTATTTTTGACGTGAATAATAGCGTAGGTTAATTCACGTGCGTAAAGCACTTTGAAGATTATAAGGGCTGATATAGGGCCCGATCCAAAGTATGCTGAAGTCAATGAAAAGACTGCCCTCGACTTCAATGAACTTTGAATCAGACCGTGATGACTGAGGAGTTGCCATGATTGGAGATAATCAAAATGTGACTTGCTTCTGGGCAGAGTATGCAGGAGCTTAAAAATAAATCCAGTTTCCTGAAAATATTCTGGATTCTCTGTGCTTCACTCATTAACGCCGTGATTTATTGCCATAAATATTGCATAACTAGTCTCTTCCTGACACTGAAATATTGGAACCCTAGCCCAGGATTTCTGAGCCGGCTCAGTGGAAGCAGAACATGGTGAATCAGAGATCTTGAAAGCTGCTTGCTTTGGCCGTATTCCCTTGTGCACATATGTCTTCATTCAGAAGCGTGCTCAGAAATTTCCATGAGTGTTTCATGAAAGACTGATATATTTTCAGAGAAATTTGTCAATAAAACTTTCTCTTACATTGCAGTAAAAGAAGGGGGGGTTAGTATGATAGATACATGATGCCAGAATTATTTGTCATGTTATAAAAACACTTCTGGTTTATGTCCCATTGTACATGCAAAGCACAGCAAACGGCAGTAGTGTGATTCCACCAGGATTTTCTTTCTTAATTCAAAATGGATTGAGTAGTAGAGACTGAAATCCTCTTTTTATCTGCAAATTAAATACAAAGAGAATGAAAACTCCCCCCACAATGCCTCTGCCAGAACTGGGAGAATATCTATCCTAGAATATATTTGGAAAAGAATTTGTTTTTATTACAATGATTATTTTATATTGGGGTCATGCTTAGAAGCTCCAATCAGGAATCAAAGCCCCATTGTGCTTGTACATGCATATCACAGTCTCTGCCTCAACAAATAGAGCCCTGCAAATCCAGGGATATCTGCTTTATATCCATGGACTATTTTTGCAGATCGCGGTTGGATGTAGATCCAAATTTTATATCTAGAGCCCTGAAAATCTGTGGATATCTGCTTTATAGCTGCATTTGTCCGCATCCATGGATGTGGATATCTGTGGATCATTTTTGCAGATGGTGGATCCGATGCAGATACACACAGGGCTCCACTTACAAACTAAATATATGAACAGAGATAACATTTGCTTCTCTGCATAGCTCCTCACATCAGGGCCATGTCTAAATCCTTACAATTTGTTCTGCATAACATCTTTGATATCTGGCATTTCCTATCCACCCACACAGCTAAAACTCTCATGCAGGCTTTCAGTGTCTTGACATCCTTCTCTCCGGCCTTGACAGACGCAATCTTGCCGCGCTTACATCTATTCAGAATGTGGCTGCAAAGATCATTTTCCTAGTGTTATTTTCATGAGAACAGAGAAATTAAATAAAAATATCAAATACTCTTGCAACTACTTTTATCCTTAGAATCCAGAAGATAACACATAGTAACCGAAAACAGAGAGAGACAAATAAGGCTGCTCTCGAAGGCAGCATGGGGTACATCGCACCCAGCCTTGTTCTAATCTGGTTCTTTCCAGACTGACTGTGATTGCACACTTCCTTACAGAGCTCCCTGGCCTGCAAGCAGGACCAGGAATCCTCTCCCCACTCTAAGCACAAAGTCTGACTGACTATGTCCTGTCTACAACATGCAGTTCTATTCCTATGTGGGACTGTTATCTTCCTCAAGAAGGAAATTTAGAGCTCTGGAGACCACTAGATCTCCTGGAAAGATACTAACCCAGCAGCATGGCAAAAATTCACCAGCCTTTAACTTTGCCCTGGTCTACTCTGGCAGGTGGGGATCGAGCTAAGTTAAGCAACTTCAGCTACATGAATAACGTAGCTGAAGTCGATGTACTTAGATCGACTCACCGCGGTGTCTTCACTGCGGTGAGTCGACTGCTGCCTCTCTCTCATCGACTCTTCCTGTGCCTTTCGCAGCGGTGGAGTACGGGAGTCAATGGGAGAGCACTCAACTAGACGCGATAAATGGATCCCTGCTGGATCGATCGCTGCCCGCCAATCCGGCGGGTAGTGCAGACATACCCTGAGCGCTCAGCATGGAGTCATGGTACATCCTTCTGAATGTGGGGGTCCTGGCTTGACCCCTCACAAGGGCTTTCCATGTACCACCAGGCAATGTGGTACAAATATCAATCAATCACAAGGCGACAGCAGCTTTCTAACCAACTTGTAATTGATTGCTACATCAATCTATCCCCCATGCCCCCTGCTCCCCATGCTTTACAGCTTAATAACGTCGTTGTCAGCTGGGATGATTCATAGATGAGTAAAGCATCAGTTTAAGAATATATACATCAAAATAAACCATAAGCTGGGTAGTGTCAGGAGACCGGCGCAAGGAAGCAAGGTGGGGGGGATCAATAGGCTGCTGAAATAGTAATCATAGGATCTTAGTTGTTTTTTAAATAATAACATTATAAATCAAAAGGCCTGGGCCAAAAAGAAGGTAGGGGAAAGAAAATCAATTTTGGTCACTGGCTGGAGTCTCAAGTCACGGGTGGTCCCGATTCATACAAATCTCAGCCTCAGAACTTAATGTTTGTATTGCTCCTGCAGGGGGAGAACGCTGTAGGGGGCTGGGGTAGGGCGCAATGGGGAGCGGGGTCACAAGGCAGTGGAGCAGGGATCTATAGCTGAAGGTGAGCTGTGTTACTTTTCGTTTTCTTTGTCAGGACAGGCTGCTGGTTCAGGGTATATTCACACCCCTGAGCACTGTAGTTAAGTCAACCTAAGCCCCAGTGTAGACATGGTTAGGTCAACAGAAGGATTCTTCTCTCAGCCTAACTACCATTGCTCAGGGAGGTGGATTTCCTACATCAAAGACAGACCCTTTCCATCGACACTATGGTGTTACAGCAACATAGATGCAGCGCTGCAGATGTGCCCTTAGTGGCAGCTGGGAATCCATTCTGTGCTGTGTTGGTGGTGACTGGTCATCAACCCCACTGCCGGGCAGGAAATAGGGACTGACAGCGCTAAGCACTAGATGGAGGCTCCAGAGATCTGTTCATGGCTCTGTCCCAGGATTAAAGTGTGGAGGGGCATGGATAAGAGGAGAGGGAGAGCTCTTGCACATGCTCACAAGATAGTGAGAGAAGCAGGTAGGGATGGAGCCTGACTGGAGAATTTCTTGGGCTCTCAGCTTTCTTACTAGTACGTGGGGCAGCAGCAGCATCTAACGGGAGGAGAAGAGGTGCCCCTTCCACATCTGTCCTTGCTGCCTCTTCCCTCCAGGGAACAGTGGAGAACCTTCACCACCAGAAGGTTCAAGAGGGAACTGGGATTGTTTAGTCTGCAGAAGAGAAGAGTGAGGGGGGATTTGATAGCAGCCTTCAACTACCTGAAAGGGGATTCCAAAGAGGATGGAGCTCGACTGTTCTCAGTGGTAGCAGATGACAGAACAAGGAGCAATGGTCTCAAGTTGCAGAGGGGGAGGTTTAGGTTGGATATTAGGAAACACTGATTTCACTAGGAGGGTGGTGAAGCACTGGAATGGGTTCCCTAGGGAGGTGGTGGAATCTCCATCCTTAGAGGTTTTTAAGGTCAGGCTTGACAAAGCCCTGGCTGGGATGATTTATTTGGGGTTGGTCCTGCTCTGAGCAGGGGATTGGACTAGATGAGCTCCCGAGGTCTATTCCAAACCTGATATTCTATGATTCTAAGAGGAGACCTGAGTCCCTGTACCACCCCCTGCCAACTGCAAGAAGTAAGATCCTAGGAGTTCCCCCATCATCAACTTCTCCCCTCCAGGGTGAGGAGTGAATTTAGCGGGGGCGGGAGGGCAAGTGGAGGGGAATGGAGGAGGGCCGAGGGGGGCAATGGAAGAGGAGAGGGTGATCAGATGGAAGAAGGGAGAAAAGGCTGCAGGCAGACAGAAGGGAAGGTGAATGTGGAGTGACACAAGGAAAGGAAGAGCAAGAACAGAAGACTTGGGAGACATCACAAAGGAACGGAAAGGGCTGCTGTGTGGAAATTCTGGTGGCAAAGCACCACAGGGCTGTTTGATGTGGACCTCAGGAGACACGACTATATAGGAGAAAGGAGACGGCTACACCTCACCCCCGGCCCCTGGGCACTGGGGCTAGAGGAGCATAAAGGTGCCCTACAAGTCCCTTATCTGGCTGGGGAAAATTCCACCCGTGCAGGTGTAACCCACTCATGACCATATACTATAGGTCCCCCTCTGCGCCGATGCCCGCAGGATACAGGGTGGTTGTAGGCCCAGCTAGTAGGATGAGCATCCATAGGATACAGGACTTCAGCAATGGCATGGGCCGACCCCCACCGGTGTGACCTCGCCATCCCACCGCACAGAGCAGGTGATTCTGCAGAATTCGCGGCCTCCACCCCCACATAAAAAGACTGGAGATTTTCAGCTTGGAAAAGAGACGACTAAGGGGGGATATGATAGAGGTCTATACAAACTTGACTGGTGTGGAGAAAGAGAATAAGGAAGTGTTATTCCTCCTATCACGTAACACAAGAACCAGGGATCACCCAATGAAAGTAATAGGCAGCAGGTTTAAAACAAACATAAGCAAATATTTCTTCACACAACACAGTCAACCTGGAAAACTCATTGCCAGGGGATGTTGTGAAGGCCAAAACTATATAAAAAAGAACTAGATAAGTTTGGGGAGGATAGGTCCATCAATGGCTATTAGCCAGGATGGTCAGGGATGCAACCGCAGTATCTGAGTGTCCCTAGCCTCTTTTTGCCAGAAGCTGGGAGTGGATGACAGGGGATGGATCACTCAATGACTGCCTGGTCTGTTCATTCACTCTGGGGCACCAGGCATTGGCCACTGTCGGCAGACAGGATGCTGGGCTAGATGGACCATTAATCTGACTCACTATGACCTTTCTTATGTTCTTGTGTTCACAATGATATGGGACAAAACCACGTCCAGTTTTATATCAGTACCGGACCAGGACAAGCGTAAGGAAAACAGGACTGTCTGGCTTCAAAGCCAGATGAATGGCCTGCCTACCAGTTAGTGAGGCTCGGCCGTTTAGCCCAAGCTGTAGGAGATCACGCGTTGACTCTGGAAGGCAATGCTCGGTGTGTCAGCTGGCATATCAGCAGGTGGGACTCGGAGTGCTCACCCTGAGTGCCAATTGTGGAGACACCAAATCAGCAACCAGGAAGGCACCTTGTCACTTTGCCACTATTGTGTTTTGCTCTTCCAGTCAGCTCAGGGAAATGCCAAAAACGTTTTCGACCCTGGGCAGCAAAACAGCTACGCCCAGCCCTGCGTATAAGTGAAGGCTAATGCGGGACATACACAACCCACTGTTGAGTGTGTCTTACAGGTGCCTCCTCTGTGCTGATCTGCAGAGGACTGGAGTCTGTTACCCCACTAACTAGGAAGCTGGGGCTGTTTTGCTCAAGCTGTAGCAGCTCCTGCTCTCTCTTCTGTCCATGGAAGAAAGACTTGTAGGGTCAGAGCCCACATGTTTGGGGTTTTCTTAACCCAGTAAATACAGAGAGGAGGAAATCACACATCTTTTCTATCACAGAAAAACAGGCATCTCCATCTGGTCTATAGGAAAGGCAATGAGGCATCCTCAAGATGGACAGGAGGCAGGTGCTTTAAGCATCCATGGGAAAACAATCACTGGCCAGCAAGATGACTGGCTCTCTTTATCCAGCCTTCCCTTGACAGTCACTGAAACGCTGCCTTCTTCACTGAGTGCCCTGGGTTAATGACAGTAGCCCCTAATATCGGGATAGTTCCGATAAAATCAGGATGCCTGGTCACCCTACATGTAGACCAGTGGACAACCCAAACCGATTCTATTGAAACCAATGGAATTTGTTTGGATTTACAGTGGTTTAACTGATCGCAGGCTGGTCCAGCTGCTGTAGGGAGACTGTTAAAATATTTGCATCTCCTCCAGTTCAAGAAAGTGCATTTTCTCTCCATCGCACGCACAAGGAGCTACAGTGGAATGAATTCTGTACCAAAAAGTCATTCAATCAATAACCTAGTTAGTTAAAGGTTTATCTCTTAACCCTACATAAATATATTTTCCCACAGGGTCCTATTATCTCCAGAGCCGGAACAGGTTGGACGAACACCTCTCAGGGATAGTCTAGGTCCACTTCGTCCTGCCTCGGCACAGGGGGCTGGACTTGCTGACCTCTCCAGGTTCCGTCCATTTCTATGATTCTATGATCTTATTAAAGTTTAGTTGCAGTTAATGCCGAAGCAGAAAACCGCTCAGAGAGGAAGACAGGTCTGAGGATGTGGCTACTATTTCTTTAAACCTGAAGCCAGGCCAGAGGGAGACGGGGGCAGATTCTAGCAGGGACACTGCAGTGAAGCCAAAGCAGAGGGCTTTAGGGATAAAAGTGTTTCCCTTATTCTAACAAAGATCCTTGTTCTGCATTAGAGGAATTGACTTGTTCTGTGATTCTGCGCCGTTGTCATAGCAGTGTTGTCAGCTCTCATGATCGGATCATGAATCTTGTGATATTTATTCTCTGTCTTAAAGCTCCAGCTGCAGAACTCAGCTTACATTTAAAAAGAAAGTCAGATTTTAGACCTCCTGGTTGGAGGGAAAAGCTTAAAAACACGTGCCCTAAAGGCTCAAACACAGAAGGGAACTAAAAAGAATTCAGATGTATTATTATTTAAATCTCATGATTTTTTTCATTCAGTCTCGTGTTTCCAGGGGGCCTGACTCACGTTTTTTTAATGTCTGCGGCTGGCGATACGGCGTATGAGATGACAAAGGGGTGCATTCAAACGTCAAGGGTGGTGATTTGGAATAAGGCTCAAGCTTTTTGGCTGTAAATGTAGCTGAGTCAAGTTTACAGACTCCCTAAGTGGTCTCCGGGAAAACAGGCTCACTACATGAGAGTGAAAACATGACACCGATTGGTGCCGGCAGTGTTATCTGATAGGACAGGGGTAGGCAACTTATGGCAAACGTGCCGAAGGCGACACACGAGCTGATTTTCAGTGGCACTCACACTGCCCTGGTTCTGGCCTCCAGTTCAGGGGCTCTTCATTTTAATTTAATTTTAAATGAAGTTTCTTAAACATTTTAAAAACCTTATTTACTTTACAACAATAGTTTAGTTATATGTTATAGACTGATCAAAAGAGACCATCTAAAAATGTTAAAATGTATGACTGGCACGCGGAACCTTAAATGAGAGTGAATAAATGAAGACTCGGCACAGCACTTCTGAAAGGTTGCCGACCCCTGTGATAGGGAATAAAGAAAGACAGGAATTAGGGGTGAGTGAAATGCCCCTGACTATGTCTCTCTACAATGAAGACTCTACAAAAGCCAAGACAATCCTGTTCCAGGGTGCTGCTCTCTCCTTCCCAGGCCTGGCTGTTCCAAATCCTTTTGGAGGTCTCAAAGGAGCATATTATCCTGCTAAAGGGGGAATTCCCAAACACCTGCATACACACTTTTGTGCGTGCCAGTCACAGGTGTGCAAATATCTTGAGGTAGGTGTGCGAGTCAGGGTATTTACATGCCTAAGCTAGACATGCTTAAAGAGCTGTGCACATGTTCAGGTTGCTGAAAATTCAGCCCTCGATATGCAGCAAATCCTAAAAGCAACAGTGGCTTAACAATGGAATGGCCATGCAGCTATGGAATTCCTTATTCTTCTGGGGGTGGATCCTGTTCCAATTGAAGTCAACAGGAAAACTCCCAGTGGGAGGGCTAGAAATTCAATCTTGGCGTTTAATCAGACGACTAACAGCATTTTAATGCAGTGGTGTGTGTGTGTGTGTGTGTGATGTTAAAGATGCATAGAGAGAAATAACACAGAATACTGGCCTCCTTTTTTTAAAGTGCTTTGAGATCTGCTGATGAAAAGCATTACCTACAAGCCAGGTATTGTTGTTTATTTAGTATAGCTATTGGCATGTAGTCATGGCCCAGGACCCCACAATGCCAGGTACTGTACAGACACAGTCCTGTAATAACTATGGAGCCCTGGCACGGTGTGATACCTTTAAATGCCCAGTCCTGCCACCCATTGAAGACAGAGACAATACTCTCGTTGAGTTCAATGGGAGCAGGATTTGGCTTTGGGGACCTCCACCTGCTATGCTTACTGTGTGCAGCTCTAGCAGAAGCGATGAGTGGGGGGGCATGTAGGGTCAAGTCCCCCCTCTCCCTCCACCCCCATTTCTGCTTGGTCTGCCAGGGGGCAGGGAGAGGGACTCCATCCTTCTCCCGCTCCCCCTGGCATGCTCGGCCCCTGGCAGCTGGGCAGGGAACAGAGTGGGCAGGATCACCTGCTTCTCGTGCCAACCGCTCCGGGTCGCTGCTCCGTGCAGCGTGGCGGCTGCCTGAGAGAACCTGACTGGGGAGCTGGTGGCGGCGGGCTGCCCCCTGTCCAGGCCCGGATGCCGGGGACAGGGGCCAAGCGAGTGAGAGTCCCCCTTGTCCCCCCGGGATGTTTCCGGCTCTCTTAGCCCCTGTCCCCAGCAGCCGGGCCTGGGTTCCACCACCTCCCCAACCAAGCTCTCTCAGGCAGCTGCTGCTCTGCACAGAGCAGCCATGACAAGAGTTGCCAGCTTCAGTCGGCGTGAGAAGTGTCTCCCTCCCGCTCCTCGCCTGCCAGGGAGAGCAGCCGAACGTGCCGGGGCAGAGGCGCAGCGGCAGAAGGACTGAGCCCTCCCTCCCCACAGGTAACTCTGGTACAGTGACCAGACAGCAAGTGTGAAAAATCAGGACAGGAGGTGGGGGGTAATAGGAACCTTTATAAGAAAAAGCCCCGAATATCAGAACTGTCCCTATAAAATTGGGACATCTGGTCACCCTGAACTCTGGGGAGGTGGGGAGAGCTCAGTGGCTCTGGGCTGGCAGACGGGGGGGTCTCTGGGCAGAGGAGACACATGGGGCAGTCACGTATCCTCCCAGTAGCGGGAGACCCGACTCCTCTGTGAGCTTAAATCTAGGACTACGTTCCGCCTCAGTGCTGATAACGGGGTCACATTTCTACAAGAGCCAGGCTAGGTGAGTTGGGATTATTAACAACTGCGACTGCTGCAGAGGAAGGGAGCGTTCCCCTGTATTAGGGTTGCCCTTCTCCCATTGAATCAGGAGTTTAAAGGATGCCGGAGCACTTCGTGTTTCGTAGTTGTGCTAACAGGAGATAATGCAATTCCAGCTAATGGTTTCATCCACCTGAGGCCAAACAATCTACTGTGAGGTGTGGAACTAAAATCAGGGGCTGCAAGATATTTTCCAGTATTCATGTTGATGACGCTTTCCAGGGTAACAGAATAAAAGGGATGTTAATAACAATAATGACACTCGACGCAGGTGTTTTCACTTAAACTCCCATTAACTCTCCTTTTTGCTCCATCAATATTTCCATCCTGCCATGGGCTGTTAGCAGAGAAAGCAGGAACGGAGTGATTGGAATAACGCAGTCCACGAAAATCAGAATAATTTGCTGCACCACCCCACTACGGTGGTGGAGCTCTGCTAGCTACGAGTGACATCCAACCCCCATGTGGAAGGCCAACACAGTCTAGGCACCGTTTATGCCAGTGGTTCTCAAACTTTAACAACCTGTGAACCCCTTTCACTAAAAAGTCAAGTCTCGTGAACCCCCTCCTGAAAATGAATATTTCCAGGTGATTTTCTCCTTTATCTGAGTATAAATTATAAAAGCAGTGATGTTGGAAATATAAAATGTGTTTTTATGACATGCTTATTACACACTATTTATTATTAATTATGACAACATTTTTATTACATTATGAAAACAGCAACACTCTTCGAAGATCTCACTTTCATAGCTTGTATCACTTTGAATAAGCCTGTTACAAGACAAGGCTCCTATGTTTCATCAAGGAGTGTCAGATATGAAACAGCATGAAGGTATTTAAGAAGCCAACTCAAAGCATTCCTCCTACATAAGCATTCAGGTCTTGAGCAGTTCAGGCAAACAATGTATGTTAAAACAAAGCTTAAACTTGTTCTTCATCATCATTTTAAAACAATACTAGCTGCCTATTTAATTTTTAAATCAGCAAAAAATATCCACCTCCCTTTCCATTTCTTATAAGGAGTCTTGAAGTTGAAATCTCCTCAGTGTGATAGAGATGTTTGCTTTGATCTGCTTAGCTCTTGGAAGTCCAGGGGCTCCGGGCTGCTGGCGCTGTGCTGCCCGGGGTCCTAGGGAGAGCTCTGTCTGCCATGAGGGAATTTTTTCCCGAGAAACCTCTGTAACATTTCACAAACCCCCAAGGGGTTCCCAAACCCCAGTTGGGAACCACTGGTTTATGCCCATAACTGGGCTGAAGGTCCTACATTCCTTTACCTTTCCACAAGCCAGGCAGTTCCCCACTATTAGCCTTAACGTTCCATTGTATGTGTATCCTTTGGCATGGGAACACGAAGGGAACATCTACACAGCAGAAGCCGTGCATGGTTAGGTTGCTCATGTGCTGACACCATTGCCTATCATGCTGATCAATGTTGTCTCAGTGTTTCCTTGTACTGCTCCATCTGTTCTTTGTTGTCTCAGATTGTAAGTTCCTGGAGGTAGAGGATGTCTTTTTGCTCTGTGTTCGTACATTGTGCCCTAGCACAGTGAAGGCCTGGTCCATGACTTGGGCTCCTACACTCTAGGATAACACAAAAAATAAATAATATTTGCCTCCCCAAGATAGCTTGAATCCAGCTGGCATGGGTAACAATACCAGTGAAGACAGCATAGCACGTGTAGGACAAGCCTGAAATAGACCCCGGGTATGGCCTCTGCTTGCTAGCCCGTGCCGGGTTGTCTTCACTGTTATAGTTACCCATGCTAACTGGATTCAGACTAACTCGGTAGGCTACCCCGTGCCCAGATTCTGCAGTGAAGACACATCCAAAGAGAAGTGATTTGCCCAAGATCAATCGGCACGTTAATGGCCAAACTGGGTCCCCAAACTCCCACTCCAGTGCCATACCCACTACACCATTGTTGCCCCACATATCTGATAGCCCGACCCCTTTCATTCTCACGTGGCTGTTAGCTGCATCTCCATCCCTCCCTTATAGATTTTTCCAGGCGATCGCTGATTGAGATTCCAAACCACTTCCTCCTCTGCTCATTCCACATTCTCTTGGAGCCGGCGCCTTTCAAAACTCATTAGTGGCATTTATCCTCATTTAAATGAGAGGAAGCAATGGAGGTAAAGTATACAGATGGCATATTGTCTGCAGAGAATCATTAAAACTTGCAGAAGATATTTTAAAAAGAGTGGTGTGCCGGGAAGAGAAAAACTGCTGCAGCAAATAATTGGAGGATAAGCAAAACCAGGGGGGGGGCAGCTGAAAGGTAGGATTGACTCCTGAGCTAGACTCCGGAGATCTCTGTGACAATCAAGGGGAATCCACAAGGGGCATTTTAACTCTCAAGAAAAAAAATCTGTGTGATCAAATAAGCTAAGCAGGATTGGGCTGGGTCAAAATGTGAATAGGAGACCTGTGAAAAACAGCTAACACCCCCTAATGCTGTAGGAAGTTATGCTGATGGTTCAATAACTGGAGCTTGTGTTGTTCTTCTCAGCAAGGCCCAGAGAGCTTGTGTATCCGCAACTAGAGCCGTGCGAATACCTGATTTTTTGATCTGGTGGCCAAATTGAGGGGAAAAAATGGGTTGAATTGAAATGAAAATCTTCAGTTTTTTCAGTGTAAAGAAAAAGTTGAGGGGGTGGGGAATCATTTTGGGTTGAACAAAATATCTTGTTTTTAATGGCTTTTTTAATTAGAATTGAGTGACATTCCAAAATGAAACATCTTTCCACCCGCTCAAGCTGTAACAGCTGCTTTTAGCTCTGGGGTCTCTGGTTCAATTCCCAGGCATGCCAGCCGGGATAGCAGCTGTCATATTTCACAAACTATTTTTATTTAAAAATCGTAGAATACAATACCTGCAGCCCGCTGCCTACAGCTCTCTGCCCTTCTGAGAGAATAATACCTTCCCCTTATACAGCGCTTTTCCTCAGTCGTTCTCAACGCACTTCACAATCATCGATGTATTTATTCTCACAACACCCTTCTGAGGCAGGGCAGTGCTATTATATCCATTGTGCAGATGGGAAACTGAGGCACAGAGCGGCTAAGTGACTTGCCCAAGGTCAAACAGGAAGCCTGTGGTGAAGCAGAGAATTATACCCAGATCTTTCACATGAGCTGCTGACCACCGTACTCTTCCCCTCTAGAGAAGGGCACCAGCACGCGGTTAGCAAATGTGGCACAGCTGGAATTGTAAAACCCCAGATCCCACTGCACCTTTATTATCCCCCAGTCACAGATAAAGGCCCCATTGCACTAGGTGCTGTACAAACACTGAACAGAAAGTCAAGATAGTGCTGGAGAACTGGGATGACCAGCAGCAGCAACGGAAATTCAGGATGCACGAGGCTATTTTCCTGGAGATCTATGCAGATCTCACCCTGGATCTGCTGCACACCGCCCTGACAGCATGGAGAAACATGTGGCCACTGACATTTGGAATCTCTCCCTGCTGCCCCTCCTGATTGCTACCGATTATTGCTAACCTGTTTGGGGTTGGTAGAACAGCTGTCCTGGAGGTGTGCGCCGCTTGGCAATGCACAGGGAGTTAGTGTAGGGTGACCAGATGTCCCGATTTTATAGGGACAATCTCAATTTGGGGGTCTTTTTCTTATATAGGGTCCTATTACCCCCACCCCACCTCCTGTCCTGATTTTTCACACTTCACCCTAAGTTAGTGATGGAGCTGCACGCTTTGAGTTCCCAGATTGTATAGGGGGCCCTTGATGGGATCCACCTGCCTACTCTTTCCACCATATGCACTGTTAGGGGTCTTATTCCTTCACCCTCTCACTTCCCTGGTCCTTCTCGCATGAACAGAGAGCAACAATACCCGAAGTCCGAAGGCGCAAACAATTCAATGTTTATTGGGATGAACTTCCAGCAAGCAGGATTCCAGTTTCCTTCCTTAGTGTCCCCCTTCCCAGCTCGGACAGCACAGAGCCTGGCCTGTGTCCCTGTTCCTGTTCCCATCCCCTGTTCCCATTTCCCCCTTTAGCAAAACATGATCCCAATTTCCCCATCCCCATCCCCAGTCCCTGTTCCCATTTCCCCCCCTTACTTCCTGATTGACTGCAGACTATATAGTAAAACTTGAGTTCTGCTTAGCTATACCTTAACCAATCATTTTACTGAAATGTAACGAACCAATCCTAACAAATTGTAACATGGTTATTTAACCAATTATATGCCGCCACCTTCGTTGGTTTACACCCAACAAAATGAATTATACAGCAGACAGAAACAATCACAGAACCAGACAGAGACCATGCAAATAAACATACAAAACAATACAGAGGTGAGGATTTCACAACTACATCTATACAGACATAAGGTTTTCCAGCTGTGTCTATCGATAAGTGAGTTCTTACCAGACAGGATGCTATTAAACTAAGTTTCTTTTTACATCTTCTAGGCTCTTCCCTTTCTCTGGAGATGATAGAGCGGATCACCTTCCAAACAGCCCCAGATTGCCTTCTTTCAATATGACTAAACAGGGCCTCAGACTGTCACAGTAAGAGAAGGCCATTACACAGACAGACAGTGATCTTTGATTCTTTCTTTTATACCTCTATAACTAGCTAAGTGATAAGAATACACCTAAATTCTTAAAGGACAGGCCTTTGCAGACAGGCCTGAATATCTATATCTAATTTAAATATTTAATAATTGGAGATATACCAATCTCCTAGAACTGGAAGAGACCTTCAAAGGTCATTGAGTCCAGCCCCCTGCCTTCACTAGCAGGACCAATTTTTGCCCCAGATCCCTAAGTGGCCCCCTCAAGGATTGAACTCACAACCCTGGGTTTAGCAGGCCAATGCTCAAACCACTGAGCTATCCCTCCCTAATATGCACCAGGCCCCAGGGGTCAACAACAGAAAGGGACATCGCTCCATGGTGCTCATAGACTGGCTGATCACCAGGGAAGGGTCACAATTATTAACGAGGGGCAGGGTGGGTGACAGCAGGATCCTTAGAAACTCACCCCTGCTTTAGGCAATGAAAAATGGGACTTTTGCTCCCAAGATCACCGTGGCCATTCCCGGCAGTGCGATTCTTCCTGTCCCTGCAGGAGACCCCGCCCGCTCGAAGAGGAGGACGGTGCTGTGTCACTCTACTCCAAGGAGTTGCAGAATGAGAGGGGAGGGGGGGATCCGGAAGATCTGAGAGCTGCTTGCTATGTTTTGCACATGGGTGGCAGGTACAATAGGCCGGGGAGGCTAAGCCTCCCCAAACCCAGGCTATGGTCCTGCCCACGTTCCACCCTGAGGTCCTGCCTTCTCTCCGCCTCTCCCCCGAAGCTGGCAGGGGCTTGGGCCAGCTGGAGGCTTAGGGCCGAGGGGGGCTTGGGCCACGGTAGGGAGTTTGGGGCTACTGTGGCTCCGGCGGGCGAGGGGTGATAGGTATAATGGGGCAGGACCTCAAGACGGGGGGCAGGATTGGGGGGGGGCATAGGGTGGGGCAGGGGGCTAGCCTCCCCAAATTGGGTGGGGAGAGGGTTCACCCACTACTGGGGAAGGCAGCTGCCCAGCAGATCTCCTGAGCAAATGGGAAGAGTTTGCTTATGTAAGCAGAGTCAGGATGAGCCCCACCCTGACATCTGGTGGTAAATTATGGGGAGTGCGGAAAGAAGTTTCGGTTATTTGCATTGGCACTCCCACCCCACTTAGCATACCGCAAAGCAGCATGGGATGATTATTTTCACAGCTGTGGGACCCCCAATTTCGTTGTTATTGGGGCAGGAGCAATGAAATGTTGTCACCCTGATTGAGTAAATGGGGAACTACAAAATTGTCTTGTGATGGGGGGTTTCATTGTCAGCAGGATAGTGCTTGCTAGACGGGGGACATGGGTTCCAAAACCCATTGGAGAGAGAGGCTGGGGACAGGTATCTGTACTTGGTGGTGCAGGCTCCTTGTGTGAGCTAGAAGCACCAGTTCCACCTATGCTTCTCTCCACTGTAGAATGTCAGAGTTAATTTTTGATTCCCTTAAGAATCTAGATGCAGGTTACTGAGCTGAATTCATTGGTACTAGGGCTCCCCTACTAAGAGCTGAAATCACTGAAGAGCTGGACTTGCTGAGCTGAGAGCACTGTGCTGATGAGTGAGGGAGCCTGAAGCAATACTGGCAGAGCGGAGTGGAGCAGTTTGTGCAGCCACTGGGTGAGTGGAGCCAAGCAGCTTGCGAGGATGGCCGGAGCAGATCACAGGACAGCTGGTGGACCAGAGCAGCTGGCAGAGCGGAGCAGCCCACAGAGTAAGCGGAGCTGAGCTGTTTGCGGGGACGACTAGTGGAAGCAGACCCCCACGAAGAGGCAGGGCAGTTGGCCCCGAACCACATAAGGTGCCCCTTTCTACCCAGGCTGGGGAGGGGGACCTCTGCAAAGAGACTCTTGAACTCTGGGCTGCCTGACCCGGGACAGAGACTTTTGAATTGTGGGACTTTTGGGACTGTGGGTGATTTGGGGGGGTTGCTGGACTCAAGGGCCCAGAGAGAAGGACACGGCCCAAGTTGCTGGGGTGGGTCTTTGCTCACGGTTTGACCTATGAACTCCAGTTGAGGTATTTTCCAAATGTCATGCTTGTTGTTGTTTATCTTATGTAATTAAACCTTTTCTGCTACACCAAGAGTCTGTGCTTGCGAGAGGGGAAGTATTGCCTCCTTGAGGCGCCCAGGGGTGGTGTGTAAGATTTTCCCAGGTCACTGGGTGGGGGCTCGAGCTGGTTTGCATTACGTTGTGGGGAAGGGACCCCTAGGTATTGAACCTGGCCCTTGCTGCTATCGTTTCAGCCTGGCAGAGGGGTTACACTTATGTTGCTTCAGACTCGTTTGGGGATTTGAGAGCCCCGGAAGGGGTACGGCTACAAGCGACGTAGCCAGAGTGCTAAGCCTCTGCAGCCCAGATGGCGCTGGAAGCTGGGCAGGGCAGAGCAGGGCAGGAGTAGAGAGCTGGGCTACTGAAGCGGAGTGGTTGCAGCACTGTGCAATGCCAGAAGGGGGTGCTGTGGTAAGCACGTGGTATAACAAAGCAGAGAACCAGGGAGCGGGAGGTGTGGTGCTCCCACTTCGAGACCAGAATGTGGTGGAGGAAAGGAACGTTCTGCAACCGAAGAAAAGACTCCGCTTTGTGTAGCCATTGTATTAGGAACGGCTGTTACGACAGGGAGCGGCACCTCCGTTAAATGTTTCAGGCTTGATTGGTTTAACAGCTAACACAGTGCAAAGCTAAAAAGCAATGGAAACGGGGCTGAGTGCACACATCTTTGTGCAGAGAAGGGTGACAGACACGTCCAGGTGTCCTTGTGTGGGTGGAGGTGGGGGAGGGGGTGGAATGGTGTAGGAAGAGCTCCCAGGATCTTACGTCCTTTGTGGTCTTTGGGGTGCTGTGCTCCAGAAACTTTCCCACCACGTTTCTGTCCTTATGGCTCTCTGCCAGGACAGCTCATCAGGTCATCAGACATATCCTCCCTCGTCCTCTTTCTGCTCCCTCAGAAGTTTGCCAGGCGTTGAGCGACTGATCACGCCCCTTCCGTGAGGGCCGAGTCATGCCAGGTGCTAGGACAGGGAAACAGCCCAAGTAGCTTTTGTCCCCTCATGATCCTGGTCTCCCTGCCAGCAATGATCAGACGCTGCTTTTTGTTCTCAGTTTTGGACTTTCTTTCCCTTCTGCCCTTCCAAGGCTGAGGTGCGTGAGGAGATGGTAAGATGTTTTGCACCTTAGTTCCCTGTACTAATGCTGAGGGAGAGGCCTGGGGGTAGCACTAGGGAAGGAGGGTCCTCCAGGGACGGGTTAGTAATTATATGGACACCTCTGCAGTCTGTCCTAATGCTGGAGGATGTTCCCTGAGGCGAGTCCCCAGGAAGCGGAGCAGAGCTCTGTTCCAAAAGCCAATGGGCAAACCAGGAAGATAGGTACTGCTGTTTACCAGAATGGGGTCCCCCAGCTGGTGCAGAAATAGACAGAAAACACTACCTCTATGTGCAGCTCCGAGATGGTGTCATTCCCTTGTGGTGTGCATGCCGAAATAAAGCCCCAGCTTTGCCTTGGTCATCCACACAATCCTTGCCGGGGTGCAGGTCAGTCCAGAAGAGAGTCGTGCCGCTTTCAACACGGATTAATTCAAGTGAGCTAAAAGGCCCGGATTGCTCCAGAGAAGAACTTTTATGGTTGGATGCAAGGCAGTGCATGCTGAAAAAACTAAATGGAGACCCAAACCACTTTCCCATCTAGCCCAGTGGGTAAAAGACAATGCCAAGCTGGGCAGACTGTTCTGGGCAGAGACGCTGGGATTTCAGCCATTGCTGCAGTTCCACAGGATGGTGGGGGAAGCAAGAGAAGAGGCCAAAGAAATGATGGAAAGGGGATTATGGGGCTCACTACGCATCTTAAAATCCATGAGATCAGTCCAGTGGGGGCAGGTCATCGCCCCCGAGAGCAGAGTGGAGTGAAATCAGGAATGCCAACCAGTAGCCAGATCCTGCTAGCAAACCTGGTCACTTAGAGGAGTCACTCAGGGTTTAAGCCAACCTCTAACTATTGCAGGGTAGGAGGAAACATTCCCTAGGGACAGATTAACCCATCACTGCCCACTTTGCTTGCACCTTCCTCTGAAGCAGCTGGTAGTGACCACCGTCAGACAGAGTACGACCTAAATGGAGTCATGGTTTGATCCATTCTTATCTTCTTCTGTCCATCCCCAAACCTGGGGAGATCCCAATCTGTCACCTTCATTCCCCTAGGATCTTGGGGGGGGGAGCCCTTTGTCCCCTTCAACTGGCATTGAGCTTTTCACAGCTGGATGTGTCACCAAGCCAGGCTAGCAACAAGTTAATCCTGCTATAGCAAGGCCCGGTCTACACTACAAAATGGCTTTGGTAGAACTACGTCGCTCAGGGATGTGAATAATCCACACCCCTTATCCTGAGCTAAGTGCTGGTATAGACAGTAAGAGCTTCTCCGACTGATATAGCTACTGCCTCTCGCGGAGGTGGATTGACTAAGTGGATGGGAGAATCTCTCTCCTGTTGGCTTAGAGAGCATCTTCATTAACGCACAACAGCTGACTCACTGCTCTGTGCACTTTGTGTGCACCCTACCTGGGCCAAACTGAGGAGCTAATTGATTAAGCACCATGTGATTAATTAATTAACAAAATGATTCAGCTCCCGAGCTGAGCACAGTTCCAAGAGAGGTGGGAAAGGAAGGCTGGAATGAAGGGCCAGAGACGCCCAGGTTCCCAGGGAGGTGAGATCTCTTCCTCCCTCTCACGCTGCATCTGGGGAGAACAAGTGGGGAACAAGCATTTGGACAGTGGTGCACACACACACCCTCGGCCCCCATCACAGTCTCCCAAGACCTCATCAGAATTTCCAGTGAGAGCCAAGAGAGAATTTACAAGGAAGTATCTTTCCAGGTATGCAGATCTCTTCTCATGGAGCAGCTCAGAAGGGCCAAGGTGAAAGAACCCTCCCCTTTTCCCTGGGAGTTTATGAGTTAATGGTGTAGCTTCCCATCCACACAATGACACCAGTCAGAAAGCCACCACATTCTAGATGTCAAGTTCTCTGGGGCAGGGCCATTCTCTCAATGGGGCCGTCTGCACAGCAGATGGGAGGTGGGATTCCCAGCACAGGTAGACAGAGATGCTAACTCAGCATGAACTAGTGCCCAAAAATAGTAGCATGGCCGCTCCAGCCCTGGCAGCCGCATGAGCTATCCACCCGAGCCCGTACCCGGTGGGCTGGATGGGATTAGCCCAGGCCAGCGCAACCATGCTGCTATTTTTAGCGTGCTAGCTCAAGCCAGGATAGCACACGTCTGTCTACCTGCAACTGGGAATCACACTCCCCATCGGCTGTGTGGACGTACTTGTTATATTAGAGAGACAAGGCGGGTGAGGTCATCTCTGTTATTGGACCAACTCCTGTTGGTGAGAGACACCCGCTTACAAGCTGACACAGAACTCTCCTCCAGCCCCAAAGCCGGTTTCTCTCACCACCAGAAGGTGAGATATTCCTTCACCCACCCCTTGTGTCTCTAATATCCTGGGACTGACACAGCTCCAACATGCCCACTAGATGTCTGTACAACACCCAGCACAACAAGGCCCTGATTTCAGCTGGTGCCTCTCCACGCTACTGTAGCAATAGCAACACACAGGCAGGTCTATATTTATTAGACAAGGCTCTTTATGAAGAGATGGCTGACGCAGAACCCTGGCTTTGAACCCCCCTGACCTTTGAAGGTGTTTGAAACCTGGACCCAGATCGAAGTTTGCCACCTTGAAGCTACCTCTGTCTTTTATTGATGTATATCATTTCCCCCACCTCATCTCAGGGTACGTCTATACTACCCGCCCGGGTCGGCGGGTAGCGTTCGACTTCTCGGAGTTCGATATATCACGTCTCATCTAGACGCGATATATATCGAACTCCGAACGCGCTCCCGTCGACTCCGGAACTCCACCACCGCGAACTGCGGTGGTGGAGTCGACGGGGCAGCCGCGGACTTCGATCCCGCGGCGTCTGGACGGGTAAGTAGTTCGAAGTAAGGTAGTTCGAGTTCAGCTACGCTATTCGCATAGCTGAACTTGCGTACCTTAGTTCGATCCCCACCCCCCCCCCAGTGTAGACCAGGCCTTAGTTATAATCTAGCCGGCCAGGGCACAACACGAAGCGAAGGTTGAAGATGAAGCTAAGCAAATACACACTAAAAATAAGGTGCAAACTTGTAACAGTGAGTGTGATTAAACATTGGGAAAATTTACCAATGGGAGTGGTGGATTCTTTATAACTCAGGGTGTATCTACATTGCAATCAAAAACCCCTGGCTGGCCTAGGCCAGCTGACTTGGACTAAGGAGCTGTTTAATTGCTGTGTAGACATCCAGGTTTGGACTGGAGCCCCGGCTCTAGGACCCTGAAACAGCCCTGCAGCCCAAGCCCCATGAGCCCAAGTCAGCTGGCATGGGCCAGCCTTGGTTGGCTAATTGCAGTATAGACACACCCTTGGAGTCTTTAAATCAAGCTGGGATGTCTTTCTAGACATGCTGTAGCCCCAACAGAAGTTATGGGATTGATGCAGGAATTTCTTGGGGAGGTTCTCTGGCCTGTGCTATGCAAGAGGTCAGACTAGAAAATCGTTATGGTTCCTTCTGGCCTGAAAGCTCTGACTCTATGAATGACGCAGCTGGGAATATTCAGCCAATTGCATCGCTCAGTTCCAATGACAAAATAGTTGACGCTATTCTGACTCATTTTCCAAACCAGGTGAGGTCACCTGTGCAAGGTACTCTCGTGCAGGGAGTAACTCCTGCACTGCGCTCTTGTGCAAGGGATAAGCCGTGCAATGTACTCTCATGCAGGAAATCTTCCACGCAAAGGGTCACCCAGGCAATGCACTCCTGTGCACTCAGGTGCCCATGCAAGGGTTTTTCATGCAAGACATCAATTGTGCAAGGCATTCTCAAGCCCAAGGAGAGTCATGCAATGAGCTCCTGTGCAAGCATCTGTACCTAATGAAATGGTCCATTGACTGGCAGGTGGCGAGGAAGGAAGCTGCTTCACTTAGGATGTGGTTTCTTCTAGGTGCAGCCATCAAGAAGACAAGAGTGTTTGGTATATTATAAAGCAGCAGCAATTTTGCTTGTGCTTTAAACCAGATTTATTACCGGGGGCTTGTCTGCCTGTCTGTTTTGAGTTTATAAATTACTCTTGTTCTCTATTGCTTCCTGCAGTTTATCCTCTGTTGCTTTTGTCCTCAAATTGCTCCCTGCAGTTAGATCCATCTCAAAAACAGCTTGCTGGAGAACTTTATAATAATACTCCAAAGAAACAAGCCAGGAAGGGAGCATCTTCCACTGGAGAAAAGAGACCAAGAGACCATCTTTGGTGGGAGCGTTGCAGCAAGAACACAAGTCTTCTCCCTGCTCAGCATTCAGCAGTGTTCTGAGACCTGCCTGAGATGAGTCGTTCGAGCAAAACATGTTCCTTGGGTACCCCTGGACACTGCTTTCCTGATGATGGCTGAGCGATGGTTTAGAATCACCCAGGCAGCCTGGCAAATCGAAGCTGATTAGTTACCTGCTGGATAATGCTTGGCATTCCTCAGGCCTTTGCCATTACTCGGCAGAATCCCCACTATGGGGATGTAGATAAATGATCACCTCTTTTGCGAATGAGAGAACCCAGGCCCACAGAGGGAAGATGACTTGTCTAAGGTGACGCTGGAGTTCCGTGAAGGAGGCAGGACCAGTGGAGGAAGGATGGTTCCGTGGCTAGGTAATTAACTGACAACTTGGGAGATGCGCGTTCACTTCTTTGCTGGTTTCAGGTTTGCTGTGTCACGAACTTTGTACAAGACCTTGGGAGAGACAGTTCGTCTCTCTGTGACTCCGTTCCCCATTTGTAAATATGGGGATAATAGCACCTTCCTACTTCCCAGGAGTGTTGTGAAGCTCAGCACATTAAAAGAGAATGAAGCTGGGGAAGCACAGTATATAAGACCTAGGGATCGATATAGAACTCAGACCCCTCCTCTACTGTTATAACTACAAAATCATTTTTCCTTTCTATTTGCCCAGAAGGTCTGAAATCTCTCTGCTCGTCCTGTTCTGATACTAGCTGCCTTGTAGGCATTCAAACCTCATGGATCAGCCCCCCGCAAAATAACAAGATTTTCTTTAAATCCTGAGATTTAGTTTAAAAAATAATACATTCGGGGTTCTCTTTATAGGCTTTCTGGTTTCACTCACTTCATACTTTTAAGCTTTTCTGTGAAACCATGGGAGCTAGAAACTGACTTTCAAAAAAAAAAAAAAAGAAAAAGAAAACTGTGATTATCCTGTGTTAACATGACTCCAGGAGCTGGGGCTTTATGAAGAAAACAAGACTTGTGATAAAATAGTGTGAGTTAATCATGCGAATTGGCAGTGCTGCACTGATGATGCTCCAAACCTCATTTGGAACTGGCTATTAGGTTACTTTGCAAATACAATATGGCATTGAAAAAGACTTAAGATCGGAAGGACGTTTCAGCGGAGCCTAGCTAACATGGCAAGAGAACGTTGCGCTTTCCTTACAAAAACTCTTTAAAACAACCAAATGCTACAGCGTTTGGAAATGATCGGTCAAAAGTTATAGCTCATTCCCCACTGCCGCGTCATCCTCCAGCGCTCGCTCTGCCCAGACCCAATTTACGCCACTATCCTGGAGGTTTGCAGAAATATTCACGAAAGTCAAATCACTCCAAGATGATTGGAGATGGATCCTGGGCGCGCTTCTGCCTACGTCTCATGCAGCAGATCCATCCCTGGGCACGGGGTCAAACATGACCAGCTTTGACGGAAACGACTCAAAACCAGAAGCAGAGAATCTATGGCTTTAGCCCTGGGAAATGTAAACACGCAGAACAAGGGTAATTTGATGGCAGTGAAAATCTAATTTATTTTGCCCTGTAGTGAAAAGATTCAGGCCTGATCCATAAAGATACTTAGACACCTAAGTCCTGTTTTTAGGTGCCACTGAGATCCACAAAACACCTGCTTGGCTGCTGCCTAATCCTAGAGGCACCTAAACTCACTCAGCACCTGAGATTTTGTAGTAGAAGTTCTGTAGACACCTAAGTTCCTGCCTTGGGCCATGCACACTGCTGCTTTCCTGTAACCATCTGGGCACCTCCTCAGAGTGATCCACAAACCTGGGAGAGACAGATATTCCTCCACCTCGTTCGCATGCAGGATCCATTCTGGTAGCTGTGTTCAGAAGCCACCTGGATCTACATGCGGCGACACGAAGAGGCCCTCCTTTCTAACCGTTAGCCCAGTGGTTAGAGGATTCACTTGGGATGCAGGAGACCAGGAGTTCCAGGTGTCTGTGTGCCTGATGAGGAGAAGGGATCCAAAGAGAGGTCTGCCATCCCTCAGGGGAGTGTGCAAACCAGAGGGCTATGGAATGGTCTGATCGTCCCTCTATCTCTTGTATCGAAGTTGTCCACTTAAACTGAATAATTAAATATTAATTGGGCCAGCAAGAGAGTGAGAATGACTCTCTAACCCTGGGGTTAGGGCTCTCACCTCCGAGGTGGTAGATCCCTTCTCCTCACTGAGTAGAAGGGGGACTTGAATGGGTGTAGGAGGGGATCTCTCACATCCCAGGTGAATGCCCTACAACACTAGGCTAAGCGTCAGAAGTGAGGCTGCCTTTGTGTATATGCAGGCAAGCTTTGAGCATGTCTCTGCATGTGATTTAGGCAGAGGAGTGCCTATTTCCTCCCAGTTCATGGATCACACCCTGCAGCCCAGACTTAGGTACCAAGCTCTCTGAGAAAGGGGGGACTTTTCGCAACACCCCTCTTGTAGGCGTCTCTTATTGGCTAGCTTAGGCAGCTCCCCGCCAACCGTGCTGGCTTTGTGGATCTCATTCTAAGGTGCCCATCTCCCCCCCATTCATTGTACAGGGAGCGTAGGCACATAATTCAGGCTCCGTGGATCACAGTCTTCTTCCTGTAATTTTCCTAAGAGCCTGAAAGCCAGGCATTGTGACACTGAGCGTCACAGGGCTTAAGTCCCTTTGTGGATCCAGGTCTCACCCACTTGCATTGTCAGGCCAGCTGATCACAGTAGTGCCAAGGCCAAATGTTCCAAAACCATGAGACAGGCTGCAAATGCATATGGTTGTCTTAAAAACCACAGTGTTTTGTTTTTTAACAATACATTTTGAGTTCTTTCTACTTGCTGTGGGGTTTCTGAGCCTGTAGGATACACCAGAGTCATGCTTTCAAGCTTTTCTCTGCAACCACGAGGGCTAGAAATGTACTTGTTATTTTGAATGAAAGCTGAAAGCCGCAGAAAATAACGTGACTCCAGGAGCTAAAGCCTTAATCAAAATACCAAATGGCAAATCCTGGTGTAAACTGTCACAGCTTCAGCTGAGGATCTGCCTCCGGCTATCATGACTCATGATAAAATCATGATTTGGCAACATTGGGTAGGCTGAAATCTGGCCCTGTACAGAAGGCATCATGTGGGCCCTATATTAATCTATAAGGGACAGATTTTCAAGCATTCAGCGTCCGCAAGAGGGTCAGATTTCCCAAAGAGCTTGGCCCTCAATGTGACTTTGTGCGGGTACTCTGGACTAAGGTGAAGATCACCCGTAGCAATCAGAGGTTGCCACAGTTCTTAGGAGATAGTTTTGTAAGAGATCTCATGCTTTGTCCTTAAGTGACTCAAAAGCCACGAGACAGGGCTGTCGCTGCAGCACCTGACTTGGAACAACACAGAACTAAGAAAGTTTCATCAGTGATTGCAACTACTTTTAGAGGAAATTAATATTAGCAGTTTCCACTTTTTTTTCCATCTGTAATTAGCAAGATAAGGGAGCTGGGATTTGGCAAGGAGACCAGGTAGTCTCAATCCAATAACTCTGCAATTTAGGATGAAGAAGCAGTGCTACTCATTTGACTAACAAGAGGGTCTCACGGTGAGCATTTTTTAGCACTCTAAATTAAGTGTCATTGAACTGATTCTGAGACCCAGTGATTTGTTTCCAACTACTGAAAATGTCCCTTGTGCATAACAGAGTCAATGCATTAACATACCCTCGCTCAAGTCCTCCACAACCAAGACACAGGTTGGGTCTTAAATAGAGATAGAGAAAATTGATTCAGATTAATAAAATAGACATATTTTGCCCTATCATGCCCTTTTCATTCAGGGAACTCAACATGATTTACAGACAGTATCTATCTATCTATCCATCCCCATACTGCCCCTCATCTATCTATCTATCCCCATACTGCCCCTCATCTATCTATCTATCCCCACACTGCCCCTCATCTATCTATCTATCTATCTATCTTTTACGCTGCTCCCATCCGCCTGATATCTGGGCATTCTCTATAAGAACTATTATTACAGCTGGGCAGGAAATGGTTTTCCCATCCCTCAACTATTTTTGAGGGTTCTAAAATTTTTCCCATCTAAAACTGGGATGTAAAGTTGAAATCTTGAAAATATTCACGCACCAAAACACCAACTTTTGTTTCGGTTGGAAAGATTTTGTTTCAATCATTTCAAAATTTTCCATTTTGATGTTGCCCTTTGCCCTTTTTGTTAACGCTTTTTCAGTCCAATTAGCTTAGACTTTGAAACAAAACATCAGAAAGTCGGAATTTTTCATTTAGAAAACATCTGAACAAAATGTTCTGACGGTTTTGAAAGTCAGGCGGGAAATTCATGGAACCTGATCCTGTATCATGAACCATTTCAGGTTCAATTAATCAGCATTTTTGACCACAAAAAAGTAATTGAAAAATTCCTAACCAGCTTTGATTAGTAGCCCCGTGTTTGTAGAAGGTTAAACTCAGGAACACAAAGAGTTAAGCAAATTGTTCTCAGTCAAGTTCCAAGTCACTGGATACCACTTATGGTATCCATCCATTCATGTATAGTATCCATCCTGTCTCATCCATCTATCACTCTACTTATGCACCCTCATCACCACATTGTCTGAGCACCCTTGACAATCCCTCCACACCCTTCCATCCCTCCCCTGCAGTCCCACCCTGCAGAGTATCTGACCTGTCTCTGCAGAGGAGCTACAGACAAAAGTCACAGTTGGGAAGAAGGCAGCAGCGATGCAATATCTTTTCTTGTTGCTGTTGCTTTACTGGGGTCTTTTGAGTGCAGTCAATTGAGCTGGGAGGTTTATGGAAAGCGGCTGATGTTTTAGAGTCTTTCCCCACTTATCTATCTACATTATGGGACACTGGGTGTTTCAGGCGTATATTCTTGAGATTATAAGGGAGCTGACATGTAATCAGCTAGTCTAAATATTTCAGAAATAATAACCTTCCTTTTTTCCCTTCAGTAACTAGCTTATTATTCTATTCCACTCAGTTCCTTAGGGGGCTTAGAGGCCTTGTTAGAGCTAGGTAATTCCTTTATCACTTCCAGGCTGTCTATTAGATCCCAACCTCTCTAAATCTTTCCCCTTAATTATTTTTGCACTCACTCTCTCTTTTCTTATTATTAGTTTTGAGCTGGAGGTTCATTCAGTAGGTCTTGGCAGTTCCCAGCGCAAGCACGCTTCAGCCACTATCAATCACTCCCCAGCACAGAGCTACAGACGGAGCTCTGCTCCATATTCCCACGGCTCTCAGCTCCCCAGGAGGCGTGAGTCGGATCTCAGTTACCGCGGTGTGAAGCAGGAATAGCTCAGCAGAAAACAGCAGTGTGACAACAGGATAAACTCAATCCTCCTCTGGCCTTGCCCCAGGCTACGTCAGAGGGCTACCATTTACCGTTGTTCAGAGCCTGGGTTGGATGGACAGATGGATGGACAGATAGATAGATAGGTAGATTAGATGATGATTAGATAGATATTGTGTCCAATTCTGGGTACCACACTTCGGGAAAGATGTGGACAAGTTGGAGAGAGTCCAGAGGACAGCAACAGAAACGATTAAAGGTCTAGAAAACCTGACCCACGAGAAAAAAAAATGGGTTTGTTTAATCTGGAGAAGACTGAGAGGGGACGTGGTAATAATCTTCAAGCACATCAAAGGTTGTTATAAAGAGGAGGGTGAGAAATTGTTTTTAACCACTGAAGACAGGACAAGGAGCTATGGGCTTTAATTGCAGCAAGGGCGGTTTAGGTTGGACATTAGGAAAAACTTCCTTAACTGTCAGGGTGGTTAAGCACTGGAATAAATTGCCTAGGGAGGTTGTGGAATCTCCATCATTGGAGGTCTGTAAGAACAGGTTGGACAAACACCGGTCAGGGATGGTCTAGATAATACTTAGCCCTCCCTCAATGCAGGGGGCTGGACTAGATGACCTGTCAAGGTCCCTAACAGTGCTACATGTCTATGATTCGGTGATAGCCCTTAGATAGCCATTGCATGGTTCCAGATGGGTGGGTGGGTAGGTAGAGCCGCTGTTTTAATCTCACTGTTTGGACTACAGGCAAAGACTACAAGGTGAGAGACAAAGTCAGGTAATCACCCCATAAGCCCCCCACTCTTCTTAGGTCTGCTTCAATGGCCACTGACGTTATAGGGAGCCTGTTAAGTAAACGATTCCATCCCCTTCTGCGAGGTTTCAGAGCAGGGGGACCCAGCGAGGCTCTGTTCCAGCAGAGCACATGCTGAGCGCACAGCGAGGGAGTCAGGAACGCAAAGGCGCATGGCCAGGAATTTCGGGTGATTTCCTGAAAGTGCAGCTCACCAGCCTAGGACAGAGAGCAGTCGTTTCTGTATGGTTTTTGCATGCAGCCTTTGGCACAGTGGCTAACTCACCCAGTGCATTCTCCAGTCTTTGGGAGCCTCTCCAGCTGGGCTAGGGCCTCTCTGAATGTAAGTTGCTATTTTACTGTATTCCACTCCAGTCCAGTTCTAACCCTGCCCATCACCCTGGTATCTGAGTTCCTTCCTGGAAGACGTTAAGGGACATGACTAGCATCTGTCAAACATGGCTCTTTCCTTCTTTCTCTCTCCTTCGCCCCAGTCATCCCATGACTAGATTCAGGCACTTTGTTAAGTATTATTTATTGATTCCTTGCAGTGCAATAGCATCTAGAGGACCCTGCGAGGGTTGGGAGCCCTATTGTGCTCGGTGCTGTACAAACATACAGGCAGAAAGTGCTCCTGCCCTGCGGAGCTGATGTTTTTATTCCAGACAAGCTGTAACTAATAGGGGGATAACATGCAAACGGAGGGGGCAAAGGGGAGAGGACACAGAAAACAGTGCGAGCACCATGGGGTTACAAAACCCAGATGTGCAGAGTCTGCTGCTGCGGGGCCACTCAAAGACTTTAATCCCCTTATAGTTTTATGACCCAGATAAGCCAGAAATATTGTTGAGGTGTACAGCGAACGGGGCAGTTCAGCATAGCTGCACTGCATTGAAAACAGGGGAAGGATTGTCTAGTGGTTAGCGCTCTGACCTAGGAAGTGGGAGTCCCAGGTTTAAATTCCTTCTCTGCCACTGACTTTCTGTGGGACCTTGGACAAAGCACTTAGCCTCCCTGTGCCTCAATTTCCCATCTCTACAATGGGGATAAACCGCATTGCTTGATAAATGTATGGACAGGATAATATGGCGGGGTTGCCTGCTGTGATAGGAGGGGACCAGACTCGATAACCCAGGAGGTCCTTTCCTTTCCTGTGTTCCGATTGTAGGTGCGCAGAGACTTAGTCAGAGATCAGACACCAGCATCACATCTGACGTGTGTGTGCCTCTGTCCTCAAGGCCTGAGCCAAAGCCCTCAGACATCAACAGAAAGACTCTCACTGATCTGAAGGCCCTTTATGCTCCATCCACTGACTCACGCAGCGTTTCTGTGCACAGTACAAGCTGTTTGGAGTGCTAGCCCTGTCTCTGGGACATGTGGTCCCCTTTCCTTGCACGTCCAGTGATGTAACAGTTCCAGAGACACGGGGAGGAGTTTCACATCCTCACTCTTAAAGGGGCACGCAACCTCATGACGGCCATGCTGCGCTTGTGAGATCGAGCCATGGTTTTCACACGTGATTACCGGTTCTGGATGCCTTAATTTGGGGGTGAAACACCTTCGAGGGGCTTGATTTTCAGAGGACAGATGCGCCAAACTTATTGGAAATCTATCCAGCTATCTGAGGGTTTTATCAAACCACCCATCATCATAGTATCTGAATGGCTTCCACCTAAAATCGACAGCAATAGCAAAGTCCCAAGACCAAACCAGGCTATTCTTTTTCCAGTTTAACTTCTGTTCCCTCTGACTTTGCCCAGGCTTTTCCAAATGTCCAGTGTTTTGATCACCTAACTCAGGTGAAATTCCTGTCGCCACCTTCCCCCCGCCCCGTCCCCCAGCTCGGCACAGCAGTTCCTGGTGGGAACGAAACACCTTTTGCCACTTGGTTTAATTTCTCTTTCTCTGGTTTTATGATCCACGTGCTTTGGGGGTTTTGTGCTTGGGTGCAAGTGTGCGGGTGTGTGTATGTAGCCCCACTGAGAAAAGTTGGGGGGCCCAGTATATCCCACCTTCTTCCACGTCATCCCAGTTCCAGATATTTGGGCGTGGGGTCTCTGAGCTCAGTACCCCAAGAGAGTTGTCTCCCTTTTCCCTCCATCTTGTCAGCCTTGTGTGTGTCTATATGCTTGAAACGCATGTTTGGTGAAATGAACAGTTCAGTGGGAAAGAATTAAAACCCAGCTGTATTTTCTGACTGTGGGTTTCCGGGTGGGTCACATAGCGATTTCTGACAGCGTGACATTTTCATTCCAACTGCCAACCCATTTGCCTGAAATCGCTGTTTGGCAACCAAACTTGTTCTCCTGCTGGAGGAAGTTACACAAGTAATTCATTGCTTGCCCAAGTCAGTTGTGCCAGTTGGTTCATAATATTGATTTTGTCTTTTGGCTCCTCGGAAACGCTGCTGAAAGCATTACACACCAGAGCCAGAGCCAGACAACAGCCAGCGTAATCAGCATAGCTCCACCAAGGTCAATGGAGTTATGCTGATTTCCACCAGCTAGGGGGGTCTGTCCCATTGTGCTTCCATAATATTTGGAGTTGAGCCATGGAAGAGAGGGTACATTTGCAGATATGCAGGTACTGTAACAGGATGGGGGGGTTGTATCTTGAAACTCAGAGCTGGTTTAAAAGCAGTCATCCAGTTCTGTACTGCTAAACTCAGACATACAAATTGCACCACTAAATGAAGCATGCCACAGCCACCTTTTAAGAACATAAGAATGGCCCTACTGGGTCAGACCAAAGGTCCATCTAGCCCAGTGTCCTGTCTTCTGATAGTGGCCAGTGCCAGGTGCCCCAGAGGGAATGAATAGAACAGAGAATCATCAAGTGACCCATCCCCTGTTGCCCATTCCCACCTTCTGGCAAACAGGCTGGGGACACCATCCCTGCCCACCCTGGCTAATAGCCATTGATGGACCTATCCTCCATGAACTTACCTAGTGCTTTTTTAACCCTATTAGTGTCTTGGGCTTCACAACATCCTCTGGCAAGGAGTTCCACAGGTTGACTGTGCGTTGTGTGAAGAAATACTGCCTTTTGTTTGTTTTAAACCCGCTGCCTATTCATTTCATTTGCTGACCCCTAGCTCTTGTATTATGAGGAGTAAATAACACTTCCTTATTTACTTTCTCCACACCAGTCATGATTTTATAGAGCTCTATCATATCCCCCTTTAGTCGTCTCTTTTCCAAGCTGAAAAGTCCCAATCTTATTAATCTCTCCTCATACGGAAGCTGTTCCATATCCCTGACAGGCAGCTCAAGCTGTTGTGCAGCTAAGGCCCCTGATCCAAAGGCCATTATTTTTGAAAACTCGTGTTGATTGGGGGAGGTCCCGGACGATTGGAAAAAGGCAAATATTATGCCCATCTTTAATAAAGGGAAGAAGGAGAACCCGGGGAACTACACACCGGTCAGCCTCACCTCAGTCCCTGGAAAAATCATGGAGTAGGTCCTCAAGGAATCCATTTTGAAGCACTTGGAGGAGAGGACAGTGATCAGGAACAGTCAACATGGATTCACCAAGGCCAAGTCATGCCTGACCAAACTGATTGCCCTCTATGATGAGATAAATGGCTCTGTGGATATGAGGAAAGTGGTGGATGTGATATATCTTGATTTTAGCAAAGCTTTTGATACGGTCTCCCACAGTATTCTTGCCAGCAAGTTAAGAAGTATGGATTGGATGAATGGACTATAACATGGATAGAAAGCTGGCTAGATTGTCAGGCTCAACAGGTAGTGATCAGCGGCTCGATTCTAGTTGGCAGCTGGTATCAAGCGGAGTGTCCCAGGGATCGATCCTTGGGCTGGTTTTGTTCAACATCTTCATTAATGATCTTGAGGATGGGATGAATTGCACCCTCAGCAAGTTCATGGATGACACTAACCTGCGGGGAGAGGTAGATATGCTGGAGGGTAGGGATAGGGTCCAGAGTGATCTAGACAAATTGGAGGATTGGGCCAAAAGTGTTATGTCCTAGGGGCAGCCGGTGTAGGAAGCAATCACTTGAGGCCAGAGAGCAGACAGCTAACCAAAACCTCCATTTTATTTACAGAAACAGAGAGCTCACTCAGCCGGTTGAAACCGGCTGAGCTATCCCTTAATAGTCTAACTCAGTTGCCATAGTAACAAAACCCATGACAACCAAATACACAACAAAAAGAAATCTGATTTCAACAAGGACAAGTGCAGAGTCCTGTACTTAGGAAGGAAGAATCCCATGCACTGCTACAGGCTGGGGAGGGACTGACTGGCTAAGCAGCAGTTCTGCAGAAAAGGACCTGGGGATTATAATGGATGAGAAGCTGGATATGGGTCAGCAGTATGCCCTTGTTGCCAAGAAGGCTAATGGCATATTGGGCTGCATTAGTAGGAGCATTGCCAGCAGATTGAGGGAAGTGATTATTCCCCTCTATTCGGCACTGGTGAGGCCACATCTGGAGTATTGTGTCCAGTTTTGGGCCCCTCACTACAGAAAGGATGTGGACAAATTGGAGAGATTTCAGAGGAGGGCAACAAAAATGATTAGGGGGCTGGGGTATATGACTTACAAGGAGACACTAATGGAACTGGGTTTGTTTAGTTTGCAGAAGAGAAGAGTGAGGGGGGATTTGATAGCAGCCTTCAACTACCTGAAGTGGGGTTCCAAAGAAGATGGAGCTCGGCTGTTCTCAGTGGTGACAGAAGATAGAACAAGGAGCAATGGTCTCAAGTTGCAGTGGGGGAGGTCTAGGTTGGATATTAGGAAAAACTTTTTCACTAGGAGGGTGGTGAAGCACTGGAATGGGTTCCCTAGGGCGATGGTGGAATCTCCATCCTTAGAGGTGTTTAAGGTCAGGCTTGACAAAGCCCTGGCCTGGATGATTTAGTTGGTGTTGGTCCTGCTTTGAGCCGGGGGTTGGACTAGATACCTCGTGAGGTCTCTCCCAACCCTGATATTCTATGATTCTTCTAAGGCAGTGGAAAGACTCCCACTGACCTCAAGGAGCTTTGGCTCATGCCCTGGATGATCAGAACCAGGCAAAAGGCTTCCCTTGGAACTTCAGTCTGTGAGTTGGGTGATTTCTTACACCCTCCTGATCAGTCAATCCCTGGCTCCTGCACAGTTTTGCTGGAGGGAGGGGGAATCGCCGATGCACCATTTCACCCCTTGCACTTGTGCAAAATAACGTTATACAAGAAGAGTTGTAGGAGTGAGACATTTCTCAAAGCAGAGACGCTGCCTTTCTCACCGTGATTCTCCCCCGCCCAACCCCAGGGCAGGGTTTAGGGCTCCAGGCTGCAAGCACATCTGTCTCAGAACCTCCCTTGACTTTGATTGGAGCTTCGAGCAAAGAAAGCTCACAGAATCAGAGCCCGTGATTTGCGGCTCTCCAAGCACTTAAGTCTATTGAGAGTCTGTTTTTTCAATAAAACCCCCTGCACGGTGGCTGCTGCGCTTTTCCAAAATTCTAGCCCTAAGAACCACAGTGGGAGCTGGTGGGCACTGAGACATTGGAAAAGCTGACCCCATATGTGAGTGCTGAGTATTTAGTTACCTGGCCCTGTGACCGGTCAGAAAACAGTGTCACCCCCTTTCCACTGGGGTGGAAACGGGGTTACAGAGAGGTTCAGGCCAATGGCTAACATTTTAAACCTTGTGTTCCTACAGTTAGGAATCTAAATCCATATTTACACACTAATAAGTGGCCTGATTTTCAGACCTACAAGTGATACATGTTCAAAATAGAACGTCTGCCATAGTTTCCCATGCAATGTTAGTAATACTCCCTGCATCCCATAACACACTTCTCTAGCCTCTCAGCCCTTAACTTTCCTTGGGCTTCAGTCTGAGCTAGTGCATTTTCCTGGTGAAAATCTTGGAGGGGCTCCATCATGCCATTTAAGTGCTGACGACAGATACGTTATTGAGTGATGGCCTTCCAAGTCATGGTGCTCCAACCTCTATTTTCCATGTGTGCTTCTGTGGACACCGTAGCATGCCCTCAAATCTCAAACAATTCGGCTTCCCCACAGCATATGCTTCATACATCGAAACCACGGATACTCAGACCTCAGTGGTTCCGGAGCCAAATTAGCGATCAACATTCCCCAAAAGAGCCACAGTCGTGTGAACTCCTTGTTTCACTTACTATGGAACGATTCATGTTTAAACACTATGACGGGGTAATACTTAGTTATATATCTATATAATTATCACAGCAAATAAGTTCATAACTTAGTGCAAGTTGATAACTTAATGGGTTAATAACATGGTAACAGCATCCTGATTGGGTAATAATTAAATCACGCCGTGTTTTAATATTGTGTGCTGCGAAGAGCTGCAGGAGACACGTTAATGAGCCACTGGCAGCTCACCATATCCTTGCTAGAGTCCCCAGGATCAGTAGGCACTGCCTACAGACTGGGCCGTTATGGTGAGTGATGGAGGTTCTCTCACACACAGAGAGCGAGTTGCACTCATGTAAAACTGGTGTGAGTGAGAGGAGAATCGAGTCCAAAGAACACAGGAATGGCCAAGATCCAGCTGGTGCCGCATCCTGTCTATGAGTGTGGAAGGGGGGCAGTTATGGACTAATCCTCCCATAGGGGAAGTCTCTTCCCAGCTCCCCTGGTTTTCTCTGAGTATCATGCTGGCAGTAGATACCCTGTACATACTGAAATATTACTGCTACCTTATCATGGGTTTCTGAGGCTCTAAACATCAGCCACCATCCCCCACACTCCCTATGCTGCGGGGTCTGTCAGATCCTCGGCTCAGTACACATGCTGCTGTCACAAATTTGGGGCCTCCTAGGACTTCTCAGGGGTTGCTCCACCACACATCGTAGTTGTCTGAAAAGTCATGGTCACAGCAGACAAGGAACCCAGATCCTCCTGTTCCAGTAGACAAGCATGTCTGGTACAGTGGCTAGAGCAGTGGTCCGGCATGCGGAGGTGTAGTCCCTTTTCTGACTGCAACTCACTTCCTCTCTCTGTACTTCTGTTTCTCCTCCGCCCTTTGTCTGGTTTCATTATTGAGACCAGTGGGTCTCAAACTAGGGTCGCCGCTTGTTCAGAGAAAGCCCCTGGCAGGCCAGGCCGATTTCTTTACATGCCAAGTCTGTAGATTCAGCCGATCGCGGCTCCCACTGGCCGCGGTTCGCTGCTCCAGGCCAATGGGGGCTGCAGGAAGCAGCGCAGGCCGAGAGACGTGCTGACCGCCCCTCCTGCAACCCCCCTTGGCCTGGAGCGGTGAACCGCGGTCAGTGGGAGCTGCGATCAGCCAAACCTGCGGAGGCGGCAGGTAAATAAACTGGCCCGGCCCGCCAGAGACTTTCCCTGAACAAGCAGCAGCCCTAGTTTGAGAACCACTGATTTAGACCATAAGCTCTTCTGGACAGGGACGAGTTCTTGCTCTGTGTTTGTACAGCACCTAGCACTCATTCCTGGTTTAACACTCTACAGTAACAGGAATAATTAGCAAGAACATTTTTTTTAAGTTAAAGAGAATCTCCATTAACCATTAACTGTGCAGGGCATATGGCAACAGTGGAGCAGTTTTGACTTTATCCATCAGAGGACAAGTGGCAGTCACTGCATAAAAGGGCTATATACTGCTTGCACCTCATTTTCGGCTCATCATTGTGTGCGTGCCTGTAGTTTCAGGGTTGAAGATGGCTTATAAAGTGTTCTCATAAGCACTGTATAAAAACATGTACAGCGTAATGTAGTGATTTTTTCCTGTGGTTTTTCTAGGGTGACCAGACTTATTAGGGACTTTGTCTTATGTACTCAGTGATGCCACCTCCCCACAATCTGGAAAAAAAAAACTGTCCCGATTTTTCACACTTGCTCTCTGGTCACCCTAGGTGTTTCTAAGGGCCATTATTCCTTCTATACCACTAAGATGCTTCATCAAGACCATCATCCTTCCTAGAGTTCCTTCCCTGGCCAGAACATCACCCTTTCCCCCTCTCCTTCCCGCAGCTTTATTATAATCCTTTCAGTGGCTCTGCAAATGCTACTGTGAAGGGAGAGATTAATTGAATAATAATGAAATGATTAAAATTTAAAGTCTAATTTTCTCCTTCCCATCCATCTCTGCCAGCGTGGTCCATCGTCAGGGAATCTCTAATGAGAGCAACCAGAGCCCAGAGAGAGCGGCACATTTGTCTGCAGTGCCTGCGGCCATGCTGAGGGCCGTGTGTCGGAGCAAGGCATGCTTTTTTCCTTGTGTGGCTATCAGGCCCAGACGGATCTGTTGCCTTCACAGGGTAGGGATTGAGCTCCTGAGCTGCCTGAGGAGACCACTGAGATCACCTTTTCTGCCCTCCTTTTCAAATTGGTTACAGTGCAGGTGGCATGTAGGAGAAACAGGGGGAAACTCACACTGAGTTTCCTAAGCCATCCTATGAAATCCAGGCCAGTTTGGTCCCTTTCCCTTAGGGTAGATCATCAGGTCATGCAGGTTGGAACAGGATGACAGATCTCAACCTGCCAGCCAAGGAGGCTGGGACTGCTGCTTACCCAAGGCAAGGACGAGACAGGGAGCTCCCTTATTGGAACCCCTGAATAGGAAGATGGGATGGGATTTATACTCCCTCCTGGGTCTGAGAGAATTAAATGGAGTGGGTCTAAGGCCACTTACACCACCCGGATGCACCTGGAGGCTGGGCCGGGCTTAAATCAAGATGAAGCCCAGCTGAGGAAGGAACCGAGGGGTGACTACAAAGAAAGGAAGCACAGATCAGAAGGAGGCTGCAGGGAGACGGGAGAGCTCTGCCATCCCTCTCGTCTCCCTAGAGTGTGGTGAGCCTGGCAGGGACAAAGAGGAGGCCCAGGGGGAGAGTTGGCCCCGGGAACCGCTTCCAAGTAGAGAAATCTGGCAGGAGGCCCGGAAAGACACAGAGCAGTTGCTGGGGGTGAGCCGGGATAAAAGGGTGGGATCTGGGGAGAGAGAGACTCAGGGCTGGTCTACACTGGGGCGGGGGGAAATCGATCTAATCGATCTAAATTCACACAACTTCAGCTACGTGAATAGCGTAGCTGAAGTCGAAGTATCTTAGATCGATTTACCTCTCGTCCTCACGGCACGGGATCGACGTCCACGGCTCCCCCTGTCGACTCCGCTACCGCCGTTCGCGCTGGTGGAGTTCCGGAGTTGACGGGAGCGCTTTCGGGGATCAATATATTGCGTCTAGATGAGACGCAATATATCGATCCCCGAGAAATGAATCGCTACCCGCCGATACGGCGGGTAGTCTAGACGTACCCTCAGTGGACGAACAGAGCAAGGGAACTTCACAGGGAAGAGAGGTCAAGCCTGAGGAGGGCGAGAGTTGGTACTTTTAGTGTGGGATATGTGGGGGGGTGGGATGCCAGGGGAGAGCCCTGGGTGTCCTGGGCCAGGGAGGCTGTGTGAGAGGCTTGATGACCCCCACAGTAGGCAGAAGTCCAGGGAGGCAGCAGCAAGGAGTCTGACGAGTCCCTGGTCTGGAACCCAGTGTAACAGCAAGGTCTGGGTTGCCCCAGCCAGCCACCAGGGAAGGTGGCATGAAGCACCTGACATAAGGGTATGAGAACTTCTGAAAGCCCTGAGACGAGGGTGTAAGTACTGCAGGGCCCAGAGCCAGAGGCTGGAGACCTGGCGGAAGGATGTTGGCCTGGCCGTTGGTTGTGTTGGACTCTCTGTTACCCCGGAAGGACAGGAACTCAAATGTAGAGTCGTGAGAAGAGGCAGGGGCCGGAACAACCGTCAATGGAGGATGCCAGAGCTGCTCTGCCATGCCCAGCCGTGAGAGGGCATGCCTGGGATGTGAAAACCCTTCCACAGAAGGCAAAGTCCCGCCACCACCTTGCTGCGCTGCTCAGGTTGTGACACCGATTGAGAGAGCAGGAGCAGCAAAATCCTGGGTGGGGCGCAGGCAGAAATGGGTGAGGAGAGAGAGGAGCCCCGGTTCCACCTCCCACAATTCACCCGCCAACAGTGCTGGAGACAGGCAGCTTTGATGCTGGGATGGCAGATATTTCCACAGGGTCTCCAGGCCATCTGAACACAAGGGGGAGGCCATGTCAGGAGAAAAACTCAGTCCCCAAGGGTCCAGCCCCAACATTTATTGATTGAAGATGTGAAGTGTTCAGAGAGGATTTGGATAAGCATCAAAGGGGAGAGTTTCATGGGTGCCTAAGAGAATTAGGCACTCAACTCCCATTGCAATTCATGGGGAATTGGGGTGCATAAATCCCATAGGCACTTCTGAGAATCTCACCTGGAAACTTTTGAGATTTGGAAATGGGAGTTTGCCCTCATGCTTATGCCTGGGGCCTCTCAGTTTGGGTCAACTAAGGCACAGAAAAATTATTACATCGAGTGTAAGCTCTTTGGGGCAGGGATCAACTTTTTGTTTGTGTTTGTCCAGGCCCTAGCACAACGGGGGGCTCCTAGGCGCTGCAGTGATAAATAATAACATGATTTCCCTGAGGTTACCCTGCAAACCACTGGTAGAGTCAGGAACAGAACCCAGGAGTCTTGACTCTCCACCTTCTGCTTTAACCACCTGCCTCCTGGCAGTCAAGTCAGGAAATATGGGGCCAAAGCAAGGGGGAAATTAAACTCTTCCCTGTGCCACCGCCATCCCAGAGGGTGGGCCTTTCTGCTTCCCAGCAAACACCGACCCCAGACACTGCTTGCGAGCTGACTCCAGCATGCATTTGTTATCAGCCCTTCCAGATCCGAGCCTTCTAATGTCTCTTCCCTATTAGCTGAGAACAGTTTCGTGCTTTGCCGCCTTCAGTGCGAAATGGATTTTCCCTGGGGAGGAGGGAAGCGGCGAGGGGGTAACCCCTGTGTGGCTATAATTGAAAATAAAATCTGTGTCATGGTCAGGGTGCATTCTGCACCAGCCATGTGGGGAGGAGACATCAGGCAGCAGCGTCCAACTCGTAATGCAGGGTGCAATTAACATCTCCAGCGGCATTGGCCCTCCATAGCGCAAGGTAAATTCACTGCCAGGGAAGCGTTGCCAGTGTTACTGGAGTGCCGGTGTGAGTGAGTTCCAATCACAGGGTCACCAGTTAACGAGCCTGCAGGCAGGGTAATTCTTCCTCATTTGTTTCAGTGCCAGCGGCCACTCATTATAAACCCATTCTGCAGCCTCTATCAGCCAGAGAACAGCTCGGCTGCAAGCCGGGGGGATATTGCCTGAGACCCAGAAAAGCGCACACAGGCTACCGAGAAGGTGTGCGAGGGGTTGCAGCTGATTTCCCTTGGGATCCCAGCACGGTTCTGAGTTACCAGCACTGCAGGTTCGAAGGCCCAGGGCCTGGTTCTGAGTTACTCCGTCGCTGGGCTGGCAGAGGAGTGCTGTCAAGCCACCGGCCGTTGCACCCGCTATGTTCTCGGGCTGTGTGGTGGCTTCCCTGGCCCCTGGGGTGAGTTACAGCAGGCTCAGGGCTGTTTTACTTTACACGCAACGTCCTGTGGCTGCTGCTGGGCCCTGGGAATCAGAGATGAGCTGCAGCACAATGCGCTACGTCTTCATCCCCCCAGCTCTGGGCAACCCTGACTTGGTCCCGACGACGGAGTCTAGGAGCAGGTCTTTGACATGAGTTGTTTGGTCACATCTAGTACAAGTACCTAGACCTAGAATAGATAAAAGCCTCACTGAAGACGTTTGCAGATGACCCCAAAATTGGGGGGAGCGGTAAATAATGAAGGGGACAGGTCACTGATCTCCAGCAATCAGGAGTACTTGGAAAGCTGAGCACAAGCAGCCAATATGTTTTAAGACAGCGAAATGTAAATGTGTACATCTAGGAATAAAGAACGTCAGCCATACTTACAGGATGGGGGACTCTAGCCTGGGAAACAGAGACTTTGAAAAAGGCTCGGGGGTCGTGGTCAGTGGTGGCTAATCAGCTGCACAGGAGCTCCCAGTGCGACACTGTGGCCAAAAGGGCTAATGTGATCCTGGGATGCATCAACACGGGAATCTCGGGAAGGAGTAGAGAGGTTATTTTACCTCTATTGGCCATTCGTCCAACCACTGCTGGAATCCTGTGTCCAATTCCGGTGTTGACAATTCAAGGAGGATGTTGATAAATTGGACAGGGTTCAGAAAAGAGCAAGGCGAATGATTACAGAATTAGAAAACCTGCCTTATCGTGATAGACCCAAGGAGCTCAATCTATGTAGATGGTTAACGGGTGATTTGGTTACAGTCTATAGGTATGTACAGGGGGAACAAGTATTTACTAATGGGCTCTTCGATCTACCAGAGAAAGATGAAACATGATCCAATGGCTGGAAGTTGAGCTAGACAAAGTCAGCCTAGAAAGAAGGTGTAACATTTTTAACAGTGAGCGTAATTAACCATTGGACCAATTTACCAAGGGACGTGGTGGATCCTCCATCACTGTCAATTTTTAAATTAAGATTCAATGTATTTTTTCTAAAAGACCTGATCTAGGAATTATTTTAGGGATGTTCTCTGGCCTCTGTTACATAGGAGGTCAGACAAGATGATCACAATGTTCCCTTCTGGCCTTAGAACCTATGAATCTCCAAATGCAAGAATCTGTCATTGAACAGGTCTTTTAGAAGCACTGCAAAGCAGCGTTCCCTACAGGGTGTGGCTGGGAAAGGCAGACCATAAGTGTGTCTGCAGAGACAGTGCATCCCTGCATGCTGAAAAAAGCCATAAGGGCCATAAATACTTCTTTCCAGTGGACAAAATTCCCCGGGGACCAGCATGAGGCCTACACGCTTTTGATGTGTTATAATTAGCCATATTTTGAGGACATAAGTGGGACCCAGGTAGTGTATTGCCTTACATTGGCCTCCTGCCCAAAGGTGAATCCATCCTAGCTGCACAGCCGGATCTGGTGCTGGAAGATGAGGTTGGCTCAGTGTTGTTTTCTTTAGGCTCAGATTAATTAAATTGTACTGCAAAGGCCATGTTTGCCCATGGCTGGATTAAACAGAAAGTGGTAAAAGGCTGAGGAGCCGCATTACGGGCATGCCAAATTCTCTCTGGCTTAGACATGTGCAGCTATGCTGACTTCCAGTGATACGTTCCCCTTTATTTACACCACTGGTGATCTTGCCATAGGTATGTTACTCTCCAATCCACTAAAGGGCATAATAGCATTTTTATGGCTGGCCTGTCAGATTATATACTACACTTTATAGCCCAATGAATTATGTTAATAGCAAATTATACATTTAATTACCACCGGTTCTTTGCAAAGGGCTCCACCGAAGATTGTTGTTGAGTGTGGGATTGATGAAACACACAACAGCTAGAGGTGAATGCTCTACTTAATAGAGGCGAATATAATTGAAATCATAGGGAAATTAATTTACATACATATAAGAGTAAAATAAGTACTGTCAAGTGGTTTCTTGCATTGTTTATCCTCGCAGTGTTACACTGTGCATGCAGAAAACCTCGTGGAGATCATTAGAAACAACGATGGAAGATGCAATCAGTGGAGCACATCACAGCACTAGTCCTGATTCAGTTTACACCATCTCGGGGACCCAATGAACCCAAACTTTGGGGCAGAAATCCAAACCTTTTTTTTACCCATCTCTTATGTAGCCCATATGGATACATGACTATATTTGTCCCTTTCTGCAACCATAATAGACCCTCTACCAATCCATTGTGCATATGTGGGATTCCCAGTGACCACAATCATACTTCCAATTGATGACATAAAGCAATTTGCATCAATCACTTCCTTAATACACCATATTTGTCAATGGAGTTTATCTCCTTAGCTACTATATTGCAAAAGCCGCCCCAAAATCCTGTTTCCAGATTACTTATGCAATTATGCTGTGCACCTGGTTTTCTAAAGCAAACTTGTTTGCCACACAGCATAAGAGTGTGCAATTTATGGTCTGGGGTTAACCCCTCAGGCCTACTTTGGCTAATCCCATTAATTAGGCCTGTTACATTAGGCCTCGCAATAAGCTACTATTAATGTATACAATAGCAAGCCTAACATTTTCGTTTGTTAATTAAGTTCCCCTGCTTGCATTCAGCATTAGTTCCCTCTAATAACCATTAGTATCATACCCCTTAGCAGCATTACAACATCATTTGTCAATAACAACTCTTAGAACCTAACAGCAAATTCCTTTTTGATAAAGTCCAGACAGGGCCATAGGTCAATAATCTGGATGTTAATGACATCTGGCCTGTAGCTGGTATGTTTCACTGCTTGGCATTTGTTGTCCATTGTCAGGGAAGAGGATATTGGTTGGCCTGGTGAGTAGGCAGCTTTCTGAAAGTTTAAGTAATAGCCCTGTTGCCGGCACAAAAGGCCTGAGGCAGCAAACAGTGATTCGTTGCCCGGAGTGCCTCGCTCCAATTAGACACACCAGGGTGGAGAAGCAAAAAAGTTTATTTGAGATCTCAAAGCGCGTGCTCGGAGACCACGTCTCAGATCAAGCACACCCCAGAAAAGCAGCTCTCTGTCTTTATACATGATCTTAGCTAAGCATGTCTATTACCCCCAATGCCCAGCTCCCCCTCCGCCCCCCTCTTCTCCCTCCTTTTTAGTTCCCATACAGCAAATACATTATGAAGCAGCAATTACTCTAAACAGGTTAGATCATTCTTGGCAAAAAACATATTATCTCGTTAGTAACTTTTCTTGACCGGTCATTCTGTTTCACTCCCTTTAGCCAGGTGCAAGCAGGCTGTATAATTGCCTCCTGGTACTGATAACTAGTTGCCACACATTCCATTCTTTCCATCTAGCCTGTGGAGTTAATTAAAGTTTAAACATGGAAGCGGTTCAGACAAGCAGAGGCCTAATACAGGGAGCCTTCATTGGCACTGTCATTTTCCACCCCTCTGTCAACACTGGGTCATGCCTGGTGCCACCAACAATTCCCTCCTTTGAGAATACTCAACAAACCTTTGGCTGAGTGTTCTCATATACTGTGGACAAAACGTAATTGAGTTCTATGGAGCTGGGGCTGTTAATGAGAGGGTACATAGGGACCTTCGGGACACGGGGGGTACAAAGTTTATGGAGAAGCAGTTTAAAACAAGCAAGCAGGAGGAGGGTGACCAGGCACAGTATCACACCTGTGAGGAGGAGACGCACAAGGCCACTTCCCAGTCCTCCTAGGTTGGGCAACCAACTCCAAAGGGTATCAAAAATTGTGGGTTCCCTTTTCTGGGCCTTCCACTCCTCGAAAGCCTGTTCGGCTGACAGAATGTGTTCCCATAGCAAAGAGTAACATTGTGGCAAACCCTAGGCCTGGATCCATACTGGGCAAGTGATCCTAAGGCCTAACAATTACAATTCCCCAAATACCCACAAAATTACTACTACTAATAACAAGCAGATTAAAAACAAAAGGGACCAGGCCCACAGGTTAGGCTGGCCCTGTGAAAATAAACACAGCCAACGCTCAGAGTGTTCACGGGGAGTGCGCTGTAACTGTCCAAAGGGGTCACAGGGCATTCCCAGCAGGCCTTACTGTCGCCTGAATAACAGCTTAAGTCCCAGATCGTCGTTGGCAGTCTTCTCCGCAGGTTGGACGGTCCACCGTTCAGGAGCTGGCACTGCTTTCAGACGGGAGTAGTGGATCCAGTTCTTGTATCCCTCGACCTTTGCTGCTGTGTGGGTGATCAGCAGGACGGTGTGAGGTCCCTTCCACTTCTCTTGGAGAGGCTCGTCCTTCCAGGTACGAACGAGAACGGAGTCACCAGGCTGCAGGGAGTGGACAGGGGCATCCAGCGGGAGAGGCTGCAAATCTTTGGTATACCTGTGGAGAGAACAGAGAACAGCAGACAGAGAGCACATGTACTGAGATAAGAAACCGCAGCCTACCTCCCACTCCCCTAACAGAACCGGTGTACCATTCATAGGCCATGCCCTCCCAAACATAATCTCGAAGGGACTAAGCCCTAACCTGCCCTTTGGGAGAGCACGAACTCGGAGCAAAACAAGGGGTAAGGCATCAGGCCACCGAAGAGAAGCCTCTTGGCAGACCTTTGAGAGATGCCGCTTGAGTGTCTGATGTAGTTTCTGTAGTACTGGCCGTATTAGGCTTTTAGGTAGGAGGATTTTTCCTTCTGTGGAGTGGAGCCATCCCTCCTTTTCCTGGAGCCCAAGGGAGTCGGCCAGATTCCTTTCTTCACGAGAGTACTGAGGGGCTGGGAGCTCACCCACTGATGGGATGAGGGCATGCACATGGGCCTCCTCAGCTTCCAATGGTTCCAGGGTGGCAGCCCGCTTGGCTTCCCTGTCGGCCCTGGCGTTGCCCTTGGCTACGTCCTGGTCTTCTCGTTGATGAGCTTTGCAGTGCACCACTGCTACCTCTGAGGGGAGCTGCACCGCTTCCAGAAGCCGGAGAATCTGTGTCCCATGCTTGACCGGGGACCCCTGAGCTGTAAGCATTCCCCTTTGTTTCCACAGACCAGCGTGAGCATGCAATACCCCAAAAGCATATTTTGAGTCAGTAAAAATATTAACCCGTTTGTCTTTTGCCAGTTCAAGTGCACGGGTTAATGCTACAAGTTCAGCAAGCTGGGCAGATGTTCCAGCAGGTAAACTCTCTGCTTCCACTGTATCGTAGAGGGTCACAACAGCATAGCCCGCCCTCCTTTGCCCATCTATGACAGCACTGCTCCCATCAGTATACCACTCACAGTCTGCATTTGAGAGCGGTTGATCTTTTAAATCTGGACGGCTGGAGTACTGGGCATCTATGATTTCTAAACAGTCATGTTCCTGCTCCTCTGTTTCTGGTAACATAGTGGCTGGGTTGAGGGAGGGGCAGGTCTGCAGGGTAACTTCAGGATTTTCTAGGAGTTTAGCCTGGTACCGAGCTACCCGAGCCTGCGTGAGCCAAAGACCACCCTTAGTGTCCAGCAGGGCTTGAACCATATGAGGGGTATACACCTGCACAGTCCCCCCCAAAGTCAGTTTCTCTGCTTCACCAAGCACTAGGGCAGTTGCCGCGACAGCTCGCAGGCAAGCTGGCCACCCCTTGGCAACTTGATCCAGTTGTTTAGAGAAATATGCCACAGGACGTTTCCAAGTGCCTAATAATTGAGTAAGCACCCCTAGAGCCACTCCCTTCCTTTCATGCACATACAGTTGAAACGGCTTAAAGAGGTCTGGAAGACCGAGTGCTGGAGCTTCCATTAGCTTTCTCTTTAACACTTTAAATGCCTTGTCAGCTTCTGAGGACCAGTGAAAGGGATCGTGATCCATTCCCTTAACACATTCATACAAGGGCTTAGCCCACAGTCCGAACTCTGGGATCCATATTCTGCAAAAGCCTGCCATGCCCAGAAAAGCCCTGAGCTGTTTACGATTGCTTGGGATAGGAATTTGACAGATGGCTTCCTTCCTCTCGTTTGAAAGCTGTCTCTCCCCCTGTCTTATGTGAAATCCTAAGTACTGTACTTCTGAGAGGGCAATTTGAGCCTTGCTCTGAGCTACCCGGTATCCTCTGAGTCCAACAAAGTTCAGGAGGCTCACAGTGGCGTGGAGGCAAGGGGTTAATCCCACCGCCCCAATTAACAGGTCGTCCACATACTGCAGGAGGAGAATCCCGTCCGGAGTATTCCACTCCTCCAGGTCTTTGGCCAGAGCCTGGCCGAAAAGCGTAGGGGAGTTCTTAAATCCTTGGGCTAACACAGTCCAGCAAAACTGCCTTTTAACCCTTCGGTCGTCTTCCCACTCGAAGGAGAAAATCTCCTGAGATTGTGTGTCGACCGGAATTGTGAAGAAAGCATCTTTCAGGTCTAGGACTGAAAAGTGGGTGTACTGCCCCCCTATAGATGCCAACAGTGTATATGGGTTTGGAACAAGGGGGTGCAGAGTCTTAACCCGTTCATTAACTGCCCTCAGGTCCTGGACCAGCCGATAGGTGCCATTGGGCTTTCGAACAGGCAGGATGGGGGTGTTCCAGGCTGACTGGCATTCTCGCAGTACCCCGTACTTCAGAAACTGATTTATAGTTTCCTGCAGCCCTTCTCTGGCCTCCCTCTTTATCGGATACTGCTTGATCCGCACCGGACTTTTTCCTGGCAGGAGCTGAACTTTAATGGGGGTGTGATGTGCTGCCTTTCCTGGGACCCCCGATGCCCATACTAGAGGAAAAACCTGGTCCTCCCACTGGCTCCACTCTGGGGCTTGCATGGCTGAGGGCTCAACTGCAAGAGTCATTATCCAGGCATTCTCTGGGGGCAAGGTGAGGGTGATTTCATCTTGGGTGAAGTGCAGGGTGGCACCTAAGCGACAAAGCAGATCCCGTCCCAGTAGAGGCGTTGGGCAGTCGGGGAGGTAAACCAGCTTGTGGGAGAGAGTTCTGTCTCCCAAAGCACATTCTGCTGGGGCATACACTGGACATTTGATTCCTTTTCCTGTAGCGCCGACCACAGTGAGGGAATCTGCCACAGGCAGCTGGAGGGGTTGATTTACAGCGGTTCGAGCTGCTCCAGAGTCTACTAAAAAGTCTATTTCAGAATTTCCCACCCGCATTTTTACTCGGGGTTCCGGGGGCAGGATAGTCCGTCTCCCCTGACACCCCTAGTCTTGATTCTCTGCTGCCATCATAGGGGTATCTTCCCTCTCGGGGCACTCATTTTTCCAGTGTCCCTCCTTTCGGCATATGGCACACTGATTGCGTCCCAAACGCCTTTCCTGTGAGCCAGGGCGCCCACGTCCACGACCTCTCATCCCCCGGCCCCTTCCACCACCTTCCTGAAACTTCCTCTTGTCACTGGCCTGTACTGCTGCAACCATCATCTTCACTTGCCTTTTTTCCTTCTCTCCCTCTCTAAGGCTGTAAACCTTGTTTGCAGTTTCCAAAATCTGTGCCACAGACATGCCCATCAAATCCTCCTTTTTCTGCAATTTCCTTTTAATGTCAGGGGCAGCACGGCTGGTAAAGATACCTTTTATAATTGCCTCAGTTGCTGCATTATCAGGGTCTGCGTTAGTGTTTTGCCGAATGGTATCCCGGATGCGCTGCAGAAAAGCGACCGGACTTTCCTTAGGCTCCTGTATGAGCTCATAAGGCTTGGCCCAATTGTTATGGCGAACAGCTGAGCGTCGGAGTCCTAGCAAGAGCAGCTCCTTGTACACAGTGAGGCGGGTCTGACCATTAGGCTCATTAGGATTCCACCTAGGATCTGCTAGGGGGACCATATTGGCAGGAGTGGCAACATTAGCTGGATCCCGATCATGCCTTAGTTGTGCTTCTTCTCTTGCCTTAGCTATAACCTGATTCCTCTCCACTTCAGACAACAGGGTCCTCATAAGGATATTACAGTCATCCCAGTCAGGCTTGTGACTGGCAAAACATCCCTCAAAAACCAAAATAAACTTGCTGGGATTCGTGGAGAATTCCCCTGCCTGTGCCTTAAAGGCTGCTAAGTCCACTGGGTTAAAAGGCACATGTGAGTAAACTAGCATAGTAGTGGCCCGGCGCCCCTCTGCTCCCGGGCGAGCCACCACAGTCTCAGTAATCAACGGATAAAATCCCACTGAAGGAGCAATCTCTGAAACCTGAGGCACCTGGTCTTTATACGGTGGGGGTGTAGGAGCCGAAGGGGACACCGACTCTGCCATTACAGCCAGGGAGGAGTTCGGGGAACTAACAACAGTGACTGCCAAGCCTGTCGGAGTCAGATTACACTCTTGCAACAGATCTGACCTATCTCTCAACAACATAAACAACTGTGCATACATAAATTCATTCCACTTATTCATTCGCTGACAAAACAAAGCTAATTGAAGGATCGTGTTGTAATTAAGTGATCCCTCCGGTGGCCACCTTTCCTGGCCCTCTAGCTGATACTGAGGCCAGTTTACTGTACAGAATCTTTTCAGTTTACTTTTAGTCAATGGATCTTTTTCAAACACTTTCCAATTCATCAGAATGCATTCTAAGGGTGTACACCGTACCCTGCCTGTACTCTGTCCCTGCCCCATACCTATGGGAAGACACTGGGCGTCCCCAGGTCTTAACAGGCAAACAAAAGGTTAACAGCACTGGACTGTTCCTACCTTATCCACGAGACCGGTTCCCCACCGTCGCCCGTAGCTGCTTCTCCACTATCTGAGCGCGTTGCACCGTAGTGCCCTCCGGGGTCGACCACACTGCGTCTCCGCCGAGGCCCCCGATGAAGTCACCGGTGCGCGCTAGGCATCGGTCGTCGCCGCAATCCGTCGACCTCCAGGAGGGGTCCGGGCAAGGCTAAATTTAGCCTCAAGCCCACCCAGGGACGCCAAAACTGTTGCCGGCACAAAAGGCCTGAGGCAGCAAACAGTGATTCGTTGCCCGGAGTGCCTCGCTCCAATTAGACACACCAGGGTGGAGAAGCAAAAAAGTTTATTTGAGATCTCAAAGCGCGTGCTCGGAGACCACGTCTCAGATCAAGCACACCCCAGAAAAGCAGCTCTCTGTCTTTATACATGATCTTAGCTAAGCATGTCTATTACCCCCAATGCCCAGCTCCCCCTCCGCCCCCCTCTTCTCCCTCCTTTTTAGTTCCCATACAGCAAATACATTATGAAGCAGCAATTACTCTAAACAGGTTAGATCATTCTTGGCAAAAAACATATTATCTCGTTAGTAACTTTTCTTGACCGGTCATTCTGTTTCACTCCCTTTAGCCAGGTGCAAGCAGGCTGTATAATTGCCTCCTGGTACTGATAACTAGTTGCCACACATTCCATTCTTTCCATCTAGCCTGTGGAGTTAATTAAAGTTTAAACATGGAAGCGGTTCAGACAAGCAGAGGCCTAATACAGGGAGCCTTCATTGGCACTGTCATTTTCCACCCCTCTGTCAACACTGGGTCATGCCTGGTGCCACCAACAGCCCCATCACAGATGCTGGATCCAAGACCTTCAGCACCACAGTATAGGCCCCTCCCACTTGAGCGGAAGTAGGAACTTCATTAGCCAGCTGAAATAGGAAGCCATTTTCCTCTATGTAGACCAACCACTAGATGTGGACACAGCACACAATTTGCAGCCTGAATCCCTGTGTGTTTAAATATAGAGCCAGCAGAAAGAACAGGAGTACTTGTCAAGTATCAGAGGGGTAGCTGTGTTAGTCTGGATCTGTAAAAGCTGCAAAGAGTCCTGTCAAGTATCAGAGGGGTAGCCGTGTTAGTCTGGTTCTGTAGAAGCAGCAAAGAATCCTGTGGCACCTTATAGACTAACAGACGTTTTGCAGCATGAGCTTTCATGGGTGAATACTTGCATCCGAAGACTTGCATCCGAAGAAGTGGGTATTCACCCACGAAAGCTCATGCTGCAAAACGTCTGTTAGTCCAAAAGAGTCCTGTGGCACCTTATAGACTAACAGACGTTTTGGAGCATGAGCTTTCGTGGATGAATACCCACTTCATTGGATGCATGGAGTGGAAAATACAGTAGGAAGATATATATATACACAGAGATCATGAAACAGTGGGTGTTACCATACACACTCTAACGAGAGTGATCAGGTAAGGTGAGCTATTACCAGCAGGAGAGAAAAAAACTTTTTGTAGTGGTAATCAAAATGGTCCATTTGCAGCAGTTGACAAGAAGGTGTGAGGAACAGTGGAGGGGGGGATAAACATGGGGAAATAGTTTCACCTAACCAGATCAGCCACACCATCACCGGTTCATTCACCTGCACGTCCACCAATGTAATATATGCCATCATATGCCAGCAATGCCCCTCTGCTATGTACATCGGCCAAACTGGACAGTCTCTAAGGAAAAGGATAAATGAACACAAATCAGACATTAGGAATGGCAATATACAAAAACCTGTAGGAGAACACTTCAACCTCCCTGGCCACACAATAGCAGATTTTAAGGTGGCCATCCTCCAGCAAAAAAACTTTAGGACCAGACTTCAAAGAGAAACTGCTGAGCTCCACTTCATCTGCAAATTTAACACCATCAGCTTAGGACTAAACAAAGACTGTGAATGGTTTGCCAATTACAGAACCAGTTTCTCCTCCCTTGGTTTTCACACCTCAGCTGCTGGAACAGGGCCTCATCCACCCTGATTGATCTAACCTCGTTATCTCTAGCTTGCTTCTTGCTTGCTTATATATACACACCTGCCCCTGGAAATGTCCACTGCTTGCATCCGAAGAAGTGGGTATTCACCCACGAAAGCTCATGCTGCAAAACGTCTGTTAGTCTATAAGGTGCCACAGGATTCTTTGCTGCTTCTACAGAACCAGACTAACACGGCTACCCCTCTGATACTTTACTTTGTGTAATGACCCATCCACTCCCAGTCTTTATTCAAACCTAATTTAATGGTGTCCATTTTGCAAATTAATTCCAATCCAGCAGTCTCTCGTTGGAGTCTGTTTTTGATGGTTTTTTTGCTGTAATATTGCAACTTTTCGGTCTGTAATCGAGTGATCAGGGAGATTGAAGTCTTCTCCGACTGGTTTTTTACTGTTAGCAGCCAGCAGAATAACTCAGCCCCTAACTCTCTAGATAGGTCATTCCATCCCTCTTTGTCACCAATTCCCCATCTGTAAAAATGGGGCAAGAAGTACCGACCTGCCCAGTGGGGTGCTGTGATACTTCATTCACTCATGACGGTGAAGAGTTTTGTGACCTGTGGCTGAAGCTGCGATGCAAGTGTGAATCTATTATTGTTTTCCTGCACAGAGTGGTTTCAACTGTTATTGAACCCAGAGGTAGAGTCATTGGGTTAGAAGGGACTGCAAGGCTCTCCAAGTGAAACCCCTTGCCAAGTTGCAGGTAGTCTGCCTGTTCTGTTTTCAGGGGGCTGAATTCAGGTGCAAAGAGGTTATAGTTTGGAGCTGTTCATAATGAAACTGAACTAATGTGCCCAGCTTTGCATTGTGGTTCAGTGGCTAGGGCACCAGACTAGCAGTCAGGATTCCTGGGTTCTATTCCTGGCTCTGGCCCTGTCTTACCTTAGGCCTAAATTTCTAAAAGGAGCCTGTAAAATGGGGTGTCTTGGTTATTGGGTGTCTAACTACAGGCTCTGATTCTCAGACGGGCTGAGCACCCAGAACTCCAGCGGAAATGACTGAGAGCTGTGCCTGCTTAGCACTGAGAAATCAGTGTCTTCAGTTGGGGACCCCAACACTGAGATGCTCCTTTTGAAAATGGGGGCCCTGGTCTCTCCGGGATTCAATTTGCCCACCTGTAAAATGGGAAGAACCATATATTCCCACATTTGGAAAGCACCTTCAGACCTACAGCTTGGAAGCTGTACATCATGGCTCCTTTTGATCATGATTGATTTAGGTTTCTGATTCTATGCTGTTATTATTAGTAATTAGCACGACTGCAGTAGCAGTGAGGTGCTCCAGTCATAGGCCAGGACCCCCCTGTGCAAGGTGCTGTACAAATACAGAACAAAGAGATGGTCCTTGCCCTAAAGAGTTTACAGTCTAAGGTATGTCTACATTGCAGCTGGAGGTATAATTTCCAGCTCAAGTAAACGTGCCCACACTAGCTCTGATCGAGCCAGTGTGCTAAAAATAGCAGTGAAGATTTAGCAGCTCAAATGGCTAGTCGCTTGGAGTGTGATCCCAGCCAAGATTCTGAATTCGTACTCGGGGCAGCTAGCCTGTCCCACTGCTTTTGCTGCCATGCTACACTCCAGAGCCTCCTAGCATGATCAGAAGTTATGCCTCCATCTCCAGTGTAGACATACCCCAAGTCATCCACATGTACTGCTTTAATTAGGGAAGCAGAATCCTTCTACATCCAGTGTTCTGCCACATTAAGAGTGACCTTCACTTCACAACTGGGCGACATCTGGTTTTCCCCCTTTGATCTATGCTGTTGCTTTGCCCGTTAAATAGAAACAAACCCCACTTGGCAAAGACCTAACTGGTAAGAATTTGAATTTGGTTTTCACGTGGGACATTCATCCGGCCTTGCTTTTTAATACACTTTTTTTATTTAATTTAATTTTCAGTTTTCTATGAATGATCTATCTATAAATTGGTTCAATATATCAGCAGCTATTATGCTAGAAGTATGTTGATGGATCATTCAGCGCCTTAAAGGAAGTACTTACAAGGCTCTTGGAGGCACTTCAGTATTTCACGTCGCTTTCCAGGGTACTACACTGCTTTAAAACGATCAAAGTGATTGATTTTTTTTTCTTTATAAGCAGCCAAATGCGGAGGAGTGATGGGTACAAGGCCGGCAGAATGATTTCAAATTATTATCGTCGCTTCAGGATTTCTCACCTTTCCTAAGCCCGTTCGTTTGACGTTCAGCAGTTTTGGGAGCTAGGACGTTTAAAATGATCTGGTATATTTCAAAATAAATAAATAAATACAGGATGGTTCGATGCTTGAACATTTGAAAATACTCTGATAATTTTTAACCTACAATTGAGAAAAGGGAAAATTGAAGCGTGAATATCAAGAACGCTTATTTTAATTAGTGATTCAAAAAAGGATTTGGACAGTTAAATGGAAAATAAGAACATCCAGAGTTGTGTTAGCAAGAATTAAAAATAAAAGGAATGTGGACTCTCAGACTTCTGGGAGTTCACTATCTTTACCTGATTGGGGTAAGAACAAAGTTCCCCTTGGGTGGGTTATTCTGGAATAGCCCACTAAGGGGTTCAGTAGCGAGGTGACAATCCACTGGTGGCGCCTCTTCCTGGTCGTCCAGGGAATTAGCTCGCCAGCCTCCGGAGCGCCCTCTGCAGGCCGGCGTCTCGCCTTGCCACTGGCCCCGTGTCCATCCTGGACCCCAGCGCCCCTTCTCTCATGTTCTGCCCCCTGCAGTACCCTGCAGTCTCGCTGGGTCTCCCCTCCCCAGGGAACCCCCAACTCCCTATCCCCACCTCGCCTCAGTCTTGGGCTACTGCCAGTCACCATCTAGCCCCCGCTCACTGGGGCAGACTGCAGTATAATTGCCACTCATCATCGGCAAGGAGGGTTTGGACCTGCTGCCTCTGCCTACCCTTGGGCTGCCTTCTGCAACCCCAGTGCCTTTTCCGGCCTTTAGCAAGGCCTGCAGTCTGGGGGTTTTCCAGGCTGGGGCTCCCCAGCTTCTCTGGCCTTTCCCCAGCCCTGCTCCACTAGAGGTACCCAGCTCAGCTCCCAGCAGCCAGGCCCATCCCTCTCATAACTATGTCCATACTGAGGAGTGGGGAGTTATCCTGCTTGAAATATACCAGTAGAATACCTAATACCAGTATAATTAAAGCAATACATTACCAGTATTATACTGGGATAGTTAAAGTGATAAAACTGTGTACAGATCAGCCCCACATAACTCTTTGTAAGTCAGTGGAAAGTTACTCTGAAGTTTGCATAGGGCATATGTTTTGATGGTGGTCCTGCATGTAAATCATCTGATACTTTGTGCTTGGTCTGTGTGGGGTTTTTTTAAGTTTTTTTTAATTCTCCTTACCAAACTGGAAATAATTGCCTGTGATATGCAAGTTAGTCTGTGCAATTTTTATCAAGAACATTTGTAATTTAAATTAGATCTGCATAAGGAAGGGGATAAAACAAAACAAAAAAACTCCGTTCATTTCAAGCTTGTTATGCATCTCAGCGAAACTGATGACATTTTAATATTAACATTGTTACGGGGCCTGTGTAAAAAATTAAGGCTACTTAGTATTCCAGACTCTCTGCTGAGTGGAACCTAGTTATTCTTGACAATGGAAAATCAATTGGTATTCTAATTAAAAGAATAGCTGAGGAATAAACAAAGCAATAGAAATCCGTTTCACATACGGCATACAAGCCTATTCTGTCTCATTCTCCCTTCTTCTGACATTTAAGAATATCTTAAAAACTGTGCGACTGATTCTCATCTCAATCCAGCAGCATAAAGGAGTTTCAAAGGCCCCCACAAAGTACAAGGGCAACATAAGACTCACGTAAACATCCCCTATATGACCTGTAGGGTAAACTCTAGCATAGAGGGCGGGGCAAGGCACAGGAAGGGGCGTGGCTACAGCACTCAGTGCGACACCAATTCTGAAGTGTGGCCACCATCAGGAGAGGTGATCTAAAAATGCCACTTGTTGTTCGTGGCCAATTTCAACAACGTTTTGTTTTTTTCAAAATCTCCCCCCAAAAGAAAATTTCAACACAACCGAAAACTTTTTTGTTCGTTTGTTTTTGAAAACGTGTTACTTTGTGGGAAGTGAAATGTTCTATTTTGTCACCCTTTTTTCTCCCTTTTCCAGGGACGAAATGGAAAAATGATTAAAGGAGGGGAAACAGCAGGAGAAAGGGGGGGAGGGCATGAAAATTTTTGGAGCTTTCAATTTTATTTTTGTTTGTTTTATCATCAAAAAGGACAAATTTTCAAAAGAAACAAACGTTTTCCACAAAACCAGTTCACAGATGCTGTTTGTGATGGAAAGTTTTCAACCATGAGCTAGAGTAGCACTCCCTTGTCTGTACATCTTGTACACGGTAGGCTGTGGAGCAGTTAGTAGCATGCCACACTCCTGTGTCATATATGGACTGGCTACAGAACCCCTTTCCCAGAGGGAGAGACCAGATTAAGATCCTTTAATGTTGTGCCAAGAATGGATGAGGTTCCAAAGCCCGTTCATTGGACTCAACGCAAGGGCTTCTCCCATTGGCTCCACTGGACTCTGCATCAGGCTCACAGGGGTGGGTGGGCAGGAGGAGAGAGGAAGATGATGCGGGTCTCATATATGGTTGATAAGGTCACATATACGCCACTGTAAGAGGAACAGCTAAGCAATACGAATACTTCAGGATGTACATTCAGCTTTTCGTCCTGAGGATGGACAGGCCATGTTCAAGGCAGGTGTCAGACACAGGTCTCCATTAAAGTAATCCATCCTGCATGGCCAACGCTCAAAGGAGATACATAGATTCCAAGGCCAGGAGGAGCTACTGTGAAGGAGAATATGGTGAACTACAGACCGGTCAGCCTCACCTCGGTCTCTGGAAAAATCATGGAGCAGGTCCTCAAGGAATCCATTTTGAAGCACTTGGAGGAGAGGAAGGTGATCAGAAACAGTCAACATGGATTCATCAAGGGCAAGTCATGCCTGACCAACCTGATTGTCTTCTATGATGAGATAACTGGCTCTGTGGATATGGAGAAAGTGGTGAATGTGATATATCTTGACTTAAGCAAAGATTTTCATACCATCTCGCACAGTATTCTTTCCAGCAAATTAAAGAAGTATGGTTGGATGAATGGATTATAGGTAGATAGAAGCTGGCTAGATCATTAGGCCCCATTGTTGTGATCAATGGCTCGATGTCTAGTTGGCAGCTGGTAGCAAGTGGACAGGGCCGGCTCCAGAGCCCAGCGGGGCAAGCACCCGCGTGGGGCGGCCCTTTCCCGGGGGGGCGGCAGGCTGGGCCGGCGGACCTGCCGCAGTCATGCCTGCAGGAGGTCCATCGGAGCCCCGGGAGCAGTGGACCTCCCGCAGGCATAACTGCGGACGGTTCGCTGGTCCCGCGGCTCGGCTGGACCTCCCGCAGGCATGCCTGCGGACCCTCCGCAGTCATGCCCGCGGGAGGTCCGCTGCTCCCGCGGCTCGGGGGCACCTCCCGGGCATGACTGCTTGGGGCGGCCAAATTTGTAGAGCCGCCCCTGCAAGTGGAGTGCCTCAGGGGTCAGATTTTGTTCAGCAGGTTTCTTTTAGGGGGGAGGGATAGCTCAGTGGTTTGAGCATTGGCCTGCTAAACCCAGGGTTGTGAGTTCAATCCTTGAGGAGGCCACTTAGGGATCTGGGGCAAAAATTGGTCCTGCTACTGAAGGCAGGGGGCTGGACTCCATGACCTTTCAAGGTCCCTTCCAGTTCTAGGAGATCGGTATATCTCCAATTATTACCTATCCCATTTGGCAGACAGACAGTGATCCTTGAATGCAGCACAAGATCTCCTAGGACACTTCCCAGTGACCAGAGAGGAAACCTGGCTTTTCCCTCCTTGAGTTTTTGATAGTGGAGGAGATGAACAGAGCAGCGGTAAGAGGTTCTAGCTCTGTATCTTGTCTCTCCATCTTGCTAGGCTTTTGTACCATGCTCATCATTGTCAGATCGGTGCAAAGTATCTCAGACTGGCTTCAGAGCCCAAGACGTCCATTCATTGGAAGCTTTTAATGCATTTTTCAGCGTGTCAAACTACTCAAATGAACTGGTGATAGTCGCCTGAGCTGACGTAATAGCTCAGTGCTCTGATCTGAGAGCTACTTGCCCTCCGCTGGGACTTACTAGCAGAGTCGCTGTGAGTCGCTCAAGCTGAAAATCACTGTGTTTCTAAAATACAGAGCCGCTGGAGAGCCGGTAAATTGCAAGTTGGATAAAAGGAAACAAATCAGTCATTGGGTTGGGTTTGTTTTCTTTTTATATATTTATTTATCGCTCTCCACAGAGAGTTTTTTAAGGCACTGCTGAGGAAAGATGGGAACTAGCCAGTGGGATGCAAGACTCAGCTGTGCACAACTGAACTAGTCTTTGGTTGTTTCAAGTGAACTTTGTGCTGGTCAAAGGTAACAGGTTGATGGCCCTGGCGAATGAAGGCTTCTGTTTTTCCAGGTGCATTTTGGGAAGCAGTCGTCTGAACTTAAAATCCACACCTGCCGATGTGCCTCCATCTTACCCTGCAGGGTCCATCTCTAGGGTTCAGAAAGGAGGTGTGGCACTCTGTATCTCAGGGGAACACTCTGCACCCCCATGTTCATCCTTATAATAGGATTGTGTGGTATCCAGTGCAAAGTTTGTCATGTCGGGTGTCTTCGGAAGGCTCATGATGTACTGAGCATTGTTGTTATAGTAATTTTATAGGTTGTGATTTCATGTACAGAGTTATGAGGCTGAAAATGTGTCCTCATGGCTTAAAACAAGCCCAGGAAAAGCTCTCCAAGAGCAGAGGGGCAGTTCACACCTCATCAGGGCATGTATGGGACAAACCCAGCCCAGCCTCACAGGAACCAAGGACACTGGCCTAGGCAGCAATAAAGGATCTGTTGGACTCTCCAGTGAGTCACACCCCTTCCGTTGGTCAGTTTGGGACTATGATGAGGTAATGCTCACCTGACAAGTGGGGCAGGGGGCAAAGCCAAGAGGAAAGAAAGGAAATGATAAAAGGGAGAGACGTTTGCCAGACTCTCTCTCTTCCGCCTCCATCTACAGACACCACACCAAGCGACTGAAGCCCTGATCAAAGGGGAGAGGCTGACTGAAGGGCAACCAGCCAGCCTGTGGTGAGACGCATCTAAGTTTGTAAGGGCACTGAAAGTGTTAAGATCAGCTTAGAATGTGTTTTGCTTTTATTTCATTTGATCAAATCTGACTTTGACTTATAATCACTTAAAATCTATCCTTAGTAGTTAATAAATTTGTTTGTTTATTCTACCTGAAGCAGTGTGTTTGGTTTGAAGCATGTCAGAGACGCCCCTGGTACATATCAATTTTTTTGTTAAATTGACAAACTCATATAAGTTTGCAGCGTCCAGCAGGCATAACTGGACACTGCAAGACGGAGGTTCCTAGGGTTGTGTCTGGGACCGGAGATATTGGCTAGTGTCATTCGGATTCACAATCCATGGAGCGACTGGCCAAAAGTGCTGGGAGCAGCTTCCATGCCAGAGGCTGTGTGTGAACAGCTCAGGAATGGGGGTTCTCACAGCGGAGCAGGGTAAGGCTGGCTCCCAGAGTCAAGGATTGGAGTGACTTAGCAGATCACTGGTCCAGATAACACCAGGGGAACGTCACAGGAGGTCAGTTGCCATGGCCCCATTTACCCTTCAGCCTCTCCACTGAATCTGCCCACAGTAAGGTCTATTGTGTGATCATGGTCTTGCTGTTAAATGTTCAAGTCATGTGCCCTGCACACACCAGCTGAAACTAAAGTTTCCCTGAGTTGGGCACCTGTGAAACTGCTCCTGGTACTTGAGTGGTCTTAACCGGTACAAAAGGTCCCTGGTTCAACTCCTACTACTAGTCTTTGGGAAGGTTGGTTGCATAGACATAGAAGAAGAGGTGTTGAAGTTAGGAATGTCAGCTGAAACTAAACAAAAAATCTTATTTTATCTAGGTGCTTCCTTTAGAGGCCATCACCATAACATCTGGGCGGCTCTCATCACCTTTGTGAAGCAGGGCAATATTATTTCTCTTACAGGTTTATCATTGTAAGATTTAGCATCTTCCATGTGAAATCAGTAGCAACGTTCCTGGTGGACGTCATACAGGTTCCAGTGCTTCTCCCTTTGCAGGGTCAAACTCTGCTCAAGGTATGGTATTTCAGCCTTACTTTACAGAGAAACTAAGTGACTTTGCCCTCCCTTTCCCCCCCCCCCCCCCAGGTCACACAGAAAGTTTGTAGCAGAAGAGGGAGCTTCAACCAGGATCGCCCCAAGTTCCAGCATAGCACCCTAACATCTGGGCCATTCTGCCTCTTGGAAATGGCTGCCAGCTGGGTGAGGAATTTGATACAAGCCCCATCGTTTGAGTCACTGCAAAGCCCACTAGACAGGGTGTAATGGAGGGACTAATACTGATCTGGCGGCAGAGATGGATTGAATGACCGAACAGGACTTTCCCAGCCTGTATTTCTTTGTGAGTAAAACCAAGTAGCAGCAGCCCAGGGAGCTAGGAGGTGCTCCTCCAGCTGTGCGTCTCATCTGCCACCATCTCTCTGGACACAGATTTTCACAAGAAAAGGAAACAGAAGGGAAATTATTTTAAAGAGCCTTCCTCTGTTTTCATGGACTCATCAGACCACGTTTAAGGGTCCTGGGCAAGCAAGGACTTTGGACCCAGCATGTCCTCAATTAATTGGCTGGTGTCCGCCCAGAGAGGGTGGCCAGTTTTGGTTGGCTGGATTCCTGGAGGTTTCATCACATCACATAATCTTTCATTAAAAATTAATCTTTAATTCCTGGAGACTCCAGGACAATTCGGGGGGGCGGGGAGCGGGGTTGACAACCCTACCCCTAGCTGACACTTTGGAGAGGGATATTATTCTGGTTGCAAAGTCAGCTTCTGGCTCGGGCGCTGACCTGGACACTGGCTAAAAGAGCTTTGTAAGGCCGAAGTCCCCTTTTTCCCCTTTCTCCTTCTTCACACATATCTCCCAGGAGCTGCTGGAATTTTTCACAGCTGTAATTAGCATCAGTAAATGAGCATTCCCGAGAGCATGCTACTGACCCAGTAGAGGCAAGCAGGGTTTAGAAAGTTAAAAGCCAGCCTTTAATTGGACTTGCATCTTATATATTCGCCTGCCCTTCCCCGTCTCTGTCATTTGCTTAATGGAAGGATAAAGTTCTTTTATTCTGACCTACGTTGCATTCTTACCTAGCCCCCAGCTGGCTCCAGCCCCCTCCTTTTAATTATCACTCAAAAAGCACAGAGCCCACGGTAAGATGAGTCACAAATGAGATCGCCCAGCAGTGCATAATGCTCCTTTTCACACCTACAGAGGAATGACTCACTTTTCAAAAAATTTTAAACACTCCCCGTTGATAACCACATCAAGAAAAAAAAGAAAAGAGAGAAAGAAAAGAAAAGAACCAGTGCCCACATCTGGCAGCACATCCCCCAGAGCAGAGCTGGCTCACATTGAGACGGGGCTGACTGCCCACCGACGGTCCTTCCGGTGAGATGCACCCCAGTAAAATCTCGCCGAGGGCTCTCAACAGGGAGTCCAAGCCCTTGATTCTGGATGCACGGCACCGCTGCACCTCCGCTGGCTTCAGCAAATGGCTAGCTGGAAAGATGCTGGCCACAGCATGAGGGGAAGATGCCTGATGCGTGTAGCAGAGGTAAAGGCTTTCCAAGCAATCCGGCACAGATTCAAAAATGTTTGTAAAAGATACAGATGCAAGGGGGAAGTCATAGAGTAGCTGGCCCTTTAAGGGGAGTTGGGCCCAGCCTCACCTTCGACAGATCAGCCGCCTCCCAGCTGAGACTGATCTAGGGTTGCCAAGCCTCCAGGACTGGCCTGGAGTCTCCAGGAATTAAAGATTATGTCAGGTGACGAAATCTCCAGAAATACACCCAACCGAAATTGGCAACCATCGACTGATCAGCTGGGAATCAGGTGACTATAAAAGCCAGTGAGCAGCTCAGTTAGACTGTAAAGTTTCAGGGAGTGGGAGGTCCAAGGATGCTGTAGAAAGTAGGTTTCCCTAGGAGGGTGGTGAAGCACTGGAATGGGTTACCTAGGGAGATGGTGGCATCTCCTTCCTTACAGGTTTTTAAGGCCTGGCTTGATGAAGCCCTGGCTGGGATGATTTAGTTGGGTTTGGTCCTGCTTTGAGCAGGGGATTGGACTAGATGACCTCCTGAGGTCCCTTCCAACCCTGATATTCTATGAGTCTATGGCTCTTGTGGTGGGCCCTGAAGCTGGGTTGACTGCTAGCCATCTGGGCAGCAGGAGGACTGGGGGAAGAGCTGTGGCAAGGAACCCTCTGGGTGAGGGAAAGGGACAGGTTTGAGCGGTGGAGTTTGGGGGACCATGAAAGAATGAAATCTAAAGGCCTGAGATAGGGGGTTTGAAGCAGTCAGAGTAGCATCAGGACTTCCTGGGCTGAGGGGACAGGTCAGCAGCCTGCATGGAAAGATTCAAGGTAGAGCGTCGGCTAGGAGCCCAAGCCACAAAGTTTGGCAGCAGCTCCCAGCTGGAAGCCACTTAACAGCCTATGACACAGCGGTTATTGCTGGTGCAGCCATCATCTCGGGCCAGGAACCAAACCAGCGCCCTCCTGAGGGAGAAACAGGAGTTGCTGGAGTTTGAGCCAAGCTGCGTAGGTGAGAGCTGTGCCAGACTGGCTGAGGCAGAGAGGGGACATGCAACTGACCACTGGGTACGAGTTCACCTACAGCTCCAATTCCAGCATCTTTTCTGCCAAACCTCCCCACTCAATACCCCAGGTACCCCCAGTGAATCGTGCGGGGACAGGGTACGTCAGTCCAGGGGAGCGTGCAGAAGGAAGGGTCGAGACACTGATTAAAAGCGAGCACTCTCCACAATCAATATGGCCCACTTCACATCGATCAAAACTGATTGGTCTCAAAATGTAACTGTTCACGGGGAGTCGCCAATGAGGGGGGTTGTTCCTAGTGGGGCCCTGCCGGGAACAGCTCTCAGCCTAATGCTATTTGATATTTTTCGCAGGGATCTGGAAGAAAGTGCAAAATCATTTGCAAACGGACCAAAGATTGCGGGTGCTGCATGTGTAATGAACAATGGACACAGGTCACGGAGACAGAGCACTCTGGATTGCTCGGTAAACCGGCACGCACAAAGCAGCTCTATTTTATACCGCCCCAGGCAAAGTCATCCATCTAGCAACAAAGTGTGGGCCATGCTTACAGGATGGGGGACTGTATCCTGAAAAGCAGTGACCCAGAAAAGGAGTTGGGGGAGTCATGACAGATTGAAAACCTGAACACGAGCTGTGAGTGTGACACTGTCAACGTGATCCTTAGATATGTAAACAGGAGAAGGATCAAGCATCACTACCCTTGTTCTTGTCTGTTGTGCTTAAGACCCAGGACAATACTGAGATTATGACAATGCCAAGTTATAAATCAATGGAACGCCGATGCTGGGAGTAGTGCATTCAGGCCTGGTTGTGCTATCTCAAAAAAAGAGAGAGCAGAAATAGAAGGATGTAGAGATGAGGGGCAAAAATGATTTGAGGGCTGGGAAAGCTTTGTATGAAATAAGATTGAAAAGATTGGGGCGATTTAGCTCAGAGAGGAGATGGAGAAGAGAGCACACAGAAGAGGTATGGAAAATAATGGATGAGATAGGAGTTCCCAATTTGCATTTTCTATTAAGCTGTCTCACAATACAACAAAGGGACATTCAATGACATTGAGAAGGCAGCAGATTTTAAAATGATAGAAGGAAAGTCCTTCTATTACATGGCACATAATTAGCCTATGGAACTCCCAGCCACAAGATATCACTGAGGCTGGGAGAATTTGAAAACGGGGGGGGATCTGACATTTATATGGATAATGAGAACATCCAAAGTGTCATTAGATCTCATTTTTTAAATCTATGAGGGCTAGGGACCCCTCCTGCTTCAGGGCATCAACCTACCTCAAACTGATAGGGGTGAGGAAGGAAATTTCCCTATGGGTGGGCTATGAAATAATTGCCCATGAGGGGGTTTCTTGCACCTTTCTCTGATGCAGCTGGTACTGGCCGCCACTGGAGAGAGGGTACTGAACCAGATGGACCCATAGTCTGGCCCACTCCAGCAATTCCTACGTTCCTAATCCTGCAGCAGGGAAAACCCTGAGTTCCCAGGAGCCATTCAGCTAATGATAATAGGGTCATTTTACAGCACCTTGTTTCTCTGCAGTGTGACTCACCCACACCACTTAACAAGCTGTTCCTTGAGCTAAGCGCGATTGCTTAATGGGGTTAGTACAGCAGAATTCATGTGGCTGAAAGGTAGATGATGCAAGCACTTGGCATGGCTCACATGTCTGCCGGGTCTTCACAAGGGCACCACATGCAGAGATGCACACAAGCCTCTCCTGACCTATCTCACTTGGAAATCGGGACTGAAGCAGGAGAGCCAGCCCCTGTCTGTGTGACTATGTGCTTAGCCTGAGTGAGGACTAGGTAAGGGAGGAGGGACCAGACCTCCATGCCAGACAGAGATTGGCACCAGCTGTCTCCATGGTACCATCTTCTTTCCCCATGCCCCATGCAACAGCCACCATTAGACCAGGGCATCGCCTACAGCAAGGAAAAGACTGGTGCACAAGGACCATGATGGGACTAGCAGGGACATCTCTCCCTCCCCACCTTCTGGAGCACCACTGTATCATGCCCTATCGGTCCCCCTGTCCGCGCTGGGCAACTCTGGGGGCAGAAGATCCATGGCAACGTCACCCCAGGAAGCAAGGTCAAACCTCCAGGAGTCCCGGACCTGGCGTGGATGGAAAAGCTTCTGAGGGATCCCTGCAAAGATTTAGAGCAATGCCAGCTCCAGTTGGCTACCAAGGCATCCTAGAGAGCAGGGAAGGCAGGTCAAGGAAGGCAATGGATGGTGGGGACAATTTGGCCTAGTTTCTGCTGGTGTCTTGTCCCCTACCCAGTGAGGTTTCAGGCTGGGAAACAAGAGCAGAGACAAGGCTGGGGGTACCGATGGGTGATCTCTCAGCCATAGATGAGGACCATCCATCCATCCAAGTATATATCGTCGGACCTCTCTGCAGCATCTTAGAGGGTCAGCCAAGGACCTGCTCTCCCGCCTCAGAGGCATGGTGGGGGGGTGGATTAGTCCAAGATGGCTTCAGTCGTTCCTCTCCTCTCACGCAGCCATGCTGAGCACCTGCTCTTCATCTCCTAGACCCGTCACTCGTGCAGTTCCACAGGGATCCATCTTGTCCCCATGCCATTCAGCATCTAGGCAAATCCCTGGGGGAGACAGAGCGACAGCATGGGCCAAAAGGTCGGCAAGATGGTGGCCACGTCCAGCTCCATATTACCGTTGTATTAAGGCTTAACAGCATCATTTGACAGCTACCCGAAGGACTGCTGGAAATCAGTAACCAGGGTGAAGCTGTATCCAGAAGAGGCTGATGTGAGGCCAAGGAAGTCCCGATAATACATCGCCGAATGGACGAGGTCTGTCCTCACGTTGATAAGATGACCCTCAGCTTCAGAGCTCCCGTGCACTCCTGACTGCTTCTGGGAACACAAGTAGCCACATGTGTAAAAATCGCTCTCTCTCACCTGCAGCTGGCCCCATCCTCTGAGACTCAGTCTCCATCATGCTGACCTACATATCCATGACCTCCAGGCTTGATAACAGCAATGCTCTGGGCCTAGGAATTAAACCGCTGCCGTTGGTTCAGAGCACAACAGCAAGACAAGCTTCCGAGAGCCCAGCCACGTCTGCTCTCGACGCTGAGTCCTCAGTGAATATGGATCAAACTCAATGGCTGCTATTGGGGTGAACTTCATCCTCATGACTGCCACCCCCACCATCTCCTGGGACCCTTTGTCATCCCCATACTGAGAGATGTCCTGACTAGACTAGACCAGAGAGAGGGACCCAGATAATGTTGCCATCTCTACCAGCTTCAGCTGAATGCCAAACACCACCTGGGATGAAACAGGGTTGGACTTTTAACAACAGTAGCAGCAACATCTCCAGCTCATCTCAACTAACTTCTCTTTTACCCAGAAGGACAGTTATTACCAACTTCAATACCATCCAAAAAACTGTCAAACAAGGGGTGGTGTTAAAATGGAAGCCTTATAGGAGACTTTACATGTCAAATGCTCTAGCTGGTTTTCCTTCTATTCTTCATCTTTAATGAAAGGTGAAAAGGATGGTTAACGGTGAGTTTGCTGTGGTGCTAAGCAGGCTGAGGGCTCTGTATGCCAAGCTCCAGAACTCCTTTAACACTGTTCAATGTGGGACGATGACTGGGTTATGTTAACCCCTTCGGCCCATGAATTCCATCTCCATGCATACAATGGGCCCTCTTTCCCATTGGGAACAACTTCCCATTGTTCTTTATATTATGATAATACTTAAAGACCCCAACCGAGATCCCTGCCCCATTGTGCTAGACATTGTATGGACACATAGGGAGAGAGATCCCTGCTCTGAGAGGCTTAACATCTAAGTGGACAAAGGGTTTAAATAAAGCTAATGATCCTTAAAGAGAGAGGTAGCTGAAGTGACATGCCCAAGGCCGCAGAGTTTCTCTGTGGCTGAGCTGCACCCTGGTCACTTGGGTCCCCAGGCTACAGCTTTAATCACAGAACAACCTTTCTATCATTGTAGCAACTGAGGGCCCCCAAATAGTCCTACCCCCATTTCCAGTTGAGCCCTACTGTAGCAGCAGCACAGTGTGGGGGTGGGGAAAGAAGGGGTGCTTGCCCCTCTCTTCTTCCCTTCCCCGGTCTCTGCAAAAGCACCAGGAGCAACAGCTCTGCCCGGATGCCTCTTCAGCACCAGAGGAATCCGAAAATCTGTGACCCCCACCCCCAGCCCCCGAACGGGCCAACAGCCCTAATTACAAGAGTCCCTGCTCTCCTCGCTGAGGTTTAACTCACCACTTCTTCCTTCTGCAAAGCAAGCCTGGTGGGTGAGCACTTGGGCACACTGCCAGATTGGCAGAAAGGGTAAAAAAAAAGAAGGCGAGAGACTCCTTGCCTGCCCGTTACCCCCATTTCACCTGGGCTGCCAGCCGCAATCCGCTCAGTCAGATCAACCACGGTGTCACGGCCATCAGCCGATACCATCCCCATTCCACCAGGAACCTGGGAAATGTGGGCCTGATTCCCCTCTCACCAACTGGGGCGTCTCTGCTGCAGTCACTAGTGTAAGCGGGATCGCACTTTCGTTCCTCTGTGGTTTAGAGGTCCTAGCTGGCTCAGTTTCTACCAGTGACAAGCAGGTCAGCAGAATGATTTAGCCCATGGCTACTTCAGCTCCCTGGCCTTTGTTAATTTCCCTCCTGGCTCTGGGCAGCTCGGCTTGTCCTGTCACTTGGTTCCACTTAATTGCTTGGCTCCTACCTGACTATGTTGGATTTCCTAGAGGTACTTATCTTTTTTCCTCCTCTCTCTCTCTCTCTCTCTCTCTCTCTCTCTCTCTCTCTCTCTCGTTACTCTTGAGAAAACAAGTTGTTTAACCTTTGGGGTGATGAAATCCGGAAATTCACTCTGCGACTTGTCTCAAGGCAAAAGAGACCTTCAACGAAAATAGTTCTGCAAGCGTGTCTCCAAAGCGAGTCTGTTCTGTAGCTGGGTGCCCGTGCGTGTCTGTCTGTATTTGAGCGTGTCTTCATGTGGGTGTGTCTTCCCTTGATGTGCTCTTTATTTTTAATGAAGCATAGAGAGCATGATAATATATTAAACATCCAAGTTAATTAAACAACACAATGCAAAAATCTTCTTAAGGGATTATCTGGTCTAGAAGCATCGCAGTAACAATGCTCACGTTAAAGGGAATGCACAATTGATTGGTAAAAGAAGATGATGGTGAGTAGATTGCTGAATAAATCCCATTATTTGATAGTCGGGTTTTTTAATTTTATAAATTAAAAAACAAATTATCAAGAGATCTGACCAGTTCCTGGGCTGTAGCTTTGTTCTTAGAAAGGAATGAGACACAGCTACACTGGCATTCAGAAAATCTGCATTCAAATGCCGGTGCTGCCATATTCCCTGTGACCTTGGGCAAATCATTTAATCTCTCTGTGTGAAATTTAAGAGCCTAAATCCCAGTTTTAGGCTTCACCATGACCCACAGAGCTCCCACCAAACGGCGTAGGCACCTAAACTCATGCAGCACCTACGTTTTCAGGGTAAAAGCTCCCTAAACGCCTATGTTTCTGCTTCTGGGCACATGCACTGCTGCTTCCTTCTAGGTGTCTGGACACCTGTCTCCTGCCTAAATCCCACAGCAACTAATTAACCGGGTGTTTGTCCCCCTAAATCACATGCAGGGCTCAATCACGCTGTCTGGAATGGCTCCTGCCAGGAGTGCCAACCTCAGGGCAGACACTCCAACCTGGTTGCATTTTCTGTAATCAGATTTCAACAACCCACTAATAAATACGAACTCCTAACGCACTATAACAGTCTTACCATGGAGTTATAGACAGTCCCTTTAGGCATTCCAATCTATTCTGTCACCCAGGCAAGCTGGAGACTATCACAGGACTGGGAGGGACCTTGAGAGGTCGTCTAGTCCAGTCCCCTGCTCTCACGGCAGGACTAGGTATTATCTAGACCATCCCTGACAGGAGTTTGTCCAACCTGCTGTTAAAAATCCCCAATGATGGAGATTCCACAACCTCCCTAGGCAATTTATGACTATGTGATAGAGGGTCACTTTACACCATAAATCACAATATTCAGGTTTCAGAGCAGCAGCCGTGTTAGTCTGTATCCGCAAAAAGAACAGGAGTACTTGTGGCACCTTAGAGACTAACACATTTATTTGAGTATAAGCTTTTGTGGGCTACAGCCCACTTCATGGGATGCATGCAGTGGAAAATACAGTAGGAAGATATAGATATACACACACACACACAGAGAACATGAAACAATGGGTGTTACCATACACACTCTAACAAGAGTGATCAGTTAAGGTGAGCTATTACCAGCAGGAGAGAAAAAATCAAAATGGTCCATTTGCAGCAGTTGACAAGAAGGTGTGAGGAACAGTGGGGGGTGAGGGGAAATAAACATGGGAAAATAGTTTTACTTTGTGTAATGACCCATCCACTCCCAGCCTTTATTCACACCTAATTTAATGGTGTCCATTTTGCAAATTAATTCCAATTCAGCAGTCTCTCGCTGGAGTCTGTTTTTGAAGTTTTTTTGTTGTACTATTGTGACTTTTAGGTCTGTAATTGAGTGACCAGGGAGGTTGAAGTGTTCTCCAACTGGTTTTTGAATGTTATAATTCTTGACGTCTGATTTGTGTCCATTTATTCTTTTGTGTAGAGACTGTCCGGTTTGGCCAAAGTACATGGCAGAGGGACATTGCTGGCACAAGATGGCATATATCACGTTGGTAGATGTGCAGGTGAACGAGTCCCTGATGGTGTGGCTGATGTGATTAGGTCCTATGATTGTGTCCCCTGAATAGATATGTGGACAGAGTTGGCAACAGGCTTTGTTGCAAGGATAGGTTCCTGGGTTAGTGTTTTTGTTGTGTGGTGTGTGGTTGCTGCTGACTATTTGCTTCAGGTTCGGGGGCTGTCTGTAAGCAAGGACTGGCCTGTCTCCCAAGATCTATGAGAGTGATGGATCGTCCTTCAGGATAGGTTGTAGATCCTTGATGATGCGCTGGAGAGGTTTTAGTTGGGGGCTGAAGGTGATGGCTAGTGGTGTTCTGTTACTTTCTTTGTTGAGTCTGTCCTGGAGTAGGTGACTTCAGGTTACTCCCAATCCCAAAGGACCAGTCACTTAGCTAGGTCAATTTTACTCCAATCTCAAACCAAAGACAATGCCTGTAACCAATCCTGTAATGAACTAACTAAAGATTTATGAAGTAACAAAAGAAGTGTGAGTGATTTGCAAGGTTAAAACAGGAAACAAACACAGACAAATGAGTTACAGTCTTAGATTTAAAGAGGTAATATCAGCTTCTGTTATATGCAGCTCTAGCCTTTAGAGCTGACCCATGCCAAGCAACATGGGGATCTCTTGCTTACGATGAGGAATCTTTGCCCCTCAGAGTCCAGACGGCAGAAAGATCCCAGATTCTCCTTGTCAGGGATTTTTATCCTGTTGACCCCAGAATCCAAGCTGATGGGATGAATTCATGTGCAGGCCTCCCCTGGCTGGAGGGAGTGAGGAATGCAGTCAACAAGGTCTCTGCCCTTTGGTGCTACACAATGCCTCATTTGCCTTCCGTGGGCCATCTTGTGTGCAGGGCAAGCACTTTACCTGAGTTAATGCTCCTTTTCCTGTTTGCTGAGTTACACCATTACAGAGGTTTACGATGCAAACCCTCATAGCTTTATACCATGGGATACAGATACTGTAGGTAGGATTAATGCACGCAGCATCCTACCAGCATTCCCTAAACTCTAAGCACATTCTTATAACACTGTGATCTGCTTTAACAATACTAACCCACCGGTGAGCCAGGCTGGTTTCCAGCTAGGCATTTGCCAAGGAGGCCCTGGGCCTTGGCATGAGCTGGCACCCGGTCTGCCAGCATCACCATGGGGACCCTGGGTCTCCCACCTATGTGGGTGCCCCAAGCACTGGACTACAGAGTCATTCTCACTCTCCTTGTCTCTGGCCCAATGGCTATTTAAATAGTCATCAGCAGCATAGCCCAGGCCAGAGAATTTCACACACTGATTCAAATCACAGTCAGGAAACACAGAGCCGGTTGCTGGAAAAACCGTGTGTGGTCAGTGGCTTAAGCTTTTAAATCAATAGTGCAAATCAATATTGGTCTAATATTGTCTCTACCTAGGTACTTATATGGCCCTCGGTCCATAATATGTGAGCCATTAAGGAAACCAAGGTGGCTTTGCAGATTATTTCATGCCTCCATACGATTTAGTTCGAGGAGGAGACCTGAGTCTTTTATACTTATAGGTTCGATGGGAAAGAGGAATGTAGCAATATTCAAAAGAGACATGATTTCCCATGTGCTCCGAGCTCATCAATTCTTTACCAATATGCATGGGATGGTTTCTTTTCTTCTTCTTTCACAGCCAACAGGGAGCAGGCGAGAGAGAGGCAGAGCGAGAGTAGGTATGTCCTAGGTTTAATGAAATCTTGCTGCAAAAAATGGACTTGAGAGGGTGCCACTCCAGTCCAGTGGTAGCTGATCCTTCTTTTAAAGCTGTGCAGAAAAAGCATGTGACCATTCAAGCCTCCCACAGCAACAATTTCAATAATGAAAACCGACCACAGAAAAGAGACAAGCGCCAGCAATCAGGGAAAAAAATGACCAAGTGGCTCAGCATTGTGTTCGCTTATTTATAGCTCCCTATAAACACGGATGGGAGCTCACATTTTGACGCACTGGAAGTTCCCTTTAGTGTCAGGGAAGTGTTTCCTCATCTCTGCCTTTGCCACCTGAGCAATCGTCTTTAAAACACACAAAGCGGGGGTACAGGGCTGATGAAAAGTGCCCAGCAGGTAACACAATAAACCAACGCCCCCAAGCCGTGCAGGACGTCTTACAGGGCTGATCCAAAGCCCGTGGAAGTCAACGGGAAGTCTGTTGCTGACTTCGCTGGTTTGAATCCGTGTCTGAAGGCTTTCCCCACACTGCTTCTACGGTACCTCCATCTCCAATGCCATGCCCGGCAGGGCAGGTTCCTGGGGTCAGAGAGCAGTTCGGCCTTCGTTGGGCCAAGCCTTAACTCAGGCTTCTTTGCTGGGAGGGTGACACAGGAGCTCCTATCAGTACCAGTTGCCAGAGAAATCTGCCGTGAAGCAAACACCTCCCCGTTAGGAGCTGGACCGACACCGTCAATGAAAACACAGAGGGGCATGGCTACTTTCTGCCTTGGAAGACCAGCAGAGATGTGACCCACAGTTCCCCGTTTCGCAGGTGCAGCATAGGGCAGGCATGCACAGTCGAGACGCTGATTGGTTTCAGGTGCAAAGGTGGATGGTGCTTTCTGTGCAGTCACTGTCCTTAAATCATAGACTCATAGAATATCAGGGTGGGAAGGGACCTCAGGAGGTATCTAGTCCCACCTGTGCTCAAAGCAGGACCAATCCCCAACTAAATCATCCCAGCCAGGGCTTTGTCAAGCCGGGCCTTAAAGACAGTGCCTGGGTAGGCCCGGTGATTGATACGGGTCATCTTATTGAGGACTCCAGCCTTCCATCCCCCTGACCTTCCTCCATCTCAGTACCTGGGCACCCCAGCATCATTAACAGAGTTTAGCTTCACCACACCCCTGCAAGGGTAGAGAACCGGCACCCCCCATTTTACAAGTGGGAAACCGAGGCACAGGGATAATTATGTGACTCTCCCAAGGTCACGCAAGGCATCTGTAGCAGAGCTGACAATTGAAACCAGTTCTCCTGCGCCGTGCTCTAGTGCTCTGCCCATTAGGCCATCCTCCCCTCCCTGCTATATGGCTAGGAGAGATTGCAGACCTGCGGCTGAGGCAGAGCTGTCAGCTCAGAGCGGCTAAGGCTGGAGGAGCGCGCCAGCCGACGCGACCGCTCGTTAGTCATTCACAGCGGCACAGCGCGGGAATGCTCTCCGCAGGAGCCTCGACACACCTACGCCATGTGATAATTAGAAATGTCAGGCAGCAGATCCCACCCTGCCCCCGCACACCACCCCGTGGAAAGCAGGCGGCGAGTCGGGAGGGGTTGTTTATTAAAGGCTTTCTTGGCCTTCATATTTAAGCAGCATGTTTGCAGCCATTTCCCCCACCCCACACGTGCCACCTCCCACCAAATCACCGCATGGGGCCCCTCGGTGCCGCGGCTGGCTCTAAAGCAGAGGAGTGGGAAGGAGGACACGCACGGTGTATTTCAGAGACGCTAGCTCTGGTCTATCATGGCCTCCCAGCATCGAACACACATCCTCACGGCTCCTTGTCTGGACCAGAAAGATCGGGGGGAAAGGGAAGGAAGAGGGGCCCCGATGACGCATAACAGTGGTGATGGGATAGGGAGACCTTCATCTCAAGGGGACGAGTCCCAAATTCCCATGGGCGCAATAGGAGGTTGGCGCTCCAAGAGACAGAGCATAAACGAAACCCCACCAGGGTGGATAGCCTCTCTGTAAGAGCAGCCAGGCATGCCAGCAGGTGTGATGGGCATGAATGTGTCCTTGCAGAAGCCTGAGGGAGTTTAGCTGCTGTTGTCTAAGGGAGCAGGGACGAGCCCTAGAATTATGTGTGTGTGGGTAGCTGTGCCAGACGCACCTGTTCAAAGGATTAAACAGAGATCTTCAGTCCCTCCTTGGCCAGCAGTCTGTCTCCTAGCATTACTAGATGCATTGCAGTAGCATGTAGGAGCCCCACGTGTTGACCAGGACCCAGGGTGCTCGGTGCTGTACATACACAGAGCAAAAAGAGATGGTCCCTGCCCCCCAACAGCTTACAAATCACTAGGAATTTAAAAAACAAAACAGGGAAGGGAAAATGTAGCTTGGAGTTCGTGGGCCTGTTTTGCACCTTTTTCTTCTCAAAACAAAAGTGCTTTGCCTTTATTTGGGTCGCGTAATAAGTGCATCAAAAGTTTCGTTATTATTTGGCTTCGTTATGGAGAATTAGCAGCGCAGGTGACGCGTTTTTGCAGCCGTCTCGCCAGTCCTGACCGCCCTGGCATGAAACGTGGCTTAAATTCTGAGATGAACTAAACCAAAACTGTGTGGGACGCTGGATCCCACATCTGTTTAGATACTTAACTGGCTCCCATCACCGCAGCGCGGCTCTGATCTTGCGCCATTACAGGCAGTGGGAGCTTTGCCATCGGCTTTCATGAGCGTAGGCCCAAGCAGTATCTGAGCACCACCCTGACATTGAGGAATTTATCCTCACAATACAGGTGGCAGGTTGGAGGAACGGAGTGGTCCAGGGACGTGTCCACCTTCAGCAAGTCACTGACTAGCTAGATCTCAGCTATCCCGATGCCCAGTCTCTTGCTAGGTTCCCTGGAACCATTCTCTTTGACTAGCATGAGATTATTGCTTTATTATGGTGCAGCCCGTACTGACGGCTGTGCATGGTCTTGTACAAACAGCGAGAGATGGTCCCTGCTCCACAGCGTAATGTGGATGAAGACAATACAAACAGAGACAGGATGAAATGCACGAGTCGAAGCAGATGGAATCATACATGGCAGAAGGTTAGTGACAGGAGAGTTAAGAGCATTTGAGAGACGGCCGCTATCTTTGCCGACATACCAGGGACTGAACTGGAAACTTCCAGAGCTAATATCATGAGCTGCTACAGCTTAAGTGGGAACCTTCTAGCTGTGTGGCTGTGACTGACTCATATCCTCTGTGGATTGGGCACATCAGAGGCCCTCTAATGCACACTGACCAGTGGGCTCCATTAGCAGACAGCACCTGGGTGTTTGCATCCCCTGTCATTTGAGGACCATCCCATCCGTTTGCTCAGGAGGGAGGAGAGCATGTGAAATGATGATTAATCGCTGAGCTGTTCAAAAATGCAGTAGATGTCGTCAGGGTAGCAGCCTAGAAACGAGTTGCTGTGGCAACCTAGCGAGAGAGGCTGTGTAAGAGGGGGCCGGAAAGATGAAATCCCTCGGCCTTTTGTTTTCTTTCCCTGGTCTGTGGAAACCCATCAAACGTCTCTAACACGTTAATGTGTGACGTGCATTGAGGACTGTGTCTCTTCTCTCAGCCATTGGATTGTTGTCATTAATATTACAGTGACAGGACAGTGTGCCAGAGGCTACTGGAATCAGTCTCCTTCAAAGGCCATTGAACCCAATAGGAGCCTTTCTATTGACTACAGTGGGCTTTGGAAAGAGGCTCCATGTTAATCCTGAAGAGGATGGATGGATGCTGCTCTCAGGCCTGGTTTGAGTGGTGCAGCGGGAAGAACAGTTTATAAGAGCAGTGAAAGGACAGTGTGGTAGCAAAGCTGGTCTAGTAGTTAGTGCGTGGGCTAGAGAGACAGGAAATTCACGTTTGATTTCTATCAGACGTCTGTTGTGAAGATGGGCCAGTCCCCTACTCTGCTCGGTAAAATGGAGACATTGCTTCACTGCTCAGTTAATTTATGAGGATAAAATTATTAATGGTTGTGAGGGCCTCAGATGCCCTGCAGATGAAAGCCCTGGGAGCACCTCCATGGATTTAGAAACAGCCGACCAACATCCCGTTTCCAGTCCAGACAAGGTCCCATTAACCTTCATTTTCCCTGGGAATTTAACCTAAGTAAAAATGAAGTAATAGCCTCAGGATTTGGCCCATTGACTTCGGTAGGAATTTGGCCAGAGGAAACCTGTATAAACCCTTTAGGAAGTGGCCCGATACATATTGGAATCACTTCTTCCCTCGTTGAAATGCATCCTTCTTGGGCGGAGCGTTAGTGATTCTTTCTATTTCGCTAGTGCCTGGAGACCCCAAATGAGATCGGGGTCTGACTGTGCTAGAAGCTGCATATATTTCCTCTGCCTGCCTAACACAGGCCTTGCTTAGTGAGTTAACAACTTTGGTAAAGTCCTTTGAGACCCTTGGATGAAAAATACGATAAGAATGCAAGGTATTCGGTCGTTCATAATAATGATGGTTAATAATAGCAACGCCTGGCTTTATTCATTTATTACACGTACTCGAGCAATCTGACAAATGCCCCCGAAGGCTCTCGTTCATCCTTCCCCGACGCTGGAAACGCTGCAAGCAAACGGTGTTGCTGTCCAGGAAAGCACATTGTCTGAACTGTAGTTTCCAGGCTGCTGCTTAAATGAGTGAAGTCTCTACCCTCGAGTTTAGAAGAAAGGACGCCAGGCACCGCCTATTGCAGAGAGTCTGGGATGTGTGGCTCAAACAGCAGCAATCAGAGGAAGAAACGAGCCCCCCCCAGCCTACGTTAAAACAAACCTAGAGCCAACCAGAGCCATCTCATTGGAATAATCTCTGGATAAAAAGGGGGGTTAAGCTGGTGCTGAATATCACCTTTTAGGAATCGTGGGTCAACTGCCATTAGTACTAGCAGGCTTGGGCCATGAGTTTATAGCCTCTTCCTACCCAGGAGTTATTCTGTTCTTTGAGTTTATTTGCCACTTTCTGCAGAGAAAATTCTTGGTTGTGCAGACAGTCTGTGATCAGTTTTTTGTTGCATGTTTTCGGAATTCACGCTGGACACGCAGGACCCACGGCATTAGTGCTGCTGTTATGTATTACAGTAGCATGCCAGGGGCCGATAAGACCCCGTGTGCTGCTGGGTGCTGTATAAACAAAAAGGTGCCTGCCTCGCAGAGCGGAGGTTGGGGACTTAGGACAAACACAGCCGCAAATGAACAGGGGGATGAACGGCACAGCTTTGCTAGTGACACATTTCTGCTCTCTGATTGGATGAGAGCAGCCCTCTGTGTCCAGCACAAATACTCTCCACGGGGATACTAATCTGACCTTCATCACTGTAGTATCTGAGACTTCATCACTGTAGTATCTCTGCCTCTACCAACATTCCTGTGAGGCAGAGAGGAACTATCCCCATTTTTAGAGGTGGGAAACTGAGGCACAGATGGTGACTCTGTGCCTAAGTGTAAGCAGAGTCAGGATGAGCCCCACCCTGACATCTGGTGGTAAATTATGGGGAGTGCGGAAAGTGCTGCATTGGTATTTTGGTTATTTGCATGGGCACTCCCACCCCACTTAGCATACCGCAAAGCAGCATGGGATGGTTATTTTCGCAGCTGTGGGAGTCCCAATTTCGTTGTTATTGGGGCAGGAGGAATGAAATGTTGTCACCCTGATTGGGTAAATGGGGAACTACAAAATTGTCTTGTGATGGGGGGTTTCATTGTCAGCTGGATAGCGCTTGCTAGATGGGGCACATGGGTTCCAAAACCCATTGAAAAGAAAGAGGCTGGGGACAGAGATCTGTACTTGGTGGTGTAGGCTCTTTGTGTGAGCCAGAAGCACCAGTTTCACCTGTGCCTCTCTCCACTGTGGAATGTCAGAGTTAATTTTTGATTCCCTTAAGAATCTAAATACAGGTTACTGAGCTGAATTCACTGGTACTGGGGCTCCCCTACTAAGAGCTGAAATCACTGAAGAGCTGGACTTGCTGAGCTGAGAGCACTAAGTACTGTGCTTATGAGTGGGGGAGCCTGAAGCAATACTGTGGAGCAGAGCAGAGTGGAGCAGTTTGTGCAGCCACTGGGTGAGTGGAGCCAAGCAGCTCGTGAGGATGGCTGGAGTGGCTCACAGGACAGCTGGTGGGCCAGAGCAGCTGGCAGAGCGGAGCAGCCCACAGAGCAAGCGGAGCTGAGCTGTTTGCAGGGATGACTAGTGGAAGCAGAACCCCACGAAGAGGCAGGGCAGTTGGCCCTGAAACCACGTAAGGTGCCCCTTTCTACCCAGGCTGGGGAGGGGGACCTCTGCAGAGAGACTCTTGAGCTCTGGGGCTGCACTGACCCGGGACAGAGACTTTTGGATTGTGGGACTTTTGGGACTGTGGGTGATTTGGGGGTTGCTGGACTCAAGGGCCCCGAGAGAAGGACATGGCCCAATTTGCTGGAGTGGGTCTTTGCTCACGGTTTGACCTATGAACTCTAGCTGAGGTATTTTCCCAGTTTAATGCTTGTTGTTTGTCATGTAATTAAACCTTTTCTGCTACACCAAGACTCTGTGCTTGCGAGAGGGGAAGTATTGCCTCCTCGAGGCGCCCAGGGGTGTGTGTAAGATTTTCCCAGGTCACTGGGTGGGGGCTCGAGCTGGTTTTGCATTATGTTGTGGGGAAGGGACCCCTAGGTATTGAACCCGGCCCTTGCTGCTATCGTTTCGGCCCGGCAGAAGGGTTACATAAGGTAGGAATAGACCCTGGGTTTCTTGTGTCCCAGTGAATTTTCCAGCCACAAGACCATGCTTCCCACCCTCCTCATGGCTATGAATGTGGAGTTTTCGATTTCTACCTCATCCGCTTGCCCTGTGAACATTCCCTTCAGCCAACTCCTTCGGCAGGCGCTTTGCAGAAAGTAAACAGAAAAGAGTTGTGAACCCGGCGGAATGAAATTCATTTAAAAATCTGAAAACGTTTGTGGACAATATCTGTGGCATCCCTTCAGCTCTAAGCAGGACACGCAATAAGTGTCCTTCCGACAGGAGAGAGGGAAACAGACAAGGACGTGCAGTGAGTAGATGGCTTAGGGATATTTGACAGAGCTGTGCTTTTACTGATCGTCTTTCACACTGGGCACGGGGCCTTTTTCTGAAAGCATCCTGCTGCTGCTGTCACTCGGCGATTCAATAATATGAATAACAGTCACACCCCTTTGCCCGAGAGTTGCATCGATTTTCAGGGGGAATATTTCAGGATCGAACGCTGCAGAACGCAGAACCATGAGGATTCCTGCGAGAAAAAGCACAAGTAATTGGACTAGTAGATGCTGGATAGAATCAATAACAGTTCTTTGTGCAATTGGTGTCTTAATACCAGGGAGTTTATTGCATAATATCAGGGGCAGGAAATTGTACTGTCATTAATATAATATTTGATGAATGGCTGGCAGGTGAGATTGGTAGTGGGAAAATAGAACCTTTCACTTCTAAGTCACAACTTTGAATCCAACTCAGGTCAGTTCGTACTGACCCTAAATCCCTATCTCAGTGGTATTCAGTGGCTATTGTGACACTTTATATTGTTTCCATTTATAATGGGTTAATAAGTGATTAATGGATGTGATAAGCATGTTGCAGACACAGGGCCAATGTGCTATAGGTAATTATAGGTATCTCATTAGAAGGTGTTACAGAAAGGGTTATAGGATACCTATTGACCTCTGTGACAATTGATTAATCATTTATTAAACCATCTGTTAATTCTCCGGTAAACGGGACTTTAAGATACACCATGACTCATCCTTGTTTTAATTTTCAGGATTGAAAGGGAGATTAAACTCTCCTGCAACCCTAAGAGATGGTGGCTGCCACCAAGGACAGATTTAAACCAACGTTTTAGCGATGCAAAGTCTTCATAGCCCATTCTAGCATCCCTGAACCACTCAGCGTTCCCTGCTAGCTCACACCCCCTCTCTGTCTAGCCCAGCGTCCTATTGCTCATAGGTTTCTATACCTTTCTTAACAGTATTGTGACAAAGGTGGGTCTTCAGGAGACCCTTGTACGTACACAGGGCAGAGACCTTGCAGATGAGCTCGGCATGGTGGTGAGATGCTGAGAGATGGGAGGCCTCATTGGTAGAACAGGGGATAAGTGTGGCTCTGGAGCCTGGCATCGGTAGATAGGCAGTGAGGGGCAGAGCTTAGGAGGCAGTAACAAGAAGCTGAAATGTCGTGCAGTGGAAAAGGGGGAGCTCTAGGCGCAGCAAGGGAGCTATGGAAGGAGGGATGCAGCTCGTGAATGTCAGCTCTTGGGACACAAGACTAGCCAGCCCACTGCAAAAACAACCACGCTAGCCCAACCGGCAAAAAGGCATTACGTGGGTGACGCTTGCAAGCCCCTCGCACCAGCACAGGTGTCTTTTAACTCCATGTTGCTCTTTCAGTTTGGATGTTTAGTTGCAGCCCTGAAATAGGCAGAGGCGGCTCCAGGCCCCAGCACGCCAAGCGCGTGCTTGGGGCGGCACGCCGCGGGGGGCGCTCTGCCGGTCGCTGGGAGGGCGGCAGGCAGGGTGCCTTCGGCGGCTTGCCTGCAGAGGGTCTGCTGGTCCCGCGGCTCTGATGGACCTCCTGCAGGCGTGCCTGCGGAGGATCTGCTGGTCCCGCGGCTCCAGCGAAGCCACAGGACCAGCGGACCCTCCGCAGGCACGCCTGCGGGAGGTCCACCGGAGCCACGGGACCGGCGAACGGCAGAGCGCCCCCCGCGGCATGACGCCGTGCTTGAGGAGGCCAAATGTCTAGAGCCGCCCCTGGAAATAGGTGCTACTGGCTCGAGAAACACTGCGAGAAATCTATGGACTGCAGGTAGCAGACACCATTCCCATAGGAATCTCACACAAAGACAGGACTAGAAACGTACACCTTCAAATCTAGGCCTGCAGAGATCCGAGCTAAGGGGGAGAGTGTGTAGCTGTTACTAGTAGAAGGCCCCTTAGTTTGCCTGAGTCCCGCCACTAGAGGGCAACATTGACCTCACACCCATCCACTACTACTGGCTGTTACCTGATTCTTCAGCTGAGGGCAGGGGAGTGTTGCTGGTGGTGAATTTAATGTGCACTGACAATTACAGGGAGGGGGGGAAAAAGAGGCCATCTCAACAAAGCTGACATGTTTTTTTCCAGCCACTCGTCTCTCTCTCTCTCTGCAGTGTTCTTCTAACACACTCACAAACTGTAGTGCCTCACAAATATTAATGAATCTTGTCCAGGCCTCTTGGTTGCGTGTGCCGAGTATGACTTATTTAATACACCACCGGCAGTAGGATTCTATGACAGAGGAATTCAGAGATCCACCTGAACTCCGGCACCGTCACTTCTGTCCTCTTCCACCTCTCTTGGGCACAGTTGGAGAGATGAGAATTACCCATTTAAGTGTAATAAAATCAAACCCGTGTAAGCTATTACTTGTCATTAATGCTTTATGCAATGTGCAAGAAGCAGGGAAGCAGGGTTGGATGTTTTGGGGTTGTTTTATTTTATTTTATTTTCAAACCTGCAAATCAGGACATTTATATAAAGTTCTCTGACTGGTTCCAAAGAGGGAAAGTAGGTCACAGAGAGAGCTCCAGAGGCTAGCAAAAGGCCGTCTATATAAGGCTAGGGTGACCAGATGTCCCGATTTTATAGGGACAGTCCCGATTTTGGGGTCTTTTTCTTATATAGGTTCCTATGACCCCCCACCCCTGTCCTGATTTTTCACACTTGCTGTCTGATCACCCTATATAAGGCTGGAATTTCAGGGGGAACTGAGCTATTTCTGCTTGATGCTGATTCGCGCCACAGCGTGGGGTGATTTCACTTCTGCAGCCAGCCAAACCTCAGCCCCCGGCGAGAACATTTGCAAACAGGACAAAAGGATGATTCACAACCATACTAGGTAGTTTAGGAAGCACAAAGGCCAATCTAATCTCCCTCCCCATCTCCTCCTTTACTCTGCCTTACTTCACCGGGACTCTTACTAGAATCAGTGGGACAAACGCCAGCTCATCGTGACCGAAGGTGGCATCTCTGACTCCTGATGGCTTTCTCTCACTCGCTGCTCTAACCCTCCTATCATGCTGGCTCTCCACATTTGGAACAGTTCCTAACCCACTTCCTGCCCTACACCCTTACACCTAGTGCTTGAAGATCTCAAAGTGCTATAAAAGGGGGAAACTGAGGTACGGAGCGAGCCAAAGGGGCTTCCACAAGTCACCCAGCCAACCAGTGGCAGAGCCAAGAGTAAAACCCAGCTCTCCTGCATTCCAGTCAAGTACATTAGTCACTAGGCCATAGGACTCTGCAGCTTGCTGCCTTTCCCTTGTCTTCTCAAACCTACTTCTTCCCAGGCAGCGTCTTTCCTTGCTAACTTCCCCATTCACCTCTCCTCACTCTCCCTGTCCTCTACTGTTGTCCCTCATGAGGTGTCCATTTTAGACTGTAAACTCTTTGGGCCAGGACAGTTCTCTTTACCAGATTTGGGCAGCCTGCCCTTCTAACTAGTAGGGGGAGGCTGTGTGTTCTAGCTGATGGGACCTAGACCTGCTCATCAAAAGACTTAGGTTCTAGTCCCAGTACTGACTTATCGGGTGCTCTCAGGCAAGTTAGTTTCTGCCTCCGTTTCCCATCCTGGGTGTGTCTATTCAGATGATGGGCTCTATGTACAGTACTGGGCCCTACCTCAGAGCAGGCCTCAAGGTGATACCATTAACAGTAGCTATTATTGCTCTTCTCTTTGCTTGAATTGCTTCAAGGTTAGTTGATTGCTAAGACATGATTTCACAGCAGGACATTTTATACATGCTGTATTTTGGATTACTGGGTTAATTTTAAAAAATCAGGTTTTTTCTCTCTCTCTCTCTCTCTGTATCTATCTATCTATCCCCATACACCCCCACTATCTATCTATCTATCTATCCCATACACCTCCTCTTCTATCTATCCTCATACACCCCCTCATCTCTCTCTCTCTCTATCCCCATACACCCCCTCATCTATCTATCTAGCTAGCTAGCTATATTCTAAATGGTCTGAACCCTACACGGTATGCTGGAAAAAGCTGGGGTGGTGTTGTATTACATATAACAGAAGTTAAGTGAAATGTCACTACAACGTGTGTAATCTGGTGTTTATTCCAAATGCTCTTGGGCCTGTTGGAAAATTTCAAAAGTTGAATGAAAAATGGAAGAAAGGGAGCATTTCCATGGACATTTTCTCCATGTTTGGAGGAGCTCTGCTCCCACGGGAGTCTGATGTTTTAACGTAAAAGGGACTTACTCTCAGTGTTATTCCCATGGACATTTCTGCCAGCAGACTCTTGGGTCCAGCACTGTTTTATCCATGAATGGCTTCTTGGTCTCTCCTGTTCTCTGCCTATGGCACACAGGATAGTTTTTTGAGGCCTGAAATCTTTAGCCTAACTAACGTCATTGTTCTTAGTACAGGGGTATCTGGGTGGACAACGGACTAGATCTCTCATAGTCCCTTCTGGCCTTAAACGCTATGAAATCCCTCTCTGGAAGTCTCCCCATTGTTTCCTTGATCATTCCTGGCAGGAATCCTCTTCTAGAATACTGGTGCTGACTCACCCTGCATTACTCCAGTGTGAGGCCGTTGGTTTTAGTGAAGTCACGTGGGCAAGAAATGTGGAGTAACACAGCAGTGAATCAGCCCCAGGAGCTGTAAATCGGGGTCTGAGCCTTTTCAGTCTCGGGAACATTTACACCTAAGTCAGACCATTTCAGGTGAGGGATAGCTCAGTGGTTTGAGCATTGGTCTGCTAAACCCAGGGCTGTGAGGTCAATCCTTGAGGGGGCCATTTAGGGAACTGGGGTAAAATTCTGTTTGGGGGTAGGTCCTGCTTTGAGCCCTAGGTTGGGCTAGATGATCTCCTAAGGTCCCTTCCAACCCTAGTATTCTATGGTTTCGGATCATGGGGTCTTTTCCTTCTTCCTTTGGGTTCCTAAGGGTGAGCTGCTGAGCCGACGTGGGCTTTGCCTGACCTTTATAAAGCATGAGCCCTTTAAGAGAAGAACATGTTCCTCTGAACACCCAGCAGGACTTGTGGGAGGGGAGGGTGTTGTGACAGCATCTTGAACATGCTTTGGTCCAAGGGCCCCTGCTCTCTTCTGCTCCTGACAGCACAGTGACAAACCTACGCTGCCGCACTCAGAAAAAGAGAAGGAAGAAAAGGTCACGGAGGCTAATTGTGTGATTAAAGGGATGAGCTGTGCCCTGCTGGAAAACCCCACCTCACCCCTTCTCCGAACGGCCTGTACAAAGCTGAGCTCAGTGTGAAGAACGAATGGAGAGTTGCTTCGTTTGAATTTTAAAACATCTGGCCCATGCTTCTGCTGCAGCTGGAGGGACCAAGCATGGCGGGGGAAAACATAGGCATTAGAAAGCCTCTGTGAATACAGAGACAGATGCTCCAACCATATGCAGCGCTACACAACACGAATGGGCTTTGTAGAGACAGCTGGGAAAACGCTGCAGAAAAGCCCCACCCATATTCACTCCTCCTTCCAAACGCATTCGCCTCCCGTCTGCTCCCACCCCTTTCAGGATCCTTTTCCACCGAGGTGCGCGCATAGCAGCTGACTGGCGGGAACGCTTGTGGGAGCCAAGTGGGAGACTTGCAGAGGAAGGCTCTGGGCGCAGAAGAGACGTCATGATGATGAGAGAAAGAGACGAGTGAGGGGGAGGAGCAGATCCACCAGAAGGCGCTAGAGTCACTGCCGCCCCTAGAGGGGATGGATGGGCCAGTGGTTGGGAACTTAGGTTCAACTCCCTGCTCTACCCTACATTTCCTGTGTGATGTTGTATTAGATGGAAGGGGTGGGGTCAAAGGTATCACCACCACCCACTCCCTGTCCAGCACTGGGGCAGGAGGAGTTCTCCGGCCTGCGCAGACTAGCTGACCACCACGATCCTTCCTGGCCTTAGAATCGATGGAGCCGGTGCAGGAGGAGGGAAGCGGTGGTCTGAAATATCCAAGCCAGTGCTGAAGTCAATGAGGAAGAGGAGGGAGGATGAGGCAGCAGAAAGAAGTTGTTTCCTGATGGTGAACCATCTGGTTCTGAGCAACACCGCCCGGCCCGCCTGTTGCCACTCAACGACTGACTAAGCCATGTTGAACTCCCCTCTCGCTCACCAGAGCGGCTCCTGGGGTTGAAAAGCACTGGCAGGGCAGCAGCGAGGCTGGCCCTGGTCAGTGGGGACAGAGAACTCTGTGCTGCTCCGGCTCCCTTCACCCAGAGAGATGGGCCGATTGCATTTGGCAGGTCCCATGGCCAAGGCCGTCCCATTACGTGAGCACTGGGAGGACTCGCTACTAGCCCAATTGCCCCTTGTTTCCCAGTGCATTTTCCTCCCATGTCAGCATCCAAGGAGCTGGCGAGAGGGGATGCAAGGGACTTGGTCCTGGTGTCCCAGGAGAATGACCTGATCTCAGTCACTCAGCCAGCGAGACACAAATCCCAGGAATGGCCCGGCTGGAAACGGGCTCTCTGGTAAAGAGAGCTTCTTAGGAGCTGGAGCACCGAGATCGCTGGAGATGCAGCAGCACGCTACACAGCGGACCGAGTTCACCGCTGGATTTAAACTCCATGGGCGCTCCATTGATTTGCAACAGCGGAGGAGCCGAGCCGGTGTGTTACGCCAGCACTCCTCGCTCATGTGGCTCAGTGACAGACGTTGAGGGCAGCGCGTGGGCACTCCCATTAGACAGCCCATCACTCAGCTTCATAACCCAGGCGAGGGGCCAAGGGTCGATGGAGAGTGACCCTAGAGGGGAGACGCATCGTGCGTGTTTGGGAGGAGCTATGTAACTGACAGGCAAAGCATGTCATCACCCCCGAGAATGGCTGTCCGGTGCTGGTGTGGTTCTCTGCTTGAGTATGGAGCTTCCCTCATTAATGTCAGCCCAGCTAGCACATCTCACCCGTACTAAATTCTCTAGAAAGGCACATTAAAAAGCAGTGAAGCTGGTGGCTCAGGCTCCTCCAGCAACCATATTTCTTCCTGCAAAGTGTCTGCCAGCTCCTCTAATTAGCAGCAGAAGAGCTACCCCTTGCTAATTGCAATATGTGCATATCTCTATGAAAGGAAGCAGCTATCGGCTGTAATTAATCGCCAGGCTGTGCTTGGGCTGATGGATGGTGACAGGCCACCGCACACCATCCTTGCTGCACCAACATCCCAGCAAGGAGCAGATGTTCCCTCCATTCCTAGTTGAATTGCCAGAAGCCGGGGGCCAGGCCTTTTATTGCGGCTCACATTAAGCCATTAGCCTCCCTGAATGTCTGGCTTCTGGCTCGTTAACACACTGACTGTGGAAGGCCCAGTTCAATTAATGGACTGATCAGTGGCACAATTCTCCTTCAAAGCCAACGCGGTGCAAGCAGGAGCACTGGACTAGCTGCGCTCGAAGCATGAAAAGCATGGGACAGGGACAGGCCCGGAGCAAATGTCCCCACAATTTTGCTAGGTCCCCAGTCTAGGGCCCAAGGGACAGTCTGACTCCATAGCTATTAAGTCCTTGTTGTCTCAGCCAGCCCTGCTGCCCAGGTGATGGACTAGTTCCACTGGGCACAGAGGGTTCTCTGATTTGGACCCGGGTCCTGCATCATTCAAGTCAACGAGAGATTTACCGTTGACTCCGATGGATGCAGGATCAGACCTCAGACAAGTGCCACAAGAAGCTGGACTCCTAAGGAAGACAAAGAGGCAGACGCTACCAGGATGCAGCTCCATTGACTTGAGTGAAGTTACACCAGCTAGCCCTGGAGCTGAATCTGTCTCAGGGGTTTTATAGCTGTAGGAGTGAGCAAGAGCCCAGGGAAGTGGCTACGGGGCTGAGGGATGGAGACAGTGGAAGCCTGCTGCACCGGGATGTGGAGGGCATGCCTGACATGGGACACCACCATGGATGGAGGCATGAACGTGAGGGTGGGAGACGGATACAAAGGGAGTGGCTGAGCATGAAGTGTTGGCAGAGCAAAGAGTGTGAATAGCAAGGGATGAGCGAGCTGCGTAGAGACTCAAACGTGAGCGAGAGGAGCTTGAATTTGGCCAGGGATGCAAAGGGGAGCCCCTGGGCCGGGCCCAGCTCCACCTAGGCTACCAATCAGCTTTCTCCCGGGAGGCAGATTCAGAGCAGTGAGCTCTAGACCTGGTTCCATAACCCACCACCCTATGCCCTGGATTTGCGTGGTCAAAGGCAGGGACCCACAACCACTCCTAGCGACAGCTGAGCAATAGAGCGCTGCGCACCATGTGACGGCGTGCAGGGCGTGACCAGGTGAGCCCATCCTCCGCTCACTCAGGGCATGTCTACACTGCCATTAAAAATCCACACCTAGCCTGTGCCAGCTGACGTGGGCTGGCGGGCTCGGCTAAGGGGCTGTTTAATTGCAGTGCAGACATTTGGGCTTGAGCCTGGGCCCTAGGACCCTGCCAGGTTCAAGGGGGATCTAGTGAATAAATGACAAACCTGAGATCCAGGTCTTGTAAGGTCTGTTCCCAGCTCCGCTACTGGCCCCCGGTGTGTCCTTGGCTAAGTCACGTCAGCTCCCTGAACCTCCGTTTCCCAAGTGCAATAGCAGCGCTTGCTGGCCGACCCTGAGGGTGTTGTGCAGGTGAATTCATTAATGTTTGGGAAAATGTTTTGAGATCCTTCGTCGGTCGGTGCTAGAGAAGTGCCATGGGATGAGAATGACAAATGACGCATTCCTTCCACGAGAGCAACACACACACACACACACACACCCCGGCCCATGCTGTCACGACAGCCTCAGTGTGTAAATCATTTCCATGTCGAGGCGACTGGCTGAGAGAGAAATGGAGCCTCGGGAAGCTGTACCATACGACCAAGGTGAAATCTCCAGCCTCTCAGGGGTTCCTTTGCAGGATGGAAAAGGCCAGTTTATTATTGTTGTTATCTAGGCGACATTTCTCTTCTCAGTTCCTTCCTCGGTTCTCCCAGCCCTGATAAAATCCCCTGCTGCAGCTGACAGACAGCTATGCTTGGCTAAGGGCTGCACCTGTATTCCCCCTCCATGGGCCAGCGAGGGTACCCACTCTTAAGCCATTGTGGAGAAGCTAAATGAATTCTTTGCATTGGTCTTCACTGCAGAGGTCTCTGAGGAACTGTCCCAGATTGAGGTGTCAACAGAGGAGATTTGGGCACAGAGGGATAAACTAAACAGTACTACATCACCAGGGCCAGATGGGATTCACCCGAGAGTTCTGAAGGAACTCAAATGTGAAATTGCAGAACTACTAACTGTGATGCATAGCCCGTCGCTAAAACCCTCCTTTTAGGGTGACTAGATGTCCCAATTTTATAGGGACAGTCCCAATATTTGGGGCTTTTCTTATATAGATGCCTATTACCCCCCACCTCCATCCTGATTTTTCACACTTGCTGTCTGGTCACCCTACCTCCTCTGCACCAGACGACTGGGAGATAGCTACTGCGACGCTGACTTGTTTAAAAGGGATCCAGAGGCGATCCTGGCAATTACAGGCCAGCAAACCTAACTTCAGTACCAGGCAAGCTGATTGAAGCTATGGGAAAAAACAGAATGATCAGACACGTAGATGAACATGATATGTTGGGGAAGAGTCAACATGGATTTTGTAAAGGGAAATCATGCCTCACCAAGTTATCGGAAGACAGGGTTCAGGGCTAGATGGACCGTTGGTCTGACGCTGTATGGCCGATCTTACATTCCGTCTCCCCAGCCATCACCTCTCTCTGGGTGGAGCCCAGTGTCTCTCTCCCTCCTGACAGGGTTTTTTCCAGGTTACACTGTTCCCTGCCTACGCTGTGAATTCCCAGCAAGGCAGACAGCCTAAGCAGGCCTGCTTTGCCTTCCTTCCTTCCTTAAACAGCCTAATTTCCCATAGTTAAGTTATCACATGGCTCTTCCTAGGCAAGCACATTTATCCTTAAGATGACAGCGTGACAGAGAAAACATCACAAACAATCAAAGAACCTACACGCATGGAATCAGCTTACTAGAGATCACCCCAACACCAGCAAGTGCTCTGCGGTGAATGGGCCTGCCAACCCCCCACAGGGCTTATTCTATGGTTACAAGTTCTTAACCTGCCTTGGCTTAGAACAAGCATCCCCATGGATCCGTAAGTCACTTCTTTATACGGTTGGGGTCTCTGATCTGTCCTCATGGAACAGGAGATCAGCCGACAAAAGGTCTCTCCCTCAGGGCGAAGCTTCAAAAGGCTGAATTCCTGCGTAACTGGAGGGTTTCACTGGCATACACCTTCCCCCTAGCGATTTCCCGGGAAACCAACGTAACTTTAAACTGTCACATTGTTTCAAATTGCCCTGTGCAGCTCAGAATGCGGCCCAGGGTTTACATTAGTCAGCTCTCCTCCCTGGCGATATGACGTCCATTCCCACAAAGACACATAAACACTAATATGTTTGATACAATGAGCTCCTAAGATACTTAAGCTCCATTCACTTCAGGTTGTCCAGGATATTGTCTTATATGTCATGGGTGGTCACATCACACTGGCTGGCTGCCGGAGAGCTGTTTCCGCCATAGCGTGGAATAGGTCTTCATTGGAGCTAGATCCAGTGACCAAACAATCTAATGCAATGGCAGCTGGTAGCCCTAATACCCTCCACCTGCCAGAGGGCATGTCTGCTGCCTCTGAGTCTGCCCCAGTACAAAGGGTTTGTGGTTCTGCACAGATGGTCCTTCAAGCAGGACTTGCAAGCCAGACTCACATGCAGTCGGCATGGTGGGTAATCCCTGTGATGTTGCACTCCATATGATTTAATGAAAATATGCTAATGAGTGTGAATATGATGTAACTGGAATATGCATCATGCAAAAGGTCTCATTGCAAAGCTTATAATCTACTGAGTGTGGTCATCCAGTTTGTGTAAATGTATCATTCTTGTATCTGAAACTAGAAATATCAAATATAACTCTGAGGGCCTATTGTAATTATGCGAAGTGTGGGCCATTAATGGGGGTTTGGAATCTTGATGACTCCCATTAACCAGGACAATGGGTTATATGTGGCTCTGTTTACTTGCCAGCCTTCCTGCGAATCAGGTCAGGAGGAATGAAGGCTTCAGGTCTCACGGGACATGTGACCTTGTTACCTGGTACTGGAATCCATCTTAAACCTGGTGCTTTTCCATTAGATGGAGGGGTGGGGACCCAGAGAGACAAAAGATTCCTGCCTTGTGCCAAAGCTATAAAAGGGGCTGGAACAGAACAAAGGGGGCTGCAGCCATGAGAAATCCCCTAGCTACCAGCTGAGCTGGAACAAGGGCTGTACCAGGGGACAGGATTGGGCCCAGACTAGGAAGGAGTCTAGTCTGTGAAAGAAGCTTATTGCAACATCTCTGAGGGTGAGATTTACCTGTATTCAGTTTCTTAATGTATTAGGCTTAGACTTGAATGTTTTGTTTTATTTTGCTTAGTAACTTACTTTGTTCTGTCTGCTATTACTTGGAACCATTTAAATCCCACTTTTTATATTTAATAAAATCACTTTTGCTTATTAATTAACCCAGAGTAAGTGATTAATACCTGGGGGAGCAAACAGCTGTGCATATCTCTCTGTCAGTGTTATAGAGAGTGGACAATTTATGAGTTTACCCCGTATAAGCTTTATACAGAGTAAAACGGATTCATTGGGGGGTTGGATTCCATTGGGAGCTGGGTGTCTGGGTGCTGGAGACAGGAGCACTTCTTAAGCTGTTTTCAGTTAAATCTGCGCTTTGGGACTTGTGGTTCAGACCCTGGATCTGTGTTGGAGCAGGCTGGCATGTCAACAAGACAGTAACAGCAAGAGCTGGGTGAATGCAGCACAAAAATTATGTACAAATGTTTCTATTTTTAAATTTTTGATTTTGCTTGCATGCCTTGCAGCATCCTCTGTGGAAAGCATTTTACTGACAGGAACATTTGCAGAAATACACCTAGCAGAACACTTGTGGATAAATCAATTGCATGGCTTTGCACTGGAGACCTGGTGCTATGCAGTACACTCATCCAGTCCGGAAACAGAAACATACCATGTGACCTTAAGTCCTCCAATCCAGGACCAGAAATGTACCACATGACCGATGTGTCCAATCAAGCAGCTTGGATTTCCAATATCGGCTGCTCAAAGCAATACCCTCAGCAAAAATCTTGGGAGCTGCCAGTGGGCTGAAATCTATTTGTATTAAACACTGGCTGAGTCATTGCAAATGAAGAACATGGTGGAAACTGTGATGTGTTTGCAGGTGTTTTCCAAAAGGAAACGGCCAACAGTGCCCAGTTCTGCCAAGCCCCAGAAAGATGCTTGTGTGTTTATTTACCTGCAAAAGTAACAACTCCTGTGACGTGCCATTTTTTTAAGTTGCGTGCTAGCTTTTCTCCTCTCTGCTTCCATTCCTTCCTCTCACAGGCAATAGAAAAATACAGGCTATATTGCCATGGACAGGCTGCCGTTGTCGAGAGGTGAGAGAACAGCTGATCCTGGAAGCAACAGGAGGAGAGAGTATTATATGTACTGTAACACTGTTGACTTGCTCCTGTTATCACTGGAGCCAAAGAAAAACACCATAATCAGTGATAAATGCTCATGAATCCATGTCTCATCTTCCCGGGAGCCTCAGAACAGGGGACAGACAGAGAGTCAAATAACTTGCCCCTGAATCTCATCCAGCCCCCTGCTCTTTGGCTGCCAAATTAACCTCCTGCCTGGCCCCCTGACAATCACATAACCCCTGCACGGGAGGAGCAGGGAACTCTGACCCACAGCCTTGCCCTTAGCCCTTAGAAAAGCCAAGACATGAACCCATCAGTCCTGCCCTGGGTTTTTTTTGTCTTCCTCTGCAGCGTGGGGCATGGGTCACTTGCTGGAGGCTTCTCTGCACCTTGAAGTCTTTAAACCACTATTTGAGGACTTCAATAGCTCGGAGGTTTGTTACAGGAGTGGGTGGGTGAGATTCTGTGGCCTGCGTTGTGCAGGAGGTCAGAGTAGATGATCATAATGGTCCCTTCTGACCTTAAAGTCTGTGACTCTGTGCATGCACCGGGCTGCAAGGGATGGGCCTGGGTGGGCTGTGTGTTAAGCCCTGAGAGGGAAAGGGCCTGGGGAGACGGGACTTCATAGCATTTCTGCTTCCTCTGCACAGATGCACCCTATCCTCTCTAGTGTTAGGGTCCGTAGAGTCGTAGAGTTTAAGGACAGAAGGGACCACTGGGTCATCCAGTCTGACCCTCCCCGCCAGGCTGCCAACGCCACCCCACAGACTAAACCCAACAACCGAAATGAGACCAAAGTACCACAGGAGACTAGGCTGTCATGTGCCACTGTCAGAGAACAGGCTGTGCCCAAAGCTCCTGCAATGGCAGGACAATGATTAACTGAGATACACCCAGGTAATCCCAGCAAGTGACCTGCACCCCACGCTGCAGAGCAAGGTGAACACCCCCCCCAAAGGGCCCTGCCAATCTGAGCTGGGGGGAAATTCCATCCTGACCCTACATATGGCCATCAGTTAGACCCTGAGTGTGTGAGCAAGAACCAGCCAGCCAAGCCCCTGAGAGAGAGGGTGCTCGGTGACACCTCAGAGCACCGGCCCACCCTGCTGAATGTCCCTTCTCCAGCCAGGGACATCCCTGATGCTTCACAGGAAGAAGATTAAAAACACTACCCAGAATACATTGGTGGGGAGAAACCCCTTCCTGACCCCTACTGCAGGCCAGCTGAAACCCTGGAGCATGAGCTTTAGGAACAAGACAGGGCAAACACAGCAACATTTGGCTTTGGCTTCTGCTGTTGGAGCCTGTACTCCTGCCAGCAAGCCAGGGATGCAGCATAAGGGGCTCTTCCCTGTGTCCCATCCATGCTTTGGGCTGGGCTGGGCTGGGCCAGCTGGGAGCAGCCAGCCCTCCTTTCCCTCCACTCTAGGGATGGGCACCAGAAGAGTGAGGTTATTCCAGGCCAGCTGTAAGGAAGCAGTGATGAGTCTGTCACCCAGTTGCTGAGATGCACCCGTCAGCCTAAAACGTGCTGGTCCTGTGTCTGTTAATGCAGACTCGTAATGACCAGATTGGCTTCAGCGGGGGCGCTGAGACTGTGTCCAAGCAGCCTTGGATTTGTGGCCAAAGTATCCTACAAGCTGGGGAGAGGCTGTTTTGAGGCTCCTTTTTATGCATCCAGGCCTTCCGATTCCTTGGAATCCCACCTCAGTTTAGAACTAAAGCGGGGATTCCCTTCTTCTCTTAGCCCTGGTCTACACGGGGGGGGGGATCGATCTAAGTTACGCAACTTCAGCTACCCGACTAACGTAGCTGAAGTCGACTTACTTAGATCGACTCACCGCGGTGCCTTCACTGCGGTGAGTCGACTGCTGCCGGTCCCCCGTCGACTCCGCCTGCGCCTCTCGCCGAGCTGGAGTACAGGAGTCGACGGGGGAGCGCTCGGGGGTCGATTTATTGTGTCTGGACTAGACTTTGGTTCTCCTGGGATAGTTTTAGAATTACCTAGTGGTCAGAGCATGGGGCTGGGGGTCAGGACTCCTGGTTCTGTGTCCAGCTTTGGGAAGGGGGCTGCGGTTTCATGATTAGAGCAAGGGACGGGAAGTCAGGGCTTCTGCCGCTGATTCTCTAGGAGACTTCAAGCCAGTCACTTAGGCTTTGTCTACAGCAGGCTTTGGAGGGGTGGTGGTCACTAGCGCATTTTCAGAGTCTGGTCTAGACAAGGCCAGAGAGCCCGGTTTTTTCAGAGGAACTGCACGTCTGTGGCACTCGCTGACTGGCTGGAATTAGGCGTGGTCAGCACCTCGGAAAATCCGGCTCTGTGCCCTCCTGTGCCTCAGTTTCCCCATCTCTAAAACAGGGCTGGTGATACTTCCCTGCTTCACAAGGATGCTGGCAGGTGTCATTAGTCAGGGGTTACAATGCTCCAACTAATACCTAACCCTCATCAGCATGAATTTGTTTATCTGTCAATGCCTTGGCACGTTACCTGGGGTGTTGCTATTTCACAGCCCTGTACGGTCAGTTCCTGCCTACGTTACCCGTTAAGAAATCCATGCTGAGTGAGGAACGTTTGCTCTCAGGAGGAGAACTAGTAATGAATGGGCTGGGAGCCTTTAATGTCACACAGGCCAGATTTTACTGTCACACGAGGCTAATCGGAGTGAAATCACTGGCCACATTCTCTTGCGCAAACGTTAATTGAGGTGCCCGCCTGCACGAGCACGTAACATATAATTTCCTATAGAGGCCCCTCCCCGTGGGTCTGTTAGGGACCAGCCTTTCATGCCCATTCCATTTGCACTGCTTAAAGTGCTGCTTGGGTGAGCAATCTGCTCAGCGCTTAGGCGGGTAGGAGCCCTTGGCAGGGAGTTCTCCTGAACTACCACCCTGAGCCTCTAGGGGGCTCACCCGCGCTCTACACCAGGGTTTCTCCACCCGTGGGTCGGGACCCAGAACTGGGCCGTCAGAGTGTTTCAAAGGGTCGCGTGGCAGCTCCTGTCCCACGGGGCTGGCTGCGCGCGCCTCCCTGCTCCTGGCCCTGCAGCCTCCGGGGTCCCAGCGCCACTCAGGTTCGGCCCAGCCGGCATGACGACAGGAGTCCGGGGAGGCCAGATTTGAGTGAGTGGCCCTGCGACTCCATGAGCCGGGTCACAACTCCAGTGGCACAAATCCAATCCAATCAGGGGCGGGGCCAAACCCGAGCGGCGCTGCAACCCCAGAGGTTGCAATACGGAGCGGAGAGCCGAGCCCAGCCAGCCCCAGAGCTGCAGGAGTCAGCACTGCGGGGTGAGTGCCAGGCAGGACCCGACCCCTTGCGGGGCAGGACCCTACCAAAACCACCCCAAGGCCTCCACCCCTGACTATTTACTCAGTCACAACAGCCCATAAACATTTACAAATGGGTCCTGAGCCCCAAGATATTGAGACCCACTGGCCTATGGCATTAATGGAGGTAGAAGGTCAGGAGTCTGGTTCCCAGGTTGCTGGAGTCCAGGGTGGAGATAGAACAAGATGGAAGCTTTTCCAAAAGCCAAACTCAGAGGCAAAGGGGTTGGTTGAGCCGCAGTGCTGGCTGGAAATGTGAAAGGGATCTTTGAAGGGTTTTAGCGGCAGCCATGCTAAAGGAGCTACAGTAGAGGTTGCAAATGTTTTCGTGCATGCGTCTCTGTCTCTCGCTCTCTTTGGATACACAGAACTTGAGCTCTCTCTTTATATATATCTTAGCTCTTAATCAGGCAAAGGTCCCTAGAGTTTTGTGAGTGTGTGCGGGGAGAGAGAGAGAGAGAGAGAGCTCTTAATTAAGTAAAGATCCCTAGAGTGGTGTTGATACCTCAGTGACAGGCCTTCCCCACCACACAGGGGTGTTTTAAAAAATTCAAATTAAATATGAAGATAGACCTATTTCATGGTACTAGAAGGGATCTTGAAAGGTCAGTGAGTCCAGTCCCTTGCCTTCACTAGCAGGACCAAGTAGTGTCCCTGACAGTTGGTTGAATGAATTCATAACCCTGGGTTTAGCAGGCCAATCCTCAAACCACTGAGCTAGCCCTCCAGAGAAGACTGCAAGCACTCAGGTATGACATCAATGGGGCCATACAGGTACCTAGGACTGATAGATACGTGCCAGCGAACTTCAGCATGATTTTTGTGGAAATGTCCCTCCCTTGCCTGATGTCTTTGGACTTTGCATCATGTCACGTTATATCTAACCTAGATTGTATTACTTTTGCAAAGCATCGGGGATAGCATTTGTGCTAGGAATACAACAGCTAGATAATAATTATCTCCAAAATTTGATCTCTGTAAGGATTTTGTACCTCTCCCAACCCTGGAGCATCTCCCACTGATCACGCAGGTAAGAAGAAAATCTTCTGAACCTGACAAGCCAAAAGGAGACAAGCTAAAAATGTAGAAAGTGATTGGGGTGCCTCCATTTTTGGATGCCTGATTTGAGACACCTTAAAAAAGCCCGATTCTCAGGAGGCGTGTGCTTACCATGAAAGGGCCTCTCAAGACGGTGCCTAAAAACTGCTGAAAAGTTCTTAATAAGAGGATAGAGAGAGAGACAGTTGATAGCTGCAGATCTTCACAGGCCAGGCAGTGTGACCATGAAAATGGTTTTCATTACCCATCATCAGTGCTTAAGAAATATTAAATTAATAATAAAGTTGCCATTAAAAGCTGATTGACCCATGAAATTAGAAAGCTCCTTAATGGATGTTGCTCTTGTGGGTTTTCAGCCACCAAGAGGAGAGGCTTTGACGCTTTGCTCCCTGTATTTGTCATGGCAGCGAAGGCGTCTGAACAGACATTGCAGTGGCATGAACTCAGACTCTAAAGAAAAACCCAGCACACCTCAATGAGCCATGTCAATCGGGAGCGATTTTCCACCTGAAAATGTATGCGTTGATGCTAATGTCTTCCTGGCAGAAAGCACAATGGCGAAGGACAAAGGAGTACAGAGCGGGAACCAGCTGTGATGCCAGAATACGGTGCATATGGCATGAGGCACAGCTGGTACAAACAAACACTCATTTCTATGCACTTGCTGCTGTATTCCGACACACAGTAACAAATACGAACATAAGAATAGCCATACCGGGAGAGACCAATTGTCCATCTAGCCCAGTATCCTTTCTCTGATACTACCAAATGCTTCAGAGGGAATAAACCAAACAGGGCAATTTTGAGTGATCCATCCTCTGTTGTCCAGTCCCAGCTTTTGGCAGTCAGAGGATTAGGGGCCACCAGGAGCATGGGGTTGCATCCCTGCCCATCCTGGCTAATAGCTATTGATGGACCTATCCTCCAGGAACTTGTCTAAATCTTTTCTGAACCCAGTTATACTTTTGGCCTTCACAACATCCCCTGGCAATGAGTTCCACAGGTTGACTGTGCTTTGTGTGAAGAAGTACTTCCTTCTGTTTGTTTTAAACCTGCTGCCTGTTAATGTCATTGGGGGACCTCTGGTTCTTGTGTTAAGTGAAGAGGTAAATACCACTACCTTGATATAACGCCACCCAATATAACACGAATTCGGCTATAACGTGGTAAAGCAGCGCTCCGGGGGGGTGGGGCTGCGCACTCCAGTGGATCAAAGCAAGTTCGATATAACGCGGTTTCACCTATAACGCGGTAAGATTTTTTGGCTCCCAAGGACAGCGTTATATCGAGGTAGCGGTGTAACATTTTTTTAGTCGATTCTTCTACACCAGTAATGATTTGATACAGCTCCCTAAAAAAATCCCTCAGTCGTCTCTTTTCTAAGATGAACAGTCCCAGTCTTTTTAATCTCTCCTCAAATGAGAGCCACTCCATACCCTTAATCGTTTTTTTGCTCTTCTTGTGAATGCCAAACACACCAGTTCTGCTTCTTCCCCAGCTCACTTTAAAGGCAACAAACAACATCTTTTCTCTTGCTGATTTGCACTATTCTTTTTCTAACGTGCTTTCTTCCTTCCCAGCAGCTGCCTCTTGCTGTGGATGAAATCTTCTAGTGCTATCACTCCGTCTGAGCCAGAACCTCAGCTTGTGTAAATCAACACAACTGACTTGAATGGATGCTGATTTACACCTCTTCATGCTCTGCGGGCCTCTTTCTGCTCTTGTTCACACAGGGGAAGGACTAATTTCAAAATATCAATAGAAAGTTTCATTAGCATGTTTAAAAATGTGTCACAGCTCCACGGTTGGTTGAAAAGCAAAACCCAAACAAATCCATGAAATCTTCCTTGAATTTTGGACGACAATTGCCATAGAAAATTTGCAAATATGAAATATTTAGATTAGCTGCATCAATATCGCTCCAATATTGTTGGGACAGCTGTAGTGGAGTGGATACAGCTGTAATTTAGAAATTATTATCATAATGTATTAATGTCTATTACGTTAGCATCCACAGACGCCCATCCGGATCAGGGCCACATTGTGCTTTTTACAGACATATATGTCTGCTTCAAACAACTGAAAATTGCTGCTCCTAGGACAACTTCAGGAAATGGTATATGAACAGTCCAGACTGAGATACTACAGGAAGATAGAAGGAAATCTAACACCTGCAAACCCTCAACTTGAAGCCAAGAATGTAACAAGATTCAAAAAGGGACTGGATATTCCTGTAGATAACAAGAATATGCAGAGTGATCATTATTCATCTAACACACATTTTGGAAGGGATACTAAACCTTCAGGCCTTAAAACCAGAAATCGAGGGGACACCTAATGTGAAGGGCAGATTTTCCCACAAATGCTGGGATGGTCACATCTTACACCTTAAGAACATAAGAATGGCCTTACTGGGCCAGAAGAATGGGCCATCTAGCCCAGTGTCCTGTCTTCCGACAGTGGCCAATGCTGGGTGCTTCCGAGGCAATGAACAGAACAGGTAATCACCAAATGATCCATCTCACGTCACCCATTTCTAGCTCCTGGCAAACAGAGGCTAGAGACACCATCTCTGCCTATCCTGGCTAATAGCCATTGATGGACCTATCCTCCATGAACTTATCTAGTTCTTTTTTGAACCCTCTTATAGTCTTGGCCTTCACACCATCCTCTGGCAAGGAGTTCCACAGGTTGACTGTGCTCTGCACTGTGCATTGGGATACCTTCCTTTGGAGCATCTGGTTCTGGTCACTGTCAGAGCCAGGCTAGATGGTCCTTGGGTCTGATCTAATCTGGCAACCTCTATATTCCTAACTAGCAGAGTACAGATTGAAATTCCTGGATCAGCTAAGCACATGAGTAAACTCATCTCTGTTCAGCAAAGCATTCACACATATACTTAATTATAAGCATTGACTTCAAATGTGTGTTTAAATTTAGGCAAGTGCTTATGGCCCTGATCCAGCAAACACCTACACACACTTAACATACAGCAGATGAATAGTTCCACTGACTTTACTGGAGCTACTTACATGATTACAATGAGGGACATATGTGGGTGTTTGCAATAGCAAAGACTGAAAGCCTGACCTTACACCATTGAATGGGGTCTGTGCCAATGACTTCAATAGAAGCAGGATCAAGACCGAAGTGCTTCATAGAGGTCTAGGAACTGACTGGGAATAACATTAAGCAAACCTTACAGGTCCTTGAAAAGCTTCCCGGAGGCTTAGTCCATATGCACAAAAGCCAGGAAATAAAATATCTCACTCTAGTAAAAGGTTGTTTGCTTATGTTCAGCATCAGCAGCTGGTTTAACATTAAAACTGCCTCTGCTGTGGAGGGGAGAAAACAAACAAACAGAGAAACAGTGTTTAATAGTGTGCGTAGACTAAAATTACAATTCCCCTTGCTTGTTTCCTTTTCTTCTATGCAGAAGAGAGAAAGTGCAGGCTCCACAAACCGTTATGATAAATCACAGGCCATCAGAGCCGGCGAGGTGGTTACGAGATGTGTTTAATAGAAATTTTCTCAAAGACAACGTAATTACCAACCAGCTCGGGTGCCTGAAAATAGGAAATCTTAACAAAACCCCACAGAGTCACACAGAGACCTATAAAAACAGACGGCACACGGCATCCCAGGCCTTTGATCCAAACCAAGGTCTCAGCTATCTAGCCGCCGAGCGGCTGGGCCAGCACACAGGTACCCCAGTCGGGAAGGTGCAGAAATGACTTCATTAGACAGAAATAAATAATAACAATCAAAGCAAGTGCAGCTGTGAGGTTCGGCTGAATCCCTCTTTTGAGTGGGCAGCTTGAATGGAGCCAGATTCTGAGCCAGGTCCTCGTCTGATGTCAGGTGTAGCTCCACTGAAGTCAACTGGACTTAAGCATGAACTTAAAGTTAAGCACTTGCTTTAGTGATTTGCAGAATAGGTAGAAATCCTAAGAGTTACTATTGAACCAATGCCCCCAGACTATTGCCAGAGGCCACTGTTTTCTGGAAGATAGCAGCCTACTGATGAGATGTAAAATAAGTGTGGTTGTTAAAGAAGGCATGTTAATCTGGTGTCCTGGCCAAGTTCCAAATCAGATAATTGCATCCTGCCTACCTGAAATTCCCCTGTTGTTTTAATTGATATGCTATACTTCCTTACTTTCTGTCCTCAGCTGTTGTGCTGTGTGGCTATGTGATATGAAAACAACTGAGATGTTCCACCCCAGAAGTGGCTGTGTTTCAGTAGTGGATAAAGTAATAACCATATATTTTGTTCTTTGGTTGAAAGGTAGGCTATTTAGTGAGCACCTGTAATTATCCTGCAGCTAGTCTGACTGGCCTGGCTGGAGGAATCCTATTCCCCAGATCTGCGATGCATCCTTTAGCAAACGTCCATTTGAGAATTTCAAGGCGAAGAAGGTTTGGGGATGGGGTTCTTGGTAGGCTTGGAGGTAGAAGCACCTGCTGATATCCATCCTCCAGGTGATGTACAGACCTCATTGACAGAGCGCTCTATTCGTTGCTGGAATGTGGTAAAAGGAAACATTACCCCATAATATTTTGTCCGTGGCCATTTGACGGCCTTCCCTTGTAGCCGGTCACACCCCGACCTCTACAGCCCATGTGTCTTAGCCATTGCTCATTTGGCCTGAGCCAAAGTCCACTGGAGTCAGTGGGACCTTTTCCAGTGACTTCAGTGGCCTCTAGATCAACATCTACGGAGGGATCAATAAAAGTACTAGTATAGACAGAGCCAGGTACATGCACTAGATATGATATCAAAACACATCTATTTACTGCACGTCATGGAATCATAGAACCACAGAGTTAGAAGGGACCACAAGGGTCATCTAACCCCCTGCCAAGATGCAGGATTTGTTGTGTCTAATCCACCCCAAACAGATGGCTCTCCAGCCTCCTTTTGAAAACCTCCAGCGAAGGCAATTCCATGACTCTAGAATCAAATATTCAATATGTCAAATAGCCTCTTACTCGTTTTCACTCCGACAGTTACTCACTAAACTCCAGATGCTGAGAAAAGGCTCCATCGTGCTACATTTGGGAGCGTGACTCCTCTCCGACATGTACCTCGCTGGGCTGGAATGCCTCCAGCTGCCATTGTGTAGCCGGGAAGGGCCTCTCCGCTTCTGTAAAGCAATTTTAGTAGCTGTTCTCTTATTCATCTCTCCATCTTGAGTGGCCTCCCCAATTAGTTAGCTGTCGCTGACCGAGCCGAATGATAATAAAGGCCGACGGGCTGCTCATCTTGTCTGAGTGATTGTAGAGAATGGGCTATAACTTTCTCCAGGAACAAACAGGAGAAAGGGCAGTGTCACAGGAGGTGGACACCTGGTCTTCGCACTGCCTGGTGCTTCTGTGAACACTCTGATTCTAATGATGCTACGTTTCCTTTCCGAAACCGAGCTCTAGGGAGAGTTCTTTGAAGGGAAATCAGCCTGGAGGAGATAGCTTTGATTAGACATATTTACATTCCCCGAACCTCCAGGTTTATGGCTGGCAGAGTCAACTCAGCTTTCCATCGTTCAGAGATAACCAATGCTGAGCAGCCTATTGTCAGGGGCGCTTTCTAATGAGAGCGTTTTGGGAAAAGCAACCTGAAGAAAGGCCTTGCCTATGCTCTGAGGCGATTAAAGGTTGTAAGTGTCCCACTGGCACGCCAGTTCTTGTTATCCAATGCTCAAAGTATGGCACATGCTTCAGCTATGATGAAAATGAGTAGAGAGTCCACACAATTTATAATTATAGCACAGGAAAGAAACGAACTAAATATCTGCGGTTATGAAAAGACTACATATCTATCTAGCCATTTATATACACATCCACCTATCCAACCATCCATCCATCCCTACTGATATCTGTCCATCCGTCCCTCCATTCCCAACGATACCCATTCATCCATCCATCCCTATTGATACCCAGCCAGCCAACTCTGTTGATACCGATCTACCCAGCCAACCAGCCCTATTGATATCCATCCATCCTTATTGATACCCATCTATCCACCCATCCATCCCTACTGGTACCCATCCATCCATCTCTATTCATACACATCTATCTATCTGTCTATCTATCTATCGTGAAAACCTTTTTTTCATTTTTCAACTCCCCTCGAAATATTTGGGTTTGGGGGTTTTCAGTTTTTCACTAAAAATCCCCCTAAAAACTGGGGGAAAAGGTAAATTTTTCATTTTCTTTGAACTATTCCATGGGAAATAAAATCCATTTCACAACCATTTCCTACCATCTTCCTGGTGTCCAAGCACCCCCCACAATTATAAAGTGCCATAGAATGATGCATTAAGAACATAAAAACATAAGAATGGCCGTACCGGGTCAGACCAAAAGTCCATCCAGCCCAGTATCTGTCTACCGACAGTGGCCAATGCCAGGTGCTCCAGAGGGAGTGAACCTAACAGGTGATGCCTGCCGTCCATCTCCACCCTCTGACAAACAGAGGTTAGGGACACCATTCCTTACCCAGCCTGGCTAATAGCCATTAATGGACTTAACCTCCATGAATTTATCTAGTTCTCTTTTAAACCCTGTTACAGTCCTAGCCTTCACAACCTCCTCAGGCAAGGAGTTCCACAAGTTGACTGTGCGCTGCGTGAAGAAGAACTTCCTTTTATTTGTTTTAAACCTGCTGCCCATTAATTTCATTTGGTGACCCCTTTCTCTCTTTGCAGTCAGCCCGGACTGCGCAGTATTTTCAGTGGAAAGGTTTGTCTCTTGCTATGTTGTTATGGGAAGGCCAGGTGAAAGAAGCAGGCATTGCACTAACTCTTGCTGATCACAGAAAAGCACTCTCAGTTCATTGTTTCTAGTATTCTCAACAGAGTCCCACTGCCTCTCTCCCATATTGAAGCTCCACTATTTTAGGGCCAAATTTTGCTCCTGTTATTCATGGTGAAGCATTGTTATTTGCATTGCAGTAATGCCCAGCGGTGCCAACTGTGGTCAGGGCACCATCGTGCTTGTAGGGAAAAAAGACAATTCCTGCCCCCAAAGAGTTTACAAACTAAACAGACAATGAGTGGGAGCAGAGGAGACAAGCCCAGTGACGGTCACACAGCAGGACAGGGGCAGAGTTGGAAATAACACCCCTCGTCTCCTGATTCCAGGTCCAGGGGCCCTTTCCATTAGACCATACGCCTGAATAGTCCCTTACTACAAATAGTCCAACAGTTGTCCACGGGGCAGTGTGGTCTAGTGGATAGAGCAGTGGACTGGAACTCAGTTGACCGAGTTCTATTCCTGGCTCTGTGATTAGTCTGCTGATAACCTTGGACAAATCATGGCACCTCCCTGTATTTAAAATGGGATAATGTTACTGAGCTCCTTCGTAAAGCACTTTGAGCTCTACAGATGAAAACCTGTACATAAGAGTCAGGTGATGCTGTTATTAGAAGATGGCAAACTTTGGTCTAGATCCAGGTTGCGATCACTTTTGAAGTTCACTGGTGTTCAAATTCCAGGTTTCGATTGAGCCAGCATCGTCACAAAGAGTGCTGTGTAAGAGATTAACCCCTGCCTTTGCGGTATTATGATGTATATTATGATGCCACCTAGAGGCACCGACTGAAATGGTATGACTTGTGCAGTAGGGTCTCACTCAACGTGTGCAAGGCTATCAGAATCTGCCCATCGTTAACATAAAATGAGCACTGTATATCAAATGTCATTACATGGGCAGAAGAAGGGTCTATAAATATATATAGCCTAATTCATCATGCAAAGGAACTTGGAAAATAATCTGTGGGGCAACCAGCCCTCAGGATTCTCCTTCCTACATCTACTCAGAACAAGGCCCATAATCCCTGATGGCACATGATTAATTTGTCCAATTAATCCTTTCATCTTCTTTTCAGTTGCAAAGCTGTTTTTGGCAGCACAGATCAGCTGATCACAAAGAGACCCATGGACCTTCGTTAATGGGATGCACGTGGCCGCCGAGAAATGTTCCACTTATCTTTATCTGAGCATCTCTAATGATTATTTAGAGAGTTTACTTCAAGAAAGGATCATTAGATCATCGAATCCGAGATCCTGTATATTACAGCACAACTTCCCACTAAACCCAAGAGCTGGAATTAGACCAAAGTGTTACAGCCTTCACACAAACTATTGTGTGCCACCAGCAGACACTAGGATGGACTTAAGTGCACCAGTGCCCGAGGCCCCTGTGGTGGCAGGATATTGAATTAGTATGATATTATTATATCAGATGTTATCTTCAGGCACATGATGCTGAGCCATTCTTTAAGGTCCTTCTTGTGGGAGGAGAGTGGGGTTTGTTTCATTCTGAAAGTGGCAGGCACCCGTACACCTGGCACAACGGCATTCCACAGCCACCGGCTAACCACCACAAAAGGTCTATTCGAATTGGAAAAGGTACAGAAGAGGGCAACAAAAATCAAGAGGGGCATGGAACAGCTTCCATGTGAGGAGAGGGACTGTTCAACTTAGAAAAGAGATGTGGAATCCAGCTCTTAAGAACCAATTCAAATCCCGTTCAAATCCTTGGGAAAGCTGCCCATTCACTCCAGTGCACAATGTATCAAGCTCAGAAAGTTCAAGGTTAGCTGATCCCTGCCCCTGCTGATGTTAAAGGGAGTTTGCTATTGAAATCAATAGGGACAGAGTTAGGCCAACGCTGAGTCGTTTTGAAAAATCACATATTTCGGGGGAACTCCTGACCCTATTGAAGTCAACAGCAAAACTCCCATTGTCTTCACTGGGGCCAGGATGTTACCCTCAGTGCATATCCTCTGCCATGCTAATGCACATTCACATTGCTGCTACTGGAGAATAAATAAATAGAATAGCAGAGGTCACTAGAATCAAGCCTTCCCCATGTGCACAATGGGAACTCTTTCATATGGGTATTAGCCAGCATCACTTCCATTTGCATAACAGCTCTGAGAAAGTGTGGGGTTTTCTAATAGGTTTTGCAGCAAAATATGTGTAGCAGAAGGAAATGCAGATATTAATTGGAATTCTTATGGTCTATTCTATCTCCGTTATCAGACCGCCCCCATCACCATAGTATATGATAACACATGCAGCGTAGGACAAAAAGATGGAGAAAAAATCTTTTCCCCAGTGCACAAAAAACAGAACATGCTTAACATTCTTGCACCTGCATGATTTTCTGATGCACCAAAAAAACAGGCATTTCCCAGAGGGTGGAAAGCCACTGTTTGGCCTTGAAAGATGTGCCGTGAGCTCACAAAAATTCATAGAGGGTGGAAAGGTCAGCCACATCGGGTGCACAAGTGCTCCTGGGGGGATGATTCTTGCGTTCATTGTGATACAAATGTGTGGAGTGGCACTGGCCACTGTCGGAAGACAGGCTACTGGGCTAGATGGACCTTTGGTCTGACCCAGTATGGCCATTTTTATGTTCTTATGAGTTTCACACCGGTTCAAAATCACCAGGCAAACTCTCTGCTGAAAATCATCAAAAGGATCCATGTGTCACAGGGTGCTGCTGGCTCTTTAAGATGGAACTGGCCAGTGTTCCTGTGACTGGTCAGCTGATCCCAGTTGGGCTGCAAGAGAAGGCACCTAGATCCTAGAAGGGGGGGCGTGCTGGGGGAGTCAGGCAAGGGGCAGAGAGGAGGTAAGCCTGAGAGCCCTCCAGACTGAAGGATGATGAAGACCGATGACAAGCCTGAAGCCAAAGAAGGCAGCAGAGCCTGATCCTTGTGAGTTGAGGTGTCCATATTAATACATTACCCCACCACACGGGTATTATCAGCCTCAGAGTGTTGGAGAGAGTTTCTTGAGGAGCCCCAAGAAGGGGAAACTGAGGCTGGAGTGCCTGCAGAGCCATCCCATGCTAGGAGAGCTGAGTTGCCAACCCTGTAATGGCAGGAGAGCACAGACCCAGAATGCTCCAGATTTAAGTGTGACTCTAGCAGCAGAGACATAGACAGCTGAGACACAGAGCTGTGTCGTACCAAAGGGATTCTCTCTCCAGAGGACTAAGGCAGGCGGGGGGCCCCTGAGAGATGGGGAGAGCACTTCCTTCTGAAGAGCAGAACTGGCATCACGGGTAGGTTACATAGGCATCTACCCAGTTTTATAGGCAGCTCTTGACTCCACCACTGCTAGCAGTGATAGCTTTAAGAGGTCTGCCTCTTTAGCAGTAGCCGCCCATGCATTGTCATACACCAGCCTTAAGAGGTGTAACATGTACCGTATTACCTCCCAGCACCAGCCTCAGACCATCAGCCCGAACCAAGGCGGAGGAGCCTTGGCTGGCCACACCCTCAATGGGGTGTGGATGCTCACGTCCCTGGCCCAGCAATGGTATTCTGGCTGCCCCATGAGTGAGATCTCCCTGGTCCTCCTCACTCTCTCTTCCATGCTGAAGTAATCTTAGGGTCTGCCCAATCATTTCCAAACCCCACCCAATCTGCTCTGAGCCTGGGCTCCTGGAGAGCACTGATCAAATGTCACTAGCCCGGCACTGGTCGGGGGCATCCTACTGGTTAGCACACAGGAGAGTGCCCAGGTTTCCAGATTCCATTCCCAGCTCAGCCACCGTGTGACCTTGGGCCAGTCATTTCTGCTCTTAGTTGCCCCCTTTATAAAACAGGGACCTGCCTCAGAGGCGTATTGCCGAGGCCTGCACAGAGCTTTGAGAACCCAGGTAGCTGGTCTGAATTCCTGCCTTGAGCTGTTTCCCCCAACAGCAAAGCTCCAAGAAAGAAAGTCCATTCCCATCTCCTCCTGCAAACAGCACGGAGACGCGCTAGGCTCCTCCTGCAGCCGCTGGCAGGGATCCCACACACGGAATCTTTTTACAACCAAACGAGCGCAGCAATTAGCAAAATGACAAAAAATGTCAGATGCATTTTTGATGTGCTGGAGTTGCTGGGATTTTGAACAAACAGTCTGGGCTACTCCTCCCCGCAAAGCCACCTGGGCACGAATGGTGGTGCAACAACGCCACCTTCTGGAAAGCTTCCAGGACCCGCAGCCCTCCAAAATCAATCTAGCGATGTGCTAGCCACCAGCCACAATTAGCATTAAGTTGTGGTGCTATATTGATTTCCTGGTCTCCAGCAAGACCATGTGTGAGGTAGTTGGGAATTCTCCTTCCAAGCCGATCAGGCTGGCTAGAGAGCGCATGTGGACAGACGATACAGGTTCCTGGTTGGGAATGTCGGTCTCTCCCTTGGCCCTTCTAGAAATGCTCAAGGTCAAACAGGTTTCTTGTTTAATGAACTTGGATAGCCCTTCTACAGCATTTTTCATCCATAGATCTCCAAGTGCTCTGCAAAGGAGGTCAGTATCTTTATCTCCCTTTTAAAGATGGAGACGAAGAGGCACCTAGCAAGTGACAGAGCCAGGATGCAACCCAGTCCTTCTGAGTCTTGGCCCAATGCTCTATCCTTTCGTTTAATCCAGCTCATTAGGGCAGCTCCATCTTGGCAGATCCTGGAGAGTCTGTCTAGGCCGCCTGACCTCAAAGTATCTCCAGGGATGTTCTAAAGCTAAGCTCAAATCAGGATCCAAATTTCACAAATTGCCCCAATCTTTATCAAGATCTGAGCCAGCCCCGCAGATGCAAACACCTCTGAATCTGGCTCCAAATTCAACACCGTGTTCTACTTAAAGTCTGAGCGAGTTCAGCCCTGGCGAAAGCAGGTGTCATTCCTATCAAATCCCATGGGTGTTGCAGTTGCGGATGCCAGGTCTGAATTTTCTCTTCTGAGCCACAAAACAACAAGCCTGGAGGCCTGGAGAGTAGCTGGAAGCACTGGCTAAAACCGTTCGTTGCCCGAGACAGCTCAGGCATTCTTTCCTTCAGCCACAAGAGTGTGCTCATACGGGAAAAGTCAAAACTTACTAACAAATGCAGTTACAGAATGGTGTGTCTTCCTACCGATTATTGTACATTGCTCCTGATCTAGCTAATATTTTTATATTACTGTATTAATTAAGTGCCTCCTGCTTGGCCAAAGGTTTCTTGCTGGGTTGTACTGTAGGGAAACAGGTTTCAGAGCAGCAGCCGTGTTAGTCTGTATCGGCAAAAAGAACAGGAGCACTTGTGGCACCTTAGCGACTAACACATTTATTTGAGCATAAGCTTTCGTGGGCTATGAATGCTGTGAAGGATGGGATAATGTTATGTTTGCACAGCGCCCGAGCGGGACTAAAACTCCTCACTAATGATGGCAAATATGTAGTTATGACAAGCAAGCCATTCAAAATCCAGCCCTGCTCTCTTTACAAACAACAGTGTAAGAACAGTGTAATGTGACTGTCTATACTGACAGCTAGTGGTAGAACATGGGATCATAGAATCGTAGGACTGGAAGGGACCTTGAGAGGTCAGCTAGTCCAGTTTATTCCATATAGCCCATTGTCCTGCCTCCCACAGTAGCTTATATGCCAGATATTCAGAGGAAGCTGAAAATTCCCATAATGCACCTAGCTCATTGTGTGATATTATTACTTAATGGGAGTGAATCAGTCTAGCCCCATTAACTTGCAGCACGTTGGTTTCAGCGGAGGTAGGCCAATTTACGCCAACTAGCTAAGGACCTTGCCTAGGAAGTATATACAGAATCACCAACCATTTAAAAATTAGGAGTCAGCCCATCCCCTGCCCCACCCCACCCGAATCAAAAGACTGGCTTAAAAATCATGATCTTTAAATAAATAAATACATTTGGGTTCTTTTTATTTTTCTTCTGGTTCTTGAGCTGTTACGGGGAGTTTGGGTCACATTTTCAGGGTTTTCTTCACAACCATGAGACCTGGAAACATACTTTTTTTTAAAAAAAGAAAGCTGAGACTCTCACCTATTCACTTGACTCCAGAAGCTGGGGCTTTAAGAAACTCACCAAATAGCATGAGAGCTGTGTTAAAAGTGCACAAGTTAGCAACAGTGATAAATAACAATGGCTTTGTATGAAAGGAGCTAGTCAGCTATTCAAAGAAAAGGAAACAAGGCTTTTAGAGAGGACATAAGTTTTCAGAAATAATTCAAGTGACAGCGAACTCCTTATAGTTCTATACTGAGACATGGGACCTAAATTTGGACACCTCAATCCAACTTTAGGGGCTTAAATAAGCAGCCTGATTGTCCATTGAAAGGGCAAATCCTCAGCCGTCAGAAAGAGACCTCCCCATGGACAAGGTAACACTGAAGAAACAGCTGGGTCAAGGAATCACTCCCCCTCATTTCCTTGCCGACATTCTCATCCCAATTACCAGGGTTGATGTGGACACCCAAATGTGACTGCCTCAATGGCAGGGTTGTACACTAAGCACTCAGGGCTCAAACCCAGCTGCCTATTTCGCAGGAGTGGAGGAGACTGTTTTGAAAAGGCACATTGGCTGCTGAAGTCTGTCGGCACACATTTGTTACACAGTCTTTAGTGCAGTGAGTTTTACAATGCGCCCAGGAGGCAGGAAGTGCTATTATTCCCACTGAAGAAGCAGCAAAGAATCCTGTGGCACCTTATAGACTAACAGACGTTTTGCAGCATGAGCTTTCGTGGGTGAATACCCACTTATCCCCACTGTACAGATGAGAGACTGCAACTCGGTGATTTGCAGGGATTTCAACCCAAGTCTTCTGTTAGAGCACTAACCACTGGACCATCCTTCCTCCCCTGGAAATGCTTAGGAACTGACAACCAGAGCATCCCAGTGATCTTTGTTGCCACGGCAGGACAGAAAATGAGTGGCCTTTAATGTGAAATAATTGCCAGCAAACTAGACAGCTGTAGCAATAATGCGATCGTTTATTTCAAGGAAGGGAAATACGAAGAGGGATTTGAATCAAGAAAGTAACCAACCAAGTCATTGGAGGTCAGGCTAGATGGTCCCTGCTGGCTATGAATTTGTCCAGTAGAATTCGTTTTCTAGACAGATGAGAAACTCAGCACACATCCTTAGATCCCAAAGGATTTGGCAAAACTGGATGAAGATGATCATCTCAATTTTTACCTATTTGCTGAGGTGCAAAGAGGTTCTGGGCATTGCCACAGGTCACAGAATGTGAGCGGCCGAGTCTGGAACAGAGTCCAGATTTCCTGACTCTTACTCCTGTCTGTTAGCCATAAAATGTGTTATCCATAAAGAGAGTCAGAGGTTTGTGCAGACCTGGGGGCAGAGACCACTGGGAGCTCTCCCAGAGGGGCTGCTCCTACCCCATGCACTAGTGTCAAAGATCTGGTCTGTCTTCAAGCTTTAAAGAAAAGGGAATGCCCAGTGTACGCTGCGGGGCTTGGAAGCAATGTGAGAACACGACACATCTGTATAGCTATTGGGCTATGCCGGCACCTCAGGGGTCCCCTAATGACTTTCCCTTTCCAGGTCTGTGAGCCAGTCAGAACCCTGAGATCCGTGTGTAGAACTTAATTCGGAATTCCCCTGTGTTCTTTTTCTGCACTTCTAGAGACATTCCAACAAAACCAGGCCGTTCCTGAAATCATAGAAATTTCTCTCTGCCATCTGGCCCACCTTGCTGCAGTACCTTCTAACCACCTGCTCTAATGGTTACTACAACCTTGGAATGCTAAGCAAGTTTCTTTCATTGATACACACCTGTGATACCCCAAATTTCCTGGTGCAACGGCTCACCTACTGTCTTTGATGGCCTGAGACTTCTTCATGTGACATGTCTTCATGTGACATCTTCTGCAGCTGTCCTAGGGTCTCACCCCCACTTTGAGCTTGTGAGTTCAAAGATGGGGACCCGCAGGTATTCTCCCCCCCACCCTAACCCGTAGGGTAGGTTTCCTTCTCGCTGCCACCACTCGATTTAATTCGGTGAATCGAGACACCCCTCTGTTCCCCCCTCCTCCTTCCAGAGACTTTCCTGGGGAAGCACAGATCAAATCACAGAGGGAGAAAGATTCCTTTCACTTCCCTCTCCCTTCCCTGCTTTCTCTGCTTGGAGACAACCCTTGTCTCCACAGAGTGGCGCCTAGCTTCCTTCCCCTGAATCCACAGGTAAGGAACTTAACCAAGTCCTGAACCTAAAAGAGTTTATTAAAAGAATAAAAAAAGAAAAAAAATACACAATCTCTATGAATCCAAGATAGACATTCATAGGGTCTAGTCTTATTAATCCCTGGAGAAATTTCTCCCTTTTCCTCAGTACGAACAATACAGGCAAAATTACGAATAATCAATACAAACACACAGAATTGCAGACACAGCATTCTTATATGAAATTACCCAGTACTTCTAATACTCACTAGCTTGAATAAAAGAAATTAGAGACCCAAGTTCCCGCTCTCTGGGATTTTCAAATTCTCTTCCCTGATTGGTCCTTTGGTCAGGTGTTTCACCAGGTCTGTGTTAACCCTTTACAGGTAGAACTTAACCCTTAACTAACTACTTATGACAGCAGCGATGTACCATGTCATTGTAACCAGTGACATCGCACCGTGAAACACCAAGCTACTCAAGCCTGACATTTAAAGGGTAATGCCAGGTGCCCATATATTATCTGGAGAATAAACTATACCTTCGATGGAAAAACACAAGAATATATTTCTATCAAGACTTTATACTGACACAAAAGCAAAGCCCGAGTGATTTGTAGATCTTCCTAGATCCTCAGGAGAAATAGACGGCCGTATATTATGCACAGTTAAGTGGACTTGTGATTTGAAAATACAGGGAGGAATAAAATATATGCACACATACTCACACATGTATGGCTACATGTTGATGCTACCTGCTGGTATCTAAAATGGTGCATGTTTGCCATCTTCAGGAACTGAGCCGGAATTGCACATATTCAAAGTACCATTAGGAGTGATTCATGCCTCAAAGGTACAGAAATGCCTAGGTTTTCACGGTACCCCCAAAATGGGCACGGGGAACTGGGGAACCCATTCTGCCTGGCCTGCTTGTATAGCTCATGCTGAAGCCCATCCGGTTTCATCTGCCCTGCTATTTTTAGCTATGCCAGGATGAGTATGGTGCTGCAGTCAGACCTGGGATTGCAGTGGAGACGTACCCTAAGAGCCCTCACTGTTAGGGAATATTTCCTAATAGTCAGCCAGATTGTAATATTTTAATATTAACTTTACATGGGCGCTAGTATTTCAGTTCCGACATACGTTCCCTTAGCTCGTTTTTCTCTCCCTTACTCATAGTCCTAGCTGAAACGTTGCTCTTGTCTCCTTAGTGTTCCCACCTTGCAGACAGTTAACCATGTCCTACAGCAGAGGTCCCCAATCTGTGGGACGTGCCCCCCTAGGGGGGCCCCGAGGAACATTTGGGGGTGTGCAGTTGGGACCTGGGCCAACCCCCACTGGGGGGCAGGAGGGAGTGTCACTCTGCTCTGCTCCTGGCCCTAGCCCCAACTGCTGGCCCTCTGCCTGGGGGTCTCGGCTGTGGCCCGTGCCCAGGCCTCTGCTCCCAGCCCTGCACCGGGGGCTCCACACCCACCCCAGCTGTGGCCCTGGCCTTGACCCCTTTACCCTGTCCGCATCCCCCCTTCCTGGAGCTGTGGCCCCGCTCCTGGCCCTGGGGGAGCATGGGGGGCATGGACAGGGGCAAGGGAGGGCATGAGGTAAAAAGTTTGGGGACCACTGTCCTACAGAGCCTGGCCCAGCTACACGTATTAAGATCTTTCTACGTTTCTTTTCGCTATATCCTATATTTATTTTTTCCCCAGAACCTGAAGCCCATTCCACCTTGGGCTGCGATCCCATCTGAGGTCACAAGCTAAGGAAACACGGGTCAGTGAGTAAGCTGGACGACGTCCAGGCATCATCCGTAGCGTCTGCAGGACGGGTTGTTGATGGCAGTCTCAGGGCTTGTCTACACAGGACATTCGTGTGTGGCAAGCCAGGGTGCGAATCTACGGAGCACGCGCCTGCCACACATTAATGTCCCACGTGGACACGTGGACAGCGCACTATAAATTGTGGTGTGCACTTTGCCACACTCCCGTTTCAAACACACTGCCGGACTTTTCACGCGCTGTAGCAGTGTCCACACAGGCTGTTGCTGCGCGGCCAACCGGCACACTGTCGATTCACACCTCAGCTTGTGCTTCAGACGTAGAGGAGCCCTTACTGAAAAAGGCAGCGAGGAAGGGTGGCCATATGGGTAAAGCACTGGACTGGGAATAATTTCCCGGCTCTGCCGCAGACTGCCTGCGTGACTGTGAACAAGTCACTTACTCCATCTGTGCCTCAGTTCTCCCTCCGCAATACAAGAATAAATATATTTCCTTGCTCCCATCCTTTGCTTGGCTTTCCCATTTACTTAGTAAGCTCAAGGGCAGTCTCTTGCTATATGCATATCCAGCTCCTAGCACAATGGGGTCCTGATCTCAGCTGAAAACTCAGGGTGCTGCTGTAATACAAATAAAAAATAATAGCAACACTGTCCTCAGCGAGCTGGGTGAACAGAGGAAAAGCAAATTCTTGGCCTGGGAATAATCTTTTAGTGGCTCATGAGTTGGCCTTTTTGCACAGTTACTCTGCTCCTCTTCCAGACGAGAAACTGGGCCCGGGCTCGGACGGAGACTCTCTGAGGACAAGCACAGAGTTAATATACCTGTGTGTGAAACAGGCAAGCCAGGTTTCTGCGATCCCCACAGGACTGAAGAAAAACTGGAGATGAGGCAGCTGTCTTTTATATTCTTTTGCCGTGTGGCTGGTACTTCATGCGTCCCAAACACAAGCTTCACAGCACATAGCATGAAAAAGCCTTAGAGTTCTGTCCATAGGCATTTCCCTACATGCCTTGCTGACTCATAAGGTGTATCCCCTGGCTCCTCTCAGTGGGTTCATCAAACAGGTTAGGCCGTGCTGATGCCAAGCTGTCTGTGGGTGTCACCCAGAAACATAATACAAATATCCCCTACATACCTATAACTCACAATACAAAGCGATACACACATGTAAACAAGATTATCATACCTGGCGCAAATTATAACATTTTCGCAGATACCTCACACCGCAGATCTGGCACGATTCATTGCAATTTTATAATATTGGTAGTAATAATAATAATAAAAAAATAATAATTCAAAGCGTCTCACAATTCCATACAGCATCACACTAGGGGTCACCAAATGAAATGAATAGGCAGCCGGTTTAAAACAAACACAAGGAAGTATTTCTTCACACAACGCACAGTCAACCTGTGGAACTCCTTGTCAGAGGATGGTGTGAAGGCCAAGCCTATAAGAGGGTTCAAAAAAAGAACTAGATAAGTTAATGGAGGATAGGTCCATCAGTGGCTATTAGCCAGGATGGGCAGGGATGGTGTCCGTAGCCTCTGTTTGCCAGAAACTGGGAATGGGCGACCGGGGATAGATCACTCCATGATTCCCTGCTCTGTTCATTCCCTCAGGGGCACCTGGCATTGGCCACTGTCGGTAGACAGGATACTGGGCTGGATGGACCTTTGGTCTGACCCAGTATGGTCGCTCGTATGTTCTTATGTGCATATGTAGAGAGTTGACTGAACACGGAGAGCCAGAGATCACAGCAGCTCTGTCCAAGTCAGTGGGGAGCAGCCAATTGATGTCTGGGGACCTGGCCCCAAGTCCCCATCTCCCAGGACCGCTTTGGGCTCTGAACCTGCAATGGGATCCGCACAACATCACTGGGCCGTGCCATTGTATGTGTTCACTGGAACAATTGCTGAGCCAACCCCTTCCTGCGGTTCTACCCCCCCTGCGGTATAGGGGGAGGTGGTTCTACCCCCCCCCCCCGGGGTATAGGGGGAGGTGGTTCTACCCCCGTGAGGTATAGGGGGAGGTGGTTCTACCCCCTGTTGAGTATGGGGGAGGTGGTTCTACCCCCTGTGAGGTATAAGGGGACGTGGTTCTACCCCCCGTTGGATACTGGGGAGGTGGTTCTACCCCATGTGGGGTATGGGGGAGGTGGTTCTACCACTTGCAGGGTAAAGGTAGGGCCCTACCAATTTCACGGCTGTGAAAAACATCACATAGACCATGCAATTAGCCCTTCCCCTGAAATCTGATGTCCCCCCATTCCTAGAAGCGCTCCAGCAAAGGGGGCTCCGGCTGGGCTGGGGTAGGACCAGACTTAGCCATCCCCTGCACAGCCGCTCTGGGACAGAGGGAGACAAGACCCATCTCCAGGTGCCTCCCCCGTTCCCTCTGCCCCAGAGGTTCCTGCAGCTGGAGGAGACTTGTGGAGTTGGATCCGATCTTCCTGTGCTGTTGGGATCACCTCCACACGCACATAATTCCCTTTTGGGTCAGGACTCCCACGATTACAACACCCTGAAATTTTAGATTCAAACATCTGAAAATGTGAAATTTACCAATTTTAAAATCCCATGCCCCTGAAATTGACCGTAATGGACCTATGCATCTGATGAAGTGGGTTGTAGCCCACGAAAGCTTATGCTGAAATAAATGTGTTAGTCTCTAAGGTGCCACAAGTACTCCTGTTCTTTTTGCGGATACAGACTAACACGGCTGCTACTCTGAAACCTGTCATGAATTTAGTAGGGCTCTATATTTATGGCTCTACTGAGACACGCGAGGGCAGGTTAAGGACAGTCCTTGGTATTATTAAGTTCATTTAGTGTCAATGAAAGGAACTGGTTGACAGCCCCGGAGATGGGAGTGATCTTCTCAGCCACAGAGCAGGTAGAACATGGACACCTGCAATGAATGATTCCCGCACTGCTGAGATGCCTCATCTCTGTCCTGGAGGGAGCAGCTCCCAGGATGAAAGAGGAGTTCACTCTCACTGAGCCATTCAGTCCTTGGCATCTCTGCTGAGTCTCCCAGCTAAGTTACCGCTTAGTGTCATCTGGGATGGCGTTCCCTGCCATGAGGCTATTTCTGCACTAGAAACTGTACTAGAGCCACCAACGGACTTCAGATAAGCCATCAGCTGCTTCATTCAGTGTCTAGTGAACTCACATTCAAACTGGTGAGCTGGAGCTGAAAGGCTCTATAACCCATCAGCCATTCCCCTGAGCAAAGTTCTAACTCTGGATTTCCTCCCTCCTCTGGGTTTAGTTCAGGCCCGTAATAGTCTCTCCATAGATTTTTTCTATTTAAATTCTACAATATAACAATATTTTCTTCCGCAAAGAACCATTTCCGCAACAGCTATCAATAGAAATTACAGTCCTAAACCCTTCAAAATATTTCATCTTTCCAGCAACTATAGATCTATGTATGCAGAGGCTGTGTCCACCCTTTGGGCCTCTCCGAAAATCAGGATTGTACAGAGCCCCAGGGCATGAACTGTAGCCACAAGGTTGAAAACAGAAACCCAGGAGCCAGTGGTTTCAGTCAGATGCCAGGCTAAAGACACAGAAACCACAGCTGGGTATAGAGAGAGAGCAGAAATGAATCAAATAGAACTAGGCCAGGTCATCACCCTGTAATGTCGGCTCAGCCAGAGGATCCCCCTCAAATGTGGGACAATTCCAGGAAAATCCCTTACCTAATCGGGCTCCACCTGTATTTCCAACGCCTGTAAAGAGAAGAAGGAAACCACTGCATCACGTCAATTTACACACAATGCTTCTAACCGTAAGCTACTTGCTAGGAATCTGTGAGCACACATTTAGCAATAACTAGTGACTTCGGTGCATGGTTTCATCGGGGCTTCTACTCTCCCTCCACTTTGTGAGCAGGCAACATTGGCAGGGGCAAATGCCAGCTGGAAACTCTGACACTCGCATACGCCCTGTCCCTCGCCTGACTACTGTGTGTGCACAAGCATTAGGCTCGTTAAAGGGCATGCACGTGCAGTTATTTGCACCTGCCGAGGGCAGGTGAAAGCACATGAATAAGCACAGGGAGAGGCTGCGGGTTGAAAATCTAACTCTGGATGTGCACAGTGCTACTCCCAAGACTTTTCACTCCCTTTGGGTTCACTCCTTTGCTGGTTAGGCACAGCCCCGCTGTGTGGGTGTCAGGGTAGAGTGCAGGGCCGGCTCCAGACCGCAGCTTCGGGGGAGCATCCACAGGCGCGTCTGCGGGAGGTCCACCGGAGCCGTGGGACCAGCGGACCCTCCGCAGGCACGTCTGCGGGAGGTCCACCGGAGCCGCGGGACCGGCGACCGCCAGAGCGCCCCCCGCGGCGTGCCGCCCTGCTTGGGGCGGCACAAATCCTAGAGCCGCCCCTGGTGGAAGGTCTGCTGATCCTGCAGCTTCGGCGGACCTCCCGCAGGTTGCCGTGGAATTTGCAGGACCGGGGACCTCCCGCAGGCAAGCCGCCGAAGGCAGCCTGCCTGCCGTGCTTGGGGCGGCAAAATATCTAGAACCGCCCCTGGTAGAGTGGCAGCTCCCCATGGGGTAGGGGGGGGAGATTCCTCCCCGAACTCACAGAAAGGGCTTACCCACTGCTACCCCTCGCTGGTAGTGCAGCGTATACTTTCCCTAAGGTGCACCTAAGTAGCTCAGCTGTCCAGTGTGTGGAGGGCAGGGTCCACCTCCTTCCCATCCCCTTCCGGATGTGCTGCTCTCCCAGGGGGGTGCAGAGACAGCCCCTGAGCCCAGCGTTCCCTCTAATTTTTCCCACCTGTGTACGGAATGAATTTTGTTATGTGCACCAGTATGGAGGTGATGTGAGGCACCTCTCCCTGCCGTGGCAGCTCTGGGGCTGGGGCCGCGGGATGGGCGCCTCGCCACTGGCTGTAGCAGGTCCGGGGCTGAGGGAGGGAAATCTCTCCTCACCACAGCCCTGAGCGCCTGCACAGTGCTTAATAGGCTGCTGCCCGGCCGCACAGCCGCACAGCTTAGAGGGAACTTAGCCTGAGACTGGCTGCTGTGTAGGAGAGAGGACTCCTTGCACACTCCCCATGCCCCTATGCACCCATAAAGCCATTCAGCTTCGTAAATAGGGCCCTACCAAATTCTTGGCCATGGAAAACATGTCACCGACCACGAAATCTGGTCTCTCCCCTGTGAAATCTGGTCTTTTGTGTGTTTTTACCCTATACTGTACAGATTTCACGAGGGGAGACCAGCGTTTCTCAAATTGGGGGTCCTGACCCGAAAGGGAGTTGCAGGGGGGTCACAACATTGTTTTAAGGGGGGTCACGATATTACCACCCTTACTTCTGTGCTGCCTTCAGAGCTGGGCAGCCAAAGAGCGGCGGCTGTTGGCCGGGCCTCCAGGTGTGAAGGCAGCGCTGCCGCCAGCAGCAGTGCAGAAGGAAGGGTAGCAGTACCGCAACTCCCCCTACAATAACCTTGAGACCCCCCCAACAACTCCTATGGCGGGAGATTGTTCTACCCCTTGTAGGCTATTGGGGGAGGTGTTTCTGCCCCTGTAGGCTATGGGGGGAGGTGGTTCTACCCCCTATAGACTGTGGGGGGAGGTGTTTCTGCCCCCTGTGGGGTATGGGGAGAGGTGTTTCTGCCCCCTGTGGGGTATGGGGGGAGGTGGTTCTACCCTCTGTAGGCTATGGGGGGGTTCTACCCCCTGTGGGGCATAGGAGAGAGGTGGCTCACAGTGGGGTTCTCCAAAGGACTCGTGGCCAGTTCCTGCTCCTTGAGCTCTATGGCTCCTGGTAGAGATTTCCAGGGGACAAGGGTTCTGAACGACTTGTCTCTACCCCTGGGGACTTTTGGGAATATTGGGGCTGGAGTCTTGAATCAAACAAGGGGGTGAACATAGGAGAAATATTGTGCTTAGGTGCTTTCTATAGAGCCCATCATCGTGGTATCAGGGAACCTCAAGCCACCCCCATGAAATAGGGAACTATTATCTGTCTGTGTTTCTAGATTTTAGTTTTATCCTACCACCTGTCACTGCTGTATCTGAGCACCTTCCATGTAAAATCAACTATAGCAAAATCTCTGGCACTGCTCCCTTTTCAGGGTAAAGCCTCTGCTTGAGGTAGGGCATTACTACCATAGTGCACAGATGGGAAATTGAGGCACAGATCGAGGCTGAGTGACTTGCCCAAGGTCACACAGAAAGTCTGTGGCAGAGCAGGGAACTGACTGTAGGTCTTCACGTCCTAGACCAAGTCCCTAACCATTGGACCATCCTCCTTCTTCTCTGAATTGTCTCCAGTGGTACAGTTTGTGACACATGCAGTATTCATCTGTTTACTGGATCAGCTGGGATGCATATGGCTGGGGTACCCACATCCCACTGAATTCTGAGAATTCTGTTTTGGTCTCTCCATAGGACAATCCCAAGATGCCCTGTTGGGATTTTGAAACCTGGTTGTGGTGCCCCCCAGCAGATGAGTACTGTGGCCCCACCATCCAAGCTCTTGGCTTACACAGCAGATGAACAACGCTCTCATCCATGCACATGGAAACAGCGTTGTCAGAAGCTGCTTTTGGCAGAGCATACACTCCCCTCCACACAGCTGTCATGCAGGAGGTGGGAATGCTTTTCCTTCGACTTCCATGGATCTACACCTACTGACTTCATAATATCAGTCCAGAAATTAGTGATCACATGCTAAGCTCTGTACGAGCTCCAACACCCTTTTTTTTAATTAGAAAAAGCTCATAGCATCCTGAAAGTAAAACCCAAAAAGAATACACACACACACCCCAATGCTATATACTGTGAAAGAGCTGTGTTTCGAAGATAGAGAAATTAGCCCTAAAGAAAGCAGGAAACTGCAGGAAATTGAATTTGAAAACCAGTCTGTTTCCTTTCACACTGATCTCAATAAAAAAAACCACCCAGCAAATGGCACAAGGGATGGAAAAACCTGTCTGATCAACTCGCTAAAGTAAACATGCAACCTGCAAGTTGGAATCTGGATGAACTAACCTTCACCTACAATGGGGAAAAGTGTTTTCTTAGGAACCATAAATTTGCATGAGGACCTGATGTGAATCCAACTATGAGAACTGAATCTACCCTCTGGGTAGGGACAAGCCACAGGACACACCCAGGGAGAGAGCTTAGCTGTGCTCTGAATGCATCGAGAGCGTCATTCAATCAAGTCTCACCACGCACCTGAGGATACAAACAAGCGAGACCCATCTAGTGTCTACAGAGGTATTTACGTGGCTCTCCTCTCCATGATGTTAGAGGCCCTTCCCATCACCTCACCTCTACAGGTGGGGAACAGAGGCAGAGAGTAGAGGGAGTTTTTTGTCCCAGGTCAAACACATTGTCTGTGGCAGACTCATGAACTGAAACCAGCTGTCTCTTGAGTTCCAGCTTGGTGTTCTGTCTGCTAGACCATTCTGCCCATGGGACATCACCCAAAAGCACCTCTCAGTTCAGGGGTGACCCCGCAGAGACCCCCTGATAGAAAATTGGTTCCACCTCCTCCCTCTGAGGACCAGAGTCCCGCAGCCCTGACTGCTCATTAACTGTACCAAACCGAGCAAAACTGGGCTCAGCGCACCCCGGCGGCCTCCTCCATACATTGGTTCTGGGATCTCGCTCTCCGCTTTTCCATGCACCTATTCAAGGGCCTGGGAAAAGGACTCTCTCTGGTTTTCACCCACGTACTGGAATGGGAGGTTCTGTCAGGGGATTGATAGGGTCCTAAATTGGCAAGAAAAGACCTTGGCTGCTTTAAGAAGGCCTGTGCTTTCAGGGAATACAGCTACAGACAGAAACAGAAATTTACTTCCCAGCTGTCCTTCTGGTATATTTATTCCTAATACGGTTGTTCACTTCTAGTGTTAAATAAGGGCTTCCTCTCTCATGGCTCTGCTTCCCCCCAGGAAGGCATCAGGCCATATTTTGCCATCCACACAGAAAAATGCCCATCAAAATCACTGGGCGGCTCAGCATAATGAATTGATGGCCCATGATGCTGTACTGATGACACTCTGGGACAGCACAAACTCAGACATGGGACTTCACTGCAGGAGGAGCTTAGGAGAGGGAAAGGGCCCTTTAACCAGATGTAAGTGTCTCCAGTGTCTACGGTTGCACTGCATCCTGGGTCTGTAGGGGATGTTTAATCCCTTTCTTTGGGGCCCTTCTGAAAGATTCTGAAAGATTCTGAAAGATTCCACAGTGCCCCCCATGGGTCTCTTCTTCCCTCTCCTGCGGGAGCCTTGGTTTCTGATGATCAGTCCCTTAGTGATGCTGTGGCTATTTCTGTGACTGCAGGGAGGACTCCGGCTAGAGCATTGAGGACAATTGTAGCCTGTTCCGGGTACCAAGTGAGAACTGATCCTGTCCGTCCCCCAGTACCCGCCAACATCCCTTCCTGTGAAATGCCAGGGACCCTCTTGGTCTCACTCCTGGTGATTATGTCCTGGTGCATCCCTCCTGGACTCAGCTCCAGCCTGTGATAAGTGAATGTGTGTGTCACTTTCTATGGTGTCCTATACAGAGCAAAAAGGATCTGGACCCCAGGTTGGTGTTTGTGCATCTTCGCTGGCACAGCCTGTCCCTGATGACAACCTGTTCTCCCGGGATGGGGTGTTCACCCCACACAAGCCCTGAGCAGGTTAATGTGGGCTAGGAGGGGCCAGTTGACCTCAGATGCTGCATCTGGAAGGGAACCAGGGACTGACAGGGCCTATTGGCAGAGGAACATAAGAACGGCCGTACAGGGTCAGACCAAAGGTCCATCCAGCCCAGTATCCTGTCTGCCGACAGTGGCCAATGCCAGGTGCCCCAGAGGGAGTGAACCTAACAGGCAATGATCAAGTGATCTCTCTCCTGCCATCCATCTCCACCCTCTGACAAACAAAGGCTAGGGACACCATTCCTTACCCCAGCCTGGCTAATAGCCATTAATGGACTTAACCACCATGAATTTATCCAGCTCTCTTTTAAACCCTGCTATAGTCAAAGCTGTGGGAGGAGCTGGGATAGCCGAATAAGCCAGGAAGTGAGAGCAGGAAGGGGGCTGCAGGGAGTAGGTCTGTAATCACTGCCAAGAGGGAAAGGGACTTGGATAGGGACAAGGTGGAGATCCAGGGGGACAGTAAGCCCTGGGAACTATACAGGGACCTGGCCAGAGGGCTGACTCATGAAGAGGGCACACCCCAGGTCATGAGCGAGGGTGGGGGACACACAGCAGGGTGCCAGAGGGGGTGAGAGCTAATACCCAGACCTAGCCACAAGGAGGTGCACTTACAACCCTGTCCACCCTCTAACCAGCTCCGTGTGTGCCCAGGGGCTCCTACGCATCCTTCCTCCTCCAGCTCCTCTATGATTCTGCATCACATGTCTCGCTTGGATATTTGAGTTAATACGCAAGCTCTCTGTCCTGGCTAACAGATGAGGAACCCGAATTCACAGCAACATGCCCACGACACAGATGGAGCAATGGCAGAAGGACTCTGCTAGGAGGGTCAGCAAGGCAGGAGAGGGATAGTTCCATGGCTTGCGCATTTGCCTGCTAAGCCCAGGACTGTGAGTTCAATCCTGGAGGGGGCCATTCAGGGGTCTGGGGCAAAAATCTGTCAGGGGGTTGGACTAAGTGACCTCCTAAGGTCCCCTCTAACCCTGATATTCTATGATCAGTCTGCTATCAGAACAGCCCTCCCTTCTTCAGGACTTTCCCCCTACAGGGTCTCTACCATCCCCTCTCCTTCAACAACAGGGATTTTATCCTTCCTTCCTGTTAGGGTGACCAGATACCCCATTTTTATAGGGACAGTCCCAATATTTGGGGCTTTTTCTTATATAGGCTCCTATTACCCCCTCACCCCATCCCTATTTTTCACACTTGCTGTCTGGTCACCCTACTTCCTGTTGGCTGCTGGTGAGGTTGCGGGGGTCTTTGCCACCCTGTTTAATTGGCCGAGTGTCCTGAGAACCATATTCTCCTCTCAGCGAGTCCCCCATTTAGTATTCAGAGGGCTAGAAGTTCTCCTGTCTTTCTTCCCAATGGGAACCACCATGCCACCATACACGGAGGTCATCTGTTCTCTGAAACTGGGCATTGGCCACATGTGGCAAAACCAGAGACCCTGGGAATTGCCCCCTAGGAAACGTGAATGGAATTTTATTCCCCTCCAGTGTTCTGCAAAGAGCCCGGGAGACGGCTTGCATCATGCACATGGTCTTAGAGAGGCGTGACTCTGAGCTACTGTGGAGACACCTGGAAAATTCGTTAAAGAATGAGCCTGTGTTTAATTTAAAGCCAGTGTCCCTGGTTACAATGGGCGTAGCACTCGCAGATTAGTCACACCTGAGCAGCAAAAATCTCCCCAGCCCAGGGAAGGGTCACAAAGAGAAGGCCATCCTTGATTGTAGGTGCTTTGTTTTTCTCCGTTGAGATGTGAACCATTTGCCCAAGCACGTTGGACAATGAGGAAATGAGCGGTGATGCGGAGGGAAGTATCTGAGAGCACAGCATGATGGGGACAGGTAGACAGAGGAGGGGCATTTATCACAAATATCAGTGCCATGACTCAAAGAACCAGCTGGACCTGAAATGACAGATTTACCAGTGAAACCTCCCAGCCTCTTGCGGTTGATGAGATAACTGAAATGGGCTATAAAGCACCCCAGGAGGAGGTGTCCTGTATTCTCTGTGCTTGGCTCACCCTCCGAAGATGAAGGCTTTTCTGGTCATCCTGCTGGCTGCCGTCCTGTGCACAGAGCCAGGTAAGACATCCAGGAGATTCCTCCGTACCCCAACCCATCTCCTTACCACCAAGATAAACGGCTCTGGGAGTGGCTGGAGAGATCTTTAGGATGCGTTTGCAGCAAAGAAAGAACTACTGAAGTCACTGGCTCCAGCTCCAAATATAGTGTATTGGCATTCTCCTGGACCACTTGATGGTTGATCACTTGATGATTACCTGCTCAGTTCATTCCCTCTGAAGCACCTGGCATTGGCCACTGTCGGCAGACAGGATACTGGGATAGATGGACCATTGGTCTGACTCAGTGTGGCTGTTCTTATGGACAGCAGACCTGTCCGTATGAGGATAAAGATGGTCCTCTGCATTCCTGATGGGAGTTTATGTGCTTGGGATTTGATATGAGTGCTCATATCTATCTATCTATCTATCTATCCACACTCCCTCCATTACCCCGGTATCTGAATACCTGGCTACCTTTCTAATCTTTTTTTTTATGACTTTCCCCTGCCACATACCACAGGAGGGTTCCGTTTACTGGCAGGTTTTCTTACTGCTTGGAGCGGTGTCGCTTTGGAAACCAGTGAGATGCCTCAGGGGCTTATTGTGAGAGGGAGTTTAGAGAGGAGCAACAGAATGAATGGGGAGGAAAAACTAGACTGTCTAGCTTCTCTAAGTCATAGCCAAAGGGGGCAGATGACGTGCCTACAGAGATGTGTGGGAGAGGAATGATTTGAGATGGCACAAGAGGGTCTGGCTGAGAATACTGAGATGGAATAAGAAAGGGAAAATTTAGGCTGAAAAGCTGGAAAAAGCATCCTGCCAGACTTCTTGGGCTGTGGAACAGCCTCCCAAGGGAATGGGTGTTAGGCAAATTATTTGGGTCTTTTATAAGCATTTGGGATAATACCCTAGAAAATGTTCAGTAAGAACCATCCTGCCATTCTGGGTGATGAACTGGGCAATCTAACAGAGCACGTGCAGTTCTACAGCTCTGCACTCTGGAGCCTGGGTTACAGCTGGGAGAGACATGGGAGTCTGAGCACACTGGGGCGGTCTTTGGTTTATTTGTTTGTGCAGCTGCTAGTGCACTGGTGCTCTGATCCTGACAGGAGCCAGTCTGCGCTCCGGCCACATTGTTATTAATAATCATCCTCGTGCCACGAACCCTGCCGAAGGCACAATGTCAGGCCTGGATGTTGCCCTAGATCTGGGAACTCTGATCCCCTTGATCTGAGCCTGTGAACCAAGGGGACCAGTGCAAAGTTGGCATGAGATTAGATCGGCTTCCTGGATTCATTTGATCCTGGAGGGCATCTCCTTAGTCCTGGGTATAATTGACACCCTCTCCCCACCACACACACAGAAGAACCATTACAGGTTATGGAGCTTGAGAAACCCACTTGGCATGTGTGGGAAGGGGGAATGAATTCCCATCTCAGATCCCATGGGGACAGCTGCTCCCAAGGGGTTATGGATCCCCCAGGGAAGGCCACATGGGAGTCCCACCTAAGGAGCTGGCTGGATCAATGTATCTCCCCAGGCACCCTGGGTATGCCCCGGCTAGCCAGCCTCGCCTGGGAGCAGGAAGAACTTTATGCTACTGGGCTTCCCTTCCACTGGTGGTTGTGCTGGTGAATCAAAGCCAAGACTGGGAAGGGAAGCCGCATAATGGAACTTCCCTGAAATTCTGCACTCGGAGAGGAAGGCTGGTCTGGTGGTGAGGGTGCTAGACCTGAGTTCAATGTTTTGCTCTGCTACAGGCATGTTGGAGCACATCACCTGGCCTCTCTGTGCCTCCGCTCCCCATCTGTAAAAGGGAGATAATGGGGTGCTGTCAGGGCAAGTGTATGAGAGGTTACAAGGTGCTCAGATACTGTGCTAGTGGGGACCAGATAAGTGTCTAAGCTAGATCAAGATGGAGGCAGTGAGCTAAACCCACAAGAGTTTGTGCATATAGACTTAAGCAGGGCCAGATTTAGGGCCAGGCTCAGGGGGCTTTGGGCTCGAGGGGCTGTTTTTGTTGTTAGCAACAAAAGGGAAAATAGAACGTCTGAAGTAAAATGTTTCAGGTATTCCGTATGTGGCCTCATTTTTCACTAACCTGCTAGAATGTTCTGGACCTTTGTAGAATCTCATGGAACCTTCCAGATTTTCAGAGAACTACATTTTCCTCGAACCTCCTAGAATGTTGTCACCACGCCCTCATGGGTATACAAGGGGCGGGGCGCCGCCAGTCAGTCAGCGAGATGGGCTCCCAATGCTCAAAAAAATAAACTATTCAAAAGTTTAACAAATGGTGGGCGGGGGGCTAGGGCTGGTAAGGTGAAAGCTCCAGCCTTCTAGTTCCCCATTGAGAGTAAAGCAGGTATGTTAATTGCAAGTCCTCATGCTGAACACACCTGCTGTGCTGTTGGGCATTTCATAGAAAATCAGGCACTTCTCTTCCCAACACTTCTGGGAGGTAGGTAAGCGATTCCAGCCAGCGTAGTGCTGAGCAACCAGGTACAACACAAGTGGGGGTTTTTAGGCACCTAACTCCCATCAATAGCTACCTAAGCACCACTGAGGATCTGGGCTTTAAACTGCGAATGTCTGCGCTTGTGTCATTGCCTTTGTTCAGTGCACTTCACCGTGCTGTGGAAATGTACAACGTTGCGTCACGCTCCCCCAGGGCCTTCACACACGCCCGGGCGTATGAACCCTTTCAATTCACCCAGGACCACTCTACCCACTGGGATTCATTTCCAGAGGGAGATGAAGGGTGTGTACAGACTCTGTGCTCGAGGGGGTTGCCAGAGAGCTGGTGTCACAAGTCACAACGCTGTCACATGAACATTGGATCAGTCTACACCTTTTGGGCCTTCCTCCATCCATCCCTGTTAAATTAAACATTGATGTCCGATTGTAAATTACTACCATAGCTCTCGGGGGCTCCAATCAGGAGCGGAATGCCAGGGTGCTCGGTGTTATCCAACATTTTGGAAGAAATGGTCCATGTTCTCATTTACCAATAATCATCATCAGCATTAATAAACTGTTCTCTCCTTGATAGTCCTTATTCCTCAAACTATTTAGAGGGAAGCTGCCCCAACCCCTCCAAAAATTTCCCATCTCCTGCCCCCTTCCTACACACGACTGTCTGGGGTGTGACCCACGGTAAAAATGGAGGGAGGGTCTTTTAAGCCATGGTTGACACTTCAATCACCCTGTCTGCTTGGTAGTGCGCATGGGACTCCCCGTATTGCATTCCCTTCTAACCCCTCTTTCTCTCCTGCAGGTGGTTCTTTGAAATGTTACACGTGCAAGACGCAGCTCAGCAACTCCAACTGTCAGACGGAGACGACGTGTGCCAACACCTCACAAATGTGCAAGACGGATGTGATCAGTAAGGCAAAGTCCCAGTTTGGTATCAGACACTGAAGGGGCTAACACAGAGACATCCCCCTAGGATGTGCGAGCAGATCCCCTTCCATGGCAGCCTTTCTGAGATTCCTGTCCAGGGGCCGGGTCTTTTAAAGGCACGGTGCACTACAGGAGGAGAAACGCTGACTGGGAATGAGTGGGGGCAAAAGGCTTTCACTTTATTCACGAAAGGCAGAAAGCGAACAGTGATGCGCAGTGCTTATGGTGTACACTGCTTTCCTGCAGCAGCCCCTCTGCAGAAACCACTTCTTCCCCAGTGCCCAGAAGAAGAGGGTGGTGTTAAATTTATATTGTAAAACCCAATCCATTAGGGTGTACCCCTCTTTGCCCATCTGGAAGTCGCTGAGCCAGATCCTCAGCTGGCATAAATCAGCACTGCTCCATTGACGTCAACGTGTAGGGAGCCCAGGGACACTGAAAGCAATTCTAGCTTTAGAAATTACCTGTTGGAGGAACACTAATATCCTCTGTTAATGCTTTCTTTCACACAAATCTTCCCTGGGTTAGACAGGAAGGCTGTATGGTTTAGTGGTTAGAACAGGGACACTGGGAACCAGGACTTGTGAGTTCTGTATTGCTGGCTCTTCCGTTAACTCATCAGGCCAGATTTGGTAGTGAGGACTTCACTCAGAGCTGGTCTACACTGGGAGCTTACATCAGCCTAGTTACATTTCTTGAGGGCGTGAAAACACCTCGCCTCTGAGCACAGGCATGGGAACAAGGGGTGTGGCAGGTGCCGCAGCATCCCCAGGTTTAAAAGTTTGCTGGTGCTGTCAGAACGAAGCAAGCGTTATTTCACGATTCTTGAAAATCCTAGAGCTGCCATGTGGTGAGAGCAGGAATTGCGCTTTTCCACATTGCTTTTGAAGACACATAATTTACAGTTTCGTTAGCTGACTTTCAGCACCCCCAGTATAAAAAGGATCCCAGTGCCTCTGGGAGACGTAGCTATACCGATCTAAGCCCTAGTATAGACAGCTCTGGGCTGATGGAAGAATTCTTCCAGCAACCTAGCCACCACCTCTCAGGAGGTAGATTAACTACAGTAACAGATGAATTCGTCGTGTCGGTGTAGGTAATGTCTACACTGTCACCTTGTCTACACTAGAACTTACTTTGGTATAACTTATGTCGTTCCGGGGTGTAAATAATCCACATCCCTGAGCGATGTAGACAGCGCTGTGTCAGCGGGAGAACGTCTCACGCCAACATAGCTACCGCCTCTCGCGGGGGGTGGACTCATGAAGAGCTCTCTCCCGTCGGCTTCGAGCCTCTTCATCAGAAGCCCTATGGCGGTGAGGCTGCAGCGGGCACCTGCACGGCTGTAACAGCTGTAGTGTAGCTGTAGCCTTATCTCCCTGATGTTATCTTAAACTCTCTTAGACCCACTTTCACTAACGCACCTATGTGCAAGGAAGTCTGAGCTTTTGTACCTGACACACTGAAGGGCCAAGAAAAAGTTTGTTCCACCAGCTTATAGTGTCCAGCTCTGAATTTGATCCCCTGTGTGTCTCTGGGCAAATTGCTTTAGCCCCTGCCACTCTCCCGTCTGTAAAATGGGGATACCAAGACTCCATTAACTCACAGGGATGTCGTGAGGCTAGACGTGTTTATAACAGAGGCGCGGGACTGTCCCAGGCTCTGTGATTGTACAGTGCTTGCCACAACGGGGTGTGCCGAACCCTGCACGGGGTCTCTGGAGTTATAATAATAATGCTTTGAAATCCTTGGCTAAGCGCGCTATAGAAAGGCAAAGGGTTTGTTATACTATGATTCAAGCAAACACGCCCAAGTAAACGGGATTTTTTTTACAAGCCAGTTCTCCCAAGAAACGCCACCTGCTTTATGTTCTTTCCCTTCTCTTTGCCACTCCTTTGCCTAGGCTCCTTCTAGGGGTCGCCGTTAGGAACTGCCTCGGCTGATTCAATTCAGTGAGACTTGGCTGTGGTCAGGGCCGGCTCCAGGGTTTTTGTCGCCCCAAGCAGCAAAAAGAAAAAGAAAAGCCGCGATCACGATCAGTTCTACCGCTGCCGCTTCAGTCGTCGGTGGCAATTCGGCGGCTGGTCCTTCGCTCCGAGAGGGAGTGAGGGACCCGCTGCCGAATTCGCCGCCCCAAGCAGCTGCTTGCTGGGCTGGTGCCTGGAGCCGGCCCTGGCTGTGGTAGTGTTTTAGAATTAGCATTACCAGATAGCAACTGTGAAAAAATGGGGCAGGGGGTGTGTGGTAATAGGCGCCTATATACGAAAAAGTCCCCAAAAATGGGACTGTCCCTTTAAAAAGAAGACGGATGGTTGCCCTATTTAGAATCCCCCGTGCAGGGGTTCCCAAACTTTTGACTAAGGCGACCTACCAGCTGCATGTTGTCTCTTTTGGGGAACCCACCATTACAGAGAGAGAGAGAGAGAGAAACACAAAATCAAGTGATTTCCACACTGCTAGCACCCCTCCTCAGCCCCCTGCTGCCGCTTCCCCTCCTAGACCAGCCCGGCTCCCCAAGCCCCCTGCTCAGCTTCCCCCAGCCCTCCTGCTCTCGGTCTCTGAACAACTTGTGCAGTGGGGGGGGCTGAGAGCCATTGAACCAAACTGGTAAACCCTGGATATGACGGAAACCACTTCAAGCCGGGGGGGGGCGGGCTCCCCACTACCCCCGCTCGCACCCCTAGTTCTAGCACCGATGCCTAGGGTGAGCAGATGTCCCGATTTTATAAGGACAGACCCGATTTTGGGGTCTTTTTCTTATATAGGCTCCTCTTACCCCCCACCCCCGTCCTGATTTTTCACACTTGCTGTCTGGTCACCCTACCTGTGCCTCTTGTGACTAGAGCAGGGCTCCTGCTCCAGCCCTGTAGTTCAGGCTGTAAGTGAGAGCGGAAGACAGGCTACAAGGGAACAGAAGAGCCCTCCAGGCTGTTTCTGTCCTAGGAGAGATTAGCCTCACCCTCTTCATCCTTTCATGTCTGTGGGCGAGGGGAGGGGCTAACTGAACAGCCCCCACCACAGAGCCCCCTCCCAGCCCCACAATCCCAGTCTTCCCCTCCGTCAAGGCGAGAAGAGCACCCCTGTCTCCATCCCAGCTCCCCTCCTGGGCCGGGCCCCCGAGTCCCATATTCTGGTCTGCCTGGGAGAGACGGTGATCCTGCCCCCCCCCACACCCCGCTGCAGCAGCTCCTGTCCCGGGGGCTGGGCCTGGCTTCCAGCTCCAGGCATTGCAAACTGGTGCATGAGGGTTGCCGTGCCGGTCAGGTTTGGCCCAGCCACCCCTCTGTCACCGGGCCCCCAAACCTAAGTGGTGCTGCGGCCCCAGGCACCAGGTCGCAGTGCCACTCGCTCAGATTTGGCCCGGCGCCTCCTCCATCATAACAGATGGGACTGGGCCAAACCCGAGTAGTGGTGTAACGCCGTGCACCAGGTCACACCACCACTCGGGCTGAGGGGCCTCTCAGATAGGGGGCCCAGGGCAAGCTACCATTTTTGCCCCCACCTCCTTCTGGGTGACCCTGGTTGTGGGGGGAATACTTCTGGGGCATGCACGGGGCAGGGATTGATGTCGGGGGGAGGGGCAGTGACAGGCAACCCACGTAAACCCTTTCCACGGCCCCCCGCCCAAAATGAAACCCTTTTGTCTTCCTTCCAGACGTCGTGGGCCTTTTCAGTGTCATCAACAAGGAGTGTGCTGCGTCGTGCGAGCCGCGCTTCCAGGACTTCAGCGTGGGAAAGCAGAACGTTTCCTGCTGCAGTACCGACCTCTGCAACCGCAACGGGGCAGGCAGCGTGAGCAGCAGCTACGCCGCCATGGCAGCAGGGCTTTCCGCCAGCGTCCTCTGCGTCCTTCTGAGGAACGGGTTGTGAGGCGTGGGGAGGAGGCCTTCGGCCTGACAGAATCCTGGCGCTTCCCCACTGCAGCTAGGATGCTAACCCCAGCTTCACACTCAGCTCTCTCTCGCACGCTTATAGCTGGCTGCCGATGCCTCCTTGGCAAGAGCTTCGTTCCTGCTGTTAATTGAGAATAAGAAAGAGTGTGTGTGTGTGTGTGTGTGTGTGTCTGTGTCTGTGTGTCTATGCGCGCGCGCCTCTGAGAAGGACACACTGCTCAGCTGATGCATTTGTTGCTCCATCAAGTGCACATCCGTGCGTGTGTGTTTGTGTGCCAAGACACCGATTTTGGCAGACACACGTGCTTTGTCACTGTTGTCGGGAGCATGTGTGTAATGTGAGATACCCTTTACTGTTGTATAGCAAAGCAGAAGGCATGAATTGTACATACAGAACAGCTGGAGCCCTGGCCCGTGACGCTGGTTCCTAGGTGTGACTGCTGAACAAATAATAAATGATAACAATAAAGGAAGGAAGCCTTGGCGTGTTTGGGGGCCCCGGTACCATGCACACCGTGTCTAATCAGCTTCTCAGCTGTCCCACTAGGAAAAGAAAGACCTACACTTGTCAGCAGCCCACCAGCCGTGATTTCTTGTTAACTCCTTCCATGCTGCTCTCTTTCCCCGACCCAGGCCAGGCCCCTGGAGACATTTTCACCTGGAGTCACCCCAGCGCTAGGATTGTCTGCAGTTGTTCCTCTTGTCTGCTGTTCTGAGTGGTAGTCGCACCCTCTGAAGCCACCCTCCCTTGGGGTCTTTGATTCTCTCTCGCTATGTATCCTCCAGGCTACTCCCTGGTGCATGTCTGAAGGCGGAGACGGGAACAAGCTTTGCTGCATGGCTGATGAGGTGTTTCCCTTGAAGCAGCTCCGGGGTTATGCACTGTACAAGGAAGAGTAGAGAGAGTCAACAAACAGGTGCATATTTTCCACCCCAGCTGCTTGATTTCTGAGACACACACGCCCACGCCCAATACCACTGGCGAGCTCCACGGGGAGGAGAAGCCAGGGCTAGAAAATCACTAACAGAACCCAGAGAAGGGGAGATAGAGACTTGTCTGGACGGACTCTGCCTCAGTGAGAGGTTCTCAATAGCACTCAGGAGCAGAGAGGAGATCCTGTCTAGGATCATCACAATATTTCCCCCTCTCAGGACTGGCCCTGGGATTTCTGGGAGCCTCTGCAAAATAGCCCACCTAGATTCCTCCCTCCTTCCCGGGGATCGTGGGAATTTCCCCTACCTCCCAAGCACATCCATGCCACCTCCTTGCTGCCTGGGAGCTCCCATTCAGGCCCTGGTGGCTCTCTCCTTCCCTCACATGTTTAAGGCTCTGTATTATCTAACATCCCTCCGAGTTTAAGTGGCAACTTCCTCCACAGGGAGCGACTCAGGGCGATCTCTGGCATAAGAGTCCATCCTCACAGACAAAACCTGTTTGCCTGCCCACACCTGCCAGAGTACACAGGCAGCTAGCTCAGAGGATTGTGGCTGGTTTGCATAGGATGCAGTGCATTTAGGAGCAAGGTTAGCCTCCTTACATAGGTGTGATGAGGAGGTCCCAGCTACTCATCCGCTTGTATTAGAAGACTCTGGTAAAGGCAGGCGATTGAGTAGCAAGTTGGTATATGCAAGGGGGTTCTTTGGTACTTTGGGTTCCCCCAAGGATCTATTCTGGGACCTGTGCTATTCAGCATATTCATAAATGATCTGGAAAAAGGGGTAAACAGTGAGGTGGCAAAGTTTGCAGACTATATACAGGTTTCAGGGGGGTAGCCGTGTTAGTCTGTATCAGGAAAAACAACAAGGAGTCCTTGTGGCACCTTAGAGACTAACAAATTTATTTGGGCATAAGCTTTCATGCGCTATAACTATATACAATTAATAGATCATATACAATTACTCAGGACACTTAAGTCCAAAGCTGATTCAGAAGAGTTACAAAGGGATCTCACAAAACTGGGTGACTGGGCAAGAAAATGGCAGATGAAATTCAGTGTTGATAAATGCAAATCGATGCACAATGAAAAATGTAATCCCACCTACACCTACAAAATGATGGGGTCTAAATTCGCTGCTACCACTCAAGAAAGAGACCTTGGAGTCGTTGTGGATAGTTCTCTGAAAACATCCACTCAATGTGCAGCAGCAGTCAAAAAAGCTAAAAAAAAAATGTTAGGAATGGTTAGGAAAGAGATAGATAATAAGATAGAAAATATGATAATGCCACTATATAAATCCATGGTCTGCCCATATCTGGAATACTGTATGCAGATCTGGTCGACCCCCTCTCAGAAAAGATACGGAAAAGACATAGCGAAGGGCAAAAAAAATTATTAGGGTATAGAACAGCTTCTGTACTAGGAGAGATTAAAAAGACTGAGATGGTTCAGTTTAGAAAAGAAGTGACTAAGAGGGGATATGACAGAGGTCTATAAAATCATGAGTTGTGTGGAGAAAGTGACTAAGGAAGTGTTATTTACCCCGTCACACAACACAAGAGCCAGGGTCATCCAATGACATTAACAGGCAGCAGGTTTAAAACACTCAAAAGGAAGTATTTCTTCACACACCACACAGTCAACCTGTGAAACTTGTTGCCAGGGGTGTTGTGAAGGCCAAAAGTATAACTGGGTTAAAAAAAGCTCTAGCTACGTTCATGGAGAATAGGGCCATCAGTGGCTAGTCCCTAAGAGGGTCAGGAATGCAACGCCATGCTCTGGATGCTGCCTCTGACTGCCAGGAGCTGGGACTGGACAATAGGGGATGGATCACTCAATAAATTGCCCTGCTCTATTCATTTCCTCTGACGCATCTGGCACCAGCCACTGTCAGAAGACAAAATACTGGGCTAGCTGGAAGACATCCGTTCTTATGTCTCATTGGAAGCAGACATTGCTGAGTTCTAAAAACCTAACTCTGAGCACTCAGACAATAGACTGGGTGTCATGGCCCCTACTGAACTCAATAGCAAAACTCCCACGCACTTCCCTGGGGTCAGGCTTTCACCCACCATGAACAACTCAATGAAAGCCTCTCACCAGCCACGGTCAAAACCCAAACCTACTATGACGGATGTGATAGAAACCGTTACAATGCCATGCCACGCCGTGGTGCACCTCCAGCTGCAATACTGGGTTGAGGTCTGATCAGAATGTCACCAAAAAAGTCGCAGCAGATATAGAGGAGATTCCAAGACAGGCTCTGACCACGATTAAAAGCCCAGAGAGATTTCTGTATGAGGAGACACTGGGAAGATTAGAACCGTTTAGCAAGGAGAGGAAGCTAAGAAGAGAAGCCATGAGAGAGGTGTATAAATTAATGAATGGTCTAGAGAAGGCAGGTCGGATGCTCCTAATTACCCTTTCTCATATAAACTTTTTAACCATAAGGGGAGTTCAGCACTGGAATAGGAGTCCAAGGGAGGTTGGGGAATCCCCATCACTGGAGGTTTTTAAGAGCAAGTTGGACACACACCTGTCAGGGCTGGTCTAGGTTCACTTGGTCCTGCCTCAGTGCAGTGGGCTGGACTTGATGACGTCCCGAGGTCCCTTCCAGCCCGACATTTCTATGATTCTATAAGACCAGGACAACAGGACACTGATGCACAATGTACTTGCGGAACTCACTGCCGCTGTTAGCGGATCCCTGAGACCACGAGTTCAGGAAGAATCAAAGAATCAGACATTTAAATGGATGGTCTCCTCAGTGTATGCACAACGTGCCTCCGGTGGCACATGACCAGGATTCATCACTGAATTTGGTCTGCTGGTTGGACAATTAGCTTCTCTGGCCAGGGCCAGGTACTGACGAGGAACACAACATGAACACGGATCCATGTGAGAACTCCCAGTTACATCAGTCAGGATTAAAACAATTAGAAGGGATATAAACCCACCTGCTTCAAGGCACAAGCCAGCCACTAACTGACTTGTTAGGAAGAAACTTCCCCTGTGGAGCAAGGTCTCCCATCATTATCCCTTAGGGGCCTTTCGTACTTGCCTCTGAAGCAGCTGGCACCAGCCACTGTGGGAGGCAAGACACTGAACTGGATGGACCCAGGCTGACCCAATGTAAAGTCCTGCTCAGCATAGGGTTCAAGCAATGGACACTTACACCGTTAGGAACGATCAGTGCCAGAGCTGGGCCTAGGACCCTGGTCTCCTGCATGTCTGGCCTGTGCTTTAGCCACAAGACCACGATCCATCCCCTCTGCTGCGACCCCATGACGCGCATAGACCGGACTGTCTCTGTCAGACCCTGCTGCTCCTTTCTACTGGCTGCTAAAATAAAGGGGCCGATTCACATCTGACTTCTCAGGAGCCTGCAAACCAAGGCTGAGGAGGGGCATTTACTCTTCACTGCCCCGGGCCTCTGCCATTGCCCATGCTAGTAATGTAAGGACACAAAAGCCTATTTACCAGGCAGCTCATCTGTAGCTACCACACCCTCCTGTACACAAGGGAGGACATGGGAGGTGGCCCTGTTTAGCGGCTTACAGCGAAAGAGGAAACTATGTTGTTCAATGCCCCAGATTAAGATCCAAGAGGCCGATTCACCTGCCTTACCCTTCAAGATCTGCTCTCCATTCACGCGAGCTACTCTGTTTGCTTATGGATGAACTGTGCTTAGGGAGATGGGCCAAGGTCCTAGGCAATGGCAAATAGGAGGCAAAATCCAGCAGTTGAGAGAAAGAGAAGAGGACGTATGGGATATATAGGTGGTTGGTCAGCAGACGTTTCAGTTAGACTGAGCCCTGGGGATGAGCTCATTGGGCCCCCGGCTGCTGTCTGAGCCCTGGGGCTGAGCCCAATGCCGCCTGTAGTTCCTAGATATTCTGCTGCCCCAGTACAACCCAGCCACAGCTTAGGTTGTAGGACTGAAGACATAATCGGTGTATGGACCGGCCTCTCCCAGCTTGCTTTCTCGTTGGGCATTCAGCACAGAGCTCTGAAGCAGATGGGGGTTTGTTTGCACTTCAAGTATTTCCAGAGAGTCGCCCTTTAGTGGGTGGGGGAGCAACCTTCCTCTTTGAGAAAGAAGCCTTTGGGCCAAGAGCCCCTCCCGGGCCCGTGTTATTGTGTCAGGACCGCACCCTGCGGAGTAGCTCATCAAAGTCAGTGGCTGAGGTGGCACCTCCCTAGCAGCAGCATCATCGCATGCCCCCTGAGGGCTCTGAGAGACACTGCTGTAGCTGTGTATGTGTCAGGGGTGCCCCAGAGGCTGTGATGCCATCATCACGACTCTGATAACCCACCAATCTAGCCCCAGGGGCCGCCAGCCTTTCGTTCTTCTCCACAGCACCTACACAGGGCCTCAGGAGAAGGTGGGATCTCCGTGCAGGAAGCTGGGGGCATTTTCTGGGGCCTTTACAATGTGTGAAGGACTTAAGGAGCTCAGTCTGTCTAAGGGTACGTCTTCACTACCCGTCATATCGGCGGGTAGCAATCGATTTCTCGGAGTTCGATATATCGCGTCTCATCTAGACGCGATATATCGAACTCCGAACGCGCTCCCGTCGACTCCGGAACTCCACCACCGCGAACGGCGGTGGCGGAGTCGACGGGGGAGCCGCGGACGTCGATCCCGCACCGTGAGGACGGGTAAGTAATTCGAACTAAGGTACTTCGACTTCAGCTACGCTATTCGCGTAGCTGAAGTTGCGTACCTTAGATCGAACCACCACCCCCCTAGTGTAGACCAGGCCTAACTTATCAAAGAGAGGTTCTTTTTTTAACCCTCTTACATTTTTGGCCTTCACCACACCCCCTGGTAACAAGTTCCACTGGTTGACTGTGAGTTGTGTGAAAAGTGCTTCCTTGTGTGTTTTTTTAAACCTGCTGCTTATTAATGTCATTGGGTGACCTCTCGTTCATGTGTTATATGAAGGGGTAAATAAACTAAATAAAATAAAATAACACTTTCTTAGTTACTTACTCCACATTAGTCACGATTTTATAGACCTCTTAATATGCCCCCTCAGTCATAGACCCATAGAAATGTCGGTCTGGAAGGCACCTCATCAAGTCCAGCTCCCCTGCACTGAGGCAGGACCAAATAAACCTAGACCATCCTTGACAAGTGTTTGTCTTACCTGTTCTTGAAATCCTCCAATGACGGGATGTTCTACAACCTCCCTTGGAAGCCTAGTCTGGAGCTCAACTATCCTTAGAGTCAGGAAAAACGGTCTAATATCTAACCTAACCCCCCCTTGCTGCAGATTAAGCCCTTTACTTCTGGGTCTACCTGCAGTGGACATGGAACACAGTTGATCACTGTCCTCATTATAACAATTATAACAGGCCTTAACACATTGGAAGACTCCCAGTCTCCCCTCTGTCTTCTTTTCTCAAGACTAGTCGTCTCTTTTGCAAGCTGAACGGTCCCAGTCTTTTTAATCTCTCATCATATGGAAGCTGTTCCATTCCTCTAATCATTTTGGTTGCCCTTCTCTGCACTTTTTTTCCAATTCTAATACAGCATTTTTGAGTTGGAATGACCAGGACGGCACTCAGTATTTCAGGTGTGGGCGTACCATGGATTTATATAGTGGCATTAGGATTAGTATTGCTGGCTGATTGCTTTCCCAGGCTGTTGAATTGATCCACTCCCATTCTATACTCCCCCTCACTCCAAAGTTCACCCATTGGATTGGTTCCATTGCCTGAATCCACAGGCACCCCTATTCTGGCTAGCTAGCTATTTGCGTCAGCCAGGCAGACGTCACCCTTCCCTGAAGTGCATTCTGATGGAGGAGATGCTGTTCCTGGCTTGGTGGGAGTTGATCCTCTGGCCCTTGTAGTAAGATGAGGCCCTGAAACATAAACCTGTATCAGAGGCCTGCTATGAGGCCTAAGGCCTCAACTAAAGTAATGGTCAAGACTTTGCTAACATAAAGCAAAGTGAAGCTGTGAGCCAGAGGCAGGTCCTGCTCGCAGAAGCTGGCAATAAAAGGGCTGATGCTGCAAAAATACACATACCTAAAAGGTCCTGGACACTAGAGACACCAGAACACTCCGATACTTGCACATTCCACACAGATAACAAGGACAGGGGCAAAAGGGTAATATGATGGATAGAGTTGTTTTGTTCGAACCAACATGTACAAGGCGAGAGGCAGCACCTTACTGCGTAGAGGGGTTGTACCGTGCTGCGTAGAGGGGTTGTACCTTGCTACGTAGAGGGGTTGCACCTCAATACGTCAGGAGTGATGCGTAATCTGTTTGTACCTGTGTATAAGAACGCATCCCTGAGTGGACGTCTTTGTCTGGCCTAGGGGGCAGTGGAAAGTCCCGCCACTGACTGAGCCGGTCCATTGCCAGAGAACACATATGTACTAGCTAGCAGCACCTTGGATATCTAATCCGGGGAGCTGGAGACTGTGTTTCTCTTTGACAGTAAGCCTGGCCCGGGTGCCTTTGTGCCTTATCGGAGTCTGCGGTCATTGGAGGTTTTCTCGGGGTCTGCTGTGCCAGCGATCTGCAGAGCCGGGGCAGCACACAAAGGGAACACACACGCAGCCGACTGAGTCAGAGGCCGCCTCAAACGCCTCTGGCGTCGATGGAAGATGCGCATCCTCGTTGAGGTCCGTGGATCTCAACCAGTCCGGACTCGACCGCACCCCCGCCAGGGCGGGAGTCAACGGAACCCATTGGCCTTTTAAGGTCCTGGTGGGCTGATCAGCCCCTCACCAGCCTCTTTTTCTTTGGGAGCACCGGAGATGGTGATCGGTGCCTCATGGAGGCCGATTTTCTATGTCCTGATTCTCCCTGGTGCCCGGGACTTACAAGTCTTAGACTGGGCCTCCTGACTTGATAGCGGTGCCGGGGTGCTGCGCACTGAGGAAGAGGTGCTGGGCGCCCGGTCGGGCAGCTCGGGGTTCGAGTTTGGCCGTAAGGCTGCCTCCATCAGGAGCACTGTGAGTCTCTGCTCTCTGTCCTTAAGAGTCCTGGGACGGAATCCCCTGCAGATACTGCACTGGTCTCTTTGGTGGCTCTCTCCGAGGCACCTTAAGCAGGAAGAGTGCGGATCACTCTTCGGCATAAACCTCCCACAGTCCTTGCAGAGTTTAAACCCTGGGGACCCGGGCATGCCCCAGTGGGGCGACGAGTACTCCCAAACTATTAACTGTCTAACACTAACTCTAAACTATGAGAGAAGGAACAACTATATACACTTAAACAGGACATTGCTATGCTTGCTGTAAGAGTGAGCAAAAGATCCAGCTAGCCTTCACCTGCGGTAAGAAGAAACTGAGGTGGTGGAGGGTCAGCGAGCCCCTATATAGGGCGCCATGGAGGTGCCACTCCAGGGGGTGCCAAGGCCGACCCTATGGACGCTGCTAAGGGAAAATCTTCCAGCTGGCGTGCACGCGGCACGCACAAAACCTGCTTGGAATGGACTTGAACAATCACTCAAAGAAGAACCTTAATTTATTTTGCTTTGGAAGGGAGTTAAACTGTGAAAAAAAAGCTACACTTATTCTGGAATAAGTGTGTCCACATGGTGGAGTTATACCAGTATAACTATAGTGGTTTGGTATACTGCCGTCGTTAAACCACTATAATTGGGGATGGAAGGATTAGATTATCAGTAAATGTTGATTTCAACACACACACACACACAACACACACACACAAACCGACAACATATTCCCATTGATAATAATTGAAACTTGCAGACGGACAAAGTAAGAAAAATGCTGCTTGAGAACTTATTAGAGGTTTTGATTTTCAGGATATTTACTGTGTCTATTTTGACCTGGGATGTTGACAACTTGTGTTTTAAAGCTTTAAATTTTTGCATCTCAATGTTTATTGTCATTAAATAATTAATATCTGACCTGCTGCCTGATTTCCTGCAACTGTGAACATTTAAATAGATAAAAATCAGGCAGGAGGGATGCTTAAAAATTAACATGGAAATTATGCATCAAAATTATTTTTAAAAAGGAATTCTGTCAAGCCAAACTATAATTATACTGGTATAACCCTCCCATGTGGACACACTTATTACAGAATAAGAGTAGCTTATTTCAGGCCTCCGTGATCACCAAATACCTGGTTGTTGTTTTTCCAAGGTTATGAAATCAGCAGTTGATTTAAAGGTGACCTGCAATAGAATTTGCATAAAACAAAGGGCTTCTGCCATTTTTGGGGGCTCTTTGTGATTAATAAAGAAGGTTGGAGTAGATTTTGCCCCTCAAAAGCGTTTCATTTTCCCCCTATGCTTATTCTTTTTATGAGAAGTTAAAATCTTGTCTGCCCTGGAAGAGTCTACAGAGAACTTGTGCTCACAAAAGTCAAGAGAATGAAGGTGGAACAAATGAGAGAGGAATAAGGTTTTTTAGTACAATTTCACTACAGCGTTAATTTGAGTGATCTACCCTGGAGCTACTTCAGTCATATTTAGCCTGTCATGAGGGGTCCTGGCCACGCTACAGAATAACAGACCCGGTGTCATAATGCCCTGGGTCCACACTGGCGCTCTACCACCTGGTGTGTTGTGCAGACTTCTGAGGGACGTGATATGGCTTGTAGCTGCACAATGAGCTTCCCCGCTCTATGTATGCTTTTGCAGTGTATTGTGAGAGAACTTGTCTGTCCTTTCTGGGTACCCCAGGCAGACATGAGCCTGAGATATAATATATGGTAACTTTGCAGTGAAGACAAGGCCCTTTTGTTTGACTCTGTTTGCGTCTGTTGGCTCACATTTAACTCTGATGCCTAATGAACATTTGGGAGAAAGGAAGGCTTGGTTAAAGATTCAACCCTTCATTTAAGTTGTGAGCACTCAAGGATCACTGATCTTTTCTGTCCCTCTACACCCACAAAGGGGCTTCTAGGAAAAAACAGGGAGGGAAAGGCATGACATGCCTAAATGTAAATGCAAGCAGTGACACCCAATGCTTAAAGACAAACAAATCACCACCCCTCTCAGGCCTTCTTCATAGATCGGAAAGAAGATCGGGGAAAAAAGCAGATCCTCAATTAAAAAGACATCCTGTGCCGAACCCTTACAGCACATGCACTCTTTGCTGCCTTTGGACTGAGACCATTTGCCTCAACACCGGTGGTGAAATGACAGAGCCGTTTATGGAAATTCACAGACTCGGGGACATTCAAAGAGAGCTTTTGTTTCCCTGCCCTTTCTAAGCCTTGTGCAATGAATGGCTCTCCCACTTAGAGGTTTACAGTAGAGGTGAGTTAGTGACATTTCTCAAACTGGGTGTTTTTAATTAAGGTGACCCTAATCAGCTTATGAGTCACAGAAGTTCAGCCTCTGGAGAAGCTGCAGCTTTCATGTTCCCCTCTGCTTGGTGTACTCCAATGAGGGAGAATGCCCAAACCGCACCCCAACGCCATAGCCTAGTCTTCCTGAATGTTAGGAAGACCTCACACGGCTGGCCCGTACCTCTGCAATGAGCTGTGTCAAACCTCCAGCTCTCTCACCCCCAAATCTTGAGAGAATGCCCAGGCTCACTTTACCTGGCATTCTGCTTCCGCATGCTTCAGATGAGAGAGACACTACCCTTGTGCTTTCCTCACAGCTGCACTCTCAGGCCTGGGTAAAGGTAGACCTCTGCGGATACATCTATACCACCCACAGCAGCCAGTCACAGAGCCTGGGGACCTCACACTATGGTGCTAAAAGCAGCGGTGTGGACATTCAGGTGGAGCTCGAGCTCTGAAATCCACCCACCTCCCTAGACTTCAGAGCCCGAGTTCTGGCTTGAGCCCCAGCGTCCACGCAGCTATCCTTAGCACTGTACCGTGAGCCCGAGAATTACTGCTGCGGGCCGCCGCAGAATGTGTAGATGCACCCAGTGTTGCTCTACTGCTGCTGAAGCGGGGTGAGAAGGAAACAGGCCACCCACTCCCCTGAAGATAGTTAAGGATATAGCGGGCAGAGGGCCTTTTCAGGTACCCCCTAGAGATGGCTGATGTGGGGAGCAAGCCTGCTGCCTGCCCCAAAAAGATAGGAAGGAATCTATCCCCAAACATTGTGGGGGAGGGAGCATGTGGGCTACAGGGATCCCCAGAAACCATCTCATAAGAATGGCCACACCAGGTCAGCCCAATGGTCCATCCAGCCCAGTATCCTGTCTTCCCACAGTGGCCAAAGGCAGATGCTTCCGAGAGCATGAACAGAACAGAGAAGCATCGAGTGATCCATCCCCTGTCATCCACTCCCAGCTTCTGCCAGTCAGAGTCTTAGGGACAACCAGAGCATGGTGTTGTGTCCTTGACCATCTTGGCTAATAGCCATGGATGGACCTGTCTTCCGTGAACCTACCTAATCCTTTTTTGAACCCAGTTATACTTATGGCCTCCACAACATCCCCTGGCAATGAGTCCCACAGGCTGACTGTGCAAGGTGTGAAGAAATACTTCCCTCTGTTTGTTTTAAACCTGCTGCCCATTAATTTCATGGGATGACCCCTACTTCCTGTGTTATGGGAAGGGGTAAATAACATTTCTTTATTCACTGTCTCCACACCAGTCACGATTTTATCAACCTCTATCATATCCCCCTCAGCTGTCTCTTTTCCAAGCTGAACAGTCCCAGTCTTTTTAATCTCTCCTCATACAGAAGCTGTTCCATGTCCCTAATCATTTTTGTTGCCCTTCTCTGTACTTATCCCATTTCTAATATCTCTTTTTTGAGATGGCAACCAACACTGTTTGCAGTATTCCAGATGTGAGCATACCGTGGATTTACATAGTGGCATTATGATATTTTCTGTCTTATTATCTATCCCTTTCCTACTGGGTCCTTATATTCTGTTCACTTTTTTTGACTGTTGCTGCACGTTGAGCGGATGTTTTCAGAGAACTATCCACAAAGGTCTCTTTCTTGAGTGGCAACAGGTAATTTAGACCCCATCACTTGCCATGTCTAGTTGGGATTCTGTTTTCCAATGTGCATTACTTTGCCTTTACCAGCACTGAATTTCATCTGCCATTTTCTTGCCCAGTCACCCAGTTTTGAGAGATCCCTTTGTAACTCTTCACAGTCTGCCTTGGACTTGACTATCTTAAGTAATTTTTGTATCATCTGCAAACTTTGCCATCTCACTATTTACCGCTTTTTCCAGATAATTTATGAACATGCTGAAGAGTTCTGGTCCCAGTACAGACTCCTGGGGGACCCTGATATTTACTTCTTTCCGTTCTGAAAACTGGCCATCTCATACTGAACTCGGTGCAAACCAGGCCTTGTTAGGAGACAGTCTGAATCATCTACAGGCTTTGTGGGAGCCTCTTTCCTGAGACAGAGTGAAGCTTTACTTGTCTATCCCTGCCGCATGCTGTTGGACTTCATGCAAGGATAGCTGGGAGAATTTCTCTGGCCTGTGCTACGCGGGGGATCAGGCTGAATGATCACAATGGTCCCACCTGGCCTGTGAATCACAGATTGAACCTGAGTTTTGCCTGGTCTCAGGCTGAATCACCCACTCAGGTTGTCGCCTTCTGCCAGTCACCACACCCAGCATGGAAACACAGCAGGCCGTGTGCTCTGCGCTGACAGGGCCAGCCTCACGGGTGGGTGCTGTGGTCTTGGGGGTGCCGTGGTCAAGAGTTAAGGAGCAGGGTGAGGTGTGAGGCCATGAAAGGGAGCTTGGGGAAATGGGAGAAGGCAGTGGGGTTCGGCAGTGGTGGGGGAGGTGGGCAACCCGGGGAGGCAGTGGAGACCAGGGTGATGGGGGTAATGGGTGAGGGCCTGGGGGAGGCAGCAGGCGCCAGGGGCAATGAGGGGATGGTTAGGGGGCCGGTGGAGGCAGTGGAGACCTGGGTGTTGGGGGTAATGGGTGAGGGCCTGGGGGAGGCAGCAGGCGCCAGGGGCAATGAGGGGATGGTTGGGGGGCCGGTGGAGGCAGTGGAGACCAGGGCAATGGGGGGAATGGGTGAGGGCCTGGGGGAGGCAGCAGGCGCCAGGGGCAATGAGGGGATGGTTGGGGGGCCGGTGGAGGCAGTGGAGACCAGGGCAATGGGGGGGATGGGTGAGGGGCGGGGGGAGGCAGCAGGCGCCAGGGGCAATGAGGGGGGGGGGGGGGGCCCGGTGGAGGCAGTGGAGACCAGGGCAATGGGGGGAATGGGTGAGGGCCTGGGGGAGGCAGCAGGCGCCAGGGGCAATGAGGGGATGGTTGGGGGGCCGGTGGAGGCAGTGGAGACCAGGGCAATGGGGGGAATGGGTGAGGGCCTGGGGGAGGCAGCAGGCGCCAGGGGCAATGAGGGGATGGTTGGGGGGCCGGTGGAGGCAGTGGAGACCAGGGCAATGGGGGGAATGGGTGAGGGCCTGGGGGAGGCAGCAGGCGCAAGGGGCAATGAGGGGATGGTTGGGGGGGCCGGTGGAGGCAGTGGAGACCGGGGCGATGGGGGGAATGGGTGGGGAGCCAGAGGAGGCAGCAGGGGCCAGGAGCGATGAGGGGATGGATAGGGAGGTGGTGGGGACCAGGAGTGATGGGGGGGATGGGTGTGGGACAAGGAAGGCAGCGGGTGCCAGGAGCAATGAGGGGATGGGTAGGGAGGTTGTGGGGGGTAGGAGAAATGGGGGGATGGGTGTGGGGCCAGGGAGGCAGTGGGGGTCAGGAGCAATGAAGGGATGGATTTGGAGGTGGTGGGGGCCAGGAGCAATGAGAGGATGGATAAGGAGGTGGTGGGGGTGAGGAGCGATGGGAGGATGGGTGTGGGGCCAGGGAGGCAGCGGGGTGAGGGAGGGGGCAGGGTGGGACACCCGGGCACCACAATACAAATTGGGCCAGGGCCTCATTTTCCCTAAGGCTGTCCCTGTGCGTCGAGCTGGAATGGAACGCAAAGGTTCTAGCTGGAATTCAGCCAAGACACCTGAGATGATCACAACGCTCTCCCGAAAAGAGCCATAAACATCCCAACTGGGCGATCCGCCCATAGGCCCAGGCCCTGTCCCCCAGGCAGCCTCGGGCTCTGGTTGTGAAATCCCAGCCAGTTAGGAAAGAAAAGGAGGGCAGGGAGCGACTGCCTGAGGGAGCTCCCTGACCAGTCCTACCTCCTAACACCTCCCCAAAGGCAGCAAGCTCCAGGTGACCCCCAGATTTCAAGGGGGTTGCTTGGCTTTCAGTCTCCATTCACTGCACTGAGGTCCAGCCAGCTAAGGCCTGGTAGCTTATTTTCCGTAAAGCACCCTGTTGTTGTCACCCCCAGCTCAGCCGCACCCTGGGTAGCTCGGGCAGGAACGCCAATGCACACAAGCCATGAGCCTCTGCCAGTGTTTTAAACACCGCGGCATCCGTCCTGACGTGCTGTAGCCAGGGGCTAGGCACAGCTCGCTGAGCCAGTGCTGGTTGTCGAGGTTGGGAGTCCTGCTCCAACACACCCTCTGGTTCAACAACTAGCTCCTGGGAGCCACAGCGTCGGGGGGCGCTGGAACGGCGAGGCCAAGGCCATGGCCCTCCCACTTTTTAAACTGGATGGGCCCGTCCATTTTTCACCACGAGCATGACCACCTGCCCCTCCTCTTCCCCTCTGATGCCCTGCCCCCGGCCAGGCTGGATTGCGGGGAAGAGCGGCCTGGGGAGCCCGGGCAGCTGTGGGAAGCCGCGGACCTGCCACCTGCCCTGGGTGGGGAAAGCCCGAGAGCAGCCCCCAACTCATGTCTCCACCACCTGGCCCCTCTGCCAAGGGCAGATGTAGATCCGCACCGCCCCAAAGCTGCAGGGTTGCCAACTTTCTAATGCTACAGAACTGAACACCCCTGCCCCACCCCACCCAGCCCCTTCCCCAAGCCCACACCCCTCGCTCCATCCCCCCTCCCTCCATCACTCGCTCTCCCCCCACCCTCACTCATTTTCATTGGGCTGGGACAGGGGGGCGGGGGGCGGGTAGAGGGTGAGGGCTCCGGTTGGGGTGGTTTGGGGTGCAGGAGTTTGGGGTGCAAGAGGGGGTGTGAGGTCCCAGTGGCACTTACTGCGGCTCCCGGAAGCAGCTGCCAGGTCCCTGCAGCCCCCAGGCACATGGGTGGCCAGGGAGGCTCCGTGCCTGCTCTCACACCCGCAGGCGCTGCCCCCGCAGCTCCCATTGGTCGCAGTTCCTGTGCACAACCTATCATGGCTTTAAACGTGGCTTTAGTGGTACCTTGGCCCCCAGGGAATTATCACCTTGGTTTTGCTAGTGGTTCTTCTAAAACTACCCACCAAGCCTGTTCGGTGAGTTTCATGGAGCTACAATGGACTGAGAGTGGCTTGCAGAAATCTTGTTTACTATCAGTTTTAATATGTAATTAAACTACATATTAAACTGCTAACTGTAATTGCATATGTTGAAGAACAAAGAATATTGGCCATACCTACACGATGCGGGACTCTACCCCGGGAAGCAGTGACTCTGGAAAAGATTTGGGGGTTGTGATGGATAGTCAGTTGTGGCCAAAGGAACTAATGCAATCCTTAGATGCAGAAACAGGGGAATTTCAAGTACGAATAGAGAAGCTATTTTAACTCTGTATTTGGCACTGGTGTGACTACTGGAATCCTGTGTCCAGTTCTGTTGCCCACAATTTAGAAGGATGTTGATAAATTGCAGAGGGTTCAGAGAAGAGCCATGAGAATGATTAAAGGATTAGAACACGTGTCTTATAGTGATAGACCCAAAGAGTTCAATCTACTTAGCTTAACAAAGAAAAGGTTTGTAAGTAGCTATATAGGGAACAAATATTTAATAACGCGCTCTTTAATCTAGCAGAGAAAGGAGTGACATTATCCAATGGCTAGAAGTTGAAGCGGGAAGAATTCGGACTGGAAATAAAGTGTACATTTTTGACAGTGAGAGTAATTAACCATTGGAACAATTTGTAAAGGATCATGGTGGATTCTCCATCACTGGCAATTTTAAAATCACGGTTGGGTGGTTTTTTTAAAGAGCTGAGCTAGGAATTCTTTTGGGGAAGTTCTATGTATTATACCTAAGGTCATAGTGTCATACAATCATAGTGTTAGAGAAGGGACTTGATCCCTAACCACCGGACCATCCTTCCTCTCTTTCCCTTTGCCAGTCACCCCCCCCCCCTTCTGATCTCCACTCCTACCTGCTGCTGTAGCTTCAGGCATCTGGTTTAGCTGATCACCATATTTGGTGTGGGGAAGGAATTTTCCTCCAGAGCAGATTGGCAGAGGCCCTGGGGGGTTTTCAAATTCCTCTGCAGCATGGGGCCGGGGTCACTTGCTGGAAGATTCTCTGCACCTTGAAGTCTTTAAACCACGATTTGAGGACTTCAATAACTCAGACATAGGTTAGGGGTTTGATACAGGAGTAGGTGGGTGAGATTCTGTGGCCTACGTTGTGCAGGAGGTCAGACTAGATGATCATAATGGTCCCTTCTGACCTTGAAGTCTATGATTTTATGATCTCCCCATTGAAGCTATTGGGCTGAAGAAACTAATATGGAGAAACAGCCCACCAAGGTACCAAGGGGAGAGACCTACCAAACTCATCTCACCTAAAGCCATGCCTTTCTGGTTCGGTGCAGCTCCGCTGAGCACACAGAAAGTAAGGGCCTGATCCTCAGCGGGGTGAATCCGCATGGGTCTGCTAAAGTAAAGGGAGCAACATTTATTTCCAGCTGAGAAGCCGTCCCTAAAGGTGCAGGCACCTGGGCCCCGCAAAGAGTCAAAGGCACCCCAATATGCACCGTTAAGAGTGGGAGAGCCAGTGACTGCTGCTTTGTGTGGATGCCTAGCAGGCCGTCAGGGCATGGGATGAAGGTCCAGAATAGGGTGGCAGGAGGGAGCTGGATGGTAGCAAAACAAGCTGTGGGGAGGCAGCCCATCTCTGGCAGTCAGAGGGGGTGGAATTGGGGAGCCCAGAGTGGAAACCGACTGAAGGTAGCTCAGAAGGATTGTTGGTCAAGCTCCTTTGGTGCTGGTTCACCTCAGGTCCAGATCTGTGACGGGGGGATGAGCGGAGAGCTCATACACACAAGACAAAGCAGCCATTGTCTCACCCTCTGAGAGAACAGCTGGCCACAACAATGTCCCAGGACGACACCCCCAGTTCTAAGTAAAGCTGGCACACCCTGCTATCTGGTCCATTAGCCAGCGGGCAGGTGACGATGAAGGCCTCTCACCCAGCTGAGCCGTGTGTCCCGCACGCCCAGCTTTTGCTCACTCATGTGAAAATGTCTTCGCTGAGCACACAGGGAGGGTGGGGAACACCAAGTCCCAACACAACCCCCAAGATGTTCTGAAGCTCTGCCTCCCATGGCAACCACAGCTTTGCTCCCGGTCACCACAACCGAGCCCAGGAGAGCAGATCTTTAATGCTTCTTCCCTTGTTATTAAAAATGCAATAGATTCACTGTGCGACAGGCTGATTACGTACGAGGCTGGAGCCCAAGGCTGGTAGCTCTTAAACTGTTGGCTGCTGAGACACAACCGTTTCCTATCATTACAATCACTAGCAATAGCGTCATCTTTAAAAACTCTTGGGTTCCCATGGACTTCGAATAGGCCACGGTGCATCTCCTCCACAGTGCCGCTTCTGGGTAAACAGGTAAACAGGCCAGAATCCCAGACATCCCCTGCAGCTTAGCAAATCCCAGAAGACCCTCTCAGATGGATCCCAAGCAGATCCATCCTCTGGTTGTTGCATTGATGCAGCTCCACCAGTGGGTAGCAGTGGTCGGAGAGCTAGTGTGGACTGTCCCTGGCTTTTCCTCACCACCGTGACCTCTATGATTATTATCTAGGCTTGCTCAGAGCAGGGTGCACCAGGCAAGGGCGTAGGTGGGAAGGGGTTAGTTTCCTGATAGTGCTTCCTCAAGGGAGGAAGGATGGGCCGGTGGTCAAGGCCCAGGAATGGGAATCAGGTGATTTGAGCTTAATGCTCAGGCCTGTCCTATTGTTGACCATGCCTCAGTTCCTGCTCTGTAGCCTGTGGGTCATGCGGAGGGGCCATATCAGGACCTAGACAATCCTGGAGTGGAAGCCTGGCCTAGTCTGAGAGCAGTGGGGCCTGGAGAAGGGCAGAACGGGCAAAGAAATTCTTCCAGGCCTGGAGGCTGCTGAGGGGAAGAGGAGTTGCCAACCTGTCACTGCTAGGACTGGATTAATGGAGGCCCATGTACAGCGGGCAGGGAAAGAGAGAGCAAAGAACATCGTCACTTGCATTCCAGGAGCACCTGCCATTGCTCAGGGTGGTACAAACACAGAGTGGCAGGCAGCCTGGCCTCACAGAGCTCCCAGTCTGACAGGGGGAGGGGGCAAGAAGCAGCGCTGCCCCCCCCACACACACACAAATGTACAGAAGGGGAACTGAGACACAGAGAAGCTAAGTGACCCACCCAAGGTCACACAGGAAGTCTGTGGCAGAGCACAGGTCGCCCAAGTCCCAGCCTAGCAGTCTGACAGAGGGACGTCCATGCTCTCGGACTTGCTTCACTTCCCTGGTGCCACTTCCCTCCCTGCCGCCCAGAGCTTCTAAAGACAGTTTCATCCAGGGCCATTATCCCTGAGGGGCTCCCAGCTGCCTGAGAAAGCAAAGAGGGTCAGTGAGGGGCATCAGTGTGGCACAAGGAGCTGCCACGAAGAGTCACTCCGGTGCAGGGGGATGAGCTGTATGAACCCCCCCTGCTCTTGCCTGATGGGGATGGTACAAACCCCCCCCAACCAAGGCAAGGATCCCTGACCATAACCCCTCTGTCCTGCTATTTTCAGCCCTGGAGAGCTTCAGGATGTGCAGGGGTGGGGGAGGAAGGGGGCGGGACCCTGCGGCGATGAGATCACTCAAGGAACTTGTTGCACTACAGGTTTGGAGAAGGCTCTGATCAGAACCAGCGGAGGCTGGGAAATCAGCTGCAGAGGGGAAGAGTAGAACAAGCAGCTCTTGCTCTTCCTGGCCGCCCAGGCTGAGGGTCTGCTCAGGATGAAGGCGCTTCTGGCCGTACTGCTGGCTGGCCTTGTGTGCGTGGAGCTAGGTAAGATTGCAGGGGCTCCACCTGGATTATCCGGGGTGCAGTGATTTATCTGTGATGTTCCCAGGGTGCGGCTACACTGGACAAAGGCTGGACAGCCCAGAGAGAGGGAAGCCGTGTTGTTATGTATTTGACAAATAATCAGGCAAAATGAGAGGAAGGTTTTGGGGAAGGGAAATGGGGGGGCATGTTCCCAGCTGGACAGTTACTGACAGTCGAGAGGGAGGCTCTCCTGCATTGCACTAGGTGCAGGCATTCACACGGGTGTAATGCGACCGCCTCTGGGTGGTGACATCTCACATCCCCTCTATGCTGGTGTAAAGAACTAGCAAGGTAACGGGGCAAGGGAGAATGGGATTCTCCTCTCTGCTCCAGATCCATGACCCACAGCAGAACGGGGAGGGTGAAAGGACTGGGACATGCCGGGAACAGGGGCGGCTCCAGGCCACAGCACGCCAAGCGCATGCTTGGGGCGGCATGCTGCGGAGGGCACTGTGCCGGTTACCAGGAGGGCAGCAGGCGGCTCCGGTGGACCTCCCGCAGGCGGGAGGTCCACCAGAGCCGCGGGACCAGCGGACCCTCCGCAAGCACGTCTGCAGGAGGTCCACCGGAGCCGCGGGACCGGCGACCGGCAGAGCGCCCCCCGTGGCGTGCCACCGTGCTTGGGGCGGCGAAATGGCTAGAGCCGCCCCTGGCCGGGAAGGAGGCCGTGGAATAGTAGGCAGGGATCTGACCTAACACATGTGCTCCACCTAGCCTGCCAGCTTGGGCCTTTAAGTGCAGGATGGGTTGCGCTCCACCTGCTATGTGACTGTGGTGGCAGTCCGTAAATCAGGGGGGGCCAGATGATGGGGAGGGATGCGTCCAGAACTCGGATAGTTAATGCTAACACAAATTTTGGAAAAGGTGTTGGCCCATGGGATTCAGCGTGTAAGCCAATCTCTAGCTAGTGGGGTTAGAATGAGACCTTCATGGGGGAGCTGATCCTACACGTACCTCGTATAGCGTTTCCTGGACCTTCCCCTGAAGCATCTGGTTCTGGCTACAGTCAGGGACAGATACTGGCCCCGATGAACCTTGGGAGTGATCCAGTCTTGGTGTGATCCTGTTATATATCCTTGCAGTGTGCAACCCTGGCCATGCTGAGATTTAACAGCCTGCTGGGGGGGGGGGGTGGTCTTTTGACATCTCTGCTGTGACTTTAATCTTAATCCAGGAGTCTTTCAAGAGTTAACCGCTTGGGGGTTTTCCTGATCCGCACTGTCCTGCCTTTCCTCCCTACCCCTCGATCCTCTCCATCTGCTGCAGCTAACCCAGCCATCTGCTGAACTTCTTATTTCTATAATACGGGACAGCTTCTCAGCTGGGTTAAATAAGCAGAGCTCCATTTACTTCACCAGAGCTACACCGATTTACCCCAGCTGAAGCTCTGCCCCATGTTCTTGTTTCAGCCCCCATCCAGGTAACCTATTCCACATACTTAATTATTTCTCTCTGGGGTGTCAGAATATTGCTTAATATTAAAATACCATAGATGGGGGAGATGATACTGACCCATTTTACAGATGGAAAGATTGAGGCACAGAGAGGGAAGAGTGACTTGCCCTAGATCCTGCAGTGAGACAGGGCATGGCTGGGCCCAGAACCGTGATCCCTTGAATCACTCTCGGGTGTGCAGGCCAGAGCATAGCACAGCCCTTTGTATGCCCTTGTTCTGCTTCTCCGTGGGCTCTTTCCTCACCGTTGGACTGTTCCTTAGTTTTGTAACCTTCCCTCGTGCTTCTTTGGTTCCTTCCACTGCCCCCTCTCCCTGGCAATAATGGCCTTTTGCTCCTCTGGGAAGGATTCATTTGCCAAGGAATGTGGGGGCCTGATTCTCTTCTCCTTTAACATGGTGTAAATCGGAAGTAACTCCACTGAAGTCAATGGAGTTACCCTAGTGGAAAACTGGTGTGAGATCCAAATCAGGCCCAACCAAAAATTGCCGGCCAGACCATGCCAGATACACTGATTTATACTCGCTGAGTTCGGATCCCACATGTTAACAACCATCTTTGGTGGTGGGGGGGGGAAGGAGATGGAGAACTCTATTTCCCTGCACCACCCTTCGCTTGTTATTATGCAAATAAATCTTTGCAGGTCACCTGGGGTACGTCTATGCTGGAAAAAAAAAAAAAGCCACATCAGTGAGTCTCAGAGCCTGGGCCAACTGACTCAGGCTCACACGACTCGCACCTGGGGCTACAATTATCAGTGTAGACATTCCCGCTCGGGTTGGATCTCGGGCTGCAAAACCCAGAGGAGGGGATGGTTCTCAGAGCCCGAGATCCAGCCCAAGGGAGAACATCTACACTGCTATTTTTAGCCCCGTAGAGCACAGATATGTCTACACTGCAGTTAAAAATCTGCGGCTGGCCCATGCCAGCTGACTTGGGCTCACGGGGCTCGGGCTACAGGACTGTTTAATTGTAGTGTAGATGTTCCAGCTCGGGCTAAAGCCCGGACTCTAGGACCCTGCGAGGTGGGATCTGGCACCCTTTGGCCTAATTTACCACTCCCTGCCACCTTATATTGTCATTCTGACCTGTGCAAAGTAAGTGGAGAGCATCTGCAAATCAAAATGGGACCATTTCATACTCTGCCCTCCCTCTGGCATTTTCATGCTCAGCTCCCCTTGAAATTCAGTCGGCACTGAATAGCTAATTGCCTTCGGGTCCTTTGAAAATTCCAGTCAAAATGACTACCCTAGGTATGAGGCTGTGGAGAATTGCCCATACAGAGCACCTGGATCCAAGTAGCAGAGGGGTCCCATGTTAGTCTGGATCTGTAAAGCGACAAAAAGTCCTGTGGCACCTTATAGACTAACAGACGTATTGGAGCATGAGCTTTCGTGGGTGAATCTCCCTTCGTCAGACGCATGTAGTGGAAATTTCCAGAGGCAGGTATATTCTTGCCTGCATATTTATACCTGCCTCTGGAAATTTCCACTACATGCGTCTGACGAAGTGGGTATTCACCCATGAAAGCTCATGCTCCAGTACGTCTGTTAGTCTATAAGGTGCCATAGGACTCAGATTGTTGCTTTTTATGGATCCAAGTAATATATCGTTAGAAACAAAAATCATTTCTTTCTACATTTTCACCAGGAGGTGGCAGTAGAAACATTTGTTGCATTTTAAAACTACTAGACTGATGATGTTTATAAAAAGGACACATAGGAAAGAAGGTTTCAATAGGTCAAAGGTCTTGACTGTGCAAGCAGCTGCTCTTCGCATATTACAAAACAACTATAACATCATCAGCGGTTTTATAAGGCAATAGAATACCTTGATGGGTGTATGTCCTCACTCTGTCCTCAGTAACTCTGGGGCAAATCTGAAATTCACTGGCCCATATTCTGATCTCAGTTACATCAGGGCATTTCACACACACACATACACACACACACATACATAACTCAGGCTGAAACAAGTTAGTCTAAAAAACAACTAACTACGTAAAATTCTCTTCTGAGCGGAGAGAACGTGCATAGAAAAATTCATCCCAAGAGGAATTTCTTTTGAGAACCCTCTGAGCAAGTGAAAGGGATCCTTGGAGTGGACGCTGGAGCTCAGTGATAGTGGTTGCTATGGTAGGGGTATAACTAAGACTCGTTTTGTTTCTTGTGAATGGCACCTTGAAATGACAGCAACCACTTTGCCCTGGGTGCTGCAGCAGTTTGTTCCAGAAGACACGCACACACGCGCACACACGCTCATGAGAAAACATCCCTTTTGTTCTTTGTTGCTTTTCTTAATCTAAAACCAAAGTCATTTCAGGTGGCTGGAACACGCTTGCTCGTCGTGCGCTGCCGCACAGCAGCTCCCAGCACTGGCTCTTGTGTATATAAACAGGCGTGACAGGAACAAGTGTCTGTACTGCTTGGCAAAAATGCTGACCACGCAGGCACCTGATATAACCTCAGAGGTGGCAACTCTACAAGGAAGTAATGAGGATTGCCAGGCAGATGTTTCATACTAGATCCCTGCACTTCTCAAGTTGCGGAACCCAAACTAGGAGACTATGGATCTTAGGTCCTTCCAAAATAAAATAACAACAATAATTAATAAGCCAGCTACAGCTTGGGCTTTTAGCTCAAGTGATAGAGGTTCATGCTTTTAGCTCTGAAGATCTGGGTTCAAATACCACTGCACATGGCTGGTTATCAAGGTACCTGAACCTCTGACTTACAATCTCAACATACCCTGCGGGGGAGGGAATCTGGTGTTCTAAACAGCCATTTAGCACAATTGCAGGTTCTCCAAAGCTGACCAAAAAAAGCAGAGCCACACTCAGCACCTGCTATTTTGTTCCTCTTGACAGCCCAGTCCTTGCGATGCTACACCTGCAAAGAACCGACCGATCTCTCTGCATGCACCTCGGTCAGCAACTGCTCTGAGAACGACACCGCGTGCAGGACAACTGTGCTTTCTGTAGACTCTGGTAAGTCTCATCCGATCACAGCAAATACAGTAAACACGGCAAAGGAAATACATCCCTGATGTAACTTGGTTATAACTTCTCACGCACCCTCTTCTCTCTTTTCCTCCTACCCGCTTCCCCAGCCAGTGTGGCATTGCCCCCTACACTGTCTTTGAGGAACCCAGATGGAGAAGTCCAAATTCAAATTTACAGAAGAAGGAGAATAGTCTATTTAACTCTACCCTAGTGGTAAATCACCAGGATCTGGGCTCTCTCTCCTTACTTTGCTTCATCTACATATCAGGGGATCTTACCTCTCTAGCTTGTGGGGATCAGGACTCCCTTTGTTCATTTTGCTTCACAGAAGCTTTGGCCGGCGCTGGTCGTTTACAAAGGAGAATAACAATGCGCCGGTGCTAATTTTGCAGTAGCATCTCCTGAACCCTCTGAATTGATAGTCTGCACTGTGCCCTTACTGGAGAAACTAAATACTGCTCATATGGCTGTTCCCCATCATAATATGCAGTGACTTTTCCCTTAATTTACACGGGCATCAGCTCAGAATCAGGCCCCTGGAGAGGATGGAAATACCAGCTGGTGCCTAGGTCTGAATTCCATGTAACTTTGGCACAGTGACTGTGTCTTCACATGCACGTACAGAACAACTAGCACATTGTGAGTACCACCGGATTACAGATACTAACTAAAGCCAATGAGCCTTTTTCCCACTTGCACTCAGGCTCCTTTGAATATAGTTTGTTTACCCTTTTAAGGCCCTTTCAGTGTCAAGTGGCCTTAGCATAAAGGAGAACCTAAATCTATAAACCTCCCTTCACCATTTCTCTCTCCCCGGTTTTTCCTAATCCATCCATTATAGGTTACCCCTTTTTCGGGAACATCACCGTCTCCAAATCCTGTGCTAAGACGTGCACACCCTCCGACCCGGATGGAATCGGGGAGTCCCACCCCAACTCGTGCTGTCACACCGACCTGTGCAATACCGGTGGCGTGCCAGGGCTGACAGCCGATGCCATGGCAATCACAGCTGCCGCTCTCTGGACCCTCCTGAGGGTCATGCAGTAGCGCAGGGGGTCTCAGGCAGAAGTCCCCCTGGCCAAGCTGCCCAACGCGTGGAACCATTAGACACTTGAGGGAGATATTTCTCCAGTTAACTGTGGCTTCTTCGATCGATGCCGGGAATTTAATGGACCATTGGAGATCAAACCCACCCAGCTTTGAAATCCTGGGCAGTGCTCTGCTCCCAGCTGCTAATCAAGGGGACATGTTGCTTCAGCATTGACTACATCCTGCTGCTGCACCCCTCCAGGGATGGGGACATGGAAGAGACGTGGCCGTTCTGCATAGCAGGAGTTGCCAGGCGACAGGGACTGTGGGGGGGTGGGCACTGTTCTGTGCTGGAGGGTGGGGCAAGAACAGGACAGGGCCATGGCAGGCAGGTCAAAGAACTACTCAAACTCAACCCTCAGCTAAAGCCTGTTTTCTTGTGCAGGGGATCCAGCATTTAACCCCAATCCTGCCACATTTGATTCCTTCCTCGCAGCTCCCAAGCACTGCAGTCACCCATCTTCCTGTCCCATAAATAGCTTAACGTAGCGATTCCCTGTTCTCTGGGGGCGTCAATTTCCACTTCCCATTTTCTCAGCACGCTTTTATTTTGAACCCCAGGAGGCCTGTTTTCAAGTGCTGCTTAGGACAATGAGCGAACGGAGCTTGAGGGCTCATCTGAGAGTTCCTCTAGGCTGCACATCCCGCTGCCCAGCTCAAGAGAGAGGCCCCGAGTTGGAAGGGCAGGGGGGGGGGGTTGTGCAGATCAGAAACGAGGGGCAGTAGCAGAGCTGCAGGTGCAGCTAGTAGGGAACCTGCCTCCCCTTTGCCTGATGTGAACTAGTGGTCTCAGGCCTTTACTTTCAATTGCACTAAAATCCAGACAAGTTCCCAACTGGCTTCAAACACCTGCCCCCACCCCCACCCCCACCCCAAAATAAATAAAAGGGAAATGTATTACCGGGCCACATCCAGTCTTCATAGCCCATTGAAGCATGTCCTCTGCTGAGGATCTGACCCCGCTGAGGATCTGGCCCCCGACTCTTGAGAAATGTTTCGAAGGCACATTTGCCCCACCTCTGCAGTAAAACTGGATCCAGCGTGACCGGATCCCGTTCGGAAACGGCTTGCCAGGGATTCCTAGCTCTGTCCCGTCTAGGGAGGAGAATTTGAACTGTGCTCCACTCTCATTCCCATGACAAAGACTTTGGCGTGTGAGCCGCCCCGCTGAAACCAACTCGGGGCCTCTCTCCTCACGTAAATCAGGGAAGGAGGTCTGGGCAGCAGGCCCTGAATTCCAGTTATAAATGTTTCACTTTGACCAGCCTTTCCTCTGTGTTACCTTCCCATGTGGGGTAAGATCCAGCTTCGCTCCCATGAACTCCGGCACATGGAAACTGACCAGAAACCTGATGGGCAAGATGTCTGCTCTATCCTCTGCTGCACGCTGCCTCTAGCTGGTCCTTGCCCTCGGCCTGGCTTGGGCCCGTATGTTTGGAGTCCCACAAGGGAGCACAGCACGAGCTTGTGGCGAGGGCAGAGGACTTGCCCTCTCATCATGGCTCTGCCACTGACTCCGTGTGCCACCCTGTTCAAGTCATGGGTTCATTGCTCCGTGCCTCAGTTTCCCCAGCTGTAACATGAAGACAGCTTCGTTGACACAGCTTTGTAAAGTGCTTTGAGATCTAGGGGTGAAAAATGCTGATTATTGCCATTAGAGGGGGCACACTGCCTCAGGCAGAGCAAGGTCTTGTCCTTGGGTTACTGCTGCCCTTCCATGTCAGACTGGTAAGCCTCCTTCCTTCCCATACCTCTGAGAGTCTGAACTCTAAATGCCAGAGCAGACCAACCTCACCATTATTATTTTTTAAAAGAAGGTCCCGATTTCCCCTTTCTACACTGTAAAGACTGGAGTTCAGCATTATCTCTCTGGTCTTTTGATGCAGATCCCAAGCCAGAAGTGGTGACATGAGCAGAGCTGAATTCTCCACATTGTATTGTCTGAACATGTAAAGTTATTTGCCACAGTCTATACGAGGGGGAAGCTGGCAGGGGCCCTGAACTCCCAATGGGGTTATTGTTCAGGCTGGCAGGCCTGTGGAAGGATCCAACAAGCAAAGTCACATTCACCAGCTCTGCAACCTGTTCCTGTACAGTTCCAAACCATTGCCCAGGGACCGACTGCCCCCCTCCAATGGGGAACAACAATCTGACCACAGGCAACTAAAATTTGATAATGGGCATTTCAATCTAGCAGACAAAGATCGAACAAGATCCAATGGCTGGGACTTGAAGCTAGACAAATTCAGACTTGGCAATAAGGTGCAAATTTTTAACGGGGGGGGGGGTAATTACAGAGGGTGATTGGAACAATTTACCAAGAGTCGTGCTTGATTCTGAATCACTGGCAACTTTTCAATCAAGATTGGGCTTTTAAAAAAAAAATTCTGAAAAATCTGCTTTAGTTCAAAAATTCAGGGAAGTCTTATGGCCTGTCTTAGGCAGGAAGTCTGTTGTAACCAATGGGCCTACAAATTCACCCTCATTGTGAGCGCTGCTGTAAAAAGGGAACGTTTCGAAGATGTCACAACAACAACAACCCATGTTGCTGAGAAAAGGCACAAAAAGACTGAACTAGTCCAAACAAAAAGGCCGACCAATAGAACTCAGGGGCTGTGTTAAGATCATGCCTGGTAAACTATAGGAATTGAGGAGCAAAAATTAATAAACCAAAATTGGTATGTTAGATATTAGGCCGAATTGGTGGACAAAATAACATAGGGATGGGCTATTCCACCCATCACTGCCTTTTGGGGTCCTTAAGAAAGAGACTTAGGGGAGAAAAACTGGCTACTGGTGTGAACTTTGCCACCCCCACGTCTCCTGAAAGATGTCCTGGCCAGATTGGGCCGGAGAGAGGGTGCCAGGTGACATTACCACCGCTACCGGCTTCCACTAAATCCTGAATCGCACCTGGGATGTGAGACTTTGTCCCTGCCCTCCCACACCTTGTGCTTTTCCTTCCCTGCCTTGTTTTTTTCTTGTTTCTATCCTTCTCTTTTTTCCTTCTGGCTTAGCTAGCCGAGATGGCATATTTTGCAGCACTTCTGTAAGCCTCTGACCCGAAACAAGCGGCTAAAAGCACTGCCCTAAACAGCCCAATGCTGGCATGAGTTTGCCAGGTCACAGAGCGGCTGATCAGCCCCTGTGCTGGGCCTGTTTGTCAGCATGTGAGAGTTACCACCAGAGACAGAAGCTACATTGTCTCTCTTTGCTGTTCTTTTCTCTCCTCTTTTGTGTGTGTTGGTCTTGTTTTGTCTTCTAGGAAATGAGATTGGATTTTAACAACAGCTCCCCGCCCATCTCTTCCCCGCTCTCCCCAATCACATCTTGAATAACATCAAAAATACTGTCAGACAAGGGGGGTTTTCCTTCTAAAAGCTCTCTCCTGCTAAAGGAAAAAGGGATGCAGTTAAAAGCCTGACTTAATGCTTTCCATGTCAAATGCTTGAACTTTTTCTTTCTTTTCTGTGACTTTAATAAAAAAGTTAAACAAAAATTCAGTGGTGGGTTTGCCATGGTACTAAGCAGGCTGAGGTCTCTGTGTACTAAACCTAGCCCTTGCTGAACATTGTTGGGTTATGTTAAGATCTGTGGCCCAAATATGCCATCTAAGTGAATGCAGCAGATCAGACTCCATCCCAGGGCTCCCTTCCGGCTTTATAATCTCAGCCAGCCACTCTGCAGAGAGAGCCTGGCTCAGGAAGCCCAAGTCACTGGGTAAGCCCTGGAAAGGTGACGTCGTCTAAGGCTCTGTCTACACTTGCAGAGTTTTTGGGCTGTCAGTTTCAGCGGTGACAGTGAACCAGTGAGAGAAAAGCGCTGGTTTGTGTACTCACTTACTTCCTCCGGCCTCAGAGAGTGTTTACATTTGCAGCACTGCCATCCCCGCAGAGAGTGGAGCACTGAGGGCAGCTATCCTACAGTCCAGCTCTCTCCATTTTGAAGATGGGTCTTGTGGGAAGGGGAGGGGGGGGGGGGATGATCATGGCACATCCTGAGTCCCTGCACAGCCTCCTCTCCCCAAACACTGATCAGCTCCAGCAGCTCAGCATTGCTCCAAGCAGGGGATCCTTTGCTTCGGGGAGCAGCCATTGTCACCTGGCCAGATGAGAAGTGAGCACTTGCAAAGAAAACAGGAAGGGGAGTTTCAAAGTCCCCGGGGCTTTACAGAGGGAGGGATGGACGTCTGTTTACCTGGCAGCAGAGCTGCTGGCCAGAGTGGCCACCTAGGCACTGTGGGATAGCCTGCGGAGGCTAAAAGCTCTGTAAACAGGAAGAGCGTGTCTTCACTTGCACATGGCCGCAAAAGTATCACCGGTAAGAGCCGTACGCCTCTCGTGCAGGTGGTTTTCTTTTTGCGGGGAAACTTATGTCTTGCCAACTACAAAACCAGTTTCTCCTCTCCTGGTTTTCACACCTCAGCTGCTAGAAGAGGACCTCATCCTCCCTGATTGAACTAACCTCATTATCTCTAGCCTGCTTCTTGCTTGCTTATATATACCTGCCCCTGGAAATTTCCACTACATGCAGCCGAAGAAGTGGGTATTCACCCACGAAAGCTCATGCGCCAAAACGTCTGTTAGTCCATAAGGTGCCACAAGACTCTTTGCTGCTTTCCCAGGGGTTTTGCACCAAAAAGAGACTTTTCCCGCTTTAAATGGCAAGCGTAGACCTATCCTAAGGATCCTGGCTGAATCATGTGCCCAGACGGGCTGGCTGTAGCCCGCAAGCTGCCTCTGGAGATCCTGAGCACAGTCTGGGAAGGAGGGGAGCGGCTCCTGCAGCGCTCCCAGGCACCTGAGCGAGGCTGAGAGAGGACTGGGCAGGGAGCCGGAGTTGCAGTAACCAGAGAGAAGCCGGGGCAGGGCCGAGGCTGCACACACTGGGGCAGGGGGCTACAATGCACGGAGACCCGCGTGGCCAGAAGGGGACAGCGGGGCTTGCGCTATTCCTCGTGCACTGAGACGCTCGGGCTGCCGGCAGCAGCCAGGAGGAAGGGCGGGGTGGGGCGAGATGCCGGCTCCAGTGCGGGCCCATATTGCTGGCGGGTGCACCCGGGTCCCGGGCAAAGGGGCGGCGCTGGGGGGCGGATTGAATGGGGCCTCGCGGAGCAGGAAGGGGAGGAAGCAGCCGCGGCTCGGCGCCGGAACAAAGGGCGGGGGCGGGCAGCTTCTCGGCCCCTCCCCTTCCCGGCTCCACGGATGCTGCCGGGAGGCGGGAGGCGGCGGCACCCGGGTACCCCCCCGCTCCCTTCGCTGCGGCGATGCTGCTGCTGCTGCTGGGCGCGGGGGCCGCGCTGTTCTGCCTGCTGGACGCCTGGTACCTGCTGCGCCTGCCCCTGGCCGTGCTGCACGCCCGGTGGCTGCAGCCCCGGCAGCGGGACGTGCTGCAGGAGCAGAGCTGGCCGGGCCTGGTGCTGCCCTCGGACCTGGACTGGCTGCTGCACATGAACAACGCCCGCTACCTGCGCGAGGCCGACCTGGCGCGCTGCGCCCACCTGGCGCGCTGCGGCCTCTTCGACGCCCTGCGCGCCCTGGGGGGCAGCCTGGTGCTGGCCGCCTCCTGCGCCCGCCACCGCCGCCCGCTGCGCCTCTTCGAGCGCTTCGCCGTGCGCACCCGCCTGCTGGGCTGGGACGCCCGCGCCTTCTACCTGGAGCAGCGGTTCGTGAGCCCCCGCCAGGGCTTCGTGTGCGCCCTGCTGCTCTGCCGCCTGCACGTGGTGGGCAGCAGCCCCGGGCGCCTGGTGCAGCACCTGGGCCAGAGACAGGTGAGGCCGCGCCTGGCCCTCGGGGGCAGGATAAACGGGCTGGGGGGGGTGAACAGCGCCCCGGGGAATCGGGCACCGCGGGCGGCACAACCCCCCCGGGAACGATGATGGCCAGAGAGCAGCTCCGGCCAAGAATTAGGATAAGTAGGAGCATTGCCAGTGGTTATTCCCCGCTATTCAGCACCGGGGAGGCCACATCTAGAGTATTGTGGCCAGTTTGGGGCCCCCCTATTGCAGCAAGGATGTGGACAAACTGGAAATAGTCCAGCGGAGGGCAACGAAAATGACCAGGGGGCTGGGGCCGGGGCCAGCTCCAGGCACCAGTGCAGGAAGCAGGTGCTTGGGGTGGCCCATGGAAGGGGGCAGCACTTCTGGGTCCTCAGCGGCAATTCGGCCGCGGGTCCCTCAGTCCCTCTCGGAGGGAAGGACCAGCTGCCAAACTGCTGCCGAAGAAAGAAGCGGCGCGGTAGAGCTGCCGCCGAAGTGCCACCAATCGCGGCTTTATCTTTTTATTTTTCTTCGCCGCTTGAGGAGGCAAAAAAGCTGGAGCCGGCCCTGGCTGGGGCACATGACTTATGAGGAGAGGCTGAAGGAACTGGGGTTATTTAGTCTGCAGAAGAGAAGAGTGAGGGGGGTTTTGATAGCAGCCTTCAATTACCTGAAGGAGGGTTCCAAAGAGGATGGAGCTCTGCTGTTGTCAGTGGTGGCAGGTGACAAAACAAGGATCAGTGGTCTCAAGTTGCAGTGGGGGAGGTTTAGATTGGATATTAGGAAACACTATTTCACTAGGAGGGTGGTGAAGCACTGGAATGGGTTACCTAGTGTCACGGCTGAGGATGTTAGGGAGATTTCCAAACCTGAGCCGGCTTTTGTAGGTGACAAATCTGAGGAACTGTCACAGATTGAAGTGTCACTAGAGGAGGTTTTGGAATTAATTGATAAACTCAACATTAACAAGTCACCGGGACCAGATGGCATTCACCCAAGAGTTCTGAAAGAACTCAGATGTAAAGTTGCAGAACTATTAACTAAGGTTTGTAACCTGTCCTTTAAATCGGCTTCGGTACCCAATGACTGGAAGTTAGCTAATGTAACACCAATATTTAAAAAGGGCTCTAGAGGTGATCCCAGCAATTACAGACCAGTAAGTCTAATGTCAGTACCGGGCAAATTAGTCGAAACAATAGTTAAGAATAAAATTGTCAGACACATAGAAAAACATAAACTGTTGAGCAATAGTCAACATGGTTTCTGTAAAGGGAAATCATGTTTTACTAATCTATTAGAGTTCTTTGAAGGGGTCAACAAAGATGTGGACAAGGGGGATCCAGTGGACATAGTGTACTTAGATTTCCAGAAAGCCTTTGACAAGGTCCCTCACTAAAGGCTTTTACGTAAATTAAGCTGTCATGGGATAAAAGGGAAGGTCCTTTCATGGATTGAGAACTGGTTAAAAGACAGGGAACAAAGGGTAGGAATTAATGGTAAATTCTCAGAATGGAAAAGGGTAACTAGTGGTGTTCCCCAAGGGTCAGTCCGAGGACCAGTCCTATTCAATTTATTCATAAATGATCTGGAGAAAGGGGTAAACAGTGAGGTGTCAAAGTTTGCAGATGATACTAAACTGCTCAAGATAGTTAAGACCAAAGCAGACTGTGAAGAACTTCAAAAAGATCTCACAAAACTAAGTGATTGGGCAACAAAATGGCAAATGACATTTAATGTGGATAAATGTAAAGTAATGCACATTGAAAGAAATAACCCCAACTATACATACAATATGATGGGGGCTAATTTAGCTACAACGAGTCAGGAAAAAGATCTTGGAGTCATCATGGATAGTTCTCTGAAGATGTCCACACAGTGTGCAGAGGCGGTCAAAAAAGCAAACAGGATGTTAGGAATCATTAAAAAGGGGATAGAGAATAAGACTGAGACTGTATTATTGCTCTTATATAAATCCATGATACGCCCACATCTCGAATACTGTGTACAGATGTGGTCTCCTCACCTCAAAAAAGATATTCTAGCACTAGAAAAGGTTCAGAAAAGGGCAACTAAAATGATTAGGGGTTTGGAGAGGGTCCCATATGAGGAAAGATTAAAGAGGTTAGGACTCTTCAGCGTGGAAAAGAGGAGACTAAGGGGGGATATGATAGAGGTATATAAAATCATGAGTGATGTGAAGAAAGTGGATAAGGAAGAGTTATTTACTTATTCCCATAATACAAGAACTAGGGGTCACCAAATGAAATTAATAGGCAGCAGGTTTAAAACAAATAAAAGGAAGTTCTTCACGCAGTGCACAATCGACTTGTGGAACTCCTTACATGAGGACGTTGTGAAGGCTAGGACTATAACAGCGTTTAAAAGAGAACTGGGTAAATTCATGGTGATTAAGTCCATAAAAGGCTATTAGCCAGGATGGGTAAGGAATGGTGTCCCTAGCCTTTGTTTGTCAGAGGATGGAGATGGATGGCAGGAGAGAGATCACTTGATCATTGCCTGCTAGGTTCACTCCCTCTGGGGCACCTGACATTGGCCACTGTCGGTAGACAGGATACTGGGCTAGATGGTCCTTTGGTCTGACCCCGTTCTTATGTGGTGGAATCTCCCTCCTTAGAGATTTTTAAGGCCCGGCTTGACAAAGCCCTGGCTGGGATGATTTAGTTGGGGTTGTTCCTGCTTTGAGCAGGGGGTTGGACTAGATGACCTCCTGAGGTCCCTTCCAACCCTAATCTTCTATGATTCTATTCTTAGAAAAGGCAGGCACAGTGACACAGCAAGGAAAAGCCCCTTCTGCCCCAGGGGCACCTGTTCCACACACACATCCCTGCAGCGAACACCCCCCTCCCCCGGAATAGTACATTGGCTATGGGAAAGGGTGCAGCCAGCACGAGGCCCCCCCAGGCCCAGTGGTACCACAGTCTGACAGGGCAGACACCAAGCAATGTGTCTACACTCAGAGTACGGGCGTCCTGGGCAAGGTTCCACTCTGGCGCTGAGTCTTGGTGCTCCTGGCCCTTTTTGGTGCCCGTGGACTTCCCCCAACAAACCCTCCTGGTGCCCCCTTCGGCCGCTCTCTGCAAACCCACATGGAGCCCCCACCGCCCCACTTAGCCGGCCACAGCCTCCCTCCTTATTCCCAATGCAAGGTCACAAACCCCAGAGCTCTGGGCAACAGTGATACTGGGTCCGGCTCCAGTTTGTTTCCTCCCTGGCACGGTGCTCGTCCTGGCTCCACCTCCTCTGTCCCTCCCAAGCTGGTTTTCAGCTGCTTCACTATGTGAGGGTCTGCTTGCTGTAGCCCTCATCATTGGAGCTACAATCACACACACCCTGTCCTCTCCCTCTCCACACCCCTGGAACAGCCAGCCTTTCCTCTGCCTCAGGACAAGGTTTTAAAGGGGTCAGGCTCTCCAAACCCCAGGGAGGTGCCATTATTTATTATTTGTGTTGTAGTGGCACCTCAGACTCCTAGTTGTGTACCGGGACCCCTTCCGCTAGGCGCCGCACAAACAACACAAAGGCAGCCCCAGTTGCAATGAGTCTGCAATCCACTCATGGCCCGTTGGTTCAGAAAAGCCTGTTAAAAATAATCCTCCCCTGTAGAAATAATGCCCATGATCTGTAGCCCTTGTGTATTTTGCTTCTGCAGGATGTTGACGGCCAGTCCCTAGCACTGCTGCGTTATCAATTGGAACCTCCTTCCTTGGGTTTCATTATTCCCAGCTATGATCACATGGTATCTGAGATTGATTACAGTCTGGTAGGTGCTCATGGAGCTTTAGAGACCCAGGGCAATGCCCCAGAGGGCATGCAGTGTAAAGGCCCCGTCTTGCCAAGCTGTTATTCAGATGAGCAGGTGTGTCCATCTGCTCTCCAGTCAGACCGGTGTGAATCATGTCACCTTGAGACGATCATTGTCTCTCGCATGCTTACCGATTGGGTACAAAACGTGCCTTCCAGTATGACCGGTCGGTAGCCTGTGACGGGTTGGATCACTGATTTCCTCAGATCACCCCATCTTGAGGCTTGCCCTTCCCCACAGGGGAATGAGCAGGGGGTCATCCTCCCATTCTCATAGCTGGGGATATTGGGTGGGAGTGGGAGAAGTGGAAAACTGCTGGATGCTCATGGCCATCTGTGCTGGAACCTTGTGTCTCTACCTGTGTGCCAGGGACCACTCCAGTGGAGCTGCGGTGTTGACTTAACCTCGTCTTCCCCCCAGGCCCTTGTCCTCCTCTCCCGAAGGCTCCCACCGTGCTCCTAAGGAACAGCTAATGTAGCTTCAGGAGTCATTACCTTCCCTTGGGGCTGGGGGGATGGGCTGCTGTCCTTCCCCATCTCCACTGGGGCCCAGCCGCTTCCACACACGTGTCTACTTCTCCCTTTCCCCTGCATAGGAAGGGCCGCCTGTGCCGCCAGAGGACTTTCTCCACGGGTCCGTCTCAAGGAACGAATGCCCATAAGCTGGGGAAGAGATCAGAATGGCAAGAGGCTACTGCAGTGTCCCAACCATGAGGGAGCAATTATCCCTTAGAGTACCAGGGAAAGGTGGGGAGGGGTAACTCCGTGGTTTGAGCATTGGCCTGTTAACCCCAGGGTTGTGAGTTCAATCCTTAAGGGGGCCATTTAGGGATCAGGGGCAAAAATGTGTTAGTGACAGTACTTGGTCCTCCTGTGCAGTAAGGGGACTCAACTCAAAGACCCTTAAAGGTCCCTTCCAGCTCTATGAGATAAGTATATCTCCATATAATAAAAAACATACAATAAAGGTGTCACTCAGGGAGGCCAGGCCACACCCCCAGACAGAGCCCCCCCCCAATTCCATGAGCATTCATGGTCTACCATACACTTTTTATACCCAAATGTGGCCCTCAGGCCAAAAAGTTTGCCCACCCCTGTGCTATGGCATCACCTTTTCCAGGGCTTAGTGCTGCTTTCCAACACTGCGCATGAACAATGCCCGCTACCGACACAAGGCCAACATAGACTCATTCGTGTCCCGCTGCAGGATGTTCCAACCCCTCAGCCCCTTACAGGGCAGCACCGTGCTGAGTGCCTCCTGCTCCCTTCCTCGCCACCCCATGCTCCTCCTTAAGCACTTTGCCGTACGCACCCACCTGCTGGACTGGGACGCCTATGCCTTCTCCCTGGAGCAGCACTTTGTCAGCGCCCACCACGGCTTTGTCTGCGTCATGCTCTCTGCTCACACCATGTGATTAGCAGCACCCCTGCCAGGAGAAGGTAAAGCCAGGTACATCCGGGGGGTCTTGAAAGCCAGCAAGGTGCAGTGTGGTCATAGGGCTAATCCGTCAAAAGAAGACAGGAAATATCTGGGCACCAAAGCATGGTATGAGTAATACAGCAGCCAGGATAGCCAGTCAGCTACAGCTGCAAGCATGGAGGGAAGCTGGCACAATGGGTTGCATGCTTACCTGGGACTAAGGAAACCTGGGCTCAAGTCCCTGCTCTGGCATGGGCTCCTTGTGTCACTCAGTCTCTCTGTGTCTCAGTTCCCCATCTGTACAATGGGGATATTAGCACTGTCCTACCTCACAGGTGTAAGGGGAAGGGAAATATATTAAAGGTTGTAAGAAGCTCAGATACCATGTTAACAGGGGGGCTGTTGACTGCTCTTGGGGCATTCTCTCTGGGGGTCTGAACTGATCCCTTACAATTAGACTAGTGCATAGTCTCAATTTAGGTTGCCTTCATCAGCCCTCAAACTCTAGCATTTGCAGTCTTCTTCTGTCTCTTTGTCAGTTTCTTAGAGGCAGCCTGGATTGGGCTGTTGCAGGTCTTTTCCTCTCTGTTCTCCCTCCTTTAGAGCTGGGCTTGTTTCTTTAGGGATCGCAGCTGTGGGTGCCTGCCTCCTGGACCGGCTGTTCTGGCAGCTGGGCGAGGATGTGTTCAGTCTGATTGCCTGGGAGCAGGGAAAGCCTTCCCTGCCATTCTGCCTATGCTCAGTATGGGGTTTGTAAACCCCCTTGCAGGTCCAGATAAATACCTACGGTAGATGTATGGACAGTTAGTTAAGTGAGAATTGGGCCGTCTATAAATGCATACGGTGGGTCTGACTCGCTGCCCTATCGCCTTCAGTCAGTGATGGAAAAGTGGAGGAATGTAGTGATCAGCTGGGACTAGGGTGACCAGACAGCAAGTGTGAAAAATCGGGATGGGAGTGGGGGATAATAGGTACCTATGTAAGACAAAGCCCCAAATATCGGGACTGTTTCTATAAAATCAGGACATCTGATCACTCTGGCTGGGACCCATGTGTTCTGTATTGTGGTGGATTCTTTTTTAATGGTATATCAGTCCAGAAGTTTCTCCCGTGCTGCTGCGTGAAAGACCTGGGCAAACAACCGAGGGGACTGACTACCTGACTATATAGGGGAAGGAGTCGATCCTGTGCAAAGTGCTGCCCAGATTCACACAGTGAACAACAGAGAGAGAAGAATTTCTCACTGACGTCTCAGTTCCAGGAATCTTGGCTGTTGCTTTGCAACAAGAGTAGGGACATATTTACAGATGAGTGTGATTTTTTTTTTCTGTTTAGTTTTTTTCAATCTGACAACATTCCTGTTAAAGAAAAAATAAATTTCACCCTTACAGAAAATTGTAGAGGGTTTAGAGCAGGGGTCTCAAAATGGGGGTCGTGACCCCCTCAGGGGGGTCACAAGGTTATTACATGGGGGGGGTCACAACTGTTAGCCTCCACCCCCAAGCCCCACTTTGTCTCCAGCATTTATAATAGTGTTAAACACACAAAAAGTGTTTTTAATTTAAAAGGGGGGGGGTCACACTCATAAGTTTGCTATGTGAAGGGGGTCACCAGGACAAAAGTTTGAGAAACACTGGTTTAGAGAATACTCATCTTTCCTTAAAAATTTAAGGAATTGAAGCCAGTTTCACAGTGTTAATAGGCTACGGTTCTCCATAAAATCCTGTTGTTTTTTATGTGAATTTACGTATAAACTTATTCAGTTGCTGTAGAATCATATGGGTTTAATCCCTATTCAATTGCAAAGGACTTTTCTATAAGAGAAATGTTTCAGTTATTGCCTTTTTTGTGCTTTTAAAGGTAGATGAAGGGGATTTATTAGTAACGGGTTAATAGAAAAATGACATGAGCTTAGTATCACTCTGCTAGTGAGAGAAAAATCGTACCAGATCTTCAGCTGGTGTGAACGAGCATTGAAGTCAGTATTCACCAGCTGAAGATGTTGATAGCTCGGTGTGGTGCTGACAGAAACAACAGACCAAAACTGCCAAGCTTGGGTGTCCCAAGTCAGACCCTAGAATCTGAATTCAGCCCCTTGAACAGAAGTGAGCTGACTCTCCGTGGTGCTGGGTTTTTGTAGCTCCCCCTGACCATCAGTGGGAGCTGTCTGAGCTCAGCACCTCTGAAAACCAGACCCCTTCTACTTATGCTTTGAAAAATTCTGGCTCATAGCACCAGGCACCGGAGGCTACTGAACTCACTTCTGTCCATGGCACTGTGCCCAGAATGGACTATTGCAATAGGACTAAAGCCATGTGGTAGCTGCAGCTCCTACCATGTGCAGCAGCCTACACCCTGGCAAAGAAAGGCTGTGAAACGCTGCCCGTGTTTCTTGAGGCCCAGCAGCAGATGCAGGCTGAGAAGGGCTGGATTCCGGAGACGCTCACAGTAGGTGGAGCTGTGTAACCCAGAGAACACATCTGTATGTTGTAACTCGAGCTGCAATCACTGGTAAGGAGAGGAAAGCAGACCTAGCTTGGGAGTTGGAAAGTAAAGAAACACGAGCAGCAAGTAGAAAATAGGTAAGATTTTTAGCCCTGGAGTGTTCTTTTGTTAAAGAACTTATTTCAGTCTTACAGGGCGCAAAATCAGAGTGGTCTGGATATACTAGTCCTTGATACTTAGTCCTGCCATGAGTGCAGGGGACTGGACTAGATGACCTCTCGCGGTCCCTTCCAGTCCTATCATTCTATGATATCCAAAATCTTGAGGGAAACATAATGGACAGAAAGGGGAGTGGTGCATGTTGCTGAGCTGAGGCTGATTTTGGGATCCACTGAGTTATCTTGTATGTGACGCTGGCAGGGAATCTGTAAAACTTGGACCCTGAACCAATCTATCCTGCCTCTGTTTCCTCCAGGTGGACTCCCCCGAACTTCCAGAGGAGGTGCAGCATTGGATCAGCTACAACGAAGCCAGCAGCCAGAAGCTAAGAGCTGAAAGCGGCCTAGGAATCAATACCAAGGATGAGTAACCAGACATTGTTTTCCCCTGCCCGTCTTTCTCCAGACTGCAATAGACCTGTGCTCCAAACAGACCCAAGTGCTGTATTCTCATCAGCTTTCCTGCTCATGCCGCTGCGGATAAGAGACTGATCCAGATTGCCGTCAGCTTGCTAGACGAAAACGGCAAACGGCTGGCTAGGAAAGGACCCCCAGAAACCCCATTATGTTGGTTAAAGCCCTCTCTGATCTCAGTGGTACGCTGAGCTCTGTGGTGGCTAGGTAGCACCTAGAGCCCAGCACAGTGGGGAGTGGCACCTTTTGGTCTTTAGAAGGGAGTTTGCTTTCACTAAAAAATTTATTTCCAGAGACTGGTAACATCAGGAAAACAAAACTTTGGTACAGCCCAAACTGCAGGGGATCTGGGGCATCAGCACAGCTGACATCCTCCTCCTCCCCAGGAATTTGAAACATCCACCCCCACTGGCTGATGTGCTGATGCCTCCACTGTACCCACAATCCTTTGCAGTAGCCCTGCCTCCACACGCCTTCAGTCATTAACACTAGCACTATTTAAAAAACCCTGACCCCAGCCGCATATTCATTAATAACAACCCTATCCTAGGATTTGTCTGGAAGGAAATACATCAGTGCCATGGCAGGGAGGCTAACTTGGTGTTTGCTAGTAAATAAGGCATCACCACATACATATGTTGTCTCTATCTTTAGATAGAATGAATATGATCACCAGGGTTATTCCGAGCATATTTGGGAGAAGTAGGTTAGGACCAGGAGCCTCCTGTGTTCCCCTCATGGCTGTACCACTGAATTACTGTGTGACCAATCTCTCTGTGTCCTGGATTACTCAGCTGTGAAAGGGAGATGCTACCTCCCAGGGGTGGGGGTGAGAACTACTGTAATTCACTGATGTGCTTTGAAGAGGAAAAGTATCCCCTGGCCCTGCTTTTCTTATCTCTGTAGCTGCAAATGGGTTGTGCGGTGTCTTGAAATCCTGACCTACACGAAGTCCTAGGAGTGCTGGTTCAAGGTGCTAGCTGAGAGCTTTCCTGATGCCTTCTAATAGGTCGTAGTGTAGACAAAGCAGTGTATATGGCACATGTAAATATCTACACTAGACTATTAGAACGTGTCACGTCTTAGCTAACAACAGACCTTGAAATCCTAGTCGAGATGAAGCCTTTGAGTATCTGCACTTGGGAAAACCGGGACTGTAACACTCCACTGGGAGTGTAGTTGTAAACAGGATTCAGATCAGGGTTAGAGGACGCAGCGGTAAATACATTGGAGCCCATTCAGTGCTACAGTCTCCCTTTATTGGTACACACCATTGGAGGGGCAAGAAAAACACAAATGGTCCCAGTGTAGATATGACCCAGGTGTTGCAACCTGCATTAGAGCAGGGCTCAGGGAATTCAGGTCCCCTTTGCCCATGTAACCAAACAGGGCAATTTTCTTTGTGATTGTTGGATATTTGATTGTATTTATATTTGGAACCGTTCTCGTTATGTACTTTGTAAATGGAAGATTGCTGTATATTCCGTGAACATTTTCCTCTAATGAGCACTTTACACCAAGACTGTATTGAGGGAACATGTTTTGAAGTGGGGCTAACCTGTGAATTTGTGCATGTGCTCTGTAATCTAAATACCAGAGTCTCCTGCAGTGGTCTGAACCCAGACCGCGAGATAGCTGTGAATTGTCTCTGAATGTATATTTATTGCCGCTTCTAATGGTTTTCTTGACTTGCAACTACTACTTACTGGAACTGCTTAGCCACAGTATCTTAACATTTACTTGAAGACATCAAAGGATTCTAAATGAGATGAAATCCTGAGAGAAACTTTTTGTTTTTTAAAGGAATAAATGGATCCATTTGCACCGCAATCTAGCAAAGCTGTCAGGCATATGCTTAACTTTAAGCAGGTGGAGGCTACTCAGTGTCCTTACAATTAAGTATATGCTTAAGTACTTGGCTAGAACAAGGCTTTGGGGTATAAACATTAACCAGACACTGTCAGATGATGGGGAGAGAATCATATGAGTGTAGGACGGGAAGGGATCTCAATAGGTCATCTCCAGTCCCCTGCACACAAACCAGGACTAAGTAATAACCAGCCCCTCCCTGACAGGTGTTTGTCTGAGCTGCTCTTAAAAACCTCCAGTGATGGAGATCTCATCCCCTCCCTAGAGTTGGAGGAACTCCACCAGGCAGTGAAAAAAAAATCCAGTAAAGACAACTGGTGGCCACAGCAGACAGAATCTCACTTAGGGCTTGGCTACACTTGAGAGTTGCAGCGCTGGTGGAGGCTTTCTAGCGCTGCAACTTAGTAACTGTCCACACCTGCAAGGCACATCCAGTGCTGCAACTCCCTGGCTGCAGCGCTGGCTGAACACCTGGTCTGCTTGGGGTGTAGCGAGTGCAGTGCTGGTGATCCAGCGCTGCTCATCAAGTGTGGACACACACCAGCGCTGTTATTGGCCTCCAGGGTATTAGCAGATATCCCAGAATGCTTTTAACTAAATTACTCTCTTTGTTTTGTTATGCTGCCTCTCTTTGTTTTGTTGTGAACTCGGAGCTCTGGAGCTCCGGTGCTCCGGGAGCTGCTTATCTAAAAAACAAACACAGCTCCTGTTTGCTGTGATCAATCTGTACCTGACTGTGAACAATCAAATGAGATAACCCCTGTAAATGAGGCAGGCAGGGAGTGAGTGTTTGCTTGGCAGAGAAACAGCGGGAGTAGAGGGGAGAAAGGGAGTCCGTTGGATGCAGGCTGTTTGCAGTTAAGAGTAAGGGGTCGGGAACATTTTCTGATTTTGCAAGGCAGGAAGCTAACACAGTGTTGGCTCAAAAAATCCACTCTCTCTCTCTCCCCCGCTCCCTGTCACACTACACCCCACCCCACCCCCCTCTTTTGAAAAGCACGTTGCTGCCACTTGAACGCTGGGATAGCTGCCCATAATGCATCACTCCCAACAGCGCTGCAAATGTGGCCACACACCAGCGCTGTTCCTACACAGCTGGATGACCAGCGCTGTAAACTCCCAGCGCTGCAACTCTCAAGTGTAGCCAAGCCCTTAGTCTTTCCTGCAGTTGCACCTGACGGTGCCACATTTTAAATACAAAGAACCAAAACCCTAAGGAAGTAAGAGAGGGGAGTTGCTGCTGTTGTGACTCTGTGGAGGTGTCACACTGGTGGCAGATGCCAAGCTTGGAACGTACATAGGTAGGCGAGAACTTACCTTTGGGCTGGATCCTGCAAGTTGTTGGGAACTCTGGCCCCGATTCTGCAAAGCTTTAAGCACGTGCTTAGCTCGAGGCATGTGAGTGTCCCCATTGAGTCGTGTGAGAGGGACAAAGCACAGAATGCCAGCCCCCTACCACAGAGGGGGACCAACCTGAGAATGTATCTCTGCCTTTCCCCACTGCCGTGAGCCTGTCCCTGAAACCAAGCACTGCACGAGCCTGTTAGCAGCACAGCTAACAACTTCATAGATCACTGACAGCTCTGCCAACCTGAAGTATTCAGGAGCATGAGTCAGGCCCAAAGAGTGAGGATGCTCTTGGTTCACATTTCCGGGCTTTCCTTTACAATCATAAGGGTGAGAAACTTTTTTTTTTTTTAATGAAATCTGAGATTCGCATGTACTGAGCTGACCCAGAGAGCTGGGCCTTTGAGCATGAAACTGGATATTGCAAGACTTGCAATAAAGTATCAAGACTTGACAATGCTACATGTTTAACCAACTGTCCTTTTAATCCACCCAGCCTCACTCTGTGACCCTTTGTCATATGCAGAGGGAATTACCACCCCATCCCTTATTACTAATCACTGTCTGAAAGTCCCTTGTGTCGCACAGGTGTCATTCAGAAAGTCACGCACCTCCCTGCAGCAATACATATGGGAACAGACTGCGAATACCAGTGATGACTGAACCTGATGATACTGGGAACAAAAATTGCTCCCCATCATGTGTGGCAAAGCATCTTTTTCACCACGTCAGCCTCTGCCTTTCTTCTGCTTTTGGGACCACAGGGGCCTGGAGTAAATCAGTCCTACCCTGGAGGTTTTTAGTTCTTCTCTTTGGTTTATTTACAACATTGACAAGGCAGTCCTGAGTTGATCTCTTACGGAAGAAAACCCACAATGCAAAAGAAACATATTTCCTTGTGCCCACCAGAACGTTGGTGATGGGTTCCGGTCCCCAACTGTTCCCCAAACAGAAGTAAACTCAGTGTTTTCCTGAGAGGGAGGAGAACATCCCTCTACCTAGAAGAAACCTTTTCTCACTGCTGCAACTTATTTCTTCAACCTCCTCTTGCTCTCTTAGCAGAACAGGGGTTTTGAAAGGTCACTGGCAACCCCTTAACTGGAGTCAAGTGTCTCTAATTAACCCCTTTTCAGTTCATAGTAAAAAGGGCCTTCACTATACTAGCACTGAGAGACCTGTCTTCCTTCACCCTTATCCTGTCAGATCTGACTTTTGTCTCACATGCTTGTAGCTGTTTCTGCCACTTCACACTGACTCAACAGACATTCTAGGCTTCAGCATGACACGACAATCCCAGCATCGTATTATGGAAATTATTGTTGCTTAGTTTATGCAAGCAAAAAACTAAAGATTTACAGTGTGCTAGACACAATATTCATCTCCACTATTCACAGAAGCACTAGAATATCATGCATTTCTCAAGTATATGTGAGCTATTCTACACCACCCATTGTATTCTCTGCTGCTTTACATGCTGCTAAAATGGCTTAGGCCATTCTTTCCCTTTCCCACACCTGGCCCTAGAGGGGTCAAGTTTTGCACACCAACGTGTGTAATATTTCTTCCTAGGGAGAATGAGTCCCTGACCTCTCAGTCACGGTGCCCCAAGCAATAAGAGCAGCAAAGAGTCTTGTGGCACCTTATAGACTAACAGACGTTTGGGAGCATGAGCTTTCGTGGGTGAATACCCACTTCGTCGGATGCATGTAGTGGAAATTTCCAGGGGCAGGTATATATAAGCAAGCAAGAAGCAGGCTAGAGATAACGAGGTTAGTTCAATCAGGGAGGATGAGGCCCTGTTCTAGCAGCTGAGGTGTGAAAACCAAGGGAGGAGAAACTGGTTTTGTAGTTGGCAAGCCATTCACAGTCTTTGTTTAGTCCTGAGCTGATGTTTACCTGCGTCCCATGGGGTACCTCAACCAGTGCATCAAATGCCCCAGTAACAATTATATGGGTGAAATCAACCAGTGTGACCAACAGTTCCTTTGACCAACTGTGAGCCCCACCCCTTAAATTCCTTGGGAATTTTGAAAAGTCCCCTTCCTGTTTGCTCGGTGACGCGTGCAGTGGTCGCAGCGCATCTTTCCAAGTGGCCAGAATGAATCACATGGCAATGGCCTGGCACATGACAGCGCTCTGTGTTCCCAACGCTTTCTGGGCTGTGCCGGGTTGCAAAACAGAGTTTTCAGCGGGCAGGGCCTGCTGCATAAACACCGATTCCATGGTAGCCCGGGGTCAAGCACCTACCGAAAAGAAATAGGGGGTGCGCAGCACCTGGAGGGCTGGACTAATCTTTTGTGGGCCCTGGAGCCCAAACCGTGACCCTGCCCCCTGCTCCACCCGCCCTCCACCTCGAGGCCCCGCCCCTGCTCGGCCTCCTCCCCCTGACGCCCCGCCCACCGCTCGCCTGGCGGGAAGCCTGTGGTCTGCTGCCTCCCTATTTGATTACATTTGCTAGATGAACCTGCTGTAATGGGGCTTCTCCGCAGTGCAGCTTGTGGTTTCCTGTAGATCACTGACAATGCTCACTCTGCTACCCTGGCCCACCCAGGCCTGTGGTGGTAGGACTTCCCTGGTTGGCCTTTTCTCACCCTCTGTCCCCATGGAACAGAACCACAGCAGGCCTGCTGCTTGGGACTTCTCTGGCTATGAAGAGACCAGGAGCCTTTGCTCCTTAATGCTTATCCTATATGGGAATCCCATCAGATCTCTGATATTTGGGAATCAGTATTATGTCCACACCACAATGGACAGGAGGACCCACATCCACTCCAGCAGAGGGTGGAATTTGGATCTTAGTTAGAAAGTGACTATACAAATGCAAGCATTAAGATTGTCAATGGGGATAAAACCCAGAGTCTTCAGCACCATGGGATCCTCACTGTCGAACCAAAGGGGCAGCTCCGCTAGCATTTGGAGGTAGTAAGTTGTTATCAGATTAGCATAGAAGGGGGGCGGGGAGGGGATATGACACATACTTTGCAATCCTGTTTCCCCTGTCTGGGGCAGCTAGGCTAACACATCTGTGGTCCACAAGAGGTTGCATCCCCTAGGTCTATTCTTCTTCCCATTTGGGCTGTCACTTCCGTCAGCACACACTATACAAACGTGTTATGCTCACGTCCTTCAGGATATTTCTTTCCCAGCTCAAGCACAGAAGGTTTTTGGAGAAGAAAATGGATTTTTTGTTTACGTAGCAGGCGTTGCCACCGCAGGAATTCATGGTAATCCTAGAAATGTCACTAATAAAAATTTCCACTGCCATGTAGAACATGAGGTGGGGCCGGTGACGGGGAGAGGAATCTTCAGATCAGGGCTCTGGGAACAGAGAAGGAAGCCTGCATTGTTTCTGAAAGGTGGCATTTACCTTTTGGCTGTGCCAATAGAAAGCCGAGCATCAAGAAGGTCAGAGCAAAGGTACCTCCCTGGGTGCAGCCAGGACAATAGGATGGTATGTCATAATGGCTCCACTTGAGGGAAGCCTTCCCAACATGCAACTTCTTCTTTGGAAGCTAAGCTGCCAAGACATCACTCAGCCTCTTCTACTTTGCCTTCACGGTGTGATTCCCAGCACAGAGATTACCCTAGACAGCTGCTTGCTTTCTTTTCAGAGATGGGGGCCTTGTCTACACTGCCAAGTTTCTGCGCAGTAAAGCAGCTTTCTGCACTGTAACTCCCAAGGTGGACACACTGCCGAGCCACTTAGTGCGCAGAAACTGGGCAGTTGCAGCGCTGTAAAAAACCCACCCTGACGAGAGGCTTAGAGCTTTCTGTGCCGGGGCTACAGCACCGCAGTGCCAGTGTAGACACCCTGGTCGATTACAGCGCTGCGATTGGCCTCCGGGAGATGCCCCACAATGCCTGTTCTCGCCTCTCTAGTCATCGGTTTGAACTCTACTGCCCTGCCCGCAGGTGACCAACTGTGAGCCCCACCCCTTAAATTCCTTGGGAATTTTGAAAGTCCCCTTCCTGTTTGCTCGGTGACACGTGCAGTGGTCTCAGCGCATCTTTCCAGGTGGCCAGAATGAAGCCACGGGGCAGCTCTTAAATGTTATGGAGCACCAAGCAGACACGCTCCAGGCGCTTCTAGCACTGCAAACCGAGCAGCTGCGCGCCCGCCCTCCCCTGCAGCTGCTTTCGCATGTGCCCTCCCAGACACTGCCAACCCACTCTTAACCTCCGGGCTCCAGTCTGTACCCGCTGCGTTCCCCTCCTGCCCCGTCACCGGCCAGCCCTGCAGACTCCCAGTACCCACTGCACTCAACACCCAGCCCTCTGCAGTTTGGCCCTGCTGAAGTACAGCGCTCGCTGCACTGTACTCCAAAGGACAAGGTTGCATATGATCCCTGGACATACACAAATCTTTCACCGCCCCGGGACCCCACCTCCTCCTGGGACCCTACCTTCTCCCATCCCCCACAGTGATGTTGTGTGTTTGTCTCTCTCCTCCAGTTGTTGTGTAATAAAAGAATGGTTTCGGTTTGAAAGCATCTTTATTCCATTAATTGATAGTAAACAGAGCCCTGCAAAGCCACAGGCAGTTTTCTTAAACCTTCCCAATGCATCGTCTGCACCAATCACAATCACCTCCTAGCATTGCAAGCACTGCACTCCCGAGCATAGCAACAATTATTAGTGGCTTTCAGCTTCAGATTGCAGCCTCAAGGCATCCTTGATCCTTATGGCCCTGCGCTGGGCCCCTCTAATAGCCCTGCTCTCTAGCTGTTCAAATTCAGCCTGTAGGCGCTGAGCTTCTGCGGTCCAGCCCAGAGTGAAACTTTCACCCTTCCCTTCACAAATATTAAGGTGCGTACAGCACACAAGCCAGCTATAAGCATATAGGAATATTGTCATTGGCCATGTCCAGCCTCCCATATAGGCGGTACCAGCAGGCCTTTAAACAGCCAAAAGCACATTCAACAAACATTCTGCACTTGCTCAGCCTGCTGTTGAGCGGGTCCTTGCTGCTATCAAGGTGCCCCGGGTATGGCTTCATGAGCTGCAGCATTAAGGGGTAGGCAGTGTCTCCCAGGATCACAATGGGCATTTCGACTTCCCCTATGGTGAAAGTCCCTGGGAAGAAAGTCTAGGAAGAAAGTCCCTGCTTGCAGCTTCCTGAACAGGCCAGTGTGCCGAAAGATGTGTGTGTCATGCACCTTTCCGGACCAGCCTGTGTTACTGTCTGTGAAATGCCCACGGTGATCCACAAGTGCCTGGAGAACCATTGAGAAATACCCCTTGCGATTAATGTACTCGGTGGCTAGGTGATCTGATGCCAGAATTGGAATATGCCTGCCAGCTATCACCCCTCCGCTGTCAGGGAAGCCCATTTGTGAAAAGCCATCCACAATGTCACACACCAGAGTCATGGTCTTTCAGAGCAGGATGCGATTAATGGCCCTGCACACTTCCGGCAACACATGTCGACTTTCCCACTCCGAACTGGTTAGTGACCCATTGGTAGCAGTCTGGAGTAGCCAGCTTCCACAGTGCACGTGCTCCTCCAAAGACAGGGCAGCTCTCATTCTCGTGTCCTTGCGCCGCAGGGCTGGGGCTAGCTCATCACTCAGTCTCATGAATGTGGCTTTTCTCATCCAGAATTCATCCCACCTCTCGTTTGGCCTCCAGCATAGCAACATAAGAATGGCCATACTGGGTCAGACCAATGGTCCATCTAGCCCAGTATCCTGGCTTCTGGTGGTGGCCAGTGCAGTGTGTTAATACCCACCCTAGGGGCATCCTTGTGGATACAAGTTTACCAAAGCTTCAGCTCAGAACAAGCATGTTCATACTATGTTCAGTTTCCTTTCTATACAGATCAGGAGGCTTTGATCTGGAGTTCCCAGAAGCAGGTAATTAGAACACAATGGGCCACTTTCCTCAAGGCATATCTTCAAAGAGTTGGCTTTGGAGGGGAAGAATTTGCATTCCCCTCACCTCAGGGTATTTCCTAAGGAAATCCCCTTCACGGGTATTGTTCCAAAAAGACCTTTGAACTGCCGCATACCTCCAGAGATTGCATAAATCTTGTCATTCTGCTCAAGAAATTCCATGCAATCTCAATACACCACTATTTGCATTTGTAATACAGTGAACTCCAAAGGAGTAAACCCTAAGTCACTAAGGTTTAACTGAATTCAATAATGTTTATCGTAATTCCATAAGGTTTGTTCAGGATATTACAGGATACTGTCAGCCTGTCACCCAGGCTCTCTGGACGCTGCCATAACACCAATGATAACAAAAAGATATTGACAAACTGGAGGGAGTTCCCGCAAGTAAAGCATTTATGACGGAATGATTAGAAAGATAAGAAACTAGTTGTATCTAGCTTGTCAAAGTAGTGACAGCTCCATGGCTACTCTATAATTGCCTCTGGTCTTTGAGTGTGCAAACACCAAGGAGGGATTGGAATTACTTAATGAATATAAGAACAAAAGAACAGCCATACTGGGTCAGACCAATGGTTTTTCTAGCCCAGCATCCTGTCTCCTGATGGTGTCCAGTGCCAGGTGCTTCAGAGAGAAGGAACAGAACAGGGCAATTTGAAGTGATCTATTCCCTGACATCCTGTCCCAGCTTCTGGCAGTTCATAGAATCATAGAATATCAGGGTTGGAAGGGACCTCAGGAGGTCATCTAGTCCAACCCCCTGCTCAAAGCAGGACCAAGCCCAACTGCAAAATCCAAGCTCTATCAATCACCCTCCTGCATCATTTCTGCTCCCCTTTGCCCGAATTCCTGCTTCGCTCCTGAATCCCTTGTGTTTGTATTATGACCCTGCCTATTGGTTCCAGTTTTTGAAAATTTCCATGACATCCCGTCCGAGTCTCCAGTTGTGCAACCACAAAGATGTTACCTCTTCGCTGTGATCTTCCGGCTTGATACAATCTTTGCTGCCCTTTGCTCCATTCTCGCTGGGGCTGTAATCTCCCTGTGGTCTGGGGATGGGGATTGCCCAGGGAATTCTAGCTTGCGGGGAGAGGGGACACCTGCGGCAGTAACAGCATAACCTCTGTCCTTTAAAGGGCTCGATTTGCGAGAGGAGGGGCAGGCTGGCATGTAGAATATCCTCAGTGCAAAGTGCAATAAGGACACACCCAGGCAGACCCTCAGAGCATCCTCTGCCGTGATGTCCGAGCCAGGTCTGGGCCTGTGGGTAATTAGACGTGTCCAACAGGTTTGGGGTTTTATAAAAGGGGAGAAAATAATAAAATCTAAACCAGGCACCAGACCCCAGAGGCTCCATTAGGAACGTCCCCATTGCTACTGATTTCACCCAGAAGGCGCTCGTGTTCTTCAGTGAAGGGCAGCAGTTAAACAGCTTCAGATAAGCCAAGCGGTGGGTGTTCTGGAGACATGTCAAAGTACAGAAACAGCGCTAGACAGAATACAGGGCTGCTGTATAGAATCGCTCCACTATGCACCTGTACCTATTAGGGAGAGGCTGCAGGGTGTAGTGGTTAGAGCTGGGGTGGGCCTGGGTTCTATTCCTGACTGCTAGTGACCTTGGGCAAGTTGCTGCATGCCTCAGTTTGCCCATCTATAAAACAGTGGATGAGAACCCCACAGCGCTGAGATCACCAAATGGACTTAGACACGAGCTATATTAATGCTGCAAAGGAATATTATGAGATTTAAACACCACTTAGCTCAGTGGGAAACGTGTTGCATGAGCTGTGGCGTGCAAGCGGGAAGTTAAGTGTGCAAAAGAGCATGTGCAGAGAACTGCCACTTGCACTGATGCTGCAGGTGCATTTCTGAACATAATTCTTTTTTCTGTGCAATTTTGCAGACCAGACTCCTCAACTGAGCATTTTACCTGCACACCTCAGAAAAGGAGGTCTATTTGGTATATCTCATTTTAAATCAGTATTTCCCAAAGCCTGGGGAACAAACTGAAGCTCTTGCCAAGGATGCAGTATGGAGAGACCTCTATTGTTTTCCAGAGTCAGTTTTCATTTTAGTCAAAACATAATTAGTCTTATGGCTGTGAAAAAAACCTTCAAAATGTGACACAAGTTTAACTGATGCAGCAACGTCTGCCTGAGTTTGCAGAGTGCCTGAAACAATAGCTTTCAATGAGTGCTATTAGATGCCAGAGATGCTATTTTAACTCCCATTTTATTCATTATTTCACTGCTCATCAAAGCAGGTAAGAAAGGAGAGGAAGGATGATATTATGATGGTCTACACCAATATTTTCCAAATTAGGGGCATGAAGGAGCACAGAAGATGTATACAAATTGAGAAATTTTGACCTTTTTTCAGAAGGACAAATTTGGTTTTATTTTCCTGAAGGGGGCTTAGCTTTTAATAGTTTCAGAAATGCGGCCTTAAATTATCATGTTTCATAAGCTTATAAGTAGAAGTGGACAGGAAATGGTTTTCCCATCATGTGAAATTTTTCAAGGTATCAAAAAAACTTCCTGTCCTGCATCAGGAAGGAATGTCAAAATCTCAGAAAATTTCATGTACCAAAAATCTGAAAATGATTTTGTTTTGGGTCAATCAAAATGTTTTGTGTCAATAATTTCAAAACATTTCATTTTGATTGCAACCATTTTTTTCTTGGCATCTAAATTTATTAAAATAGCTAAACTAAAATTCGCTTTGACGCAACAAACCCAGAATTTCTAGTTCAATAATGTCAAAACAGGATGTTTTTACAATTTCAAAACTTTCTTTCCAAAATAGTTGGAGGTGGGAGATTCGCGAAAACCAATCCCATTTTGTGAAGTTTCACAAATCAGCATTTTGGGGGTATTTTGTCAAAAAATTCCCAACCGGCTCTTTTCACAAGTGATTTTTTGAACAGGAACACCTGACTCAGAGGACATAAATCCTGCTGCTGTCACAGACTCTTGTGAACATAAGAACGGCCATACTGAGGCAGACCAATGGTCCATCTAAACCAGGATCCTGTATTCCGACAGTGGCCAATGCCAAGTGCTTCAGAGAGAATGAACAGAACAGGGAATCATCGAGTAATCTATCCCCTGTCATCCACTTCCAGCTTCTGGCAAACACGCTAGGGACACTCAGAGCATGGGACTGCATTCCTAACTAGGGTCACATGCATCTGACGAAGTGGGTATTCACCCATGAACGCTCATGCTCCAAAACGTCTGTTAGTCTATAAGGTGCCACAGGATTCTTTGCTGCTTTAACACTTCCTTAGTCACTTTCTCCACACCAGTCAAGGTTTTATAGACCTCTGTTATATCCCCTCTTCATTGTCTCTTTTCCAAGCTGAAAAGTCCCAGACTTGTGCCTCTCAGGTTACCCTACCAAGGCTGTCTCTTGATCCTGCTGTCTCTCCCCTACCTGTGTCTTACAAGCACCATGATCCACTCATGGACGTTCTCCTGCACTGGAAAGCTGAAAGGTCAGCAACATTGAAGTTAGACAAACTGGAAGCATGCCAGTTTCCTGGGAGCTCCTTACACTAAGCCCTGGTCTACACTGGGCGGGGCGGTGTCGACCTAAAATACGCCGACTTCAGCTACGTGAATAGCGTAACTAAGGTTGGCGTATCTTGGGTCGACTTACCTGGCTGTGAGGACGGCGGCAAGTCAATTGCTGCCACTCCCCTATTGACTCCACTTCCGCCTCTTGCAAACTGGAGTTCCAAAGTCGAGGGGGAGCACGATCGGGGGATCGATTTTATCGTGTCTACACTAGACATGATAAATTGATCCCCGATAGATCGATCACTACCCACCAGACCTACCCTGAGACTCACTAGGGAGATACATGATGACTGAGCAATAAGTGCCCCCTCTGCATGGTGTTTCTCAATTTCTGGAGCTTCCTCTTGTTTCCTGGCTGGATCTGTCCATTCTCACAATCAGTCTGGCCTGTTTCCATCCCTTCTGCCCAACTCTCCCATTATTTACTGAATCTTCTCTGGGAATGAAGCCTCCCTCCCTGGGGATAATATTATTAATTTATTATTGTCATTCCTCCACTGTGTGAGGCGCTGTACAATTTATAGGTGCCATCCTTCCCAGGGCAGCATTCACCAGGGGGGAAATTCACCCCATGCAGAGAAGCCAGAACAATGTCTAACCACCACTCGAGTCCCCCATAGACTTCAATCGGACTCAAATTGTGCCTCGCCCTTGGGCAGGCTCGCAGCACAAGGATGAATGTCACCTAGCAGATGGGCCATGGCAGTGCAGACTTTCCCTCAGCCCTTAACTGGAGGGAACACCTCTGGAGTGAAAGGGGTGTGCACCGACCAACCCACGAGCGTCAATGCAGAGCACTGCCACTGGCTCATGAGTTAATGCGATCCATTGCCATTGCTTTATTTTGAAGCCCATCATTCATGCCTGCTCTTTCCTCACCACGTACTAAGGAATTAAATAACTGTTCCCAATAAATTGGGGAGGGAGGAGAGGCCAGGGAAAGGGACCTTTTTCAATGGATACTTGACATTAACGGGGAGGGATAGCTCAGTGGTTTGAGCATTGGCTTGCTAAACCCAGGGTTGTGAGTTCAATCCTTGAGGGGGCCATTTAGAGAGCTGGGGTAAAAATCTGTCTGGGTCCTGCTTTGGTCCTGCTTTTTGAGCAGGGGGTTGGACTAGATACTTCCTGAGGTCCTTTCCAACCCTGAGATGGTAGGAAGCTATTAGAGAAGGCATCAGCTGCAGGGGAGAAGGCTCTTGTCCCACCAGCTCTGTTGAGATGACGTGACAGGACAGACGAGGTCAGAGCTAAGGGACTGGGAGGGAGCAGAGATGGAGATAAAGAAAGAGACAACAATGTCAGGGATTCCCAAACCAGACTCTGAAATAAAGCCCTGATTCAGCAAAGCACTTAACCGCATTGCTTAAGTCCCACAAAGTCTTATGCACGCGCTGCAGAGTGCGCAGCTTAGAACTGAGATGGAACTCCCTTCACTTGTTGCCTAAATAGCATTTCAAGCCAGAATTGAAGGTCAAAAAAGAATCCTCTAGTAGAATTCAGCAGAGAAAAGTTGACCTATAAATAACTTTAATTATTACGGTTGATTAAGCAATTAATTCCTGCTCATTATTATTCCTCTTAAACAGGGACACAAAAGCACAAAAGAATTTCACCCACCTAGATCAGATCATTGACACATCAAGCCTAGACTCCTGCCATGTCCTTCAGAGCTAGGCCAGAGACCCCTTACTCATCATGCACTGAGAATGAAATTTACTCTGTGTAAAGGGCCAGCACAAAAGCTACGGTGCCGAGGGGTTGCACTGGCTCACTGCATTCAGGTGAATTTCACCCCAGACTGGTTGTTTAGCAATGATGTCTGTAGAACAGGGGTGTGTGAAATAGCCATTTGCTAGGGGTGTTGGTCACAATGGTCATGCACTTAATTCGAATAGTTTGGCCTTGAGTAACTGGGTGTGCCGTGGTATTTTCCGCAACTAATTGACACAACAAAAACATTCCAGTACAGATTAGCATTTAATTTAATTTAGCAAGGAGCTGGTAGAGAGATTGTCTGACTGGGCATTCCTGAGCCAGGTCCCTTTATCGACAGGGACAGGAATGCAGAGATAACATCTTTCCAAGAGGCCAGCGTGTCTAAGAAAGTGAAGAAGCATCTTCCTACAAGTGTCCAAGGCCACCCATTGGGAATGCAGATGGCAAGCGCAGCCAAGAGGGGCTTGGGGCTTGTTGGGTGGTGCTCTGGGAGTAAAGGCTTCACCTGCCCGGCTCCTCACAGCCCAGTTCTGAGGAGGACGCAGAGGAAACTGGCTGAAATCCCCATCACCATGTAGCTGATTTGTATGCTGACCGCCCCATCCACGTTGCACAAGTCAGAGTTACAGCAGAAGGTGGGGCGAGAGCTCCCAATGTCATCCACGTCGGACGGGATGCATTTCGGAGCACACGACTTGATGACGGTTGAGTCGCCCACGAAGGGGTAAACTACAACATTTCAAAGCAAGAGAGAAGAAAAGGGTATTAAAGGGAGGATTGGGGTGGGGGCAAGTTCCAGCCCTGTGGGGAGCACTGAACATCTATCCCATTGGATTCCAGCTCCAATTCCAAAAAGCTTCAGGGGTTGGATTAGCTGGGAGCTAAAACAAACCAACCTTTTGCTGGTCTCCTACGTAGAGAATGCCCTACGTACGTTCCTTGGCGATCTATCTCTGTCTCTCTGGGCGCTGACCCATCTCTGGTGTCCTTCCTGCGTGTCTCCCTCTGGCTCGGTGAACGTACACCACTGGGTCAGCCACAAGCTAAGCAGGGATACCTGGCGCATGCCCCTGGCTTTACCTAAGCCTGGGTGCATTGTGTGTCACCTGTCTCCCTGCAGATACGACATCCCATCTCTAATCGCTGCCAATCCTAGCGCAGCAGGTATCCCTGTGCCCCATCTCCTCTCTCTGGAAAAGTGTCTCCTTACTAGGCAAAGCTCAGCTATGGGCCAATGCAGGCCCCGTCCGGAGAGGTGCCAAGAATGCTCTGAAGTCACGGGGTCCAGTTTAGGCTCCTAAGAGCCCAGTGATTCAGGCACCCACCAGGGAGGTGGGAGACATAGGCTCCAGTCCACCAGCTCCCATCACTCTTTCATTATTTATCCACAACAGGGGAGATTGACGCTGTCCCTGTTGGGATGCCCCAGAGCTCAGGGGTTAGAGCATCGTCTGAGAGGTGGGAGACCTTTCTCCCCTGGTGGCAGAGAGGGGAATTGAACCTAGGTCTCCCATATGCCCAGGCAAGTGCTCTAACCACCTGATGCTTTGTGTGGCACAGAGCAGGCACCTAACCCATTCCTGCAAGAACCCCCCCCCCCCCCCCCGAGCCTAAGCTGCAGTTGGTTCCCATTTGCAAATCACTAGCAGACAGAGATGCCTCCCTGCCCCTGTTGCTGAGAGGGGTGGGACTTAGCAAATCAGCCTCTCCCATTGGCTAGAGGTGTGTCCCCACCTAGCGTGCCGGCTTTTGTGAATCGCAGTCTAAGGTGGCTGTCTCTCCCTATTCATTGTACAGGAGCCTAGGTCCCTAACTCAGGCTTCGTGGCTCCCAGGACTGTTCCTGTGATTTGCCAGGGCACTAAAAGTTACGCGCCATGATGCTGAGCGTAACAATGCCTAAGTGCCTGTGTGGATCTGGACCTCACCCAACGTGAGTCCAACTGAGTCAATGGCAGAGCCAAGACTAGGATCCACTGCTCCCAAGTACCCGTGTTGCAGCCTGGGTCCATCGCTAGCAATCCCAGGGGAACTCTGATCCCTGGGGTTGGGGCTGGATGGACGTTCTTCCCTTCCCTACATTTGAGCACAGGCTTCTCCCTCCGGGAGTCTCTTCCTTACCTTCCTCTCGGGAGTACATTACTGTCTTGCACACAACGTCATCCGTGGAGCAGTTGCTGATGGTCATGCATAGGGAGGTGCTCATCGGCTCCAGGCATGTGTAACACTGCAAGGCGTGGGCTGCAAAGAGGAACAAAACGGGGTTGCAAAATGAGGAGCAACAGGTGCTGTCTGCCCTTCCAGATCACCCCTGTTAGGGCAACCACTAGCGCCTCTAGTTAGCGCCACTCCCCTAAGGTAGTTCTCAGAATGTGGTGCTGTAGGACCCGACAGTTCCCTATACATCTTGTCTGATGTATGGAGGGGCATGCTGCAAAATCCACATGCCATGTCTTCGGTGTCACGCCAGGCTACTCTTAAACTGCCTCCAGGCATGCGGGTATCAGAGGTTAATCCAGCCCTTGGAGAGCATCATTTCGAAGAGGTTTGTCTGTCGGCTGTGTAACAATTAGCTAATCCGACCTGTCTCACACAGTTATCCGAGGGGCAGAAACCTCAGCCAGCTAACCAGATCCAGAATAATGGACAGGCTGAAGTGATTTACACAGAGATCATTCCACTGGTGGGCCGGTCACGCCTGAGGCCTGATTGTGATTTAGATTTACACTAGAGTCCCTGTGCTCATCCCCTTTATAGCTCCAGAGCAGTTGCCAACTCTCGCGTGGTAAATAAGCCCCCCGACTTTCACACTAAGCCAAAAATCAAGCTAATCCCATTTCAAAACAAGGCCAGGACAAGCCAATCCCTAAGATCCCCAACGCTCTGTGCCTCGATCCCCCCCGGCGTGCAGTCTGGGACTGGGGGGGGCCAGCTGTGCACCCCTGACTCTCTCCCCCCATTGCCCCGGCTTGCCGGGAGCCGATCAAAAAAAAAGAAAAAAAAAGACGCTACAAGCCAACAAGCAACTCACAAACCAATTCAGCCAAAAACAAGCCCAATTTCTGTGTTTTTTTTCACGGGTTTGGCATGTCTGCACCAGAGTGGTGTAAAGACACCTTATAAATAGCATAAAGGAGCCTTCTTGTAAGTGAGAATCAGACCCTCAGCCTATAAGCTCTTTGGGTCAGGGGCTGGTTCTATTTTGCACTTTCTCCAGTGCTAAGCAGTGGTCAGCGCTGACCACAGAAGCGTCCTTGGGGCAGCTGGGTAAGATCTCATTGTGGAGAGCTAGAATAGGCCCATGGGATTTGCGTGGGTCTGAGGGAAGTCAGGCCGGCCCCAGGCTAGGACTATTCGGTGCTGAGCCGTTTGTTCCGCATCCAAAAGTGGGTCTCACATTATTTAAAAAAGTTAAACATTTAAACACAGGACAAGTATTATACCAGAAGCAAGTCCTTCGACCAGGAGGAAACAACTCTGGAAAGCACTTGCTAGATAAACTTCCTCTAAGGAGAAGGGCCCTCTGAAAACCAACCAACCAACCAAGCCCCCAGCTTCTAACCTGAGGCTTTTATAAATGAGGGCAGAGCCCAAACAAGCTGAAGGGAAGCTAATTCCACCCCAGTTAGACCCGCCAAAAGATCCCTTAGAAAACTGGACCCAGCTGCTCCCTCAGGCTTTCTAATGTAGAGGTGGTCACTCTGCGGTGCTTACTGTGCTCTGGCTGTTCTCTTTGACAATTAAATTATACAGCTCCCGTATTTAGCAAAGCACTAAACTCAGCATTAGAGCAGTAGCTCTGCCAGTGGCCTTCATTTCTACCCTCTTAGCTACCAGCGGAGTAAACATGACAGGATTTTCCTTTCTCTGAGTCAGTAACGGGGAAGTATATAGGGATCTTAATAGCAATAAGATTTAGGCCCTGACAGCGTGCACCGTACGTTTAAATTAATGTCCTTTGGGTTAGCAAGATGTCATCAAATATTGGTGGCTAAGCTAACGACTAGTGTATTGTTATTGTTTTATTTGTAAAGGGGCCCTGCCTGGCCAGACGCTCAGGGTGCTGTGCAGTTTAGAGCATGGTTGGAAATGGAATGAAATAATCCTATGAAAATAGATACAGCCAAATAATGGGGCTTTATTGAAAAAGGGGGAAAGGTCCTCCAGAGAGACCCACAGATTAAAACATCTGGAATCAGCTAGGGTGGGAGCTGTAAAGCCACTCCTCTCTCTGAACAGGAGAGAGACTGAACCCTAACTGTTCATAGAAAACACATAACAGTCACGGGTAGAGGCAACAAAAGTCACTATTGAACACACAGCATCAAACTGGCATGAGCTCTGACCAGCTTTGCCCACCTTAGCTTAGACAGTGATGGATCATCCATCGCTTGTCTCTGCATTGGGTGCTTGGGCAGCAGGATGGGTGGCATCTTAGAAAATACCTGCAACATGTAGATTTTACTCACGTCAAGTAGACAAGGGCCGACACAGCTAGTTATTGCGGTGTCCTCCACATTAACACAAGGTGAGCTTGTGTTAAACAAATAAACGCCTTTCTTCTTAGCATATTATTCACCTAACAAAGCAAAGTCTGCTCCTAGCTACCACATGCTGCTCGCTGCTCTGCTCAGCATTCAGATCTGAGGCAGCTCTCTGCTGGATCAGCATTCAGATCCAGCTGTGTTGTTCTATGAAGGGTGGCCATTTGAACGCTCCAACCACACCCAGCATCCTTAGGTAACAATAGCAGCTGGTCCCCACAGTTATACCCCGTTGTCGTGTCATTTCTGTAAATGATGGGCCAAGATACTGTCATCACATGTAAGCCCAGAGCTCACACTGACTTCGATGGGAGACATCTGCTCACATCCACAGGCAGAAATTGACACTGTTGCTGTTTTCTTTAAAGACGTGTGGCTTGATGGATGATCATCTGAGGATGATTTCTATACTAACTAGAACTGGGCAAATACTGCCAAAAATATTCATGAACATTCACTGGAATAAGCAACAAAGAGTCCTGTGGCACCTTATAGACTAACAGACGTATTGGAGCATGAGCTTTCATGAGTAAATACCAACTTCCTCAGCGTCTGACGAAGTGGGAATTCACCCATGAAAGCTTATGCTCCAATATGTCTATAAGATGCCACAGGACTCTTTGTTGCTTTTTACAGATCCAGACTAACACGGCTACCCCTCTGATATTATTCATTGGACTAAAACCCACGGATTTAGAATTCGCAACCCTTTTTCTGTTCAAATATTGTATTCTATTTTGCTGAAATGCTTGTTTCTGGAAAGCAAAATTATTATTGAAGTGACAAGTATCAGAGGTGAGTCAATAATGATGCCTGGGATGCATATGAAGGGACGTGGCCTGAAGAAGACAAACTTGAAATCTCTTTGCATCCCTTCCTTCTGTTTATAGAAGTTCAGGGACCTGAGATCATACCAGAAACCCAGTGTTACAGGTTATAGTAGTGACTATTCGAAACAACACATTTCTCCCAGAAGTGCCCAGATGCTGCTGGCATGTCTCTGGGTGCTCCTGGCGGGGACGGGAAATCGGCCAATGGGAGTTGCGGGGGCGGTGATTGTGGGGGCAGTGCTTGCAGGCATGGGCAGCACACAGAGATCCGCTGCCCCCCTCCCCCCACGGGGCGTGCAGAGACGTGCCAGCAGCAGCCGCTTCCGGTAACGGCATGGGGCCACAGCATGCAGGCAGCCTGCCTGAGCCCTGCTGCGCCACCGGCCGGGAGCTGCCTGTGGTAAGTGCCTCCCGGTCAGAACCTGCACCTCGCACGCTCTCCTGCACCCCAACACTCTGCAGCAGCCCAGAGCCCCCTCCTGTACCCAAACTCCCTCCCAGACCCTGCACCCTCTCCATTAATACAGTAGAAATGTGCAGCCCATGACAACTTACCAAAACTTCTGGCATGGCCCCCCCGGGGAAATTATTTCCCACCCCTGCTCTACCGCATGAGCAGTATGTGTAGAGCAGACTCATTTTATCTCTCTCTAAGTGGTCTCGATGCCACTATATGGGACAGAACACCACACCCAGGAGGCTGTGGGTTACACAAGCTTAAAGTGTCTGCATGGAAACCTCCCGTGTTTGTTTGATGGATTGGCACAGGCACCCTGTAATCCTTCCAGACTGCACAGCTGTGCAAGTGAAGACGTGAACCTGTTCTTAAATACCACTCACAGTGCAGATGCCCCAAAGACATGGGGGGTGCCATGCATTGTCATGGGTAAAAACCGATTGAGACTTTTGACCTGCATTGCGGCAGTAGGTCAATCTCTAGCTCCATGCAATAAAAAAACCCCAACAAACCCCCAAAACAACACACACACACACACCCCTAGGAACTTTTTGAAAAAGGGCTAGGGAGGGAGTTTATATCTGCAGAACCCCTTCCTCAATTGACCTCAAATTTGGGTCAGTAGCCCTACTTTTCACTTCCAGGAGGCACAGCAAATTTCAAGAAAATCCATGCAAGCATGCAGATTTTAGAGCACTGAGAAGCACTGTCCTTTAAACAGGAAGACGAGACCCTGGAGAGGAAGGGCTCCTCTGCACCTCCACCTGCAGCCCAGGCACCTCTGAAAGGTGTGAAGTGGCCCTTTCCCTCTCAATGGGATGGTCTCTGCTGATCTCGCCAGGGAGATGATACAACCTGCAACACTAGCTCTGAGGCATGGGAACGGCTCCATTCCTTCTCAGTGGCTGTTCCCTTCCCCCTCCTGAGTGCTTTAAGGCCAGCGATATGCATGAAGGATGCCTGTCCTCAGCTCCCCACCCAAAGGGGCAGGGCTCCCCCGGATCCTGGGTCACATTGGGGGCCTCCCCAAAGGGCAAGCCCACCCCAAGCCAGGTCACCTGAGCGGGGCAGGGGCAAGAGCCCAGCTCCTGTAGAGGGGCACATGCCCCCCATCCTGGCACACACACAGAGGGCAGCGAGCGGGGCGCCGAGACCCCCAGCGGGGCAAGGTTCCCATGTCCCGGCTCATATGAGCAGGGGAGGGAGAGGGAGGGGTTCAGATGCCCCTAGAGGGGCGAGAGCCCCCCAGGTCTGGGCACACACATGGAGGAGGAGACTGTGAGGCTGACAGGTGCCCTCCTGCCCCTATTCTCCCCCAATTCCCTGCCACTCACCCCCTTGTCCCCCTTCCCACTGTCCCACCCCATCACACTCTCCCTAAGCCCCATGCCGCCCTCACCTGAGACCTCAAACTCTCCCCTCCCCTCCCCTTCCACCCGTCCCCATTTAGCCCCCTCATCATCATCCCCCTCCCCTCACTGAAGCCCCAAACCCCTCTTCCCCCGGTCTCCCCACCCCCTAATACTCCTCCCTGCCCGGGAAGCAGTCACAGATCTAATTTCCTTGCCTGCCCTCAAACAACAACATGGAGAAGGAACGCAAACAAAGAGAGCCAAAATGAGGGGCTACCCAGGAAAGAGGGAGGGGGCAAAAGAGAGGGGACGTACAGATAGGGGAGGAGGAACTTAACGGGAGGGACACACATACACAAAGGGGGGGCCAGCACTGGGGGGGACGCACAGAAAACCAGGGCCACAAATGGGAGACACTTTTGCCGTAGTGGGGATGGGGGTGCCAAGTGGAGGGGGCGAGCCAGAACGGGGGAGGGAGAAATAGGCTGTCAGGAGTAAGAGAAACAGGGGACCTTGTAGGGTGGGAGAAAGGACTGAGAAGGTCCATGACCCCGGAAGGGCGGATAGAGATGACGAAAGCTCAATGGCTTCTCTGAGAGACGCAGGAGGGGAGGGAACTGGACTCTCCTCCTTCCCCTGAGCCCACTGCGGGAGGAGGAAGGGAGTGAAGAGGAAGGCTCCTGGGACACAATATGGTGGCTCCTGTTAGTCTGGATAAGAACAGATGGAAATCTCCAGCCATCAGCAGGGTGGCCCCGGCCGCCGTACAGATGCTACATGAATTTCCCTGACAGGAAGGAGTTCTCGCTCGAGGCATTCCCGCTCACTGAAGTCCTGAGGGTTTCATATCTCCCAGGCTGGGATCTGGGCCATAATGCCCCCGAACATTACACCGATCAGGGCTTGCCCAGCCATCACCACAAAAAAGTGGCCATTTGTCCTTGTCACAATGAAGCAGAGAAGACCAGATGCAGGCCGCGCTTGTGGTTCCTGGGTAGCCAGCAGCCCCCGAGGAGGGCAGAGAACGGGGACTGTCGCACATTCAGTCACAATGTGGCTTGCATAAGGTTGTTTGTTTCCTATTTGGGGGGGAATGAGGGAATCGCTGCTCTGTGCCCCGTGGTAACCCAGGCATCATCTTGAGCTGGATGGAGATGGCAGCATAGCGAGGCAGCCCTTAGAAGAACATGCTTGACCTGAACGGGAGTTGGATTGTGTCAACTCAAGTCCTTGTGCTGGCTCACATGGGACTTTTCCCCCACCCAACCAGACACAATAGCAGTTCCTGCTTGGCCACCCACCCTGACCGACACGGATTGTGCTCTCATAACTCATCCCTGGTGGCACAGGTGACCCTGATAGGGAGGTGGCAAGAACAGGTTGCCGGCGCACCAGTGCATCCAGTGATGTACACTGGAATAATGTGAATCAAAGAGAAATGCCAGCAGGCCATCTTGAAAACCACCATAAGGCCTGGGTACAGTTAGGGAGACATGGGGGAGCTGCCCCCCCAAATTGCAAGCCTCGGGCAGGTGCAGAATTCCCTCCTCCCTCCCTGTGTATGGCCCCATTGGCCTGACTGAAGCTGCCCCCTCCCCAAATATAAAAGTCAAACTACACCTATGCTGAGGTCTCTTGTTCTGGGGAACAGCCTCCAGACGGCAGTGGTGCGAATCAGTCCCGCCGGGGAACCTTGACTGGGTGGCCGAGCCCATCCTTTCCATCTCTAAGTGCCCGGGTGTCTATGAATCACACGCGGTGCATGAAACAAGCCGCTGGAGAAGACAGCTGAAGCAGAGCGTGTAAAGGAGTGTAGAGACTCCTGGGTTTGTGTCAGGCGAGAAGAACACCAGCCCGTGGGAACAAGATAGAGCAACAAACCCTCTAAAGCATCAGGCCTCATGGCAAAGGCAGAGCCAAGAGCGGATGAAAGAAATCACACATAAAGCCAAGTAATATCTATCAGTTGGAGAGACATCCATTGATAGCTGCTAAAAGTCTCTATCCTGGGTTAGGGATCCCAGCCTGAAACTTACTATTTTTGTAAGAGACGCTCTGAAACATCTGGGCAGGCTGCAAAGACCACTTCTGTCACATCAGGCCATGACCCATGACTTGAATTCTAGGTTCCCACAGGGACAGATCTTTCTGCAGTTGAAGTCAATGACATTTTGTCACAGATGTCCCTTCATTCACCCTTCCTACCCCACCACAAAATCAGGGCTTGGTTAATAAAGCAGAATCTTACCTAGCTCCACGCACACAAGGGCAGCCAGCAGAACAGACAGAAGCCCCTTCATCTTGAGCAGCGCCTTGCAGCCTGGAGCTCCTCGCAGGTAGCTTTATCATTGCACCCTCTGGGTGGGTTTTTCCTTTTACTACTTCTGACCATTTCTTTCCCCCCTCCCACCCAGAGATCCAGCTGTACTGGAAAAGCAAGTCTGAGTCATAGAGGGATTAAATCTCTAATTACAGGGCCCCACCTCCCGCTTTGCTGTACATTTTTTTTTAGATTTTTCGTGCTGCTTGGGAAAGACAATAAGGGGTTGAATGACAGACAATAGCTAAACTAATTATGTCCACCTTCTTTGCAACAAGGTGTGATCCCCATTCATCCCCTGGTTCTTCACAACAAAGTGCATGTTATCTAATCCCAGGCATCTCCAACTTCCTCTGGGCCTTGTTGACATTTCTTTAGCAATTAGTGGCACCTGAGCAGTTTCTGTAATGACAGATGGGACTTTTAAGAGGCAGTGGCAGCAGCCGTGGGCCACAAGGGGTTAAATCTCAAGAGATTTCCCTCCCCACTTTTTGCCCTTGAGAAGTGGCAGACCATGTGAGACCAGCAAGGGGCATGGGGGCCATGGTAATAGCTGGTGAAATTCGAACCCTTTTCCATGTTGAGCCTCCAAAATACACTCAAAGGGCCACTGTGCAGATGCTAATTTGCACTCACAAAAATCTGTACCTAGAATTCTGCAACTAATTGCAGCTGCAGGTCTCAACGCTTGGGCATCTGGCTGGGGCATGGGGGCAAAAATTGCATCCATGGCATTGGAGAGAGGAGTGAGAGACTCGTTTAAAAATGAGGACCCAAAATCTCCTTTGGCCTGGAGGGGTGGGAGGAGAAAATGGGTGTCCATCCAACATAAAGGTTGTAACTTGATTCGCTGCCCAGAGTCACAGATTGCTAATGATTCCCAAAACGGGTCCTGAACTCAGTGCCTTACGCCTCAGAGATGCTGGATGTGGCTGAAATGAGGAGGACTGAACTTTGATTTTTTTTGTAAACCACAGCTGATGCCAACGTCTTTGACACCTCATCCTTCAACAGAAACTTTGAGAACCCAACTGTCAACTGTTAACTCACATTGGGTCTGATAAAAAAGACGAGGCTATGAAATGCCTTTAGTATCAGGTACAAATAATATTCATATCACTAACATAAAATCATCTAGTGCAGAATGCAGAGGCCTACAGGTAAAGGGAGTATCTTCTCCTGAGCGTATTCAATTGATCTGCACTGGCTGCCTTTGGGTTTCCAGGGGCAGTTTAAAGTGTTGGGTTGTACTTACCAAACCTAATTGAGAGACTACCACTCTCCCCTGTCTTCTCAGCTAGTTCTGCCTTTTCTATGTCTATCTTGTGCCTTCCTTGTATGTCCTGTATCATGCTGAGTGCAATGTTGGTGCTTAATACATTCTGTCTGGAAGGCGGGGTGCTCCTGTTTTGAATGTGTTCTTCTTACACGTTTGCAACCACTGGCTAACAGGTCCTGTTGTGTAGCTCTGCCAGATAACTTTGCAGCTGGAACCTTCGTTAGCCAGTCTGATTCCGATTCCCGTGGGGTGCATTTTATAAATAGAAAATAATAGCTGAGCTGAAGGGAGACAATCCCACCCAAAGGTTATTAAATTCTCATTCCTTAGGTTGTCACCAGGACTCTGAGATGGAATTAATTCCTGGGGATTCACTGCCACTCATTTGTTGTCATTGTTTAAAATTATATGGACCCAGTGTTTAACACAATAAAGCATTCATCAGAGTAACTGCTATGCTAGAAACCTGGGTTAGGATCATGTTAGTTACTAGACTAGTAAAAGGGTCAGGACTTCAATTATTCTCAGAATAGCTACCATATCCTCAGCTAGTGTAAACTGACATAGAATCATAGATAGAATATTAGGGTTGGAAGAGACCTCAGGGGGTATCTAGTCCAACCCCCTGCTCAAAGCAGGACCAACCCCAACTAAATCATCCCAGCCAGGCCTTTGCCAAGTCTGACCTTAAAAACCTCTAAGGATGGAGATTCCACCACCTCCCTAGGGAACCCATTCCAGCACTTCACCACCCTCCTAGTGAAAAAGTGTTTCCTAATATCCAACATAGACCTCCCCCACTGCAACTTGAGACTATTGCTTCTTGTTCTGACATATCTCTACTCAGGCTCCTTAGCTTTAACTGAAGTTGTGTAAACTACAATTCCCACCATTCTTATGAAAGAAATTTTGGAATGATCTACAGTAAATTCTTAGCTACTGTTCTCCTGTGAATTCAGTGGACTGTAATATTTTGATAACATTTTATTGATTATGTTGGTTATGAATGTCCAGTAATTGTCTCCATTTCGAGACTATCTAGTGAAGAAGACTGTGGTGTCCCCGACCTCACTATGTACAATATCCCTGCTCCAGGATGTCTCAGATTTCCCATTTGCCAAGCTGAGAACTTCACAAACTTTATAGCAAAGTGGAAATGTACTGACTGCGTCTGTTTTATTATTCAGAAAAGAATGAATTGGAAGCATTGGTTGACTGGGTTTCTGGTATTAAATTGCCCAGAACAATATGTGCTGTATGGGTGGATTCATCAGTATGCCTGACATTTGATCTCATTTAAGCAGGTTTTTGGATGGAAGAAGTTTAATGACTCTTAAGTTTGAGGAACACGCCTCCCCTTTTTGTTGAGATCACATCCTATTTGTTTTGTGGTTTCATCGCCTCTCATCTGTGTCTAATAGGACGGGGGTTTTGAACCAGAGGAATGTTAAGAGAATCAGTCACACAGACCTTTTTCAACTCTGCAGAAAGGTAAGTCACACTCTATGGCAACTGAAACAGTTTCCCCTCTTCCACCCAACCTATGTCATGGTTATGCAAGTAAACTTTCTGTCATGGAAAGATATGGCTCTGACATTATTCTGAACACATCCCCTCTTATGTAGAGATCACACCCTAGTTGTGTTCTGCTTTCATTGATTGATAAGAAAGCAAAAAAAATTTTTTTTTAAATCCACAAATCAAGCCAATGTCTGGCAGAGTAAAAGGCCAGCTGCCAAAACGTGTTTGGGAAAAGACATTTGTTAAGGTAAAACACTTAATGCAAATTAGTGCAACCAAAACTGGATTTTGGAGGAATTTCATGCCATAAAAAGATGATGGGTCAGATTCTCGATCTGGGGCCCATGAGAAGACCCAGCTTCTGGCCATAACTAGCCAGCTGAGAATTCCTGCTAGTGAAAGGAGTTCTCAGCTGCAGTAGCCAACTTCTGTGCCAACTGAACCCCAACTTTGAGATCTGGCTCCAAGGGTCCTCTAGCTCACGCCTTGTTTTGGCACAGAGCAGTCCCCAGAATCAGGGTGCTGTTACAGACTCTCTGACACCCCATCTCCTGCACTGAGCAGATCTTGTAGACAATTTAGCCCCATATTAGCACTACAATCAAACTCCAGGAACAAAGCCCTGTCCTTATTCTTGATTTACCCTGGCAAGTGAATGCATATTGAGGGAAGTGCCTGCATCGCTCTTGATCCCCTGGCTCCAGTGTTCATGGCATAGTGATACCTGAGGCCTCGTGTTACTAAAACGTCACTGCTTTTTCCAAATGCAAGTGTTCATAGTTTGTAACAGGAGATACTGGGGGAGTTGTTCTGTCTCAGTCTTGCCATCTCTTCTCAGCAACATCTCACTGGTGTGCTGCTTATGTCCAACTTCCGTCAGCCAAAGGCACTCAGACACCACATGCATAGGCTTCCTGAATAGAATAGAATATGACGTGATAGTCAGAGGTGCCGGGAACCAGCTGCTCCCATCAACTTCAGCTGGAATTGTGGGTTCTCGGCACCTCTGAAAACAATGTTGCCAATTGCAGGGTTTTTATCCCAAGTCCCATGATATTTGATGTGTTTCTTAAAGTCCCAGCTGCTGGAGTCATGTTATTGAATGAGAATCTCAGCTTGCTTTCTCTCTCTCTTTTTTTTTTACGAAAGTTTCTAGCTCTCATGTCAGCATAAAGAAAAGCTTGAAACAGTGACTCAGGTGCGCCTAAAGGCTCAAGCTCCAGGAAGCAAATATCTCCAAATGCATTTTTAAAAAATCTCATGATTTTTAAGCCAATTTCATGATTTTTGAATCCTTCAGATCAGCAGTTTTCTCAAATCAGGGCTCTGGGGGTCTTGGGTTAGGCACCTAAAGTTTGTGGCCATTTTAAAAAATGTGAGCCTAATCTCCCAGTCACCTTTTTTTAATGATCTTTGAGCTATTCACGGTGGATTCTTCCCCTAAGAAAGAGAAACAGCCACCACGGCTCTTCCTCTTTATTACAGTGACTCCAGTAGCACTCACAGTTTTGAACACAAAGGAAGACACTGTCCCTTTTCCCAATAGCACAGAGATGCGAAGCAATACAGGAATAAGACATCCAAAGAAACATCCTTGGTACAGGGGTTTCTAGACTATCATTAATGAAATACAATCAGATTTGGAATTGGATCATCAGATTTACATCCCCTTGGCTGCGACAGTCCTCTGGCCCCGGGGGCACTTCCACACTTTGCACATGATGCCCTTGTCTTATTAATCTTTGCTCTCCTCAATCTTTAGCAGCAAAGCGTTGTACAGAGGGTTTGCTGCAGCCCTAGCAGGCCCTTGGTGTGTGTATGTGGTGGTGGTGGTGGAGGGGGGTGACCTGTTTCCTGGCATATCACATTCCAGTCCACAGGAAGGCAAAGATTAAGCTGGCTGAAGTGCTACCCCCACTGCCATCACAGCAAAGCTGATTCTTGGCCTGTCTCCACGGTTACAACCATAGTAGTCACTATTGCAGATGTCGCTCTGGCAGCACAGAAACAGATAGGCCTCAATTAACTGTTTCTTCTGCTTTCCAAGGACACTGTCTCCCACACAACCGTTCAGGGACAGGGCTGTCGCAAGAGAAGACTGGATACAGCCATTAGTCAGTCTGACCTCTCAAAGCCTGTGATTTAAAGCTCGCTGCAGTACTGACTAGCCTCTCACAGGCACTCGGGCCCTGAGCCACAATGGAAGCTGGCAGCCTTTTGTGGCTCTGGGCCTGAAGTCTTTTGGGATATTAGGGTCTGACGCAAAACCCATTGAAATGTGAGTCTTTCCACTGAGCCTAATCTCCCAGGCAGTGGGCTCCAGATCAGGCCCTTGGTATCTGCTCCAAAGTTGTGTTTCTTGCAGGAAAGAGTATGAATAAAGGGGGGGGGGGTATACAATGCATCCCAGCTGAAATTCAACCCCATGTCCACGGAAAGGACAAAGGCTAAGCACTGTTTATAACGATGTGGCGTCCTGCTAGAGGATATCTGTAAGCCAGGGTTGCCACCTGTCTGTGTTTTACCCGGACAGTCTAGTTTTTGGCTTCTGTGTCTGGGTGCCAGTTAGCACTGCCAGGTGCCCGGTTTTTGACCGGAAAGTCCAGTCGAAAAGGGGACCTGGCAGTGTCCAGTCAGATGTACTGACTGGACACCCAAAGTCCGGTGACCACAGGGTGTGGGGAGGACGCCGGGGCTGCCTCCTACTGCAGGAAGGCTCCTTGTCAGGCTGCAGCAGCTCCCTTTCCAGCCCCAGGAGCAGAGGGAGCCCAGGTGGGGAGGGGAATACAGCAAGTGATGGGGGGGGGGGGAGAGTGAGTGATGGGGTGGGGCCTTGGGGAAGAGGCAGAGCAGGGGCAGGGCCTTGGGGGTCTGGTTACCAGCAATTAGAAAAGTGGCAACCCTACGGCAAGCAGACCAGAGAGGCTGAAGTCCTGGCTGGTCACTACTAGCTGAGCCTGAGTAATGCCCAAACTTAGACGTCAGTGTTTTCACACAGTACTTATCCTGAGGTGCACACTGGGTAGGCATCTCGCATTTGTCACCCCCTCCCACGTAGCACTGCCAGGCCTGAGCTGGGAGAGGAGAACATAACAAAATACCAGAGTCATCAGCTAAACCAGAGGACAGGAGGAATGAATAACACAGGCAGAGTGATGCTACTCAAAGGCTGGTAACCCTGCAGAAAGGATAAGGATTAGAGCTGAACGAATAACTGATCTTTTTGATCTGGGGAGTGAGCCAAAAAAATCAGGGGAAAAAATCGATTTGTTTCAAACAGAACCTGAATTTTTTTGTTTTTTCTCACTGAATGAAAAACTGAAAAGGAATCATTCAAGTTGAAACAAAACATTTCAAGTGTCAATTCGAAGCGACAGTTTGAAATGAAAAGTCTAAGTAAATGGACATTTTCAGGACGGTTCATTTTGAGTTTTCCAAAATGAACCGTTTCGCCATTTCCAATGTTTGTTTTCAGGGTTTTTTTGGCCTGAAACTATCCGTGAATTTGACCCAAATTCACGAATAGTTTTGGTGCCCCCCAAATTGTATTTTTCACTAAGTTTATTATTTGCCAAAAAGTTCCCCCCAGCTCTGATCGGGATACCACAATTAGGAGAGTGGGTACAGGCAGATGCTACTTCCCCAGCCTATTCCAAACAATTCTTACCCTTCCTGGGGTCTGGCTTAATGGCAACCAAAGCACCAAGGCCTCAAACTTACCTACCCCTCATGGGTAGGGGCCTACCAAATTCACGGCCGTGAAAAATGCATCACAGACTGCGAAAGCAGATCTCCCCTGTGAAATCTAGTTATTGTAGGGGAGGGGGAAGGGCAGGCATGGGGGCATCCCAGCTGGGAGCTCCTACCATGCTCCAGGCTCCAGCTGCTTGTCCTAGAAGGGCTAGGGAGGGACGGAACTTGCTCTTACCCTGAACAGCTGCTCTTGGGGGGAGATCAGACCCACCTATGACAAAGATGTGACGGAGACCACAGAATGGGAAGGTCTCGCACACAGAACTATTCACCATTTTCATGTTGGAACTTAATCCTCTCCTGGTGCATTAGTTGTCTGGCAATGAGGCCACTGTCACCATGGGAGGAGCAAGGTGCTGTCAGCTGCAACCCAGCAGCAGCAGTGTCATTACGTGCCGTGGTCGGGGGCACATCACCAAATAATGGGAGAGTGTGGGCGGCACTTGGCTGTCCCATCACAGCCCTGGAAAGCCTGTTCTCCTGTTGTGCACGTAAGCCCTGGAGCTTCCACGGCCATGGCCACGCAGGCTCCAGTGGAGGCTAGACTCTCGTTATTGGGGATGAATTGGGAAGAGATGAATTGGCAATCCTGGGTGTGATGCAGGTGACATCAGCCACTTTTATTAGCATCAGTGGACGCAGGATTGCCCTTTTGCCCATTTGATCTTTCCTAAATAGGTTATAACCATTCATGTTAACACTCCAGAATCATCCCACCGGGTTTCAGTAATGCCAGCTAGATCAGATGTATGCTCATAAATGACCAGTTCCAATCCCTCGTGTTTGTTACCCAGGCTCTTAGCATTAGTGTACAGGCAATTCAAGACTTTCTTGAGTGCTGAGCTCCACTAATGCCCTATTCATCATGGAACACAATGCAAATTCCTGAATTCAGAGGAGTTAATGGATTAGGATCTAGTTACCTCAAAACCTCAATCTTCTTGGCCATCCTAGACTACTACACTCCACAGAGGTAATGACAAGGTCCCGTGCAAGAGGATGTGGGTGTGCTCCAATTTGGAGGGTTGGGCTGGTTTTTTGAGGGCACAGCTGGTCCTGATTGTAAGCGGGGGAATGGTCCCGCTGTTGTGGGGAACTTTCCTGGCTTCTGCACTACCCCGGTGAAGTGGGCTAGCGAAAGGATCTGAGTCCTCGCTCCCACTTCCTTTACCCAGAGGCCTCGCTGCCCTTGAGGACTCCCCTTCCACTCTCCTGTCTGGCAGAGTCCTCGTAACCCCAACAAGGCTGGGCCCAGGATTCCTAGGGGGCTCGACCCCCAACCCTGCTGTGGTCACCTAGGACAGGGGCTAGGGTGTCCCCACTCCGGGGTACTCTCTCTGCACTGCGCACATCCCTGACCCACTGATCACATCATACAATTTAAAGCAAATACAAGTTATTTAATTAACACTTAATTTAAAAAAAGAATAAGGAAAAATGGGAAAGGTTACAGGAAACACATCACCCTGCTCTGTGGCAGGGAACATCACAAACAGTGTCTCTGAAAGGTCAGGGCAGTTCACAGTCTGTTCCTTGTAGGTCCCAGGCCTCCTTCTCAGGTCCTGGCTGTGCTGCAGGGATGCTGTGGGTCGGACACTTGCTCTGGCGGTGGCCACACACTCTCAGGCTCTGGGTGGCAGGACCCTTCTCTCCAGCGTCACCCCCGCCCTGTCAGGGTTACGATCCCCCTCCCAGTCTGGCCTGCAGGGCCTCTTGGCTGAGGTATCTCCCTGCGCTGGGCCCACTGCCCGGGGTCCCCCTCGCTCTCCCCAGCTGCTCACCGCACCCAGCTCCGGACTGCTCCAGCCCCAGCTCCACTCTGCCTCAGCACGGCTGCTGCTGCTGCTCTGCCTTCAGCTCCCTGGGCTGCTTCTCTGGCCTCTCTGGCTCCAGTTGCTACCACTCTGCTCCCAGGGCAGGGCTGCTCTGCAGGCTGCTTCTGTGACTCTGCTCTCAGCTCTCACCTGCTTCCTGGGCTGCTTGTCTGGCCCCTCTGGCTCTGGTTGCTGCAGCTCTGCTCCCAGGGCAGGGCTGCTCTCTCTGGGCTGTGCTCTGGCTTTTTGGGCTGCAGCTCCGCTCCCATCAGCTTAGCTTGGGGCCCCGCTCTCTCCTTAGCTCGGCCCCACTCCATCTGACTCAGACAAATCCAGCTCACACACGGAGGACGGGACCCCCCCTGGCCTCCTGACTCCTTGATTAGCCTGCCCGCCCTGTCGATCAGGCTGACCTGGAGCACTGGCCTCTCCACATTGTTCCTGGAGACTGTCAGTCTCAGGCTCCTGATTTCCCATCGACCGCTCCCTTTTTAGTGCTGGGAGCTAGCAACCAAACATCCCCACTGAATGTTAGTAAGGGGGCAACAGTCCCCTTACATGATCATAGTCTCTGCCTCTCTGCCTGCAGGGAAGGCCAAGCGAGACTAGTAGGAATGATGATGCTCTAAATAAAATGTATTAAAGCTTTTCATATTTTTTTTTATTTTTAAAATGTTTTACATCCGCCTCAATTTCATACAAAAATGTAAATCAAGCCCTGGTAGTTCCTGTAAGAAATGTGAAGGGTGAGAGAGTGTGATGGTTCCTTTTTGGTGGGAGCAGCACATGGCTGGTGTTTTGACCAGCTTTGGCTTTTGTTAGCTGGTTTTACTCACTGTGTTTTATTCTGTATTTTTTCTTTTATCATGTATTTGATGTACATGGCTGTGTGTTCTTTTTGCCCTAGGGCTACCATTGCTGGTATTCCAGTCATAGCCGCCTCCATCTGCAACTTAACCTTGTACATTTCATAAATAAAACCTGTGCAGCTGTGTGCTGTGCCAAAGACAACTTCTGTGTCAATCTCCTGTCTTTTACAATTGTTTCCCACTGAGGCCCACAAATATGTTTGGTGCCGGGCTCAGAAAAGGTTAATCCGGCCCTGCCCACTATGCAAACTCAGTTTAAAAAGATACAGCAGCTCTCAGAGCCTCATAAATGAGTCACACTCAATCTTTTTTGCTCCTTCGCTGTCAAGGTAGGATTTTTAATGGCACGCGGAGTCCCAGCAGGCAGCCACGTGCCATTAAAAATTGGCTCGCGTGCCATCTTTGGCACGCGTGCCATAGGTTGCCGACCCCTGCTCTAGTTTATCCTTAGCAAACCGTCACGAGTTTTGTTGCCAACCTCATGAAGGATGGAATGTGACACGTTCATTATTTTCCTTGCTGTCAGGCGTGGAGCGGGGGACACGGTGCTGTCCTGGGGTTTATTACAATGCTCCAAATCCCTGAAATAGAGGGGTCGTGTTATTATTATGTTCACAAGTCATTAGGCGGCTAATTCAGGAGAGGCTGTCAGACGTAACTGTTGTGCAATTGTTTATTAAAAACAACGTCTAGGCACGCTGAGGTAAAACTTGTACTGGACTGACTTTGCTTCCCTCTCCTCCATCCTGTCTGTTTATTGTCGTCATGGACTCTAGTCCTGCAATGAATTCAGGGATCTGCCAATATGGGATGTCTTTGCAGGATCGAGGCCCTAGATTGTGCAAGGGGCAGGAAGCATGTTTGTATGGCACCCAGCTGGGCCCCAAAGCTGGTGGATGACCAGGGATCTGTGGAAGGCCAAGGTTATCGATGCTGAAGGCCCATCCTGTGGCACATATCCGGCCCCAGCAGGGCCCTTTGCTCTCTGGCTGTGGCTGCCCCAGGGCCCCTGCAGGGAAGACCAGCCGAAATCACAATACAGCCTGGGGAGAATTTCCAAACCCTCCACCCCACCCCCCGTGGCCCTTAGGGGTGGCAAAGGGATGAAAACAACCCTTTCCCTGCCCCAGTTTGTGTGAGGGTCGCCCCCCTCGGTGGTACAAAAATACCGGATATCCGGGATGATCCTGAGCCCGTAAAACTGTATACTGAGCACCCTGGCAGACATCCCAGCACAGCTACCTCAGAAAAGGGAAAACCTGGACAGGTGGCAATCCTAATTCAAGCCCTGCTGACCCCATGTCAATTTGCAGCCATGATAAGTATAAACCCTCAGGAGCAGCCGACCTGACCTGCTCTACCTGGAGTCCTGAGCAGCCGGCCAAGTGGTCGCCAGCAACACTCTCTGGCCTTCTAATCGCGGAGTCCTTTCCCAGACCGAGCTGACTTTCGCTTCCCTTTCCAGACTCATCACAGTCTTTTGCTCACCTCCTGACGTCAAAACAGTGTCCAGACACAAACGAACTTGGCCTCAGTCACAGGCTTCCCCGTGAGGCAGTTAAGGGCCATCATCCTCATTTAACCGAGGAAATTAAATGGCTTGTCCAAGGTTACCTAGGGAATCAGGTGCAGGGAACCGAACGCTGCTCTCTTGAACTCCAGACCAGTGATTTAAATGGCAGACTTCCTATTGTCCTTATAGATCGGTGCCCTTCATAACCGTACCTGGCCCTTACCAGGACTGTGCCCTGCCTTTTCCTTTGCAGCTCAGGATGACCTTTGGAAGTGAAACACAAATGCCGGGCACAATGGGTGAAATTCTGGGCCCAATGACATCGAGGTGTGTTTTGTCATTGATTTCAATGAAGTCAGAATTTCACCCAGTGAGTCCTAGAAATCTATATGTGGAGGAAGTAGAAAGGCTGGCAGGATAGGATGTAAAGTCAACTGCTTACCAAAAAACTATATGGGGATATAAATTCCTTTTTATTTCATTATTCCCCTCTTCAGTTTCATTTGTGGCTGAAACTTGAAATAACTGCTGTACTGCCCTTGACCTCGAGTGCCTGAAGCAATGTTGTTTATGGTTCTCTTCCTACTAAAACTGAGGTTTATTTTGGAGCTGGTTGGGACCTGGGGTTGCTGTTCCACTGGAAATTCCAACGTTTCAGAAAAAAAAATTGTTCTGAAGCAGAACAAAAAGCTAAAATTTATCAATTTCCTGCAAAATGAAAATTCTGGAAAAAAAAAAGATTCAGTATCATCAAAACAGTTCATTTTTACTTTATCCTTTTGATTAATTTCATTTAGACTTGTATAGTGCACTAAAATATTAAATACTATATCTATTATATATTCTATTTATTATAAGTATGATATTAAAAGTAATATTTTACTATAATATAAAAGCTGAAATGAAATTAAATGTTTCAACACTGTCTAATGAAACATTTAAACCTTTCCTTTCCTTTCAAAAAGTTCATCAAAGTTGACATACCTGCAAATCATTGCAATGAAACTGCATTTTTTGATGGAAACTGATCCCTTGAAACATTTGCATTCAAGTGTAGCTATTGTGTGTGCTTGTATTTTATTCCTCTTGTCAACAGCAAAGGGTCAAGCTTGGATGAATTAATACATCTTTTCCACCTCTATTTTTTATGATTCTTTAGCCTGCACATAATTATTTGGGTAAAAGTTGTGCTCCTTGGCATGCCTGACACTTAGAGGTGTGGAAACCTTGCAAGTTCTCATTCTGTAATGTTAGAACTTGAAAAAGATCATCCTGTTTCTGCTATAAAGAAGAGCTCTGTGTCACTCAAAAGCTTGTCTCGCTCACCACCAGAAGGTGGTTCCATGAAAGATATTACCTCACCCACCTTGGCTCTCTAATGACCACTAGATGGCAGGAGATTCTAGGGCCTGATTCATGGGTTGCCCTTTGCACCTTATGAAGTCATTTGCTAAAGTGCAAAGAGAGTGTAAAATGCTACCATTGTTATTTGATATCGTTTGACACCCACTTTGCACAGGGAGGAATGATTGCACCCTGTGCAGCGCAATGGCGAATAAAGCCCCTCGTGATGGCCTCTCTCAGGGAGGGTATGTCTACACTTGCAGAGTTTTTGCACTGTCAGTTTCACTGGTGATAGGGAAACAGTGAAAGAAAAGCACTGGTTTGTGTACTCACTTAATTCCTCAGGTGTCGGAGAGTGTTTAGATTTGCAGCACTTCCATTGCCAATGAGAGCAGCGCACTGAGGGCAGCTATCCCAAAGTGCAGCTCTCTCCATTTTGACAATGGGTCTTGTGGGAAGTGGGGGGGGGGGGGTGTTTGCGAGGCATCCTGAGTCCCTGCACAGCCTCCTCTCCCCAAACACTGATCAGCTCCAGCAGCTCAGCATTGCTCCAAGCAGGGGATCCTTTGCTCTGTAAACAGGAAGGGGAGTTTCAAAGTTCCCGGAGCTTTACAGGGGGAGGGGTGGATGTCTGTTTACCTGGCAGCAGAGCTGCTGGCTCCGGAGGCTAAAAGCTGTGTAAACAGGAAGAGCGTGTCTTCACTTGCACATCACCACAAAAGCATCTCGTGGAAGTGGTTTTCTTTTTGCGGTGAAACTTCTGACTTTCACTGCAAAAAGTCATTGGCAAGTGTAGACGGTCCCACGGTTTTTGCGCAAAAAAGAGACTTTTTTCTGCTTTAAATGCCAAGCGTAGACATGCCTGGATTCTTGTAACTACGTTAAGATTTGTAGCTTTTCACCTCATTTTCTATCTCTGGCCATGCCACCCGGAACGTGCCTGCTTTCAGAAGGGTGGGGGCTGCTTAGGGCTTGGATGGCAGACCTTGTTTCCGTACTGATCTCTGGTGAGAGTTTATAGCTAAAGCTCACAGCTGATCATCTGTGCTGAAGCCCTTAGCTGTGATCCAGCCACTGATTAGGGGGGCCTAGAAATACCAAGGTTAACTTCAGGTCTCATTTAGCATGTTTCTCGCCCTTTGTTTCGTTGCAAAGAAAGCCTTGCAAATGGAAAACATCTCCAGGCTCTCCAGAACTTTGGTAAATCAAAACAGAGCAAAAGCACTGGTCCTTTCTAGGCGACATCCATGGCAAATATCAAACTACAATTGTTTTGGCTGTGGTCCTGTCCTATAAAGATAGTGTGTATATATATATACACACACACATACAGAAAAGTGTTTTCCCCCTCCCAAATAATTCAACAGCTGCTGAAGGGATTTTGTCCAAACTTTGCAAAAAAGTGACCTTCCAGCAGGCAGCCAGCCAGCATGGAAAATTTCAGTCCCCAAAATGAAAATTTTGGCAAATTATGAGCATGTGCAAACAGCGTATTGGAACAGAAACTCTTGTGATCTTATTTAAGTACCTGCAACAACTGTTAAATCATGTGGCCACCAATGAACTGCAGCCACTTCTGCGGTGGAAGGCAGGAACCAACCAGTTCAAAGTACTCTCGAAAGAGAGGAAATTCTGGTTAAAGATTTTCTTCCTCTCTTATGAAAAATGTGCTAAAATCTCTAATGTTCATACAGAGCAGACCTGACCTGCTTTTTAAGGTCTCATCCAAACTACTGCCACTCAGTAAAGTGCATAGGACTGTGTAGTGGGGCAGATTGGCTGCCCAGAGGGGGAGGGGCCCCTCATTGAACCCTGGTGGGCGGAGCCATGCCACACTCAACCGTTGGGCTGGAAGTCAGTGGGCGGGACTGGAAGTATAAAAGGCGGGCCGGAGAACTCATTTGGGAGGCAGCCGTCGGAGGAGCTAGACATCTCCTGTGAGCTCCCGAGCAGGGAGGCTGCTGCAGACCCCGAGGGAGACGAGGACTGGTCAGGGTCACTTACAGACCCGAGCACGGAGGAGCTGCAAGTGCTGACAGAGGCCTTCTTCCCCGACGACCAGGATGACCCTCTCCAGATCCAGGCACCCCTGGAGGGAGCGCTGGGAAGTGGCCCAAGGGGAGCGTCAGGAAAATAACCCTAAACGGGGAAGGTGACAGCAGGAGGCTGAGTCTCACGTCCCTGGTGTTGTTCGGGAATTAGCTGAAGCTGGTGGAGATGGTGATGACTCTCTGACTGATCAGGAGGCCATTCAGGATCAGGATGACTAAGTGTCTTGGTGGGTCCTGGAGCATCATGAGATGGTAGGGGTGGCCGCCTTGAAGGTGAAATTCACTCTTTCCAGTCCACTCTTTTAAAAGAGAACTGGATAAATTCATGGAGGTTAAGTCCATTAATGGCTATTAGCCAGGATGGGTAAGGAATGGTGTCCCTAGCCTCTGTTCGTCAGAGGGTGGAGCTGGATGGCAGGAGAGAGATCACTTGATCATTACCTGTTAGGTTCACTCCCTCTGGGACACCAGGCATTGGCCACTGTCGGTAGACAGATACTGGGCTAGATGGACCTTTGGTCTGACCCAGTATGGCCGTTCTTATGTTCACCCATCCCCCTCTTCTCATGTAGTGACTCCGCCCCCCAACTTATAACTCAAAATGATCCAATTTGTACCAGTCTTTACTGACTTTCCTAAACAATTTTACATAACCGGTAGAGCTGCACTTGTGTTACCTTGAACAACTTAAAGAACAGGCCTCTGCTCAACCAGTATCATCATCTGTATGGGGAAACTGAGGCACAAAGAGGTTAAATTACTTGCCAAAGGTCACACAGGGAGTCTGGGGCAGAGCCAGGAACTGAACCCAGATCTTCCGAGCCCCACACCAGTGCTTTAACCACAACATTATCCTTACTCCTCCCATCTGAGCCTCCACCCTGGAAACCCTCTACCTTATACCATTGTTTCCAAGGAGTCAGGCAAGCCAGGGTGAGTTAGAATTTCCAGGCAACTATCTTCATTAAGCTGGAGTTAAGGTTGAAAGTGCATCTCAGTAACTTAAGGGTTAAAAACATGGTTACAATTTTGTAGTTATTTTAAAAAACCCAAATATTAGGAACTTCATTTATATTAAATTTAACAGAAACCTAAGCAAGCCATTCAGCCAGTTTGAAGCTGGACAGTCTTGTTTCTGTAAGCTTTGTCCCTCTCTAGTACTGATATAAAATCCCATGTCCTTTTTGTCCAGTATCATCATGGATGCACAGAAGAAGCTGTTTGCAAAGTGTCCTGTTCTGTCCCCACCAGCATGACCTCAGAGACACCGCGTTTGCGAGGTCACCCCAGTATCACTCTGTAAAATGGCATCTTCCATGTGGCATGACCTTGCATGCACCGTGTGAGCGAAGTCACGCCAATGGAGCCAGGGTGGCGCACCCTGCAAAATGGTGTCCTCCATGCGGCATGACCTTGCATGCCCTGTGCATGTGAGGTCACAGCAGCAGAACAGAGTCACACCAGTGGGGGTGGGCCCATGCAACCAAGGGCCTGTATTCTGGGGGTGCCTCAGTGGCCAACTTCCAGAAACCCCAAAGTCTGAAATGACAGCAGTGCACAAACTGCCTGACACCAGCCTCCATTTATCCCTTCTTTGTTCCTTTCCTACCCAGGGCTCAATCCTGAATACCCTGAATCATTCGAGGAAGGATCAAGCCCACTACATTGTAAGATGCAAGGGGAATTGGATCAAAGGGTGTCATGGGGTTAGCTGCTCTTTTTGGGGAACCAGGGCCCAGTCTACCCCTGACTGCCTGATGAAGGCCCCGCCGGGGGTAAGTTGCTGCCCCGGGTGGCTGATTAATAAAGGTTACCCATGCGCAGTTAGAGGGCAGCACCAAAGGGAGATGGGAGGCTCGTGTAGAGCGGAGGGCAGCTTGCAGGAGAAACTTGAGCCAGAGGGCTGAGCAGGGCTCTCTGGGGAACCCATCAGGACAGCGAGCCTCTCAGAGTAGCTCATAGAGACGGGCACCTCGTAGATAAAGGACTGCAGTCTGCAGGCACCCAAAGGGACCTGGTCTCAGCCCGTGGTCACCCAGACACTGGCTGGACGCCCAGCCTCACCTGGATCACCTGCTTTCCCTGGAGAAGGGTCACAGCGGACAGACTTCCCCGACCCCCTGGCTCCAGAGGAGGATGTTACTCCAGCAGGGGCAAGAAGCACAACCCCAGGGCAGAGAGTGGCACCAAGGGAACCCAGGGGGAAGAGCCTGGGTATAGGGGAACATGGGACTCAGGTGGGGGACATGGGCTAAGATGAACTCGTCACCTGCCGGGATGTTGGGGTGAATGTTTTGTTGATTTTCTGCCTGGGCTTTTCTGTTAATAAATGACACCCTCCACCAGGGGGTGCTCGTTAGCATTTAACAGGCTGTTTGGACTTGCCACTACCCTGGGTGAGGGGAAAACAAAGTAAGGGCTGGCCTGCAACACCACACCTGCCCGCATGGGGGCGCTCTGCAATGACAAGGGGTTAAAGGAGTTTGCTCATTAAGGCTGTTTTTAAATATAGCCGCAGGGTTTTCCGTCACCACTCACTGACGATGCCGGGCAGGAATTGGAGAGATGCTAATATCTAACGTACAGACTGATCCCGCAGCGGTTTTGCTCCCATAGTGTTTGCTCCAGTCCCATCGACACATCTATGGTAGACCAGACTCACGCTTCATCCTGTCCAGCCTCAGTCATACGGACTGAATCCGAAAGGGCTTTTAGGGAGTAAAGTGATACAAGGCGGCATCTGGTCTGTGGGAGAGTCACAGCAACCACAGCTGGGAAGAGCAGGGGAACAATCGACTCAAGTGTTCGTTCCTCAGGGCCCGTACTGGCTGGGGAGATGGGGGCAGGCATGGGCGGTAAAGGTCTGTGTTAGGAAGAAAAGTGACAAGCGAGACGGCGCTGACGAGAAGCACAGAGCAGCTGTCCCAGGGAGCAGTTGTGCTGCACCCATGAGTTGAGATCTTTTGGCTAACAGGCACCTCAGACATCCTGCTTTTCCAGCAAGCAAACAGACACACAATACATCTGGGCTCAGGCAAGAACAGGAATGTGTTTATTCAGGTGTGATGCTCACATGCCTCACACTGCATTCGTTTTACATAAGAAAAGTCAGCCAAGAAGCAGAATTTAAAAAAATGTAAAAAAAACAGAATCCAGGGGTGAATGTATCTGAGGTTTGGTTCTGGATCATGCCTTCCCAGCAGTCAGTCTGGCGCTGATCCCTAGCGTGACGTGGATGGGAAATGTCTCTGCAGTAGCAAGAGGCAGGGGTGTTTAAGTATTCTGCTTTGGAGGTGGTTTGGGATAAACATTTCCTGGTGAGCCCTGACCGTTTTTTTAATCAGCCCCATCAACTGGGACTATGGGTATAAAAGCAGACGCCCTGACAACATTATCCACCATTTCCTGATGGGTTAAGAGTGCAAGTGGGGCTGCACTGTTCAGTTGAGCTTCACAGGCCTCCTGTGCACAAAACCATGGAAGCAGCAATCCAGATCTGCTGAGAGGCACAGAGGGGCACCCAGTGACAGCAGGGGGATTTCCTTGTGAATGGCAAGAGAGCAGGTATTGTCTAATGGGATCTTAGAGAGAGTTTGGAAGAAAGGGCACCATCGGTAACCCCAGTATAGCTTTGCACAGAGGGGAGGTTGGTGTCTTGTTGGAGAAGCCTGAGCAGGTTCTTCAGGGCATCAAGTTCTTTTTTCCTGGCCTGATCACAGTCCAGCCCTGATATAGACAAAGCTGGCCAAGATCGCCATGGCCAGCACGGAGTAGCTGACTTTGACACTGGTGGCCCCGCTGATGTTGCACAAGAAAGAACTGCAGCAGGAAACAGAGGCAGATAGTATCCCAATGTTGATCCCAACACTGGGGCATATTGAAGAACACCCCTTGGAGATGCTTTGCCCGGAATGTCCGCCTGAATCAGAAAAAGAAATAAGAGAAAGGGATTCAAGATTAAAAGTTTCCCAGAGTTCGGAGAGGAGCTCCTTAGCTCTGCAAAGGAGATCATTGTACTGATGTAGCTAAGCAATCCTGAGGTGAGGAGGCCATTTCTCAGCAGTTAATGGCCTCAGAGCCTTAGCTCTGCCAGTCAATGCCCAGCGATTTAAGTCACTACTGCTATTATATACCCTGAAAACAGCACTAGTCTCTTCCTAGCAGTTACAGACCCGTTTGTAACCATCTGGGAACACCCCCTTCAGATTCCTGGCCAGGACGTGGGAACAGCCAAAGAACCCTGAGAATCCGTTCCAGATTGTCTCACACTGCCCACTGCATGCTGGGACAGGGCTTTGGGAGTTCAGTGAGGGCTGCGGGGATGCAGCACAGAGGTGACTGAGTCCTGTCTCCTGCTCTTGAGCCTCAGAGCTTTAAAGAGCTCGTAGTAGTTAGGTCACAGTACAGCTCATTAAGCAGCAGACACCAATATACTCAAAAAGGCTTCAACCCGGCCTCCTCCTGTGCATGCACAACCAGCCAGGCACTGGGATTGGCGCGTGCAAATTCTCTCACTTGCACATGCCAATAATGGAACCTTGCACTAGCCCATGAGATCAGGGCCGTCCTTACCCATACGCAAAGTACACAGCTGCGTAGGGCACCAGGAAATTTGGGGCACTACTTTTGTTAACTGAACCACATCGCAAGTAATATCAGTGCGCCTCCCCATGAACCGGCTACTTACAGTCCGCTCAAAATGCAGAAGTTGGCAATGGCATTTACACGTGCAGTATAAATGCTGCTGGGTGCAATCGGGCACATGCAGGAGACGTCCTTTCCCCTGCGGTCCAGGGACAAAGGCAGCCAGCTTTTCCAACAAACCGGAGGGAAAGGGGCGTGGCCTCGATGCAACAAGAATGCAGCAGAGCAGAGGAGGCTGCATCCCTGAGAACCACTGCTGAGAAGCAGAGGATCCACTGAGCCCTTTCTGCGTTCAAGGCTGGCAGCCACTCAGGCAGGCAGCCTCCTTCCCTTTCACGTCCAGGGCAGAGCCGCTGAGGAGCGGGTGGGAACTCAGTCCCAGCCCTCGCTCACCTCAGCAGTAGCTGCACCCACTGCTGGGGAGCGGCTGCTGGACTGGGCTATAAAGAGCCTCATTTCAGGACTTCGGCCAATGCTGGAGCGGTAAATATGGAGCCCCCCCAGGAAGCCTGACATTGCCTTCAGTGCCCTCCTCTAAGTCACTCACTCAGCTGCAAACCTCACTAATGAGCATGGGGGATCCGGCTCCCACCCCCTTAGTGCGTCCCAGCAAAGTTCTCCTGCCATTCAGTTTCAAGGAGTGATTCCCCAATTCCACATCAGCAATGTCCCACCCTTCCAGCAGATGGAGGAAAGAAAAACCACTGATCTGGAACGGGAGCAGCACGTCGTCTGGGAAAGCGCTAGGGAAAGACAATAGCCAGAACATGCCCAAACTTACCAATTCCTGCACCAAAATACGTGGTCACACAGTAGTTTGCATCACTGGGACATGTAGCTGGTAAAAGACAAGCCCAGTTGGAGGACTCTTCGTTACAGGTGAAGCACACCAGCGAGTGAGCTGCAAAAGGAAAACACACCCCATGTTACAGGCTTGAAGGAATATGTTATTTGTTCCTGGTCTACAGTCCCTGTCCCTGTCTCCTGCTGCTAATGAGCATCAAAATGGACCATATCCTGATGTTCTCAGCCGCTATTTCAGGCCAAACTCTCATTGAACCCAGTGTAGTTTTTCCTCTGCATCGATTAAGGATTCAGGATTAAACCCAAACACAGAGAGGGGAATTTTCAAAGGCAGAAATGGCAGCTGGGCACCCAACTGCTATTTATGCCTCTGAAAAGTTCCCCCAACGCCCTCTGTGATACCAATTTGTAAATACTTTCTCAGCACATTCCTTTCCAAAGCCATAATGTTACATACAGGATAAAAAGGAAAAATCAGCATGGACTTTCTCAAGAACAAATCATGCCAAACCAACCTAATTTCCTTCTTTGACAAGGTCACCAGCTGAGTGGATAAGGGGAAAGCAGTACGCATAATATATCTTGATTTTGACACAGTCCTATATGACATTCTCATAATGAAAGTAAAGAAAGGTGCTATAAGGTGGATGCACAACTGGTTATCAATGGTTCACTGTCAAACTGGGAAGGCAAATTTTGTGGGGTACCACAGAGGCCAGTACTGAGTCCGGTATTGTCCAATATTCATTAATGATTTGGGTAATGGAGTGGAGAGTATGCTTATTGCATTTCCAGACGACGCGAAGCTGGGAGGGGTTGCAAGCACATTGGAGAGCAGGATTAGAATTCAAAACAACCTTGCCAAATTCGAGAATTGGTCTGGCATCCACAAAGTGAAATTCAATGAGCTTAAGTGCAACGTACTACAGTGCTGAAGGAAAAATCAAATGCACAGAAACACAATGGGGAACAACTGGCTAGGTGGAAGCACTGCTGAAAAGGAGCTGGGGGTTATAGTGGATCACAAATTGAAGAGTCAACAATGTGACTCAGTTCCAAAAAAGGCTGACATCATTCTGGGGTGGATTAGCAGGAGTGTTGTATATAAGACAGAGGAGGTAATTGTCCTGTTGTACTTGGCACTGGTGAGGCCTCAGATGGTGTATTGTGTTCAATTCTGGGCACCAAACGACATGGACAAATTAGAGAGAGTCCAGAGGAGTGCAGCAAAAATGATAAAAGGCTTAGAAAACCTGCACTTTTGACAAACTGGGCATGTTTAGGCTTGAGAAAAGAAGACTGAGGGGGAGGGATCACAGTCTTCAAACATGTTAATATCTGCTATAAAGAGGACAGTGATGAATTGTTCTCCATATCCGCTGAAGGTAGGACAGGAAGTAATGGGCTTAATCTACTGCAAGGAAGATTTAGGTTAGATATTAGGAAAAACTTTCTAACTACAAAGGTAGTTAAGCTCTGGAGCAGGCTTCCAAGGGAGGTGGTGGAATCCCAATTATTGGAGGTTTTTAAGAACAAGTTGGACAAACACCTGTCAGGGATGGTCTAGGTTTACTAGGTCCTGCCTCAGCGTAGGGGGCTGGACTTGATGACCACTTGAGGTCTCATCCAACCCAACATTTCTATGATTCTATGACACTGGCTAAGAGAGTGAGCATGCCTCCCTCCCTCTGCGGGTTGGTCCAAGCAATTTCAACAACCTCCTTCTTATAGCTACAAGTGTTCTCCTTTAGTTTGAGTGATACAGGCCTGCAATTTGGGGCTCAAGACCCTAGGTTCAGTCCCCTCTGATGACCATGTCTGTATTACGTAGTCACTGTTACATACAGAAGATGTGCCATCCCAGATCAGACCACACGTTCAAGTTCTTCAGCATCCAACCTTCTGCAGTGATCATTGCCTGCTGCTTCATAGGAAGGCACAAAAATCCAGTGCACCTGGGCTAATATGCATGGGGGAAACAACTCCTTCCTGGCTAGAGATGGTCCAGTATTTTATAAGGACTAATTTGCAAAGAGACAGGTGCCAATGGATGGTGGGTGGCCATCGAGATATGAGCTCACACTGGCTCTGACAAATGAAGTGGGAATGACATGATATGTTATTTATTGATGGGTATCACATGGAAGACCAGAGAATTCATTCTGACTTACCAAAGTAGCTTGGTTATTATTATTACAATGCCATAAACATGCTAGATGCTTTATAGAAACAAACAGAGAAGCACGGTGCATTTCCTAGAGAGTTTATAGTGCAAATTGGACAGGAAGTGATTCATGAGGGTGACAAAGAGAAGGAGGGGATGGGTTAAGGAAGAACAAGCTCTGAAGCATTAAGTTCATCCCAGGGCTTGATTTTGCCACCTTTATGTAACATCCCTCCACCTCCATGGGTCACCAGCAGTTTGAAGCCAGGCCTTTCAGCAGCACAACACAGACCTTGACCACTGGCAGGGAAGGAATAACTCCAACTAGAAGCAGTAGTGGGCTGTTATCCTCTGCGGCCTAGACACTAGAAGAGGATGCAACACGGATTTTACAAGCACATGCTCCACTTGTACTGGGGAGTGCCTTACTCACACAGCTCCAGTGGAGCCAGGCGGGGAGTCAAGTGCTCTTTCAACTGCTCATCGTTTTTTAAAGTTGACAGCTAACCTAGCAAAGGTGGGGAGCAGAGAACCTCTTCTCCAGCTCTCCCAGCACAACCACCTAGCAGTGGGCAGGGCACACTCTGATCTTGGCCTTGGCTATAACGTCCACTAACACCCCACAGTTCCAGTAAGAGTGGGGGCACGATTAGGCCACTGGCCTCTCCCTCACCAATCACCCTGATCTAGCCCACTGGGTCCCAAACTTTAACAACCTGTGAACCCCTTTCACTAAAATGTCAAGTCTCGCCAACCCCCTTCTAACAATGAATATTTGCAGGGATTTTCTCCTTTACCTGAGTAGAAATTATAAAAGCAGTGATCCTGGAAATATAAAATGTGTTTTTACGACATGCTTATTACACGCTATTTATTATTATTGATCATTACAGTATTTTTATTACATTATGAAAACGGCAACACTCTTCCAAGATCTCGCTTTCGTACCTTGTATCACTTTGAACAAGCCTTTTATAAGACAAGGCTCCTACGTTTCATCAAGGAGTATCAGATGTGAAACAGCAGGAAGGTATTTAAGAAGCCAACTCAAAAGAGTTCCTCCTACACAAGCATTCAGATCTTGAGCAGTCCAGGCAAACAACGCACGTTACAACAAAGCTTAAACTTGTTCTTCATCATAATTTTAAAACAATACTAGCTGCCTATTTAATTTAAAAAACAGGAAGAAATATCCGCCTCCCTTTCCGTTTCTTATAAGGAGTCCTGAAGTTGAAATCCCCTCAGTGTGATAGAGATGCTTGCTTTGATCTGCCTAGCTTTTGGAAGTCCAGGGGTTCCAGGCTAGTGGCCCCGTGCTGCCCGGGGTCCCTAGGGACAGCTCTGTCCACCATTAGGGAAATTTCCCCTCCTCCTCTGAGAATTCTCTGTAACATTTTGCAAACCCCAGTTTGGGAACTACTGATCTAGCCCTACCCCCAAGTGGCTCCAGGACCCTCCAGGAAGCCAGCACCTTCTCTTCTAGTTCTCCTCCACCTGATGAAAAGACGAGCAAGATTTTGAAATGCTCCTCAGTAAAGTGAGCAAAGGCAGGAAAGCTGGGCTCTGATTAGCAGCTGAACACAGGCGCGGGTGTTTCTTGATGGTTCCGTAGTTTTTTTAATACAGACATTGTGATTATTGGCTTATTGGCCCAGCTGCACTCGAACGGCTACGTGCACTTTGGAGGTCACTGTTTATTATTACTGAGCACCCAGAGTGTAAGATCTTTGTGCTGTGTTTATACAGCACCTAGCGTAACGCAGTCTGGTTCAGGACTAGGGCTCCTAAGAGTCCAGGGTCGAAGCAGAACAATCAACAGATGCTTTATTAAGAGAGACTAATTGAACTACATGAGTTGGAGGTCTGGAGAATGCAGCTAGAACAAGCCGAGACCAGTTTTCAAAAAGCTCCACCCCCATCACTTCCTAGCAAAAATATATAGTTACAAGCAGTGCATCATCAGCAAAGAATGTCACTGCCTGATCCTGAAGGAAGGGGCTGGTTTTGTAGCAAGTCTGCAGAGCAGTGTAAACAGCAGCTACCTGGCAGGATTACAGAGCCACAGGTCTGATTCAGATCCCACGGAAGCCAGAGGAAAGCCTCCCATTGACACAGCCTCAGACAGCACAGTCCTCCGAGGAGCCCAGGAATCAGTGGATTAATTTGATGGTTCAATTCTGAGTCAGTACAAATGGCATCGCAGAGATTCCACATTGATTGTCCCTCAGTGACACTAAGGCAGATGATCTTAGCTCCGTTTGCATTTTTAACCGTCGGTGCCACAAATTTAACCTGGATCACTCCTGTTTATTCATCACCACTAATCTAGCTCAGGTTCTTATGTGAGCCACGATAAAATCCAGTTCCACTCCCTCTCCCAGAGCTACCCTGGCAAACACGGTTAAAGAGGAGTGAAAATGATTTTTTTTTCCCATAATTCCAAATACTCATGTTGAGTAGCTAGGTACAATTTACAATACTGTTGTATTTCTGCCCATAGCAATTACTGATCTCTATGTTTCTGATATATTTATAGGTGCATTTTTTAAATGTCCTTTGATTAGAAACTGTCCAATTGCTCTGTGGCTAATCTGTGTTCCTAGCACAGTAACCCTAACCCAGCCCCCATCAAATTGTGTGTTCAACTCCCTTATTACACTGTGTCTTACTTTAGATTATAAACTCTCCAGGGCAGAGACTGCTTTTTAATGTGTTTGTAAGCCGGCAAAACGGGCCCTGAATCATAACTGTGGCTTCTGCCTCCTCCTGTAATAGGTACAATAAACAATGTCTGTACTAGATTCACAGATTCATAAGATCATTGTCAACATCCAGGCTGACCTCCTATAAAACACAGGCCAGAGAACTGCCCCCAAAATAATTCCTAAAGCAGAGCTTTTAGAAAAACACCCTATTTTGATTTAAAATTTGCCAGTGATGGAGACTCCACGATAACCCTTGGTAAATTATTCCAGTGGTTAATGAGCCTCACACTGTTACAAATTTATGTTTTATTTCCAGTCTGAATTTGTCCAGCTTCAACTTCCAGCCATTGGATATAGTTATTGCTTTCTCTGCTAGATTGAAGAGCCCATTATTAAGTATTTGTTCTCTGCATAGGCACTTACAGACTGTGATCAAATCACCCCTTAACCTTCTCTTTGTTATGCTAAATAAATAGAGCTCCTTGAGTCTACTGCTATAAGAAAGGGCGGCTCCAGGCACCAGCACGCCAAGCGCGTGCTTGGGGCGGCAAGCCACGGGGGGCGCTCTGCCAGTCGCCGCGAGGGCGGCAGGCAAGTTGCCTTCGGCGGCGTGCCTGCGGAGGGTCCGCTGGTCCTGCGGCTTCGGCGGACCTCCCGCAGGCACGCCGCCCAAGGCAGCCTGCCTGCCCTGCTTGGGGCGGCAAAATGCCTAGAGCCGCCCCTGCCTATAAGCCATGTTTTCTAATCCTAAACATTCTAGTGGCTCTTCCCTGAATCTTTTCCAATTTACCAACATCTTTCTTGAATTGTGGACATCACAACTGGACACAGGATTCCATCAGCGGTGGCACCAGTGCCAGATACAGAGGTAAAATAACCTCTGTACTCCTACTCAAAATTCCTGTTATACATCCAAGAATCACATTAGCCCTTTTGGCCGCAGTGTCACACTGGGAGCTCATGTTCAGCAGATTATCCACCACGGCCCCCCAAAGTTTTTCAGAGTCACTGCTTCCCAGGGTAGAGTCCCCCCTCCTGTAAATATGGCCGACGTTCTTTGTCCCTCGATGTATACCTTTACAATTAGCCGTATTAAAACACATATTGTTTGCTTGTGCCCAGCTTACCAAGTGATCCAGATTGCTCTCTGTCAGTGACCTGAGCGCTTCATTATTCACCACTCCCCTACTTTTTCTGTCACCTGTAAATTTATCAGTAATGATGTTGTTTTCTTCCAAGTCATTGATAAATATGTTAAATAGCGTAGGACCAAGAACTGATCCCTGCATGACCACGCTGGAGATTCACCCACTCGTTGATGATTCCCCATTTACAATTACATTGTGACATCTAGCAGTTAGCCAGCTTTTAGGCCAGGTCTACACTACCGCTTATGTCGGCAAAATTTATGCTGCTCAGGGGTGTGAAAAAACACACCCTGTAGCGACATAAGTTATACCAACCTAACTGCTAGTGTGGACAGAGCTATGTCACTCACCCGCCAACACAGCTACAACCACTCACTGGGGGTGGTTTAATCCTGTCAAGGGGAGAGCTCTATCCGGTCGGCATACAGCAGCCACACCAGAGATCTTACAGAGGTGCAGCTGCATCGGTACAGCTCTGCCGCTGTAAGCACGCTAGGGTAGATGTGGCCGTAGTCAATGTGTGCCAGGCTAATGTTCTATCATTATAGTTTTACATCAAAATGTCACATGGCGCCAAGTCAAATGCCAGTACTAATGAGTACATTACAGAGGAAAAACAGAAACAATGGGCTCATGAAAAATGTCTAAAAATAGAAAATGTAATGAAGAGGGAGGGATTATTTCAGGAGGCTGTGACTGAAACTACAAAACAAAGAACCTAAGCAATGCAAGAGCAAAAACCAATTGCCACCAATCTGATAATGGGACAATTTGCCAGGGGAAGAAGCTTTTGGTGCTCAAGCTACTAGAGATGCTGAAGAACTCATGAGAAACAACACAGCCCTTAGGAAATGCCTTAGATAAGACCTGTGGAATCTGACCTTGCAAAGAGCACAGCTCGGCCAAGGCTCTCAAACCCCGACCCAATGCACTGAGTGGAAAGACTCCCGCTGACATCACTGGGCTTTGCATCAAACCGTTACTGCCCACGCCAGCTCTGTCTGTGTTCTCTGCGCAGCCACTGCTCTCCTTCAACCGCACAGTACTTGGCACTTAAACTCCATGTTATGTCTTCAAGGCAGGTTAGTGAGTAGCCAGCTAAAGCACAGAAAGTTCCTCAGGAGAAGTTCCTTGCATGGCAAAAGGAATATTCCTGTTGTTCTGGGGACAAAGCTACCTGCAATAACCCCATTTGCCTGGCAACGGGTGTTTACTGTCCAGGCACAGGGGCCAGCAGATTTCTCCCACGCCCTGGGCTAGATTTGATCACATACAGACCGAGACTGGGAAAATAACACATTCTCTGTGTCCACTTGGTTGATATCACAATGGGCTTAGACACTGCGGTGTGGGATCCAGAGTGAGTGTCTAGAGGGGGCAGCTAAGATCATCTTAAGAGCAGCGAGAAACCAGCTAGTTGTTTCTCAATATGGACCCCATGGAACTGGAAGTGTCCTTGATTTCTGAGCCAGAAACCCAGGTGGCTGGAGCTGATCAGTTTCCTTGGGCTCAGGCTGTAGTTTATCCTGACACCTGGTGCAGGTCTTGGGGTGACATGTTAATGTGAGTAAACAGTAAGAGAGGGGGTTAATGCATTTGTATAGATGATAAAAAAAGCAGCATCTGGGAGACTATAAATGGGGAAATCTTCAAACAAGTGAACATTCATTGGTTAATAACCGAGCCTGTTCTTCCTAGGCTTAGTGGCAAATAAATAGATAAAAGCCTGTTCCACAAACACCTTTCATCCCTGGAGGTCTCCCATCCAATTATCAAACCGCCCCAGACCTCATTTTTAAAACCAGATGAGTTCAGGAAGAGTTGGAGGAGTAAAATTATTCTCCATTAAGAATCAACCAGTGGCTCTTCCAACCGGAACCTACTGCTGTGACCCCACTTCAATATTACTGGGATTCCACTACAGCATTGTAAGAACGCCGGGCCTGAGTCTGATCTCACTTGTGCCGATGTTCCACTGCGCCGGCTTATCTGAATTCAGTGCAGTTACTCCTGATTTACTCCACTGTATCTGGGATCATGATCAGACCCTTATGGTTTTAGCTGATTACAGTAGAAGAACTTGCAAAAGTTATGGTTGCAAGAATGCAATGTTGAGAAGCACCGATCGCCCTGAGTGAAAGAGCCTGGCTCCGAGGATAACCGTATAAAAGATTTATTTAAGAGATGACTAGACAGGTCTCTAGGGCTAGTCGCCCCCCCACCCCCTCTCCCTCCCTCTCCCTCTCCCTCTCCCTCTCCCTCTAGGCCTCTCAAGACACGCTGCTGTTGGAAGGAGCTCAGATCCACCGAGCTGTGCTCCCCCTTGCATCCAGAGCTAGGGTGACCAGACAGCAAATGTGAAAAATCGGGACAGGGGGTGGGGAGGTAATAGGAGCCTCTATAAGAAAAAGACCCCAACAATCGGGACATCTGATCACCCTATCCAGAGCACTGCATCCCCCTAAACATCTTGAAACGGAGATAACTTGCTGTGCCTGCACTGAGCTATTTTTATTACATCCACACAAGCTAGTGCTGGAAAGACAGCCAAGGCACCAGCCATTGCTTCGCACTCCCAAGCGGCTGGCTGCAAAGGGAGCTTTGCAGAAGGGCCAGCTCCCACTGAAAGGTAGAATCTTTGCCAAGGGTGCTGCAAAAAACCCCCTCTGCCCCTGCCATTTCTAGCTGCTTCCCTGGCTCTCTCTCAGGCACAGAGGAATCATTAGCACCATCTCACCTTGCTCCACACACAGAACCGCCGCCAGCAGGGTGAGAAGAAAAGCCTTCATCTTCAGCCTGCCGTCACAGCCTGGGCAGATCAGGCAGCTGCTTCTTGGGGGGCTGGTTATAAACGAGGATCTTGGTGCTGGTCTGTGAAGGCAGCTCCCGCGAAGACTGGGAGTTAGAGGGGCGGGGACAGGAGATTGATGGCTGGGCTGGGTGTGCAGGGGAGTTTGCTCACGTGGTTTTTTTGTTTTAGTTCAAGAGCAGCCAGAGGGAACGGGGGTCAGAGGCTTAACGGAATCCGGTGCTGTAGGAAACGTGTTTGTGTTAGGTTTCGTTTCCCCGCCGCAGCCTGGAGGGAGGAGGAAATCCAGGACTAGGGCATTCTGCACAAGGAGAGGGTTAATACACTGCCTAAGCCAGACACCACGGTGGAAAATCCTACTTTATTGTCTAATCCGGTGATTCTTAACCTTTTCCATACTGGTTCCAACAGCAAAGAGGGTGGGGACCCTGCTCCCTGCCTTCTGGGTGCAGAGAGAGGGACGGGGGTCACCAGTGGAGCCGGCCAGGACAGAGAAGCTGCATCCTGTGAAAAAGTTCCAGTTGGCGATAAATCTTTCTGTCCCAAAACCGGATGAAAAGTTAAAACCTCCTGGGGGTGGCGGGGAGGGGATTGGAAAGTCAAACGTGTTTCAGACTTTTAAACATGGTTTTTAGAAAACAAATCAGGTTCCCAGAATGCCTGGCTCGCCCGCTCTTCAGCACCCTGATCTCCCAGCGCCCAGGCCACCTACCTCCCGGCCTGGCTGCCCTGGCTCCTGGATGCCTCCAGCTGCCTGACTCCCCATCGGCCCAGCTGGGTGTGCAGCCCAAGACACCAAGGAGCGGGGCAGCCCCACAGAGGGGGAGGCAGGCAGGCAGCACTGGTAATGGGGAGCTCAAGGAGTGGGGCAGCCTGCCAGGCAGGCGGATGGGAAGACAGGCAGCAAGTGGTTCCAAGGAGCAGGGCAGGTGGGAGTGGTTGGGCAGACCAGGGTGTCAGCTGTGAGGAGGGTCAGGTAGCCTGGCAGTCTCCAGCCAGCTTCTATGGGGCTCCAGGGAGCAGGGCAGCCCACCAGGTAGGGAGTCAGGAGAACCAATGAGCCAGCCAGCTGATGGGGGGACGGGAGAACAGGCAGCCTGGGGAGATGGCTGCCCTGGGGATTTGGGGAATCCCAGTTCCCACACTTCCCTCCAGGCGTGCTGCTGATGAGCTGGGGGTGAGCTGGCAGGAAGTCAGGCCGGTTTCTCTCTGAAGTTTCAGCCAAATCGACATGTTCCCGCAGAACATTCTGATATTGTCAAACCCCAGCCAGGGTGAGAACCCCTAATTTAAACCCATTTCCTTCCCAAGACACTGCGTACTTCTCTCGGCTTTCTCCAGTCTGGTTTAAAATGTCTCAGAATATGAGGTTTCCACAGTTCTCTCATCATTTATCATTATTTAGTGCTGAATTATCGGGGGTGGTGGTACTGGCCTCTGTAATTCTGTTGCCTAAGGCTTGTCCATTAAAATGGGTTCCTGTGACCTTTCCTTGCAAAGTCAAGCACTCAAAAGCTAGGTATGATGAACCGGCAAAGTCAGGGGACTACAACTCCCATCAGTCCCTTCCCCACGGCACTTCCCTTTCTCCAGGCCAGGTAGGAGGAAGGACCCTGAGCAGAAAATGATGGGACACCTTTGGGAGGGAGCAGCCGCATGGCTAGCCAGGAGCTGCAGAGAAGCGGGATGCAAAGAACTGTCTGCAGAGCTAAGTGTGTGCTGGGCATTGCAGACGTGTGCTGGTCTCTGGGGGGCTTACGGGGGACCAGCAGCAGCTGGGCAAGGAGCCAGTGCAGAGGGGCCCCAATGAGAGACACTGAGCCTGGCCTGGAAACCTGGGAGCACCTGTATGGGGGCAGGGATAGCTCAGTGGTTTGAGCATTGGCCTGCTGAACCCAGGGTTATGAGTTCAGTTCTTGAGGGGGCCACTTAGGGAGCTAGGCCAAAATCAGTACTTGGTCCTGCTAGTGAAGGCAGGGGGCTGGACTCAATGACCTTTCAGGGTCCCTTCCAGTTCTAATAGATGGGTAGATCTCCATATATTATTTTTATTATGCACTAGGTCTGAAGAGACCTGACTCAAGTGGACTGGCCCAGGGACTCAGACAAGAACGGCTCTTGCTCACTGTGAACTGTAACATCACAAAGGGTATTTGCAACCTTCCCTTTCCTGCCAGGCCTAGTAAAATCCCCTTTCCCTTAAACATCCCTCAGAGCAGTTATTCGGACCCACCAGCATAGGCGCCAACTTTGCCGGTGGGTGCCCGTGCCCCCGACCCCTTTCCCTGCCCCTGGCCCCGCCCCACCTCCACCCCATCCCCGCCCCTGGCCCCACCCCATTCCAAACCCATCCTCACAGTCCCCGCCCTAACTCCGCCCCCTCCCTGCCCCTATTGGATCCCTTCCCCAAATCCCCGCCCCAGCCCCGCCTCTTCCCCTAGCGCACTGTGTTCCCCCTCCTTCCCCCTCCCTCCCTGCCCCGCGAACCAGCTGTTTTCTGGCACAAGCGCTGGGAGGGTGGAAGGGAGGGGGGAGAAGCAGGATGCGGGGGCGCGCTCGTGGAGGAGGCAGAGGTGAGCGGGGGTGGGGTGGGGCCATGGGGAGCTGCCGGTGGATGCTGAGCACCCACCAATATTTTTCCGTGGGTGCTCCAGCCCCGGAGCACCCACGGAGTTAGCGCCTATGCCCACCAGGGCTAGTCCCTATACAGCCCAGCAGCTGCAGCACCTACACTGCTTGCCTCCAAGTCACAGCCTACCTGGCATGCAGCTGGCACCCCGGGGCTTTTCCCCACAGCACAAGTGCCTCATTCAGTACATCCAAGGATGGACACACAGGGGGCAGAATTAAGTTGCTAAAGCAACCAAACCCTACCTGGCATTTGCTAGTTTTCGAGTGCTTGACTTTGCAACTTCAGTGTAGCTTCTTGGGTGAGCTATTTAAGATTTAAATTACGGTAGCACCCAGGGACCCCAGTCAGGGCACAGAGATGATGCTGGAGGAGCTGCTACTGGGGGCAAGGGCAGCCGCAGCAATAGAAGAGCCCTCAGGTAGGGTCTGCCTCATCCCACTGAATTGACTTGGGGGTGGGGGCAGCAGCACTCATTGCATGGGGGGCAGGGCAGGGGAGGCATTAGTACAGTTTGGGGGCAGAAGAAGCAGGGACCACTCCTCTTTCTCTGCACCTCCCTCCACCTGATACCCCTGGCAGGGACCCTCTCCCGAAATCCCCAAGCCTCTCGGTTCGGACCTTCCTCTTTTCTGTAACTGACCGACTCAGGCCTGCAGCAGGGCCATTCTCTGGGCAACACAACGAGCACATGAGCTGGCTGGTAGTCGGCTGCCTGACTGGCTACCCCGCCCCACTGGAGGCAAGAGTCAGCAGACTGGCTATTACGCCCAGCAGCTTCTCCTTCCTTTTGTGTCACTCCAATTAACCCGTCTTTGAGCCTTGGCTCCAATTCCTGGTTACTGCTCTAAGTCTTGGTCCTGACTCCTGATTTCACCATTGGGCATGACTCCTGCTGACCTATTTGTTTGACAGAGTGAGTAAACATCCCTAACAATAGGGTTCATAGTTAATAACCAATCACAGCACAACATGCAACAAAAACCAGATGTCCCACATTTCGGTGGCTGGTCACAAGTGATGTTGGCTTGGAGTGACGCATGGACAGGCTTGGGGATTGAGAGCTGTTCTCCCTGCCGGAGCTGCCAGCCACCTCTCAGCCAAGCCATTGCAAGCTGGCTAGTATATTTTAGGTGCTGTGGCAGCAATGGGTCTGGAAGGTGGAGATGCTGCAGCCTCACAAATCAGTTCAGGGAAGAGTCTGCCATGCATAAGGACCTGTGACAAGACAAGGAATTCTCACATGCTGCAGTTAATGCTCCAAACAATAAGACCACTATAAACATTTCACACCTACACGGGAACGCCTCCTTTAATTCCTTGCCAGCACCTAGACCTTCATCACATTCTTTGCAATGTCTCTTATTTATCAGTGGCTTAAATCCAGACATTTCAATTTACACTTTCTCTATATCTAATCCACGCAAGTCAATCAAAGCACACAGTGATTTCAATGTCAAGACGTCTGGAGAGCTGATGGAATAGATTGCTGGCAAGCTTTTGTAAAGCTTGGAGTTCCTCTCAGAGAATCTCCTTTGCAATTCACCCCTGGTTTCATCAATCAGTTCATGATGAATCTATGGTGACCATACAGCAAATGTGAAAAATTAGGATGGTGGTGGGGGGTAGTAGGAGCCTCTATAAGAAAAAGACTCAAAAATCGGGACTGTCCCTATGAAATCGGGACATCTGGTCACCCAGATGAATCTGAGACCACTGATTGGGACCAGCATTCCAAAGTGCTCCATGACTATCGAACCTTGACATTTTGGGGGCAGTATCTTGGCTATTTTGCTGGCACTATTGAATGTTGATGCTTCATCACATGCATCTTTCAAAACAGAGGGCTTGCATGACATTTCTGAGGACAAATCCTTCAAATGTCTCTCTATTTTGTTGAAGTTCTTCAAAGGCAACTAATCAGTTCGACTCCTTTAGCCAGATACGTTAGCTCCTTTGGAAGGTAATTGTTCATAGGAGCAAAAGTTTTCAAAATCATTCTGTGGCAAGTCCCCCCCAGGGTGCCACCTGGGACTGGGGGTACTACTGAACCTCTGACCCACCAGCCTGGGTTTCCTCTCACACTGTGCTGTGTAGAACTGATGAATGAAATTGTTTTTAATTGTTCACTTTATTAATGTAACTTCATAAGTAAAGTTTTATGAATGAAACAACATTAATTCATAAAACCAGTTACCCCAATAACTGGCTAATTAACAATTACAATGCTTGTTAAGAGCCACAGTTGTTCAGCCGGCTGCCTTTGTAAGTTCCACTATCAGTCCAATTCCTGCTTAAGTCACTGAGGGCTTGGCTACACTTGCAAGTTGCAGCGCTGGTAGAGGCTTTCCAGCGCTGCAATTAGTAACTGTCCACACCTGCAAGGCACATCCAGCGCTGCAACTCCCTGGCTGCAGCGCTGGCTGTACACCTGGCCAGGTTGGGGTGTAGCGATTGCAGCGCTGGTGATCCAGCGCTGCTCATCAAGTGTGGACACACACCAGCGCTTTTATTGGCCTCCAGGGAATAAGGAGATATCCCAGAATGCTTTAAACTAAATTACTCCCTTTGTTTTGTTATGCAGCCTCTCTTTGTTTTGTTGTGAACCTCCGGAGGAGCTCCGTTTCGCTCCGTTTCTACCGGAGCTGCTTATCAGCTCCTGTTTGCTGTGATCAATCTGTGAACAATCAAATGAGATCCTCCTCCCTGTTGTGAACGAGCTCTGTGGAGCTCCTCCGTTGCTGCTGCTATCTAAAAAACAAACACAGCTCCTGTTTGCTGTGATCATCTGTACTTGGCTGTAAACAATCAAATGAGAGGCAGGCAGGGAAACAGCGGGGAGTCGTGTTGCCTACATGCTGTTTGCAATTAAGAGTTAAGACTAAGGGGTCGGAAAAATGTTCTGATTTTTCAAGTCAGGAAGCTAACACACAGTGTTGGCTCCAAAAATCCACTCTCTCTTTCCCCCCGCTCCCTGTCACACTAGACCCCACTCCACCCCCCTCTTTTGAAAAGCACGTTGCGGCCACTTGAATGCTGGGATAGCTGCCCATAATGCATCACTCCCAACAGCGCTGGAAATGCTGCAAATGTGGCCACACACCAGCGCTGGTAGCTGTGAGTGTGGCCACACACCAGCGCTGCTCCTACACAGCTGGATGACCAGCGCTGCAAACTACCAGCGCTGCAAACTGTAAGTGTAGCCAAGCCCTGAGACTTTCAATGTTTTAGTATCTCAATACTGTAACTTCTGTTCACCATTCATACACTTGTCTATATTGTAATTTCTGTTCACTGTTTGCCATATTGTAATTCAAACCCCATTTTAAAACACTCACTCCATTTTGTAAAAGCTTGCTCCAACCTTCATTTTTGCAAACCCTGCTGTAATCTTATTAGTTTAGTTTAGATGTGTGAATGAGGTATGTATGGATGATGGAATCAGTCTCCAGCCCCAGCCTGTCCTGATGAAATAGAGTTCAAACACCAACCGCTGAAGATGCAGACAAAAGCCCTAAAAAAATAAGAAGAGTCCACCCTAAAAAGAAAAGGTACAATAGAAGGAAGATCAAAGCCAGGTCCCAGGCTGAAAGTCACGCCTGCAATTGACGGGTGATCAATCACCAAACCCAGAGGACACAGCAAGACCCATAAACTCTGGATTCAAACTAAAGCCTACAAAAAGGATGGGTAAGATGAAAGACTTTGGAGGGTAACTTTCTGCTGCCAACGTGGAAGGGCATTGGTGCATGCCCAACAGAGACCCCGCCCTTCCTTGTGCCCGGCTTTCCTGGCCAGTTAGCCTCCACAAGCTATGAACCCAAGCTGCAAAATCAAGCCACGAACTCAAGCAATGTTCAGGACTGGTAACTATGCAGCTGCTGCAGAACATCTGATAATGTGTGTGTCTGTGTATGTGTGTGTATAGGTATTAGATATAATGTGTGTGTATAAGGATTAAGATATTAGTTATTGGTCATAAATCAAATTATCATAATAAATGTGGCATCTTTGTCTTGCCCCCTGAAAAGATCCTGTGTAGTTTTGTCTGTATAACAGCAGCAATCCAGATTTGCTAAGAGGCACAGAGGGGCACCCAGTGACAGCAGCAGGGTTTCCTTGTGTACGGGAAGAGGGCAGGTATTGTCTAATGAGATATGAAGAAAGGGCACCATCGATAACCCCAGTATAGCTTTGCACAGAGCGGGGTCTGGTGTCTCATTGGAGAAGCCTGAGCAGGTTCTTCAGGTCATCAAGTTCTTTTTTTCTGGCCTGATCACAGTCCAGCCCTGATATAGATGAAGGTGGCCAAGATCGCCATGGCCAGCACCAAGTAGGTGACTTTGACGCTGCTGGCCCCACTGGTGTTGCACAAGAAAGAACTGCAGCAGGAAACAGAGGCGGCTGCTATCCCTATGTTTATCCCACCGCTGGGGCAAACTGAAGCACATCCCTTGGAGATGCTCTGCCCGGAATGTCCGCCTGAACTGGAAAAAGAAATAAGAGAAAGAGATTCAAGATTAAAATGTTTCCCAGAGTTCGGACAGGCACTCCTTAGTTCTGCAAAGGAGATAATCGCACTGATGTAGCTTAGCTCTGCCAGTCAATGCCCCGCGATTAGAAGTCACTACTGCTATTATATAACCTGAAAACAGCACTAGTCTCTTCCTCGCAGTTACAGACCCGTTTGTAACCATCTGGGAACATCCCCTTCAGATTTCTGGCCAGGATTTAGGAACAGCCAAAGAGAACCCTGAGAATTCATTCCAGATTGTCACACTGTCCTATCTCCTGCTGTTGAGCCTCAGAGCTTTAAAGAGCTGGTAGTAGTTAGGTCACAGCACAGCTCATTAAGCAGCAGACACAAATAGACCCCGAAAGGCTTCAGCCCAGCCTCCTTTTGTGCATGCACAACCAGCCAGGCACTGGGATTGGAATGTGCAAATTCTCTCACTTGCACATGCCAATAGTGGAACCTTGCACCAGCACGTGAGATGTTTGGTGCTTAAACCATCGCATGGCTGGGGAGCAGCTGCAGGACTGGGCTATACAGAGCCTCATTTCAGAACTTCAGCCAATGATGAAGAGGTGGATATGGAGCCCCCATTGCCTGCACTGCCCTTAGATCAGTCATTCACTCATGTGCAAACCTCACTAATGAGCACCGGAGCTCCCACCACCTTAGTGCGTCCCAGCAAAGTTCTCCTGCCATTCGGTTTCAAGGAGTGATTTCTCAGTTCCACATCAGCGATGTCCCACCCTTCCAGTAGAAGGAGGAAGGAAAACCTAGTGATCTGGAGCTGGGGCAGGATGTCATCTGGGAAAGCGCTATGGAAAGACAATAAGCAGAATATGCCCAAACTTACCAATTCCTGCACCAAGATACATGGTCACACAGTAGTTTTCATCACTTGCACATGTAGTTGATGCCAGACAATCCCAGTTGGAGGATGCATCCTTACAGGTGAAGCACACCAGCGAGTGAGCTGCAAAAGGAAAACACACCCCATGTTAGAGGCTTGCAGGAATGTTATTTGTTCCTGGCTTACAATGTGCCTTTGATGCCAAGAAGGCCAATGACATATTGGGCTGTATCGTTGCCAGCAGATCGAGGGAAGTGATTATTCCCCACTATTCAGCACTAGTGAGGCCACACCTGTAGTATTGCATCCAGTTTTGGTCCCTCCACTACAGAAGGGATGTGGACAAATTGGAGAGAGTCCAGCAGAGGGAAACAAAAATGATTAGGGGACAGGAGTACATGACTTACAAGGAGAGGCTGAGGGAACTGGGGTAATTTAGTCTGCAGAAAAGAAGGGTGAGGAATATTTGATAGCAGCTTTCAACTACCTGAAGTGGGGTTCCAAAGAGGGTGGAGCTCTGCTGTTCTCAGATGACAGAACAAGGAGCAATGGTCTCAAGTTGCAGTGGGGGAGGTTTAGGTTGAATATTAGGAAATACTATTTCACTAGGAGGGTGGTGAAGCACTGGAATGGGTTACCTAGGGAGGTTGTAGAATCTCCATCCTTAGAGGTTTTTAAGGCCTGGCTTGAGAAAGCCCTGGCTGGGATGATTTAGTTGGTGTTCGTCCTGCTTTGAGCAGGGGGTTGGACTAAATACCTCCTGAGGTCTCTTCCAACCCTAATATTCTGTGATTCTAATCCCCATTCCTGTCACCTGCTGGATTCATAATTCCAAATACTCATGTTGAGTAGCTAGGTGCAATTTACAACACTGTTGTGTTTCTGCCCATAGCAATTACTGATCTCAATGTTTCTGATATATTTATAGGTGCATTTTTTAAATGTCCTTTGATTTGAAACTGTCCAATTGCTCTGTGGCTAATCTGTGTTCCTAGTACAGTAACCCTAACCCAGCCCCCATCCAATCGTGTGTTCAACCTACTTATTACACTATGTCTTACTTTAAACTGTAAACTCTCCAGGGCAGGGACTGGTTTTTAATGTGTTTGTAAGCTGGCAAAACGGGCCCTGAACCATAACTGTGGCTTCTGCCTTCTCCTGTAATATGTACAATAATCAAGTCTGTACTAGATTAACAGATTCATAAGATCACTTTCAACATGGGGAGAGGGATAGCTCAGTGGTTTGAGCATTTGCTTGCTAAACCCAGGGCTGTGAGCTCAAGCCCTGAGGGACCCATTTAGGGATCTGGGCAAAATGAGGACTTGGCCCTCCTTAGTAAAAGGCAGAGAGCTGGACTTGACCTTTCAGAGTCCTTTCCAGCTCTATGAGATAGGTATGTCTCCATATTAAAAACCATCTAGGCTGGCTTCCTATAAAACACAGGCCATTGAGATTCCACCATGACTCTTGGTAAATTGTTCCAATGCTTAATGACCTTCACTGTCACAAATTTATGCCTTATTTCCAGTCTGAATTTGTCTAGCTTCAACTTCTAGACAATGGATCTTGTTATTGGTTTCTTTTGAAGATTGAAGAGCCCATTATTTGGTATTTGTTCTCTGTTTAGGTGTAACCCACACACCTCCTGGGTGTGGTGGTCTGTCCCATCTAGTGTCACTGATACCACTTAAAGAGAGAGATAAAATGAGTCTGCTTTACAGCCTTAGCTAACAAGCACCTGGCTCATTTGGTAGAGGCTCAAGCACTAAGCCACAGAGGTCCCCGTTTTGATCCCACCCGCCAAGAACTGGGGTCTGCCAGCATTACATAGGCACATATAGACTGTGATCAAATCACCCCTTAACCTTCGCTTTGTTATGCTAAATACATTGAGGTCCTTGAATCTACTGCTATAAGGCAGGTTTTCTAATCATTCTCATGGCTCTTCTCTGAACCCTCTGCAATTTATCAACATTCTTCTTCAATTGTGGACATCACAACTGGACACAGGATTTCAGCAGCGGTGGCACCAGTGCCAGATACAGAGGTAAAATAACATCTGTACTCCTACTCAAAATTCCCGTTATACACCCAAGAATCACATTAGCCCTTTTGGCCACAGTGTCACACTGGGAGCTCATGTTCAGCAGATTATCCACCACGGCCCCCCAATTTTTTCCAGAGTCACTGCTTCCCAGGGTAGAGTCCCCCCTCCTGTAAATATGGCCGACATTCTTTGTCCCTAGATGTATACCTTTACATTTAGCCGTGTTGGTGTCACTAGGCATAACTCTAGGTAACTCGGGGTGGGGGGGTGGAAGACCACGAGTGTCGATGAAGCCCCCCTGCTCTAGGCCTAAGTGAACCAAGGCTCCTCCATGATGAACTTTAACCAACCTAAGTAGCTGCAAAACAAAATGTGTAACAGTCCGCTAACAGCTCGAGGCAGTCTGAAGCGGTAGTGATAAGGGAAGCCTACATGCCTCTGTGACGGACAAGATAACAGGTCTGGGAGAGTTTGCTAACAAGCTGCGAATGTTGCTTACTGTAGCTGCTAAGGGGGGAGGGATGAAGTGGCGAGGGAAGAAGGGGGAGAATCTAAGCTGAAGCAAACGACTGGAATATAAAAAGGGAAAGCGGCTTGTATCTGCGCGCTTGATTTGAGACGTGCCAGTCTCCTTCCACCGCTTTGAGATCTCAAATAAACTTTGTCTGCTTCTCCACCCTGGTGTGTTCATTGGCGCGAAGCACACCAGGCAACGAACCCCGCTGTTGCCCCCTCGCGTCCTCTGTGCCGGCAACAGCCATATTAAAACACATATTGTTTGCTTGTGCCCAGCTTACCAAGCGATCCAGATTGCTCTCTGTCAGTGACCTGAGCTCTTCATCATTCACCACTCCCCTACTTTTTCTGTCACCTCTACATTTATCGAAGAATCCTGTGGCACCTTATAGACTAACAGACGTTTTGCAGCATGAGCTTTCGTGGGTGAATACCCACTTCTTCAGATGCACTTCTTCACTTGCATCTGAAGAAGTGGGTATTCACCCACGAAAGCTCATGCTGCAAAACGTCTGTTAGTCTATAAGGTGCCACAGGATTCTTTGCTGCTTCTACAGAACCAGACTAACACGGCTACCCCTCTGATACTCTACATTTATCAGTGATGATGTTATGTTTTCTTCCAGGCCATTGATAAAAATGTTCAATAGCGTAGGACCAAGAACTGATCCCTGCATGACCCCACTGGAGACACCCACTCATTGACCATTCCCCATTGATAATTACATTGTGACATCTATCAGTGAATCAGCTTTTAGGCCAGATCTAAACACTACCACTTATGTCGGCAAAATTTACGCTGCTCACGGTTGTGAAAAAACACCCCCCCAAGCGACATAAGTTACACCGATCTAACTGCTAATGTGGACACTGCTATGTTGCTCACCCGCCAACACAGCTACAACCACTCACTGGGGGTGGTTTAATTCTGTCAAGGGGAGAGCTCTATCCGGTCGGCATACAGCAGCCACACCAGAGATCTTACAGAGGTGCAGCTGCATCGGTACAGCTCTGCCGCTGTAAGCGTGCTAGGATAGATGTGGCCATAGTCAATGTGTGCCAGGCTAATGTTCTATCATTCTAGTTTTACATCAAAATGTCACACGGTAGCAAGTCAAATGCCAGTACTAACGAGTACATTACAGAGGAAAAACAGAAACAGCGGGCTCATGAAAAAGGTCTAAAAATAGAAAATGTAATGAAGAGGGAGGAATTATTTAAGGAGTCAGTGACTGAAACTACAGAACAAGGAACCTAAGCAATGCAAGAGCAAAAACCAATTGCCATCAAGCAGATAATGAGACAATATGCCAGGGGAAAGAAGCTTTTGGTGCTCAGCTATTAGAGATGCTGAAGAACTCGTGAGATACAACACAGCCCTTAGAAAATGCCTTAGATAAGACCTGTGGAATCTGACCTTGCAAAGAGCACAGCTCGGCCAAGGCTCTCAAACCGCAACCCAATGCCCAATGCCCTCAGTGGAAAGACTCCCGCTGACATCACTGGGCTTTGCATCAAACCGTTACTGCCCACGCCAGCTCTGTCTGTGTTCTCCGCGCAGCCACTGCTCTCCTTCAACCGCCCAGTACTTGGCACTTAAACTCCACGTTATGTCTTAAGGCAGGTTAGTGAGTAGCCAGCTAAAGCAAAGGGAATTCCTCAGGAGAGGCTCCTTGCATAGTAAAAGGAATATTCCTGTTGCTCTGGGGACACAGCTACCGCCTACCTGCAATAACCCCATTTGCCTGGCGCAGGGCCGGCTCTAGGTTTTTTGCCGCCTCAAGCAAAAAAAATGTTGGCTGCCCCCCACCCCAGCCCTGGGCTCCTTGCCGCACCCCCCTGCTGCCCAAGCCCTGGGCTTTCCCCCCCACACACACACCCTGCTGCTCCAGCTCTGGGTTCTCCCTTCCCCCGCAGCCAGTGCCCCCCCCCCCACACCTCCTGCCACCCCAGCCCTGGGATCTCCCCCACATACACACCTGCACCCTCCTTCTGCTGCAGCCCTGGGTCACTGGTAACTTGCTCCCAGGGCAGGTCATTCAGCAGGAATTTTAGATGTGCACAGAACACAGACAGGATTAGTTCCCATATGGTTACAGAGCTGCAGTAAAGTGGAACATTTTCAGCTTGTGTGACTGGAGGATATCTGGATGCATATTATAAGACTGTCCTACATGAATGAGGAAAAGTTGATGTGCCTTTATTATTCTTTTGTCCCACTCTTTCTTTCTATGGGGAATTTGCCAATGCAATATCACTGTCTTCCTTTTAAACAAACAAACAAAAAAAAGGCAATGGCTGTTGAAAATAGCAATTCCAGTCCTAATAACCACTGGGAAGCATTTTTTCCTCATTTTTATCCTACTTTTTCTACAGCAAGTTACAGTGGATCAGTGTATTTGATTTGGGAGAAATGAAGTAACAGCTGCCCAAACTGAGCTTGAGCACTCCTGAATTTTGAGATGTTCAAATCTGGAAGGCAGGTGCTGGGGGCGTGGCGGGGGGACTGTGGCTCCGCGGGGGAGCACGGCAGCATGTATGCAGCAGTGTGTCTGCCGCTGTGCGGAGCCAGACACGCTGGTCTGAGTGGCACGGTAAGGGGGCTGGGGGGTTGGAGAAGGGGTAAGGGGTCCAGGGGGGCAGTCAAGGGACCGGGAGCGAGGGGGCTGGATGGAGCAGAGGTTCGGGGAGGCAGTCAGGGGCAGGGAGAAGGTGGAGTTAGATGGGTCAGGGGTTCGGGGGGGCAGTCTGGGGACAGGCAGCGGTTGGATAGGCATGGGAGTCCTGGGGGTTTGTCAGGGGACAGGTAGGGGGTGGGGTCCTATGGTTAAAGTTGGGGGGGTCTCAGGAGGGGGCAGTTGGGGACAGGAGAAGGGAGGCTTAGATATGGGTGGGATCCCAGGGGGAAGTTAGGGGCAGGGGTCCTGGGAGGGGGCAATCAGGGGACAAGGACCAGTGGCACTTAGATAGGAGGTGGGCTCCTGGGGGGCAGTTAGGGGCAGGGGTCCCGGGAGGGGGTGATCAGGGAGCAGGGGGGGTTGGATGGGTTGGGGTTTCTGTGGGAGGCAGTCGGAGGGGGTGGATAGTGGCAGGGTGCCAACTAGTCATTTCTCCCTATGGACCCCATGGAATTGGAAGTGTCCTTGATTTCTGAGCCAGAAACCCAGGTGGCTGGAGCTGGTCAGTTTCCTTGGGCTCAGGCTGCAGTTTATTCTGGCACCTGGTGCAGGTCTTGGGGTGATTTATTTATGTACGTTAATGTGAGTAAACAGTAAGAGAGGGGGTTAATACATTTGAATAGATGATCAAAAACCAACAGCATGTGGGAGACTATAAATGGGGAAATCTTCCAACAAGTGAACATTCACTGGTTAATAACCGAGCCTGTTCTTCCTAGGTTTAGCGGTAAAATAAATAAATGAATAAAACCCTGTTCCACAAATACCTTTTATCCCTGGAGGTCTCCCATCCAAGTATCAAACTGCCGCAGACCTCCTTATCTTTTAAAACCAGATGAGCTCGCAAAGAGTTGGAGGAGTAAAATTATCCTCCATTAAGAATCAACCCATGGCTCTTCCAACCGGAACCTACTGCTGTGACCCCACTTCAATATTACTGGGATTCCACTGCAGCATTGTAAGAACGCCGGGCCTGAGTCTGATCTCACTTGTGCCGATGTTCCACTGCGCCGCTTAACGGAATTCAGTGCAGTTACTCCTGATTTACTCCACTGTGTCTGGGATCATGATCAGACCCTTATGGTTTTAGCTGATTACAGTAGAAGAACTTGCAAAAGTTATGGTTGCAAGAAAGCAATGCTGAGAAGCACCGATCGCCCTGAGTGAAAGAGCCTGGCTCCGAGGATAACGGTATAAAATATTTCTTTAAGAGATGACTAGACAGGTCTCTAGGGCTAGTCAGCCCCCCTTCGCCCCCTCTAGACCTCTCAAGACAGCTGCTGCTGTGCTCCTTCCTGCATCGAGAGCACTGCAGCCCCCTAAGCATTGTGAAATGGAGATAACTTACTGTGCCTGTGCCTGCACTGAGCTATTTTTATTACATCCACACAAGCTAGTGCTGGAAAGACAGCCAAGGCACCAGTTGTTGCCAGGGCTGGTGCAAGGATATTTTGCGCTCTAGGCGAGACTTCCACCTTGCGCCCCACTCCCCCGTCCCGCCCCCATAACATCGGTTCATTGAGGGGCAAATCCCAACGAGCCTTTACAGACCCCAGGGGCCAGGCATGCCATGGGGCTGCTCCCCAGACCAGGTTCCCCCCTCCCCATCCCCTGAACTCCCCTGGAGGGTGCACAGCCCCGCCGTGAGCCCTCCTCACCCCATCCCGGCAGCCCCCACCCCGAGTCCACTCACTGGGTTTGCCAGGCTTGGGCCACTGCAACAGCTCGGCAGGGAGGAGCTGCCTTCTGGGGGCTCCCGGGGGCTCCTGCAGCAGATGCATGTGGGCAGAGGTCCCCGTGCGCCCCTCTGGGTCCCCCCTCACCACGCTTGGGCTCTGTGGCTCCTGGGAGTGTGAGCCGCCGCTGATGCCACTGCTCCTCCCGGAGCAGGCTCAGGGCCCTTCGCTCGGGCTGCGGCTCACATGCCCGGGAGCTGCAGAGCCCGAGCATGGTGAGGGGGGAGCTTGGGGCTACACGGGGACCTCTGCCCACATGCATCTGCTGCAGTCTGCAGGAGCCCCCCAGGGAGGCGCCAGGCTGCAGCCTGGGCGGGGGGGGGGGCATGGCTGCTCCCTGCTAGCAGCGCCGCCGCCTTTGCAGGGCTCCTGCTCCCCTGCATTGCGCCGGCTCCTCCATGGCTGGGGCTCACCGCCGCCGCAAGCCAACACTCTGGCTGTCCAGTGCCGCCAGAAGGCGGCTCCTCCCTGCCGAGCCAGGGCACCGCATTTTGTGCCCTCAGGGCCGTCCTTAGGATTTATGGGGCCCTATGCAGTAATATTAAACTGGTACCCCTATGCCCGACGGCATCCTGAGCTTGCAGCCTGGTGGGGGCGGGGGTGGAGGGACAAGGCACAGAGAATAACAAGACGCCCCGGCCCGCCTCACAGCGACAGAGAGTCACAGTTCCCCGCAGAGACCCCTGTACCCTCTCCCTCATGCAGAATGGACCTGCAGAAGGTACCTAATTAAAAGCACTAAACTTGGGAATAAAAAATGTCAGTCACGGGTTTTTTGATATGCCCTGAAGTTGGTCAGACATTTATTTGCAAAAACTTTGTAGTAAGGGCAGCAAAGAATCCTGTGGCACCTTATAGACTAACAGCCACAGGATTCTTTGCTGCTTTTACAGAACCAGACTAACACGGCTACCTCTCTGATACTTTGTAGTAAGGGTGAGTCAGCTGTCCTGCTGAATACAACATTAAATATTATGGAATACATGATGCAGCTCTTCTCTGTTTTCCCTTTTCTTAATCAGTATTTCTAAGCTAGTTTTATATTTTAAATGACTCTTAAATGTACTCATTCCAGATTACTACATATTTAACTCACTGAAACAGACATCATTTTAAATTAATCAGTGACAGAGGTTTAGTGTGTTCATAACAATGTTCATTGCTTTTAGAAAAAGGGAACACTAATTTACTGTGTGTGATCTCCATAACAATAGACATGTTTATGAAATGTCACCAACTTTAAAAAATGTTTCCAAAGATTTTAGGCATAACAAAGGATTTTATATTTTACTAAGGTACCGACTATGCTTAAAACTAGTTCATCAGATAGTCAGAAGTAAAGAAAGGGAAACTCTTTGTCCAGCTCTCTGGAAGCAAAGGGCTTTTGCTTCCTTCAATGGGGGTGGGGGGTGGGGAGTGGGGGAGGGGGTGAATGGAGAAATGAATGGACAGAAAGGACAGGAAGACTTTGGAAGTAAGTTTTTTTTATTATAGTAATTAAAATGTGTATTTTAGATAAGGGGGGTCTTTTGAAGAATTTATTTAAAAAAACATATGTCTGAAGATCCAAGCATTCAAGGCTAAAGATGATTGTGCATCTAAAAATCTATGCAAGGATTTTTTAGAGATGTGATTTTATAATCTTCACCAACTCACCAATGAAATATTTTTAAAGCAAATTTTAAACTAAGGTCCTGTAGACTGACATGTTCTGAGTAAACAGATTTAAAAAACTTATTAAGATGATGTTAAGAAGAAGTGAACAGTACAGAGTATTACAGTCATGCACAACGGTTTTTGTCAGTACATTCAGAAACGGACAGTAGATACCTGGGGGTTGGCAAATGCCTGTTAAATGTTTTCATTACCTCTTGAATGGCTCTTTAGCAGTTTCAATGTTGTGCTAATAGGTCTGGCAGGCTGGAGACTTTTTCTCCTTTAACTACTAGATCCCCTTCCCAGGAAGACTCAGAGCCTGCAGGAAGGGTCAGAACAGGGACAGGAAAAGTTAGTGGGGTGGACACTAAGACCCAGTGGTGCCCCAAATTTTCAGGTGCCCTACTCAGCTGCCTGTGCCTGAGGACGGTTCTGGGCATCCCCAACCACTTGCCGCCCTAGGCAACTGCCTAGTTCGCCTAGTGGTTGCACCGGCCCTGGCCCTTGCTTCGCACTCCCAAGCGGCTGGCTGCAAAAGGAGGTTTGCAGAAGGGCCAGCTCCCACTGAAAGGTAGAAACAGTGCTGCAAAAATCCCCCTCTGCCCCTGCTATTTCTAGCTGCTTCCCTGGCTCTTTCTCAGGCACAGAGGAATCATTAGCAGCATCTCACAGAACCGCCACCAGCCGCGTGAGAAGAAAAGCCTTCATCTTTGGCCTGCCGTCCCAGCCTGGGCAGATCAGGCGGCTGGTTAAAAATGATCTTGGTGTTTACCTGTGAAGGCAGCACATGGAAAGACTGAGTGTTAGTGGGGAGGAGACAGGACATGGATGGTTAATGGAATCCAGTGCTCCATGAAATGTAATTGTGTTTGGTTTCGCTTCCCCACTGCAGTCTGGAGGGAGGAGGAAATGCAGGATGTTACCTCAAGAGGAGTAAGGTAACGCTTCAGAACGGAAACCTCTAGAAATGGTGGGGGGAGGGCGGAAATGGAAAAGGGAAGCCTCTTTCCTCAGAAGGGCAGACTCGACTCTCTTCCGTGTCTGCCACCGGTTAGATTAGCTGACAATAGACGCGCCCATCCCTCCCTGTGTGGTGTAGTGAAAATAAGAGAAGATGATGTCGGGGTTATCTTTATCCCAGACTTTTCAGGTTCGTTGTCTGACCGCAAGAGAGACACGCAACCCAGCAAAGTCCAAAACCAAGTTCTTTATTGATGCATGCACACAAGCAACAAAGAACAAGCCCGTTCTCCACAGAGAACCAGAACCAGCCCCCCACCCTTTCTTCAATACAACACAAATTTATATGTAAGCAGAGTCAGGATGAGCCCCACCCTGACATCTGGTGGTAAATTATGGGGAGTGCGGAAAGAAGTTTCGGTTATTTGCATTGGCACTCCCACCCCACTTAGCATACCGCAAAGCAGCATGGGATGATTATTTTCACAGCTGTGGGACCCCCAATTTCGTTGTTATTGGGGCAGGAGCAATGAAATGTTGTCACCCTGATTGGGTAAATGGGGAACTACAAAATTGTCTTGTGATGGGGGGTTTCATTGTTAGCAGGATAGCGCTTGCTAGACGGGGGACATGGGTTCCAAAACCCAATGGAAAGAGAGAGAGAGAGGCAGGCTGGGGACAGGTATCTGTACTTGGTGGTGCAGGTGCCTTGTGTGAGCTAGAAGCACCAGTTCCACCTGTGCTTCTCTCCACTGTGGAATGTCAGAGTTAATTTTTGATTCCCTTAAGAATCTAGATGCAGGTTACTGAGCTGAATTCACTGGTACTGGGGCTCCCCTACTATGAGCTGAAATCACTGAAGAGCTGGACTTGCTGAGCTGAGAGCACTGTGCTAATGAGTGGAGCTGAAATCACTGAAGAGCTGGACTTGCTGAGCTGAGAGCACTGTGCTGATGAGTGGGGGAGCCTGAAGCAATACTGGGAGAGTGGAGTGGAGCAGTTTGTGCAGCCACTGGGTGAGTGGAGCCAAGCAGCTCGCGAGGACGGCTGGAGTGGCTCACAGGACAGCTGGTGGACCAGAGCAGCTGGCAGAGTGGAGCAGCCCACAGAGTAAGCGGAGCTCAGCTGTTTGCGGGGACGACTAGTGGAAGCAGAACCCCATGAAGAGGCAGGGCAGTTGGCCCCGAACCACGTAAGGTGCCCCTTTCTACCTAGGCTGGGGAGGGGGACCTCTGCAAAGAGACTCTTGAACTCTGGGCTGCCTGACCCGGGACAGAGACTTTTGAATTGTGGGACTTTTGGGACTGTGGGTGATTTGGGGGGTTGCTGGACTCAAGGGCCCAGAGAGAAGGACACGGCCCAAGTTGTTGGGGTGGGTCTTTGCTCACGGTTTGACCTATGAACTCTAGTTGAGGTATTTTTCAAATTTAATGCTTGTTGTTGTTTATCTTATGTAATTAAACCTTTTCTGCTACACCAAGAGTCTGTGCTTGCGAGAGGGGAAGTATTGCCTCCTTGAGGTGCCCAGGGGTGTGTGTAAGATTTTCCCAGGTCACTGGGTGGGGGCTCGAGCTGGTTTGCATTACGTTGTGGGGAAGGGACCCCTAGGTATTGAACCTGGCCCTTGCTGCTATCGTTTCAGCCTGGCAGAGGGGTTACATATATAAGCAAGTTTACATCACAGTTAAAGCATTTAATTGCCTGCGGTTAATTAACTGCACCTGGTGAAGCATTTGATTACAAAATTCATGGCCTTGAGCAGTTCCTGGCGCACAAGCATCTTCCTTATCAGTACTGAGAACTTTTTTATCGGCACTTCCCAAGCTTAAGTGCAAGCGGGGGTTTATCCACCCAGCTCCTGCTTGCTGACTTCATTCACCCACCTTCTGAGCCCCCCTTGTTCATGCATCAAGCGTGTGATCACCTGCTCAGCCTATCTTGTGGGCCTTCGGGCCCGCTCTAAAGCATCCTATCTATCAATGAGGTACTATGGTACAAACAAAGGTAAGAGTACTAAGGGTGAAGGTACAGAAACTGGGTAAAACGGGGGCGAAACACAAGCATAAACAAACAGTGAACCAGTGACTGGTTCAGGAGCTTGAAGCTCAGACCCACAAAACCTCCCTTGGTGTTCGAGAAAGCAACAAACGATGCCCCAGCACAGAAACCTTTCCCTGTTATTTGTAGGTGCAGTGGACACGAAGTATGGATGCGAGGCCCAGGACCTTGGACTCTCCAGCTGACTGGGAGCCTTCGAGGAGGACCACTGGGGAGTCCCGACGACGGATGGGCTCCGTCGCGGGCGGGGAGACCCTCTGGGATGCTGAGCACCAGGGAAGCAGCAGGGCCCTTCAGAGGGAAGGTGGATTTGCTGTGGGGGCAGGAGGGGGGTGGCGATGGTAGGCCTCTCCTTCCTCCAGAGGTGGGGTTCTTCTCACTGGCTCTGGAGCAGTGGGAAGACCCAACCGTACAGGCGCTGCCACTGGAACGGACAGCCCCGCAGCCCTGCGCTGGTGCTGAACAAGATATTGTATCGTCTTTATGGCGGGAAAAGTTCTGAGGGAACAGAGTGTTGGGGGCTGGCTCTGGCAGGAAAAACTGGTTCTGTACGGTTTGAGCTCATCTCAATTGATTAGACTCTTCCTGTTGGTATGCATACTTCCACCTTTTCATGTTCTCTGTATATATAAATATCTCCTGTCTGTGTGTTCCATTCTATGCATCCGAAGAAGTGAGCTGTAGCTCACGAAAGCTCATGCTGAAATAAATTTGTTAGTCTCGAAGGTGCCACAAGTACTCCTGTTCTTTTTGCGGATACAGACTAACACGGCTGCTACTCTGAAACCTGTCATTAAAGCCAGTGATTCACATAATATAACCTCATAAATACCTTATTAAAACAGCTAATTGAACACATTAAACAGTAACAACATTCTTTACTTATTTATGCCTAAGAAGGACTACAGCATTCTTGTGCCAAAAGCTTTTGCACAAGGAGATGGTTAATACACTGCATAAGCCAGACACCACGGTGGAAAATCCCTACTTTATTGTCGAATCTGGTGATTCTTAACCTTTTACATACCGGGTTCCAACAGCAAAGAGGGTGGGGACCCTGCTCCCTGCCTTCTAGGTGCAGAGAGAGAGACGGGGGTCACCAGTGGAGCTGGCCAGGACAGAGAAGCTCCATCCTGTGAAAAAGTTCCAGGTGGCGATAAATCTTTTGGTCCCAAATCCGGATGAAAAGTTAAAAAGTCATGGGGGTTTAAATGCTACAATGTTGGGCTGCTCTGGTTTTTTCCCCACCACAGGGATGTTAAATTTAATTATATTATGGTCACTATTACCATGGTGGTCCAACTATAGTCACCTCTTGGACCAGATCCTGTGCTCCGGACTTTGCATCTTATGAAATCATTTGCTAAAGTGCAAAATGAGTGTAAAATGCTACCATTGTTATTTGGTACCATTTAACACCCATTTTGCACAGAGAGGAAGGATTACACCCTGTGCAGGGCAATGGTTAATAAAGCCCTTTCTGACGCCCTCTCAGTGCTAATGTGGACACGAGGACAAACGGATATAAATTGTCAGTCAGGAAATTTAGGCTTGAAATTAGACGAAGGTTTCTAACCATCAGAGGAGTGCAATTCTGGAACAGCCTACCAAAGGAAACAGTGGGGGCAAAGGACCTCCATGACTTTAAGATTAAGCTAGATAAGTTTATGGAGGAGATGGTATGATAGGATAACGGGCTTAGTCAATAGGTCAATTAAGTGCCACACTGGTAATTAGTACAATGGGTCAATGATAGGATATTGTTAGCCTTTTTCCAGAGGGTCTGGCTGGAGAGTCTTGCCCGCATGCTCGGGGTTCAGCTGACCGCCATATTTGGGGTCGGGAAGGAATTTTCCTCCAGGGTAGATTGGCAGTGGCCCTGGAGGTTTTTCGCCTTCCTCCGAAGCATGGGGCAGGGGTCGCTTGCTTAAGGAGTGGGTGGATCGGCTTCTGTGGCCTGCATCTTGCAGGAGGTCAGACTAGATGATCATAATGGTCCCTTCTGATCTTGAATTCTATGATTCTATGATTCTTGTAACTACATTAAGATTTCTTATTTTTCACCCATTTTCTATCTGTGGCCATGCCACCCTGAAGGTGCCTGCGTTCAGAAGCTACGTGGAGTTGGGGGTGCTTAGTGCTTGGATGGGAGACCCTGTTTGCTTGATGTCTGGTGAGAGTTTATAGCTAGGACTCTACCATTTAGCATGTTTCTAGCCCCGTTCGTTGCAAAGAAATCTATTAGCAGACAAGCAGGCATTTACTAGAGCAGTTAGAACGGAAAGGTTGCAACTAGCCTCCCTTTCCTGTATATAAGAAGGGTCATAAGCAATGTGATTACTAGCAAAGTCCTCTGGAGGGCAAGGGAGTATAGAGATAACTGATCTTCATGTCTAGTCCTAGGGCTATCCCTTTGGATTATGCATTATTTGTAGATGCTACCTCCTCAGTCCTTCCTCTGTAGCTAGGCACATACACGCTTTGGTGTGAGCCAGTGGCTAGAATGCTGGTCTGGAACTTGGGAGACCATCGTTTGATTGTCTTCTCCACCACCGATTTCCTGGGTGACTCTTGGCAAGTTACTTACAGCCAGTTTTTAAAGGTGCCTCCACAAGGCACCGTTGGAATGTCCACATCAAGCTACCACCGCTGGCTGCGATTGTAACCACCGTCATTCACATCTATTCAACCTTTTACTAAAGACAGAAAAAATGGGAGGGGAGGGAGGAGACAGTTAAAGCATTTGAGATATAAAGTGTTACATGTAAAGGCTTTCATTGTACTGGAGATAAGATGTAAATACTTAACAGTGAAGGGAGTTAACCATTGGGACAACGGACCAAGGGCTGTAGTGAATTCTCCATCACTGGCCATTTTTAAATCAAGGTTCAATGTTTTTCTAAAAAATAATCCTTAGGATTTTTTTCCAGGGAGTTCTCTGGGGTGTGTTTTAGAGAGGGGTTCATACTGTCCCTTTTTGGCCTGGGACTCTATGAAACTCAGCGTTGCCAACTCTCATGAGTTTCATGATAATTATTGTTTTCCTTAAAGTCCCAGCTCCTGGAGTGAGGTGGGTATGTGATAATTTCAGCCTACATCCTTAAAGAAAAAGCAAGTTTCTAGCCCTGGTGGCTGTGGAGAAAGCTTCAAAACGTGACCCCAGTGCACCCTAAAGTCTCCAAAAGTGTAAAACAAATAAAAAGAACCCCAGATCTGTTATATTTACATCATCTCATGCTTTTAAAGCCAGTCTCATGATTTTTGGTGAGCCTCAATTATGATTTTTGAGCATTTGGGGTTGGCAATACTGGGAACAACCAATATCCCTTATTCCCTTTTCCTTTAGCTATATGGAGCCTTTTATACAGAGAGAGGCCTCTGCTTGGAAGTCGTTTGTGTGTGTGGGGTGTGGTATCTGTTCTTCTTGGGGAAAAGAGTAAAGGTTAGTGTAGATAGTCTGGAGCTACTGATGCAATCAGAGTCTGAGGCCTTGTCTACACTACAAGACTATTTCGAATCAACTTAGTTCGAATTTGTGGATTCGACCTTATGAAGTCGAATTTGTGTATCCATACTAAATACACTAATTCGAATTTCTGAGTCCACATTCACGGGGCCAGCGTCGACTTTGGAAGCGGTGCACTGTGGGAAGCTATCCCACAGTTCCCGCAGTCCCCGCTGCCCATTGGAATGCTGGGTAGAGCTCACAATGCCTGCTGGGGGAAAAATGTGTCGAGGGTGGTTTTGGGTAACTGTCATCATTCAACCGTCACTCACAAACGCCCTCCCTCCCTGAAAGCGCCGGCGGGAAATCTGTTCGCGCACTTTTCTGGTCAGTGACAGCGCGGACGCCACAGCACTGCGAGCATGGAGCCCGCTGCGATCATCGCTGCACTTATGGCCGTTGTCAACTCCTCGCACCTTATCGTCCACCTCTGCAACAGTCAGCTGCTGAGAAATCGGGCGAGGAGGCTCCGGCAGCGCGGTGAGGAGAGTGGCGCAGACCTCTCAGAAAGCAGGGTACGCCGGGCAGTGGAGATCATGGTGGCAATGGGTCACGTTCATGGTGTGGAACGGAGATTCTGGGCCCGGGAAACAAGCACGGACTGGTGGGACCGCATAGTGCTGCAGGTCTGGGATGACACAGAGTGGCTGCGAAACTTCAGGATGCGTAAGGGCACTTTCCTTGAACTCTGTGACTTGCTGGCCCCTGCCCTGAAGCGCCAGGACACCCGGATGCGAGCAGCCCTGAGTGTGCAGAAGCGAGTGGCCATAGCCCTCTGGAAACTTGCCACGCCAGACAGCTACCGGTCAGTAGCGAACCACTTTGGCGTGGGCAAATCTACCGTGGGGGTTGCTGTGATGCAAGTAGCCCACGCAATCGTTGAGCAACTGCTCTCAAAGGTGGTGACCCTGGGAAACGTCCAGGTTGTCATAGACGGCTTCGCCGCGATGGGATTCCCAAACTGCGGTGGGGCTATAGATGGGACTCACATCCCTATCCTGGCACCGGCCCACCAGGCCAGCGATTACATTAACCGAAAGGGCTACTTTTCCATGGTGCTGCAAGGACTGGTGGACCATAGGGGACGTTTTACCAACATCAACGTCGGGTGGGCGGGCAAGGTTCATGACGCACGTGTGTTCAGGAGCTCTGGTCTCTTTAGACTCCTCCAGGCAGGTACTTTCTTCCCGGACCACAAAATAACGGTTGGGGATGTGCAGATGCCTACAGTGATCCTCGGGGACCCAGCCTACCCGCTAATGCCCTGGCTAATGAAGCCCTATACAGGCGCCCTGGACAGAGAGAAGGAACTCTTCAACTACCGGCTGAGCAAGTGCAGAATGGTGGTGGAGTGTGCTATCGGACGTCTCAAGGGGAGATGGCGGAGCTTACTCACTCGCTCGGACATCAGCGAAAAGAATATCCCCGTAGTTATTGCTGCATGCTGTGTGCTGCACAATCTGTGTGAGAGCAAGGGCGAGGCCTTTTTGTCCGGATGGGAGGTTGAGGCAAATCGCCTGGCTGCAGTTTATGCTCAGCCAGACACCCGTGCCGAGAGAATATCCCAGCGGGAAGCGCTCTGTATCCGGGAGGCTTTGAAAGCAAGTTTCCTCGGAGATCAGGGTAACCTATGACTCTCCACTTGCTTTCAAGAGAAACTGACCCTGGGCCTGTGTCAGTTTGTGTCGATTTGGATCTGCGGCTACATGCCGCGTTCTCCAAGTTTCCCCCACTTCCAAAGCACGTTTTTAAGCAAATTAATTGTTACACTCATTATTAATAAATCTTTCTTTTACTTTGCATTTCTGTTCTGGTGTTGAGACATGGACGCATACTGTGCTGGGCACGGTGTGCACTGACGTACAGACCGCTTCCTCCATAGAGGACTGACATCCTCCTGCTCCTACATAGGTCCCTGGGGTGGGGGACGGATGACAGTGGTTCTGCATGAAGGGGAGGGTTTGCAGGAAGGGGCGAGTGGTGCCTTCTTTGCATAGGGGTTTGGATGACGGCAGTGGGCTGCGGGTTTCTGCGTGGGAAGGGGTGATGGGTGTGGGAGAAGGGTGACTATCTGTCCGTGGATGAGGGCTCTTGTTGGGGCTCAGGGCAGCGGATAGGCTCGTGGATCCGTTGCAAGTGCATCGTAAGGGCAGCCTGCCTTCACAGTAATGGCGTGGCAGGCGCTAGGACCCTGGACAAGCATACACATTACGAAATGATCAGGGGCAGCATACACAACACAGAATGACCCTGGTGCCTACTGACTGCAGTGTGTGTGTGCCCCGCAGTTGATCCTTTCCCCAAGTCTGTACCCTGGTACTGTAGGCTATACCGTGCAAGTATGAAACCCCTGTCCACCCCATACACCGAAAAATCCTCTGACAGGAAAGACATGACGGAAACAGTGATTAACAGCAAACATCTTTTATTAATCTAATAAACAGTGGGGGGGATGAACCTTGGATTTGGGACTGGCTGAGCCTATACGGGAAGCACTTCTACAAATTTCTAACGTGAGAAGTGCGGGGTACACGGCCGCTCTGCTCTGGTTCAGTGACAGTTCTCACGGCCTCTACCACCCCTCCGTCTTGTACTTTTGGGTGAGGGGGGGCCAGGACTTCTTGGCTGGGGAGGGCGATTGCAGAGACACTGCAGGGGGGCCCTGTCCTCCAGCCTGCGGTCCTGCAGGACATCAACAAGGCGACGAAGCGTGTCCGTTTGTTCCTTCATGAGACCAAGCAGCGTTTGGGTGGTCTGCTGGTCTTCCTGCCGCCACCTATCCTCACGTTCCATGAGTGTGCGATGCTGCTCACATAGGGTCTCCCTCCAGTGTTTCTGCTCTGCAGCCTCTGCTCGGGAGCAGGCCATCAGTTCAGCGAACATGTCGTCCCTAGTCTTCTTCTTTCGCCGTCTAATCATTGCCAGTCTCTGCGAGGGGGATGCCGGGGCAGTCCGGGAAGGAGCCGAAGCTGTGTGATGGGGAAAGTTAGTGATTTCCTTGTACAGATACATTTTGGCGAACAGTGAACACCGTCTAGTCAATTTCTATGAAGAAGACCGTACCGGACAACAAGTGTCACGTGGTCTCCAGAGAAGCACAACATTTTGGCCTACGCTCTGATTGGCTGCGCCATTGAACAGGAGAGCGGAGAAGTCGGGAGAGATAGCAGAATCCCTCTAGCAGAGAGTCCTGGTAAGCCTTACAGTACATTATGCTTATCAGTTAACGGATAGCTGTGCCGTCGTGCTAAAGGCAATCTGGAAATCAGATACTATGACCCTTTTGCAGCCACTCCCGACACTGCAGGGGAAAGATCAATGTATGCTTTTCCTGTGTGGCCTACAGCACGTGGCTGCTAAGCGCGGGGCTTTGTTATGCAAAGTATAAGTAAACCATTAAGAACAGTAACTATTCGCTAATTGCCCTAATTAGATGCAGCACTTCAGTAACGAGATTACCCTGAGGCGTGTCTCTCGAGTGCAGAAAGAAAGGATGTTAAGGGAAGCACTTCACCGACCGGGACCCTACGCGGCCATGCTGGTAGAGGCGATGGTTCCCCTGTATCTGAGGATGTCGTGGCGTGGAAGAGTGAGCTTCACCGGAGGACCAAATAAGGCACCTCTTCCTCGAAACCTCCTGCGGAGGGTATTTGAGGAACTGTTTGAAGCATTTGTGGAATTGTCCATGGAGGACTATTGTTCCATCCCAATCTGTGTAGACCTACTGTTCGTTTAGTTTCCCTTTAAAAACTTTTAGATATAGTATTTATAGATAGAATTTATATTTTTGGTATACATGTTTTCGAGCAAATAAATATTTTCTTGTTTATACGACTTACCGCCTGATCCTTCCCCTGACTCTGAGTCCGGGTTCACGGCCGGTGAGGGTTGGTAGGGGATCTCTGTGAGGGTGATGAAGAGATCCTGGCTGTCAGGGAAAGCGGCATTGTGTTCGCTGTCGCCTGCGCCTTCCTCCACGGACCCTTCGTCGTCTTGCCCATCGGCGAACATCGAGTAGGAACTGTCCTGGCTCACTATGCCATCCACTGAGTCCACGGTCACTGGTGGGACAGTGGTGGCAGACCCACCGAGAATGGCATGCAGTGCCTCGTAGAAGCGGCATGTCTGGGGCTGTGCTCCGGAGCGTCCGTTTGCCGCTCTGACTTTTTGATAGCCTTGCCTCAGGTCCTTGACTTTCACGCGGCACTGCATCGCATCCCGGCTGTATCCTTTCTGTGTCATGGCTTGGGAGACCTTCTCGAAGGTCTTTGCATTACGCTTGTTGGAGCGCAGCTCCGACAGCACAGACTCCTCGCCCCACACAGCGATCAGATCCTGGACTTCCCGGTCTGTCCATGCTGGGGATCTCTTTCTATTCTTGCATTGGGCTGACTCCTCTGCTGGAGAGCTCTGCATCGTTGCAGGTGCCGCGGAGCTCGCCCCGATGTCAAAGCAAGAAATGAGATTCTAACTGTCCAGACAGGAAAAGGATTTCAAATTTTCCCGGGTCATTTCCTGTGTGGCTGCTCAGAACATCCAAGCTCGGACTGCTGTCCAGAGCGTCAACAGAGTGGTGCAGTGTGGGATAGCTCCCGGAGCTACTAAGTTTGATTTGCATCCACACCTAGCCTAATTCGAGCTAGCAAGTGCGAATTTAGCGTTACTCCACCTGTCGGGGTGGAGTACCAAATTCGAACTAAGGAGCCCCCTAGTTCGAATTAAATGGCTTCCTGGTGTGGACGGTTGAGCGATTAGTTCGAATTAACGCTGCTAAATTCGATTTAAGATCCTAGTGTAGACCAGGCCTGATTTAGGTTTGGGGGCGGGGTGCATTGCTTTTAGCTTGTCTTAATGGTCACAGGCTCGCAGTAGTGTTGCGAAAGGTGGAGTAGATTTGGCCAGCTCAGCCAGCAGGCAGAAAGCATGGAATAAAAAACAGAAGAGAGAAGAAGGGTCAGGAAAATAACCCTGGAGGGGGAAGGTGACAGCAGGAGCTTGAGTCTCACACCCCTGGTGTTGTTCAGGAATTAGCTGAAGCTGGTGGAGATGGTGATGGCTCTCTGGCTCAGTCTGATCAGGAGGCTTGGTGGGTCCTGGAGGATCACGAGATGGTGGGGATGGCCTCCTTGAAGGTGATGTTCACTCTTTCCAGTCCACCCATCCCACTCCTCTCATGTAGTGACTCCCCCGTCCCCTGAACTTGTAACTCAAAACGATCCAATTTGTACCAGTTTTCACTGCCTGTCTAAACAATTTTACATAACCAGGTGAGCTGGACTTGTGTTACTTTGAACAATTTAGAGAACAGGCCTCTGCTCAACCACTATCATCATCTGAATGGGGAAACCGAGGCATGGAGAGGTTAAATGACTTGCCCAAGGTCACACAAGGAGACTGGGGCAGAGCCAGAAACTAAAACCAGATTTTCTGAGTCCCACGCCAGTGATTTAACCACAAAAATATCCTTACTCCTCCTATCTGAGCCTCTGCCTGGAAGACCCTCTGCCTTGTGCCATTGTTTCTGAGTAGTCAGGAAAGCCAGGGTGAGTTAGAATTTCCATGCAGCTGTCTTCATTAATCTGGAGTTAAGGTTGAAAGTGCATCTCAGTATCTTAAGGGTTAAAAACTATTGCTACAATTTTGTAGTTATAAAAAAAAACCCCCAAATATTAGAAACTCAGGAAATTAATTTATGTTAAATTTAACAGAAACCAAGGCAAGCCATGCAGCCACTTTGAAGCTAGACAGTCTTGTTTCTGTAAAGTTTGTCCCTCTGTAGAACTGATATAAAAGCCCATGTCCTTTTTGTCCAATGTCATCATGAAGCACTGGAATGGGTTACCTAGAGAGGTGGTGGAATCTCCTTCCTTAGAAGTTTTTAAGGTCAGGCTTGACAAAGCCCTGGCTGGGATGATTTAGTTGGTGCTGGTCCTGCTTTGAGCAGGGACTAGATACCTCCTGAGGTCCCTTCCAACCCTGATATTCTATGATCCTATGATGCACAGAAGAGGCTCTTCACAGAGTGTGCTGTTCTGTCCCCACCAGCATGACCTCAGACCACACCAGTATCACTCTGTAAAATGTCATCATCCTTGCGACATGACCTTGCATGCACCGTGTGTGTGAAGTCACGTCAATGGAGGAGGAATGGCGCACCCTGCAAAATGGTGTCCTCCATGCAGCATGATCTTGCATGCCCTGTGCATGTGAGGTCACAGCAGCAGGGACAGAGTCACACCACAGGCTAGAAGCCCAGTCTCACCTGGATCACCTGTTTTCCTTGGAGAAGGGTCACAGCGGATGGACTTCCCCAACCCCCTGGCTCCACAGGAGGACGTTACTCCAGCAGGGGCAAGAGGCACAACCCAGGGCAGAGAGTGGCACCAAGGGAACCCCGGGGGAAGAGCCTGGGTAGAGGGGAACATGGGACTCAGGTGGGGCACATGGGCTAAGATGAACTTGTCACCTGCCGGGATGTTGGGGTGAATATTTTGTTGATTTTCTGCCTGGGCTTTTCTGTTAATAAATGACACCCTCCACCAGGGGGTGCTCTTTAGCATTTAACAGGCTGTTTGGACTTGCCACTACCCTGGGTGAGGGGAAAACAAAGTAAGGGCTGGCCTGCAACACCACACCTGCCCGCATGGGGGCGCTCTGCAATGACGACAAGGGATTGAAGGAGTTTGCTCATTAAGGCTGTTTTTAAATATAGCCGCAGGGTTTTCCGTCAGCACTCACTGACGATGCCGGGCAGGAATTGGAGAGATGCTAATATCTAACATACAGACTGATCCCGCAGCGGTTTTGCTCCCATAGTGTTTGCTCCAGTCCCATCGACACATCTATGGTAGACCAGACTCACGATTCATCGTGTCCAGCCTCAGTCATACGGACTGAATCTGAAAGAGCTTTTAGGGAGTAAAGCGATGCAAGGCGGCATCTGGTCTGTGGGACGAGTCTCAGCAACCACAGCTGGGAAGAGCAGGGGAATAATCAACTCAAGTGTTCGTTCCTTAGGGCCCCGTAGTGGAGGGGGGATGGGGGCAGGCATGGGCGGTAAAGGTCTGTGTTAGGATGAAAAGTGAGAAGAGAGATGGCGCCTATGAGAACCACAGAGCAGCTGTCCCAAGGAGCCGTTGTGCTGCACCCATGAGTTGAGCTTTCAGTTAAGGGTACCTCACACACCCTGTTTTTCCAGCAAGCAAGCAGACACACAATACATCTGGGCTCAGGCAAGAACAGGAAGGTGTTTATTCAGGTGTGATGCTCACAATGTGAGCACTGCATTCATTTTACATAAGAAAAGTCAGCCAAGCAGCAGAATAAAGAAAACAATGTAAAGAAAACAGACAATCGGGGGTGAATGTATCTGGGGTTTGGTTTTGGATCATGCCTTCCCAGCAGTCAGTCTGGCGCTGATCCCTAGCGTGACGTGGATGGGAAATGTCTCTGCGGTAGCAAGAGGCAGGGGTGTTTAAGTATTCTGCTTTGGAGGGGGTTTGGGAAAAACATTTCCTGGTGAGCCCTGACCGTTTTTTTAAATCAGCCCCATCAACTGGGACTACGGGTATAAAAGCAGACGCCCTGACAACATTATCCACCATTTCCTGATGGGTTAAGAGCGCAAGCAGGCATCTACCCAGTGGGGCTGCACTGTTCAATTGAGCTTCCCAGGCCTCCTGTGCCCAAAACCATGGGAGCAGCAATCCAGATCTGCTGAGAGGCACAGAGGGGCACCCAGTGAAAGCAGCAAGATTTCCTTGTGAATGGCAAGAGAGCAGGTATTGTCTAATGGGATCTTAGAGAGAGTTTGGAAGAAAGGGCACCATCGGTAACCCCAGTATAGCTTTGCACAGAGGGGAGGTTGGTGTCTTGTTGGAGAAGCCTGAGCAGGTTCTTCAGGGCATCAAGTTCTTTGTCCTGGCCCGATCACAGTCCAGCTCTGATATAGACGAAGCTGGCCAAGATTGCCATGGCCAGCACGGAGTAGCTGACTTTGACGCTGCTGGTCCCACTGGTGTTGCACAAGAAAGAACTGCAGCAGGAAACAGAGGTGGCTGCTATCCCTATGTTTATCCCACCGCTGGGGCAAACTGAAGAACATCCCTTGGAGATGCTCTGCCCGGAATGTCCGCCTGAACCGGAAAAACAAACAAGAGAAAGAGACTCAAGATTAAAAGTTTCCCAGAGTTCGGAGAGGAGCTCCTTAGCTCTGCAAAGGAGATAATTGTACTGATGTAGCTAAGCAATCCTGAGGTGAGGAGGCCATTTCTCAGCAGTTAATGGCCTCAGAGCCTTAGCTCTGCCACTCAATGCCCAGCGATTTAAGTCACTACTGCTATTATATACCCTGAAAACAGCACTAGTCTCTTCCTAGCAGTTACAGATCCATTTGTAACCATCTGGGAACATCCCCTTCAGATTCCTGGTCAGGACGTGGGAACAGCCAAAGAACTCTGAGAATCCATTCCAGATTGTCACACTCTGCCCACTGCATGCTGGGACAGGGCTTTGGGAGTTCAGTGAGGGCTGCGGGGATGCAGCGCGGAAGTGACTAGTCCTGTCTCCTGCTCTTGAGCCTCAGAACTTTAAAGAGCTCGTAGTAGTTAGGTCACAGCACAGCTTATTAAGCAGCAGACACCAATATATCCAAAAAGGCTTCAACCCGGCCTCCTCCTGTGCATGCACAACTAGCCAGGCACTGGGATTGGAATGTGCAAATTCTCTCACTTGCACATGCCGATAGTGGAACCTTGCACCGGCACGTGCGATGTTTGGTGCTTAAACCATTGTATGGCTGGGGAGCGGCTGCAGGACTGGGCTATAAAGAGCCTCATTTCAGGACTTCAGCCAACACTGGAGGGGTAGATATGGATCCCCTCCATTGGCATACAGGAAGCCTGACATTGCCTGCACTGCCCTTAGATCAGTCATTCACTCATGTGCAAACCTCACTAATGAGCACAGGGGCTCCCGCACTTAGCGCATCCCAGAAAAGTTCTCCTGCCATTCGGTTTCAAGGAGTGATTTCCCAGTTCCACATCAGCGATGTCCCACCCTTCCAGTAGAAGGAGGAAGGAAAACCCAGGGATCTGGAGCTGGGGCAGGATGTCATCTGGGAAAGCGCTATGGAAAGACAATAAGCAGATCATGCCCAAATTTACCAATTCCTGCACCAAGATACGTGGTCACACAGTAGTTTTCATCACTTGCACATGTAGTTGATGCCAGACAATCCCAGTTGGAGGACGCATCCTTACAGGTGAAGCACACCAGCGAGTGAGCTGCAAAAGGAAAACACACCCCATGTTAGAGGCTTGCAGAGACATGTTATTTGTTCCTGGTTTACAATGTGCCTTTGTTGCCAAGAAGGCCAATGACATATTGGGCTGCATTAGTAGGATCATTGCCGGCAGATCGAGGGAAGTGATTATTCCCCACTATTCAGCACTAGTGAGGCCACACCTGGAGTATTGCATCCAGTTTTGGTCCCTGCACTACAGAAGGGATGTGGACAAATTGGAGAGAGTCCAGCAGAGGGCAACAAAAATGATTAGGGGACAGGAGCACATGACTTACGAGGAGAGGCTGAGGGAACTGGGGTTATTTAGTCTGCAGAAGAGAAGGGTGAGGGGGGATTTGAGAGCAGCCTTCTACTACCTGAAGGGGGGTTCCAAAGAGGATGGAGCTCGGCTGTTCTCAGTGGTGGCAGATGACAGAACAAGGAGCAATGGTCTCAAGTTGCAGTGGGGGAGGTTTAGGCTGGGTATTAGGAAACACTATTTCACTAGGAGGGTGGTGAAGCACTGGAATGGGTTCCCTAGGGAGGTGGTGGAATCTCCTTCCTTAGAGGTTTTTAAGGCCCGGCTTGACAAAGCTCTGGCTGGGATGATTTAGTTGGCGATTGATCCTCCTTGAGCAGGGGGTTGGACTAGATACCTCCTGAGGTCTCTCCCAACCCTAATCTTCTATGATTCTATTATTCTAATCCCCATCCCTGTCACCTGCTGCTAATGAGCATCAAAGTGCACCGTATCCTGATGTTCTCAGCCGCTATTTCAGGCTAAATTCTCATTGAAGTCAGTGATAGGTTTCCCTGTGCATCGACTGAGTAAGGACTTCAGGATTGGACCCAAAACACAGAGGAGGAATTTTTCAAAGGCAGAAATAGCAGCTGGGCACCCAACTGCTATTTATGCCTCTGAAAAGTTCCCCCAACACCCTCTGTGATACCCATTTGTAAATAAGTTCTCAGCACGTTCCTTTCCAAAGCCATAATGTTACAGACAGGGTAATAGGGTTATAAGAAAAAATAAGCATGGGCTTCTCAAGAAACCATCATGCCATACCCACCTCATTTCCTTCTTTGACAACTAGCCTAGTGGATAGGGGGAAAGCAGTAGGTGTGATATAGCTCGATTTTGACACAGTCCTATATGACATTCCCATAAGCAAAGCAAAGCCAGGTGTTCTAAATTAAATTCCTATAAGGCGGGTGCACAACTGATTGAAACACTGTTCGGTGTCAAACTGGGAAGGCGAATCCTGTGGGGTCCCGCAGAGGCCAGTACTGAGTATGCTTATTACATTTGCAGATGATGCCAAGCTGGGAGGGGTTGCAAGCACTTTGGAGGGCAGGGTTAGAATTCAAAATGACCTTGACAAATTCGACAATTGGTCTGAAATCCACAAAGTGAAATTCAAGGAAGTTAAGTGCAAAGTACTACAGTTTGGAAGGAAAAATCAAATGCACAGCTACAAAACAGGGACCAACTGGCTAGGTGGTGGCACTGCTGGAAAGGAGCTGAGGGTTATAGTGGATCACACATTGAATATGAGTCAACAATGTGATGCAGTTTAAAAAAAGGCTAATATCATTCTCAAGTGTAGTAACAGGAGTCTTGAATGTCAGACAGAGGAGGAAATTGTCCTGTTCTATTTGGCACTGGTGAGCAGGGGTGGCAGGTTTGTATAATTTTTGGTGGTGCCCAGAACGGGTCCAATCCCACCCCCCAACCCCACCACCACACACACCTGCCTTGTAAGCCGATATATATTTTTAAAAATAATTTTAAAATGTGAGGGCTCTCAGGTGGGGCTGGTATGAGGGGTTTGGGAGGGGCTCAGGCAGCAGGTTGGGGTGAGGGGTGAGGGCTGTGGTGTGGGGCCAGGGATGAGGGGTTTGGGGTGTGAGAGGGGCTCAGGCAGCAGGTTGGGGTGAGGGGTGAGGGCTGTGGGGTGGGGCTGGGGATGAGGGGTTTGGGGTGTGGGAGGGGCTCAGGAAGAGGATTGGGGTGAGGGGTGAGGGTTCTGGCCGGGGGTGCGGGCTTCTGGGGTGGGGTTGAGCCAGGGATGAGGAGTTTGGGGTGCCAGCAGGCTGCCCCAGGGCTGGGGCCAGAGAGGAGGACTCCCCCCAACCCTTTCCCTGCCGGCAGGAGCGAGCCCTGGGGGAAGGGCCTCCCTTCCCCCCACCCGACAGCACATTCCCCTGCTGCTGCCCCTCACTGTAGCCTCACTGGGGGTGGTGGGTGGGGCTGCCCCTTGCCCAGCGTGGGGTAGGAGCGGTGACTGCAGGCAGGAGGGTCCCCTTGTGCTGGTGGAGGGTCCCGCTGGAGAAGGGAAGGGTCCGAGGAGGAAGGGCAGGGCCAGCCTGCCCTGGCACCAGTGGGGATTGGGGGTGCTAGGACCCTGCAGTGGCAGTTGATGCCGAGCAGCAGGGGAGAGGCAGGGAGGCTCTGGGACCCAGGGAAGGCAGGCGGGAGCAGCAAGTGGGGGCTGGGGGACACTTGGGTGTGGCGCGAGGAGCCAGGGGAGAGACCCGGCTCCAAACACTGGTGGAGCTGGGCCCCCGACCCCTGAATATTGCTGGAGCCCGGGCACCACAGGCCCATATAACTCACCGCCCCTGCTGGTGAGGCCTCAGCTGGAGTACTGTGTCCAATTCTGGGCACCCAAAGAGGTGGACAAATTGGAGAGAGTCCAACAAAAATGATAAAAGGTTTAGAAAACCTGAACTGTGAGGCTTCCAAGGGAAGTTGTGGAATCCCAGTCATTGGAGGTTTTTAAGAACAAGTTGGACAAACACCTGTCAGGGATGGTCTAGGTTTACTAGGTCCTGCCTCAGCATAGGGGGCTGGATTTGATGACCACTTGAGGTTTCATCCAGCCCAACATTTCTATGATTCTATGACACTAGATAAGAGAGTGAGCATGCCTGAGTGACATAAGTTACACTGACCTAACTGCTAGTGTGGACAGAGCTATGTCGCTCACCCACCAACACAGCTACAACCACTCACTGGGGGTGGTTTAATTCTGTCAAGGGCAGAGCTCTATCCGGTCGGCATACAGCAGCCACACGAGAGATCTTACAGAGGTGTAGCTTCATTGGTACAGTTCTGCCGCTGTAAGCACGCTAGGGTAGACGTGGCCATAGTCAATGTGTGCCAGGCTAATGTTCTGTCATTCTAGTTTTTTCATCAAAATGTCACACGGCACGAAGTCAAATGCCAGTACTAACGAGTACATTACAGAGGAAAAACAGAAACCGCGGGCTCATGAAAAATGTCTAAAAATAGAAAATGCAATGAAGAGGGAGGAATTATTTAAGGAATCTGTGACTGAAACTACAGAACAAGGAACCTAAGCAATGCAAGAGCAAAAACCAATTGCCATCAAGCAGATAATGAGACAATTTGCCAGGGGAAGAAGCTTTTGGTGCTCAGCTACTAGAGATACTGAAGAACTCATGAGAAACAACACAGCCCTTAGGAAATGCCTTAGATAAGACCTGTGGAATCTGACCTTGCAAAGAGCACAGCTCGGCCAAGGCTCTCACACCCCACCCAATGCCCACCGCACTCAGTGGAAAGTATCAGAGGGATAGCCGTGTTAGTCTGGATCTGTAAAAGCAGCAAATAATCCTGTGGCACCTTATAGACTAACAGACGTTTTGCAGCATGAGCTTTCGTGGGTGAATACCCACTTCTTCAGATGCAAGTGGTGGAAATTTCCAGGGGCAGGTATATATATGCAAGCAAGAAGTAAGCTAGAGATAACGAGGTTAGTTCAATCAGGGAGGATGAGGTCCTCTTCTAGCAGTTGAGTGAAAACCAAGAGAGGAGAAACTGGTTCTGTAGTTGGCAAGCCATTCACAGTCTTTGTTTAATCCTGAGCTGATGGTGTCAAATTTGCAGATGAACTGGAGCTCAGCAGTTTCTCTTTGAAGTCTGGTTCTGAAGTTTTTTTGCTGCAGGACGGCCACCTTAAGATCTGCTATTGTGTGGCCAGGGAGGTTGAAGTGTTCTCCTACAGGTTTTTGTATATTGCCATTCCTAATATCTGATTTGTGTCCATTTATCCTTTTCCTTGCATCTGAAGAAGTGGGTATTCACCCACGAAAGCTCATGCTGCAAAACGTCTGTTAGTCTATAAGGTGCCACAGGATTCTTTGCTGCTCTCACTCAGTGGAAAGACTCCCGCTGACATCACTGGGCTTTGCATCAAACCGTTACTGCCCACGCCAGCTCTGTCTGTGTTCTCCGCGCAGCCACTGCTCTCCTTCAACCGCCCAGTTCTTGGCACTTAAACTCCACGTTATGTCTTCAAGGCAGGTTAGTGAGTAGGCAGCTAAAGCAAAGGGAATTCCTCAGGAGAGGCTCCTTGCATGGTAAAAGGAATATTCCTGTTGCTCTAGGGACAAAGCTACCTGCAATAACCCCATTTGCCTGGCGAAGGGCGTCTACTGTCCAGGCACAGGGGCCAGCAGATTTCTGCGGTGTGGGATCCAGAGTGAGTATGTAGAGGGAGCAGCTAAGATCCTCTTAAGTGCAGCAAGAAACCAACTCCTTCTTTCTCACTATGGACCCCACAGAATAAGAAATCCAGGTGGCTGGAGCTGGTCAGTTTCCTTGGGCTCAGGCTGCAGTTTATCCTGGCACCTGGTGCAGGTCTTGGGGTGATTTATTTATGTACGTTAATGTGAGTAAACAGTAAGAGAGGGGGTTAATGGATTTGTATAGACAATCAAAAAAACAACAGCATCTGGGAGACGATAAGTGGGGAAATCTTCGAACAAGTGAACATTCATTGGTTAATAACCGAGCCTGTTCTTCCTAGGCTTAGTGGCAAATAAATAATCAAATAAAAGCCTGTTCCACAAATGCCTGTTCCAAACCAAGTATCAAACTGCCTCAGACCTCCTTATATTTTTTTAAAAGCAGATGAGCTCAGGAAGAGCTGGAGAAGTAAAATTATCCTCCATTAAGAATCAACCCATGGCTCCTCCAACCAGAACCTACTGCTCTGAGCCCCCCTCCCTCTCCAATATTACTGGGATTCCACTGCAGCATTGTAAGAACGCCGGGCCTGAGTCTGATCTCATTTGTGCCAATGTTCCACTGCGCCGGCTTATCTGAATTCAGTGCAGTTACTCCTGATTTACTCCACTGTATCTGGGATCATGATCAGACCCTTATGTTTTTAGCTGATTACAGTAGAAGAACTTGCAAAAGTTATGGTTGCAAGAAAGCAATGCTGAGAAGCACCGATCGCCCTGAGTGAAAGAGCCTGGCTCCGAGGATAACCGTATAAAAGGTTTCTTTAAGAGATGATTAGACAGGTCTCTAGAGCTAGTCAGCCCCCCTTAGCCCCCTCTAGGCCTCTCAAGACAGCTGCTGTTGGAAAGAGCTCAGATCCACAGAGCTGTGCTCCCTCTTGCATCCAGAGCACTGCATCCCTCTAAGCATCATGAAATGGAGATAACTTGCTGTGCCTGTGCCTGCACTGAGCTATTTTTATTACAGCCACACAAGCTAGTGCTGGAAAGACAACCAATGCACCAGCCATTGCTTCGCACTCCCAAGTGGCTGGCTGCAAAGGGAGCTTTGCAGAAGTGCCAGCTCCCACTGAAAGGTAGAATCTTTGCCAACGGTGCTGCAAAAATCCCCCTCTGCCCCTGCCATTTCTAGCTGCTTCCCTGGCTCTCTCTCAGGCACAGAGGAATCATTAGCACCATCTCACCTTGCTCCACACACAGAACCGCCACCAGCAGGGTGAGAAGAAAAGCCTTCATCTTCGGCCTGCTGTCACAGCCTGGGCAGATCAGGCAGCTGCTTCTTGGTGGGCTGGTTATAAATGAGGATCTTGGTGGTTGTCTGTGAAGGCAGCTCACGCAAAGACTGTGAGTTAAAGGGGCGGAGATAGGAGATTGATGGCTGGGCTGGGTGTGGAATGGGCAGGGGAGTTTGCTCATGTAGGTTTTTATTTTAGTTCAAGAGTAGCCAGAGGCAACAAGGCTCAGAGTCCTAACAGAATCCAGTACTGCAGGAAATGTAATTTTGTTTGGTTTCGTTTCCCCGCTGCAGTCTGGAGGGAGAAGAACCCAGGGATTTCCCTACACCCGGTGTACACCCCCCTGAATTTCCCCATCACCTCTCCCTCCCCACCAGTTTTGTGAACTAGTTACGAGTTGCCAATTTAGTGATTGTTTGGACATTTGAATTGAAATTGAAACATTAATACACACTTTAAAAACATATAAAGTAACTGATAAAATATGTGTATCTGAAAGTATAATAGATTTGAAAAGTCTGAACATAGACTAGCTTCCTTATACAACTGTTGTTTTTTATGACAATGTCAGTGCTTTCATTTCGGTGATGTTGGCCAACCTAATAATTTCAAATGATGATTTGTAAGCAAAGTCTAAATGAGCTCTCCCTGACAGCTAGTGATGAGCTGGGGAGAAAGGCTTCAGGACCAGATTGAATTTACATTCACACCTAATCTACCTAGGTATCCAGCAAACAGAGCTGTGTTGCCCAAGTGATAGATTTTGGCTGGGGTTGGGTTACAAATCACTTGAATGCGGGGGGGGGGTGTTGTTATTCTTGTTGTATGAGTAAAAGGCAGTAGAACTGTACTTAACCTGTGCTGATTGAGGGCATCAAGAGAGAGTGTGGGGACAGGTGTTTTGCTTGACAGTCTGCCCGAGTCACACGTACTGAGACAAGTACTGCTAGTGCCTCACTCCACTCAGCTGTCGGTGTTTTGTAGGACAGGGATCTGTAAAACCTACATAGAGGTTGAGAAGAATCTAGAAGTTGCTGTTGTAGATTTTTAAGAATCAAGTCTGTACTTTTTCAGTTGTCTTAACAAACACTTCTTGTCCTCTTCACTTAAGGACTGAATATAAATGCCTTCATTAGTCTACTTCTGGACTGAAGTCTTTGTTTCTTCCAGTACTTTTTCAATGGATAGCTCTCTGATTGATCCAAATGTAGCTTCTCTTGCTGGACAAAGATCTACTATTGTTGTAGCAGATGCCTGGATGGCATTGTGTAATGACCCAAGTGGTTTCAACAGTAGACTTACAAGAGAGAGAATGTCTTCTCTGACCGTAGTAGCAAAAGTAATCCACCAGCCTCACTCCTTAGATCCATTCCATCCTGGGGTATGGCTACACTTGCAAGTTGCAGCGCTGGTAGTTTGCAGCGCTGGTCGTCCAGCTGTGCAGGGCCAGCGCTGCAGTGTGGCCACACTGACAGCTACCAGCGCTGCAGTGTGGCCACATTTGCAGCATTTGCAGCGCTGTACTGAGAGGTGCATTGTGGGCAGCTATCCCAGCATTCAAGTGGCAGCAATGTGCTTTTCAAAAGAGGGGGGTGTGGGGCAGTGTGACAGGGACCCGGGGCGGGGGAAGAGAGAGTGGGTTTTTGGAACTGACACTGTGCAAAATCAGAAAATTTTCCCACCCCCTTACTGTTAACTGCAAACAGCCTGCATCCAACATACTCTCTTTCCCCCCTCTGCCCCCTCCGCTCAAGCAAAGCAAACACTCAACCCCTGTGAATGAGACAGGCAGGGGGTTATCTCATGTCATTGTTGACAGTAGTTACAGATTGATGACAGCAAACAGGAGCTGTTTGAAGCAGCTCCCGGTGCACCGAGCCCGGCCCGCCGAGTTGACAACAAAACCCAACTCCTTATTCTTTAACTGCAAAAGCCTGCAGACCAGATAAGCAGCTGCCGACTCCTTTTCTCGCTGCTGGTCAAGCAAAAAGCAAACACTCAACCCCTGTGAATCACGCAGGGAGGAGGATATCTCATTTGATTCTTCACAGATTGATCACAGCAAACAGGAGCTGTGTTTGTTTAGATAAGCAGCTCCGGTAGAGCAGCTCCGGTAGCAACGGAGCTCCGGAGGTTCACAACAAAACAAAGAGAGGCTGCATAACAAAACAAAGGGAGTAATTTAGTTAAAAGCATTCTGGGATACATCCTTATACCCTGGAGGCCAATAACAGCGCTGGTGTGTGGCCACACTTGATGACCAGCGCTGCAGCACCAGCGCTGCAATCCTTATTCCCCGTGCTGAGCAAGGTGTACGGCCAGCGCTGCAGCCAGGGAGTTGCAGCGCTGGAAGTGCCCTGCAGGTGTGGCCACTTACTAATTGCAGCGCTGGAAAGCCTCCACCAGCGCTGCAACTTGCAAGTGTAGCCATACCCTTGGTAGATACTTTCCAAAGTCAGTAACAACGACTGGAGTAATTTTAAGACAACAGCCAAGCATTGCTCATGAGAAAGCCAGGGTTTTTTCCCAGGTTGGACTAATTTGAACTTCAGTCCCAGTGTATCTTCTATATTTTCCAAGATAGTCAGTCTTTTTGGACTCTTGCTGAAAAAAGAACATAATGAAGACATTACATTTATAGCTTTTTTAATATCTTTTGAAAAGTCTGCAGCTCGTACTAGCGCTAGTTGGAGTAGATGGCCTCTGCAGTGTGTATAGGAGAAATTAGGGTTACACTTTTCTCTGAGCAAAGCTTGTATCCACCATGTCTTCCAGAGAAGTTTGCAGCTCCATCAAATGCACAAGCAGCCAGCTGTTTGAGGTCCAATGACAAGCATTTAACTCTTCTCAGATGTGGGTTGTCACAGATGCAGCCAATGTGTCTTCTATAACTTGAACATCTAGAAATGCATCTACTGGCCTATCACTGACATCAAGATAATGTACACAATGACTTAATATTTGATTCCCATTTGCATTGGTGCATTCATCAGCCATGTATGCAAATTTTTGGAATGTGGTGAGAGAGTTCTTCACTTTTTCAGCTGTTGAGTCTTTCACTGTTGCACCACATGCTTCTAGCCAGTCAGTTGAGTTACTTGCAGAAAGATAGTGAGCATTTGCTGGTCTTGTTCGGAACCAGTGTTCAACTTCAGGGTGAACAAGTGACAATGCACTTAACATTGGCCTCCAGTTTGTAGTGTGTGGTATCTCTTGCCTTGCTTAAATAGAAAGTATGATGCCACAGCCATGTTTCACATGAACCGTGTTGTGTCTCCAGCATTCTTAACAGCCTCCTTAACACTCACTGGTGTTGTCCTTGGTCAGTGGAGACTCAAAGTTGAGAGGTGCTTTCACATGAGCTGATGTTTATAGCTAGGTACCTAACCAAATTCACCGTCCATTTTGGTCAATTTCAGAATCATAGGATTTTAAAAGTAATAAATTTCATGATTTCAGCTATTTAAATCGGAAATTTCACAGTGTTGTAATTGTAGGAGTCATGATCCCAAAAGGAGTTGTTGGGGGGGGTCACGAGGTTATTGTAGGGAGGGTTGCGGTGCTGCTACCCTTACTTCTGCGTTGCTGCTGGCGACGGTGCTGCCTTCAGAGCTGGGCAGCTGGAGAGCAGCAGCTGCTGGCCGGGAACCCAGCTCTGAAGGCAGAGCCAGCAGCAGCACCAGCGCAGAAGTAAGGATGGCATGGGATGGTATTGCCACCCCTACTTCTGCGCTGCTGCTGGCGGGGTGCCCAGCAACAGCCGCCACTCTACAGCCACCCAGCTCTGCAGAAAGCACAGAAGCAAGGTTGGCAATACCGCAACCCCCCTAAAATAATCTTGTGACCCCCTGCAACTCCCTTTTGGGTCAGGACCCCCTTTTTTGAGAAATGCTGGTCTCTCCTGTGAAATCAGTATAGCATAGGGTAAAAGCACACAAAAGTCTCATGCAGGTGAGACTAGATTTCCCAGTCTGTGGCACGTTTTTCATGCCTGTGAATTTAGTAGGGCCATATTTATAGATAAGCTCTCAGCTGATCATCTGTGCTGAAGCCCATAGCTGTGCTCCAGCCACTGGTTTGGGGGGACGGGATGCTAGAAATGCCAAGGCTAACTTCAAGTTTCATTTAGCATGTTTCTAGCTCCTTTCGTTGCAAAGAAAGCCTTGAAAATGGCTCTCCATCACTTAAAATGGAGAATCAAAATGGAGCAAAAGCATTCGTCCTTTCTAGGCAGCATCCATGGCAAGTATCAAGCCACAATTGTTTTGGCTGCCATCCTGTCCTATAAAGGTAGTATTAGATTTTTTTTTACATGCAGAAAAGTGTTTTTTCCCCCCAAATAATTCAACAACTACTGAAGGGATTTTGTCTAAACTTTGCAAAAAAATGACCTTTCAGCAGGCAGCCACCATGGAAAATTTCATGTGCAAACGGTGTATTGGAACAGACACTCTTGTGATCTTGTGTAAGTACCAGCGATGACTGTTAAACCATGTAGCCACCAATGAAATGCAGCCACTACTGGGGTGGAAGGCAGGAACCAACCAGTTCAAAGTACCCTCCAAAGAGGGGAAATTCTGGCTAAAGATATCCTTCCTCTCTTATGAAAAGTGTGCTAAAATCTCTAATGTTCATACAGAGCAGATCTGACCTGCTTTTTAAGGTCTTATCCAAACTACTGCCACTCAGTAAAGTGCCTGGGACACCATTTATCTGTCTGGGAAAGGTGAAGGTCTGAGTTATCCCTTTTGGAATTTGGAGCTATAATTCCACAGAGACTAACTGATCTGTATGGCCAACCCCATGCATCCATAACCATACGTCAAGCCCCTCAAAATTATGAGTGTGGCTTAAAACTCATGAGCTTGTCTCTGCAACCAGGAGGGATTAAAAATATTTTAAAAAATAAATAAATGAATTCTGAAGTTCTCACATGATCTCATGACTCCAGGAGCTGGGGCTTTAAGAAGAAAAAAAGCAACCCGTATGGGCGCACACGCACTATTAATAGAGAAGCAGTCATTTATTAGAGCAGTTAGAACAGAAAGGTTGCAACTAGCCTCCCTTTCCTGTATATAAGAAGGGTCGTAAGCAATGTGACTATGAGCGAAAGTCCTCTGGAGGGCAAGAGAGTATAGAGATAACTGATCTTCATGTCTGGTCTCTGGGGCTATCCCTTTGGATTATGCATTATTTGTAGATGTGACCTCCTCAGTCCTTCCTCTTCAGCTAGGCACATACAGGCTTTGGTGTGAGCCAGTGGCTAGAATGCTGGTCTGGAACTTGGGAGACCATCGTATGATTGTCTTCTCCACCACAGATTTCCTGGGTGACTCTTGGCAAGTTACTTACAGACAGTTTTTTAAGGTGCCACCACAAGACACCGTTGGAATGTCCACATCAAGCTACCACCGCTGGCTGCGATTGTAACCACCGTCATTCACATCTATTCAACCTTTTATTAAAGACAGAAAAGGCAGGGGGGAAACAGTTAAAGCATTTGAAAGATAAAGTGTTACTTGTAAAGGCTTTCATGATACTGGAGATAAGGTATAAATATTTAACAGTGAAGGGAATTAACCACTGGGAGGATGTTTTTAAATCAAGTTTGGATGTTTTTCTAAAAGATAATCCTTAGGAATTTTTTCCAGGGAGTTCTCTGGCCTGTGTTGTAGAAGGGGTCAGACTGTCCCTTTGAGGCCTTGGATTCTATGAAACTCAGCATTGCCAACTCTCATGATAATTATTGTTCTCCTTAAATCCCCTGGAGTCAGGTGGATATGTCATGATTTCAGCCTATATCCTTAAAGAAAAAGTAAGTTTCTAGCCCTAGTGGGGGTAATTGGCTGCCCCGGCTGGTTGATTAAGAAAGGTTACACATGCTCAGTTAGAGGGCAGCTCCAATGGGAGATGGGAGGCTCATGTGGAGCGGAGGGCAGCTTGCAGGAGAAACCTGAGCCAGAGGGCTGAGCAGGGTTCTCTGGGGAACCCATCAGGACAGCGAACCTCTCAGAGGAGCTCATGGAGAAGGGCACCTTGTGGATAGAGGACTGCAGTCTGCAGGCACCCAGAGGGACCTGGTCTCAGCCTGTGGTCACCCAGACACTGGCTGGAAGCCCAGCCTCACCTGGATCACCTGCTTTCCCTGGAGAAGGGTCACAGCGGACAGACTTCCCCGACCCCCTGGCTCCAGAGGAGGATGCTACTCCAGCAGGGGCAAGAAGCACAACCCCAGGGCAGAGAGTGGCACCAAGGGAACCCAGGGGGAAGAGCCTGGGTAGAGGGGAACATGGGACTCAGGTGGGGGACATGGGCTAAGATGAACTCGTCACCTGCCGGGATGTTGGGGTGAAAGTTTTGTTGAAGTTCTACCTGGGTTTTTCTGTTAATAAATGACACCCTCCACCAGGGGGTGCTCGTTAGCATTTAACAGGCTGTTTGGACTTGCCACTACCCTGGGTGAGGGGAAAACAAAGGGCTCGCCTGCAACACCACACCTGCCCGCATGGGGGCGCTCTGCAATGACGACAAGGGGTTGAAGGAGTTTGCTCATTAAGGCAGTTTTAAATATAGCCGCAGGGTTTTCCGTCAGCACTCACTGACGATGGCAGGCAGGAATTGGAGAGACGCTAATATCTAACATACGGACTGGCCCCGCAGCGGTTTTGCTCCCATAGTGTTTGCTCCAGTCCCATCGACACATCTATGGTAGACCAGACTCACGCTTCATCGTGTCCAGCCTCAGTCATACAGACTGAATCTGAAAGGGCTTTTAGGGAGTAAAATGATACAAGGCGGCATCTGGTCTGTGGGACAAGTTACAGCTACCACAGCTGGGAAGAGCAGGGGAACAATCAACTCAAGTGTTTGTTCGTCAGGTCCCCGTAGTGGAGGGGGGATGGGGGCAGGCATGGGAGGTTGTAACAATGCTGGTTCTGGTGGGACCCAACTGAGAGTGACAATTCAGGACAAATTGCTTAAAGCAGGGCAGTTACGGCCCAAGGCTGGGGTTTTTCCACTTCTATGGCAAACCAAACCAGCCAGACCAAGAGGACTTTAGTTTACCCCACTGGCTAACCACAAGTCACACAAGCAATTCCCTAAGACACTCCAGTTTCCCAGTATCACCACCAGTGTCACTTGTTATGGGACAAATGGTTATGAAAACCAATACCCCAGTAAAAGAAAAGAGGTTCTCTCGATCCCAAAGGACCAAGCCCCAGACCCAGGTCAATATACATATCATATCTTACCCACAAATCATGCTGTTGCCAATCCTTTAGAATCTAAAGGTTTATTCATAAAAGGAAAAAGATACAGATGAGAGCTAGAATTGGTTAAATGGAATCAATTACATACAGTAATGGCAAAGTTCTTGGTTCAGGCTTAGAACAGTGATAGAATAAACTGCAGATTCAAATCAAGTTTCTGGAACATCCCCCGCTGGGATGGGTCATTCAGTCCTTTGTGCAGAGCTTCAGTTTGTAGCAAAGTCCCTCCAGAGGTATGAAGCAGGACTGAAGACCAGATGGAGATGAGGCATCAGCCTTTTAGTCTTTTCCAGGTGTAAGAACACCTTTTTGTTCTTACTGTGGAAAATTACAGCAAAATGGAGTTTGGAGTCACATGTGCAAGTCCTGCATACTTTGCTGAGTCACAAGGCATATCTGCCTTCTCTCAATGGGTCAATTGTGTAGCTTATGGTCCTTAATAGGCAATCAAGCAGGCTAGGCAGAGCTGACACCAACTTGTCTGGGGTGTCACCCAGAAACATAGCATAAATTTGAAATACAGACAGTATAGAGACAATATTCATAACATCAACTACATAAACGATACACGCATATAGACAACATAATCATAACCAGCAAACCATAACCTTCCCATAGACACCTCACACTACAACCTTTGTACAATATTTATATAACAGTGGTTGCAACAGTGACCTATATGGTTACAGATTTTGTCAATAACGTGACAGAGGTAAAGGTCTGTGTTAGGATGAAAAGTGACAAGAGAGACGGTGCCTGTGACAACCACAGAGCAGCTGTCCCAAGGAGCAGTTGTGTTGCACCCATGAGTTGAACTTTTGGCTAAGGACACCTCACACACCCTGTTTTTCCAGCAAGCAGACACACAATACATCTGGGCTCAGGCAAGAACAGGAAAGTGTTTATTCAGGTGTGATGCTCACATGCCTCACACTGCATTCGTTTTACATAAGAAAAGTCAGCCTAGGAGCAGAATAAAAAAAACAATGTAAAAAAACAGAATCCAACCAGGGGTGAATGTATCTGGGGTTTGGTTCTGGATCATGCCTTCCCAGCAGCCAGTCTGGCGCTGATCCCTAGCATGACGTGGATGGGAAATGTCTCTGCGGTAGCAAGAGGCAGGGGTGTTTAAGAGGTGGTTTGGGATAAACATTTCTTGATGAGCCCTGACTTTTTTTTTTTAAATCATCCCCATCAACAGGTACTATGGGTATAAAAGCAGAAACCCTGCCAACATTATCCAACATTTCCTGATGGGTTAAGAGTGCAAGCGGGCATCTCCACAATCTGGAGATCTGAGAGTTTGGAAGAAAGGGCACCATTGTTAACCCCCATATAGCTTTGCACAGAGGGGGGGTTGGTGTCTTGTTGGAGAAGCCTGAGCAGATTCTTCAGGGCATCAACTTCTTTTTTCCTGGCCTGATCAGAGTCCGGCTCTGACATAGACAAAGCTGGCCAAGACCACCATGGCCAGCACGGAGTAGCTGACTTTCACGCTGCTGGCCCTGCTGAAGTTGCAGAAGGAAAAACTGCAGCAGGAAACACCGCCGGGGCAATGTACAGAACACTGCTTGGAGATGCTCTGCCCGGAATGTCCGCCTGAACCGGAAAAACAAACAAGAGAAAGAGACTCAAGATTAAAAGTTTCCCAGAGTTTGGAGAGGAGCTCCTTAGCTCTGCAAAGGAGATCATTGCAGTGATGTAGCTAAGCAATTCTGAGGTGAGGAGGCCATTTCTCAGCAGTTAAGAACCTCACAGCCTTATCTCTGCCAGTGAATTCCCAGTCATTATTGTTATTATATACCATGAAAACAGCACTAGTCTCTTCCTAGCAGTTACAGACCCGTATGTAACCATCTGGGAACATCCCCTTCAGATTCCTGGCCAGGACTTGGGAACAACCAAAGAACCCTGAGAATCCATTCCAGATTGTCACACTCTGCCCACTGCATGCTGGGACAGGGCTTTGGGAGTTCAGTGAGGTCTGCGGGGATGCAGCACAGAGGTGACTGGGTCCTGTCTCCTGCTATTGAGCCTCAGAGCTTTATAGAGCTGGTAGGAGTTACGGCACAACACAGCTCATTAAGAACATAAGAATGGCTGTACTGGGTCAGACCAAGGGTCCATCTAGCCCAGTGTCCTGTCTTCCGACAGTGGCCAATGCCAGGTGCCCCAGAGGGAATGAGCAGAACAGGGAATCATCACGTGATCCAGCTGCAGAAGGAATCTGGAAGTCATTCGCAGCATTGCATAGCTCAGAGGGTTATATACAGTGGTGAGCTGGAGCCGGTTCGCAGGAACCAGTTGTTAAATTTAGAAGCCTTTTTAGAACAGATTGTTCCAGGACAACCAGTTCTAAAAAAGCTTTTAAATTTAACAAAGGCTCGGGCAGCTGTCCACCCTGCCCCCGGCCCCAGCTCACGTCCCCCTCCTCCCCTGAACGCTCCGCCCTACTTCTCCTCCCCCTCCCCTGCTTCCCGCGAATCAAATGTTCGCGGGAAGCCTGAAACAAGCAGAAGGCAGGTAAGCTGGGCGGGGGGCGCGAGGAGGGCTCCAGAGAGGCACGGCGCACGCGGCTCAGTCTGGCTCCACCTGAGCGGCTCCCCCTGGCCCTGGCCAAGCGCCCCAGCCCAGTCCCAGCCAAGTACCCCTGGCTCGGGCTGGTCCCGGCCAAGGGGCTCCGACCCGGCCCAGTTCGGGCCCCGCAGCACCTGTCCCGGCCGAGCGGCTCCAGCCCGGCCCGGGGAGTCAGGCCCCGCGGCACCGGTCCTGGTCCTGGCCGAGCGGCTCCGGCCTGGGGAGTCGGGCCCCGCGGTGCCGGTCCCAGTCTGGTCCCAGCCGAGCGGCTCCGGCCCGGCCTGGCCCGGGGAGTCGGGCCGCGCGGAGCCAGACGCTGTCCCTGCCGAGCAGACCCGGCCCCGGCCCCAGGCAGTGTGGTAAGGGGGCAGGGAGCAGGGTGGGGGTGTTGGAAGAGGGCAGGGGAGTTTGGTGGGTTGTGGGGGGGTGGATAGGGGTCGGGGCGGTCAGAGGGCAGGGAACAGGGGGATTGAATGGGGGCAAGGGTCCCGGGGGGGCAGTCAGGAAGGAGCAGGGGTTGGATGAGGCGGTGGGAGGCAGTCAGGGATAGAGAGAAGGGGTGGTTGGATGGGGCAGGGGTCCCGGGGGGCCATCAAGAATGAGAGGAGGGGTTGGATGGGGCATCAGGAAACAGGGGACAGGGAAGGGGGGTGGATGGGTCAGGAGTCCCCAGAGTGTATGTGTCAAGGAACATGGGGGGTTGGATGGGTCATGACCCCCGGGGGGGGCACGACCCCCTCGTGAGTTGAGGAGGAGGGAACCTGTTGTTAATGTTTTGGCAGCTCATCACTGGTTATATACCCACAAAGCTTCAACCCAGCCTCCTTTTGTCCATGCACAACCGGCCAGGCACTGGGATTGGAGCGTGCGAATTCTCTCACTTGCACATGCCAATAGTGGAACCTTGCACCAGCACGTGAGATATTTGGTGCTTAAACCATTGCCTGGCTTCCCCAGGTGCGAAAGGAGGCCAGACTGGGAAAGCAAGGCCCATAATGCAGGGCAGTTACAACTGCCTGCAATCCAACTGGTCTCATCGCCTGGGTGATATCCCTGCACAACTCAATAGGCTGGCACTACTTTTGTTAACTGAACCACATCGCAAGTAATATCAGTGCGCCTCCCCGTGAACCAGCTACTTACAGTCCGCTCAAAATGCAGAGGTTGGCAATGACATTTACACTTGCAGTATAAATGCTGCTGAGTGCAATCGGGCGGTTGAGGGGCACAGCTGGGAGACATCCTTTCCCCTGCAGTATGTAGAATCATAAAATATCATGGCTGGAAGGGACCTCAGGAGGTATCTAGTACAACCCCCTGCTCAAAGCAGGACCAATCCCCAACTAAATCATCCCAGCCAGGGCTTTGTCAAGCCTGACCTTAAAAACCTCTAAGGAAGGAGATTCCACCACCTCCCTAGGTAACTCATTCCAGTGCTTCACCACCCTCCTAGTGAAATAGTTTTTCCTACTATCCAACCTAAACCTCCTCCACTTCAACTTGACAACATTACTCCTTATTCTGTCATCTGGTAACACTGAGAACAGTCTAGATCCATCCTCTTTGGAACCCCCTTTCAGATAGTTGAAAGCAGCTATCAAATCCCCCCTCATTCTTCTCTTCTGCAGATTAAATAATCCCAGTTCCCTCAGCCTCTCCTCATAAGTCATGTGCTCCAGCCCTCCACTGGACTCTTTCCAATTTTTCCACAGTCTTCTTGTAGTGTGGGGCCCAAAACTGGACACACTACTCCAGATGAGGCCTCACCAATGTCGAATAGAGGGGAACGATCATGTCCCTTGATCTGCTGGCAATACTCCTACGTATACAGCCCAAAATGTTGACTCATATCCAGCTTCTTGTCCACTGTAACCCCTACGTCCTTTTCTGTAGCACTGCTGCCTAGCCATTCGGTCCCTAGTCTGTAGCGGTGCATGGGATTCTTTCTTCCTAAGTGCAGGACTCTGCACTTGTCCCTGTTGAATCTCATCAGATTTCTTTTGGCCCAGTCCTCTAATTTGTCGAGGTCCCTCTGTATCCTATCCCTGCCCTCCAGTGTATCTACCACTCCTCCCAGGGACAAAGACAGCCATCTTTTCCCCGCAACAAACCAGAGGGAAAGGGGCGTGGCCTCGATGCAACAAGAATGCAGCAGAACAGAGGAGGCTGCTTCCCTGAGGACCACTGCTGAGAAGCAGAGGATCCACTGAGCCCTTTCTGCGTTCAAGGCTGGCAGCCACTCAGGCAGGCAGCCTCCTTCCCTTTCACATCCAGGGCAGAGCAACTGAGGAGCGGGTGGGAACTCAGTCCCAGCCCTCGCTCACCTCAGCAGTAGCTGCACCCACTGCTGGGGAGCGGCTGCTGGACTTGCCTATAAAGAGCCTCATTTCAGGACTTCAGCCAATGCTGGAGGGATAGATATGGAGCCCCCCATTGGCGTACAGGAAGCCTGACATTGCCTGCATGTCCCTCCTCTAAGTCACTCACTCAGCAGCAAACCTCACTAATGAGCACTGGGGCTCCCTCCCCGTTAGTGCGTCCTAATAAAGTTCTCCTGCCATTCGGTTTCAAGGAGAGATTCCCCTATTGCACATCAGCAATGTCCCACCCTTCCAGCAGATAGAGGAAAGAAAGCCCAGTAATCTGGAACGAGAGCAGCACGTCGTCTGGGAAAGCGCTAGGGAAAGACAATAGACAGAACATGCCCAAACTCACCAGTTTCTAAAATACTATATTCTGTCACACAGTTGTTTTCAGCACTTCGACACATAGTTGGTGCCAGACAACGCCAATTGGAGGACGCATCCTTACAGGTGAAGCACACCAGCGAGTGAGCTGCAAAAGGAAAACACACCCCATGTTAGAGGCTTGCAGGAATATGTTATTTGTTCTTGGTTTACAATCCCCATCCCTGTCACCTGCTGCTAATGAGCATCAAAGTGCACCATATCCTGATGTTCTCAGCCGCAATTTCAGGCCAAACTCTTATTGAAGCCAGTGATAGTTTTCCCTGTGCATCGACTGAGTAAGGACTTCAGGATTGGACCCAAAACACAGAGGGGGAATTTTTCAAAGGCAGAAATGGCAGCTGGGCACCCAACTGCTATTTATGCCTCTGAAAAGTTCCCCTAACGCCCTCCGTGATACCCATTTGTAAATAAGTTCTCAGCACGTTCCTTTCCAAAGCCATAATGTTACAGACAGGGTAATAGGGTTATAGGAAAAAATAAGCATGGACTTCTCAAGAAACCATCATGCCAAACCCACCTCATTTCCTTCTTTGACAACTAGCCTAGTGGATAGGGGGAAAGCAGTAGGTGTGATACAGCTCGATTTTGACACAGTCCTATACGACATTCCGATAAGCAAAGCAAAGACAGGTGTTCTAAATTAAATTCCTATAAGCGAGTGCACACATGATTGCAAGACTGTTATCAATGGTTCAGTGTCAAACTGGGAAAGTGAATCCTGTGGGGTCCTGCAGAGGCCAGTACTGGGTCCGGTACTGTCCAATATTTTAATTAATGATTTGGGTAATGGAGTGGCGAGCATGCTTATTACATTTGCAGATGATGCCAAGCTGGGAGGGGTTGCAAGCACTTTGGAGGGCAGGGTTAGAATTCAAAATGTCCTTGACAAATTCGAGAATTGGTCTGAAATCCACAAAGTGAAATTCAAGCAAGTTAAGTGCAAAAAATAGGGAGCAATAGGTGGTAGTACTGCTGAAAAGGAGCTGAGGGTTATAGTGGATCACAGACTGAATATGAGTCAACAATGTGATACAGTTTCAAAAAAGACTAATATCATTCTTGAGTGTAGTAACAGGAGTGGTGTATGTAAGACAGAGGAGGAAATTGTCCTGTTCTATTTGGCACTGGTGAGGCCTCAGCTGGAGTACTGTGTCCAATTCCGGGCACCAAAAGATGTGGACAAATTGGAGACAGTCCAGAGGAGAGCAACAAAATGATAAAAGGTTTAGAAAACCTGAACTGTGAGGCTTCCAAGGGAGGTGGTGGAATCCCAGTCATTGGAGGTTTTTAAGAACAAGTTGGACAAACACCTGTCAGGGATGGTCTAGGTTTACTAGGTCCTGCCTCAGCGTAGGGGGCTGGACTTGATGACCTCTTGAGCTCTCATCCAGCCCGACATTTCTATGATTCTATGACACTGGCTAAGAGAGTGAGCATGCCTCCCTCCCTCTGCGGGTTGGTCCAAGCAATTTCAACAACCTCCTTCTTATAGCTACAAGTGTTCTCCTTTAGTTTGAGTGATACAGGCCTGCAGTTTGGGGCTCAAGACCCTAGGTTCAGTCTCCTCTGATGACCATGTCTGTATTACGTAGTCACTGTTACATACAGAAGATGTGCCATCCCAGATCAGACCACACGTTCAAGTTCTTCAGCATCCAACCTTCTGCAGTGATCATTGCCTGATGCTTCATAGGAAGGCACAAAAAGCCACAGTGCACATGGGCTAATATGCATGGGGGAAACAACTCCTTCCTGGCTAAAGCTGGTCCAATATTTTATAAGGACTAATTTGCAAAGAGACAGGTGCCAATGGATGGTGGGTTGCAATCGAGATATGAGCTCACACTGGCTCTGACAAATGAAATGCAAATGACATGATGTGTTATTTATAGATTGGTCTCACAGGGAAGCCCAGATAATTCATTCTGACTTGCCAAAGAAGCTTGGTTATTATTAGTACAGTGTCAGAATCATGCTAGATGCTTTATAGAAACAAATAGAGAGGCAAGGTGCATTTCCTAGAGCAGCGGTAGGCAACCCGCGGCCAGCACGTGGCCTGTCAGGGTAATCCACTGGCAGGCTGCCAGACAGTTTGTTTACATTTGGATGGCCGCCCGCGAACCGCGGTCACTGATATATTTATAGGTACATTTTTTAATTGTCCTTTGATTTGAAACTGTCCAATTGCTCTGTGGCTAATCTGTGTTCCTAGCACAGTAACCCTAACCCAGCCCCCATCCAATCGTGTGTTCAACCTACTTATTACACTGTGTCTTACTTTAGACTATAAACTCCCCAGGGCAGGGACTGGTTTTTAATGTTTGTGAGCTGGCAAAATGAGCCCTGAATCATCCAGGCTGGCCTCCTATAAAACACAGGCCAGAGAACTGCCCCCCAAATAATTCCTAGAGCAGAGCTTTTAGAAAAACAGCCAATTTTGATATAAAAATTGCCAGTGATGGAGACTCCACCATAACCCTTGGTAAATTGTTCCAATGGTTAATGACCTCTCACTGTTACAAATTTATGCCTTATTTCCAGTCTGAATTGTCCAGCTTCAGCTTCCAGCCGTTGGATCATGTTATTGCATTCTCTGCTGGATTGAAGAGCCCATTATTAAGTACAGTAACTCCTCACTTAAAGTCGTCTCGGTTAATGTTGTTTGGTTGTTATGTCTCTGATCAATTAGAGAACATGCTCGTTTAAAATTGTGCAATGTTCCCTTATAAGGTTGTTTTGCAGCTGCCTGCTTTGCCCACTGCTTGCAGAAAGAGCAGCCCATTGGAGCTAGCTGGTGGGGGCTTGGAACGAAGGTGGACCAGCAGCCTCCCATCCATCAGCTCCCTGATCCCCTAAGTTCCCTATGCAGCAGTGCCCGGAGCCCCGGGCCCTTTAAATCGCCTCCAGAGCCCCGGGGCTCCTGGCCACCGCCGCAGCTACTGCTACCATGGGGCTCCAGCAGTGATTTAAAGGGCCCAGGCGTCCCAGACGCTGCAACTGCAGCCAGAGCCCCAGGCCCTTTAAATCTCAATTTAAAGGGCCCGGGGATTTAAAGGCCCGCTTCTTTCGGTTGCAGCCCTGCCCCCTTCCAGTTCAGGCCATTTTGTTGCCCAATCACTTAGTTTTGTGAGATCTTTTTGAAGTTCTTCACAATCTGCTTTGGTCTTAACTATCTTGAGCAGTTTAGTATCATCTGCAAACTTTGCCACCTCACTGTTTACCCCTTTCTCCAGATCATTTGTGAATAAGTTGAATAGGATTGGTCCAAGGACTGACCCTTGGGGAACACCACTAGTTACCCCTCTCCATTCTGAGAATTTACCATTAATTCCTACCCTTTGTTCCCTGTCCTTTAACCAGTTCTCAATCCATGAAAGGACCTTCCCTTTTATCCCATGACAGCTTAATTTACGTAAGAGCCTTTGGTGAGGGACCTTGTCAAAGGCTTTCTGGAAATCTAAGTACACTATGCCCACTGGATCCCCCTTGTCCACATGTTTGTTGACCCCTTCAAAGAACTCTAATAGATTAGTAAGACACGATTTCCCTTTACAGAAGCTATGTTGACTATTGCTCAAGAGTTTATGTTTTTCTGTGTGTCTGACAATTTTATTCTTAACTATTGTTTCGACTAATCTTCTTCCCTCGAGGCCCTGCTTCGAGATCTTCCCTCAGAGACCTATGTATTTTCAGAGCTCTATGGCAGTTATTGCAAGGAGGGCATTTAAGGCATTCTTCTGTTAAAGGGAAGGGTGCACACATGAACTGCCGGAGGCGTATGGGAGTAGGTGGGTGTCCTTTCCGGGTGCCTGAGAACAGGAAGTAAAACTGAGCATCACATAACAAGCTCTGGTTACAACCTCAGTCACAAGACTCAGCTTTTTAAAGAGAACTTGGGTTATTCTGAGAATTCACACCTTTTGTTTAAGGGTTTTGTGCAAGTAGAGCCCTCAATGGCCAGTCACGAGCCAGCCTCCTTCTGCACCACCAGCTACATCCAGTACCTACACACACACACACACTAGCCCCCAAACTAACTCACACTCTGTGCTTCCACCCTGTTTTTAAAGAGGTAGCTCCCATTTCCCATATTGCATCATTTATATCCCCATTAGAAACATAGGATTCATAGACTCTAGGACTGGAAGGGACCTCGAGAGGTCATCGAGTCCAGTCCCCTGCCCTCATGGCAGGACCAAATACTGCCTAGACCATCTCGGATAGACATTTATCTAACCTACTCTTAAATATCTCCAGAGATGGAGATTCCACAACCTCCCTCGGCAATCTATTCCAGTGTTTAACCACCCTGACAGTTAGGAACTTTTTCCTAATGTCCAACCTAAACCTCCCTTGCTGCAGTTTAAGCCCATTGCTTCTTGTTCTATCCTTAGAGGTGAAGGTGAACAAGTTTTCTCCCTCCTCCTTATGACACCCTTTCAGATACCTGAAAACTGCTATCATGTCCCCTCTCAGTCTTCTCTTTTCCAAACTAAACAAACCCAATTCTTTCAGCCTTCCTTCGTAGGTCATGTCCTCAAGACCTTTAATCATTCTTGTTGCTCTTCTCTGGACCCTCTCCAACATACACAATAATAAATCAATATTCAAAATATAAACAACAGCTGTCTATTCCAGGGGCCTCACACGTTCACCATTGAGATCCCCTTAGTGGTTCCCCATCGGCTGGTGAATCAAAGGTCTACATAACATTGCTTTTCCCTCATTAGCTTCATATTGCACCCCATCCTCCACCAACCTCCCCAGCCTTGTCCTACCATTGGTCATTCATACAGTCATCCACACAGCCCCTGTGTGTGGTATGGCCTCCCTTGTCTCTTCTGTGAGGTCCCTACACCTTTAGAGACACACTTCAGCCATGCAGCCTACTGTGAATTCAACAGACTTGTAGATCAATTGCCTTTTATTGTTCCCCTGTCCCTAATCTCCATCTGTTTGTCTGTCTGTCCTTCTCAGGGCCGGCTCCAGACCTCAGCGCACCAAGTGCGCACTTGGGGCGGCGTTTTGCTGGCAGGGCGGCAGGCGGCTCTGGCGGACCTTCCGCAGTCATGTCTGCAGGAGGTCCACCGGAGCCGCAGGACAGGTGGACCTGCCGCAGGCATGACTGCGGAGGGTCCGCTGCTGCCGCGGCTCTGGTGGACCTCTGCTCCACCGGAGCCGCGGGACCAGTGGACCCTCCGCAGGCACGTCTGCAAGAGGTCCCCCAGAGCCGCGGGACCGGCGTGCTTGGGGCGGCCAAATTCCTAGAGCTGCCCCTGCCTCCCACCCCCGGGAATGAGGGGTGGGGAAGCATTGAGCAATGCCTCCATGGCTGCCTCGCAGGGTTGCTGCCGTTCACTCTGCCGTCACTGGCTGCAGCTGCTATCGCTCCTGCCGCCGGCTGCAGCCACCATCATTCACCCTGCCGCTGCTTCTCTGCTGCCACCTGCCCCTCTCTACCATGACACATGTTGAGGATCCCCCACAGCACCCAGTTCAGTGGAGAACCTCCTGCCGCTGCAGGCCAGGCAGTGATTTTCACTGCAATCCTACCCCACAGCAGGCCTAAGGTTCAGCAGCTGGACCTGGGTGTCTGTGAACTCAGCTCTAGGAATCACTAGACAAAATAAAGACTCTCACTGCAGTTTAATCAGCTCTCCCTTTAAACAGTGAAAGGGGAGAGAGGTTTCAAAGAGACCCAGGGCCCTGGCCCTCTTGCTTTCTCTTCATGAGGCTTTGGCATCCCACCCCCTTGCTTGATGAGTGCAGTTCAGCTTAGGGTGATCCCCTCAGTCCGGGCAGGCTGAGCACAGTCCTGCTGCCAGTCACTTGTACAATCCGGGTAGCAACCTTCCACTACCCTTGCACTCAACACTAATGTGATTTTTAACCCAACACCAGACAAAATAGATCACTTTGGGAAGAGAGCTCCGGCTGCTGGATACCTAGGCAGAGTGGGTGTGTTCATGTAAATATGCTCTGGTCCCTTGTCTTTTCCCTCTGGCTCAGTGGTTCTCAAACCTGGGTCAGGACCCCAAAGTAGATCGTGACAGGGCCGCCCAGAGGATTCAGGAGGCCTGGGGCAAAGCAATTTTTGGGGCCCCTTCCATTAAAAAAAAGTTGCAATACTATAGAATACTGTATTCTCATGGAGGTCCCTGTGGGGCCCGGGGAAAATTGCCCCACTTGCCCCCCCCAGGTGGCCCTGGGGAAAAATAAACATTTTAAAACATTCTGCATCTCAGCACAAATCCAGTTTTGAGAAAATTTATTTTCAAGTCAACTTTACAAGGTATCACTGGTTCTCAGCATCAGCTAGTGCTAAAAGGCACTAAAGCGCATTAAAAAGGTTGGACAAATATTTTCCGTCAAAACTTTTTCTGGATCGAAAACTAAGGGTTTTAAAAAGCAGAAAAAATCACGGACAACGTCTGCTTTCCTTCAAAATTTGTTGTGTTTTTTTTAATTGAAAAGCTGAAAGAAGTCTGCCAAAACCTGAACATGATTTGGGGTTTCAGAAGTGTGTGGCCAAATATTTGCTGCCTGCCGTGTTTGATTGTTTAAAGAAACAATAAAAAAATTCTGCTTAAAAAAAATCCAAAACTTTTGAATTTTAATGGCGTTAGATGGCTCCTTGATCTTCTCCGGCAAAAGCACACACAGCAACAGACAGACAAAGACTTTCCTCCCTCCCAGAGTTGAAAATATCTTGTCTCCTTATTGGTCCTGTTGGTTAGGTGTCAGCTAGGTTATGTGAGCTTCTTAACCCTTTACAGGCAAAAGAGGAATTCACCCTTAACTGTATGTTTATGACACACTCTAAAAGCTGATCAGATGTTACTGCTCAATCTGACGGGGGCCCTAGGAAGCCAAAGTTCTTCCAGCCCTTCTGGAAGGGTTGTGTCTTTGGTCAGAAGGACTTGTCTGCTCGCTGAATCAAAAGAAGGCCCGAGTCAGTTTAAATGTAGACTTTTTATGCCAAACATCCTTTCTTAGTCACTTGGTCTCTGGAAAACCTAGTTTGAACCGGTTTATGCAAGCGTCCCCAGGCATGGTACCTCTCTGGAGGTCTTTACAACCTGAGTGATTCACCTTAAATCACCATCCACTGCTTTTAGTTCCTGGAGGAGCTGGGGTATCATTCCCCCTCACTCTCCTCCACTGCCCCAAGTTGCATACAGTCCCTGGCCCACAGTGATACATACACCATTCATAAGCTTAATACACTATGTATCCCCAGAGATACTGCACAAGGTTGCAACATATGTCATTACAACCTAGTATGATATTAGTCTCTTTTGTAGCTGCATCATATTGTTGACACATTCACTTTGTGATTCACTATAATCCCCAGATCCTTTCCAGCAGTACTATTGCCTAGCTAGTTATTCCCCATTTTGTAGTTATGCATTTGATTTTTCATTCCTAAGTGTAGTACTTTGCACTTGTTTTTATTGAATTTCATCTGCTGATTTCAGACCAATCCTCCAATTTATCAAGGGCATTTCAAATTCTAATCCTGTCCTCCAAAGTGCTTTCAACCCCTCCCAGCCTGGTGTCATCTGCAAATTGCATAAGTGAACTTTCGACTCCATTATCCAATTGATTTATGAAAATATTGAATAGTGCTGGACCCCTGTGGGACCTGCTGGACACATTTCCCCAGTCTGAAAGTGTATCATTGATAACCATTCCTTGATTACTGTCCTCTAACCTGTTTTTCACCCACTGTTTCACCTACCTGCACATGACTGAGCCATAGAAGGCAGGCCAAGCACATACTTGGCTAAAATAATGTAGAAATATCTTGTGGTTAATCTGCAGAGCAGAAATACACTATTTTTCTTCTTTGCCCAAGCAGTGACTCAGTGATAGGTCAGGAGGAGGAATGTGCTCATGCCATCCAGCAAAAGTAACAGTTTCAGCCAGATATCTAGGCACTGGCACAGAGGCTGGGTGAGAAGCTGAGGGTTAAGGTAAGCCAGCCATATTTAGCAGGTGCCCCCTATGAGACTGAACTCAGGCCAGTGGGCATTCAGGTGAGGCATCAGGAGCATACAGAAGCCTGTGCGGTTACGACTAAAGCTGGGTGATTTTTTTGTTCAATCCAAACAACATTTAAGGAAAAATGTGCAGAAAAATGATGTTTCATTCAACTTTTGTTTTCCACTTAAATTCAAGTCTTTAAAAATGGTTTTCATTGAGCTTTTCCTCTCCTGGGCTTTCCTTCTCCTCGCCTCCGTTTCCCTCTCGGGCGGGGAGAGAAAAAGGGAAAGAGGGAGAGAAAGGAGGCGGGGTAGAGGGGTAACAACACATTGAAAACCTTGGAGGCTTTTTTGGTTCTTGTTTCACCAAGAAGCAGAAAAACAAAAACAAACAAACAAATAAAAACCCTGCTAAACATTTCAAATGAAATGAGAATTTTTTAGAATCTCTGACCCATCCTGCTCCTTGTCCCCTGACCCCCCCGAGACTCCTCCAATACACCCCCCTTCCCTGTCCCCTGATCGCCCCCCCCAGAATCTCTGCGCCATCCAACCCCCGGTCTCTGTCCCCTGACTGTCCCCGGGACTCCCTGCCCCTTATCTAACCCCCCCAGGCCCTGGCCGCTTACCCCCACTGCCCAGCGACTCAGCGCGCTCGTCGAGAAGCGGCCCTGAACAGCACTGCAGCCACGTGGCTCGGGGGATGGGGGGGGGCTGAGCTCCTCCCCGTTCAGAGCCGCGTGGTAAGGGGAGGAGCCACTCGGCCCGGAGCTCACAGCCCCGCCCCCTTACCACGCGGCTCTGAGCGGGGCGGAGTCCAGGCCTCCCCGGAGCCATGCAGCTGCAGCGCTGTCCAGGATGCACTGAGGCGCTGGGGGGATGGCGGGGTCGAGCCTCAGCCATTCTCGTGGGGGCCCCTGCGGGGCCCAGAGCCTGGGGCAAATTGCCCCACTTGCCCTCCCCAGGCGGCCCTGGATCGTGACCCCATTTTAATGGGGTCGCCAGCGTAGCCCAGCGGACCAGCTTACCTCTATTATATTCACTGCTTTGCATGATATTCTGCTTTATTCTATTCAGTCATTCTATTCAGCACAGGCGCTGAATCCGTGGGTGCTCTGGGGCTGGAGCACCCATGGGGAAAAATTGGTGGTTGCTCAGCACCCACCAGCAGCTCCCTGGAGTCCCCCCCGCCCAGCTCACCTCCGCCCCCGCTCCACCTCCGCCTCCTCCCCTGAGCGCGCCGCGAGCCCGCTTTTCCCCCCTAGCTCCCAGCGCTTGCACCTCGAAACAGCTGTTTCACACGGCTGAGAGGGGGAATGCGGGGCGCTCGGGGAAGAGGCGGGACCAAGGCGGGGATTTGGGGAAGGGGTCCAATAGGGGCAGGGAGGGGGCGGAGTTGGGGCAGGGACTTTGGGGAAGGGGTTGGAATGGGGGCGGTGAAAGGGTGGAGTCGGGGTGGGGGCCCTGAGCACCCACCAGTGCCAGGGAAAGTTGGCGCCTGTGATGCAAGGAACCTACAGGCTGGTATCCTGGGAGACACTGGCTTCAGCAGTTAGCATGAGGCTTCAGGGGGAATTTTGTCCATAATGACATCAGCCAACCACAGAGCATGAACTGACTGACCCCAGCTTCTGGAAGGTTTTGGACGGAACGTCCGTCTCCAAGAGTGCCATGGCAACGAACTGATGTATATGATAATGGGGTGAAATCTTAAATGCACTAACCTACGGAAGGAGGACACCTTAACATTGGTAAGGGAAGGAAATACAAATGAGGAAGAGGGAAGAAACCCCTATTGAATATGCATTAGACACGGTAACGTCAGCGTAACGTATTATAAAAGTGGCATCCCAGGGCAGTAGGGGAGAGAGATGTAGCCCTTGGGAGGGGCCAGAGTGATGGCCACTGGTGAAGGTGAGGAAGGTGATGATGACGAGGAAGACAATGGCTAACACTGCAGGATGCTGGGAGTATGGATGGTCAGATGTACTTTCTGTATTATCTCTATCTACCATACTGAGGTAGAGTGCGTGTGACTTTGCTAAATGTATTAATAAATTATTTATTTGTAAATATAAACGAGTTCCTATAGCGTGAGTGTTACACCTGTGCACATCGGGGTTCTCGACTATATAATCATTTTAATAATACTGAGCCTGATCTTGGGACAAGAACCTGTCAGCCCTCAAAGTGATAACTGGGAATTTCTATTCACAAGCTACACATTGGGCTACACCAGGGCCAATGTTCGACTCGCTGGGGCCCAGGTCTGAAACTGAAGCTTGAGCACTGCCCTCCTGGGCTGAAGCCTCTGGGGTGGCAGGGATCTAGCTCTGCCCCACTCCGCCCGCCCACCCGGAGCAGTGGGACTCAGGTTTCGTCTTTGCCTACCCTGTCTCCCCCAGCCGGGGGTCATGTAGTAACGTTTGTTGTCAGAAGGGAGTTGCGGTGCAATGAAGTTTGAGAACCGCTGCCTAGCTCATCACTAGATGTCAGGGGAGAGTTCCTTCAGACCGTGCTTACCCGTGGACTCCCCCAGGGCTCATGGGCGGGGGAGATGGACAACATGGAAAACATGTCTGTACGTCTCACCCCGGCTGCTCCCCGATGCAGCTTACTCTGCGCTGCTCCCCTCTCCCTCCCTGACCTTTAAAGGCTACTTACCACCACACACACACTCAGTCTTCCCAGCTTTATTACTGCCTCATCCCCTCTGAAATCTGGCTGAGCAGGAAGATCTGTGAGCCACTGCTGAATACCACTTCACTCACAGGGAATCACAGAACAGTACCCGGGAATTCCCAAAACTCAGCTTAGCAGCCAGTAGACTTTTCAGAGCTGCAGGGCTGGGGCCTATAGTGAACCTGGGAAGCCTGGTGGTTAAGGAGCCAGGAAAACAAGAGTGAGGGAATCCAGGAATCTGGAGAAGGGTTCATCTTGTTTTCCAGAGAAGTCTTGGGGGGAATATAAAGCATTGCTTAAAAGGGTTAATTTGGGTGGGGCCGGGGTTTTAATTACATGCCCAGCATTAAGTGATTGACTTAGTATTAGAAGTAAGTTTGCAATGAACTGGAACTATTCCCTATTCTGACATGGCTACATACGTGCAGCTGGGTGTTTTGTGGCTATTTGCGCTGCTCTGTGGATCACAGTGATTGAAGCAGGTTTTCTTTGCGGCCACAATGGCTAGCAATTTGAGGTCTTTTTTTTCCAAAGTGCCCAAATGAGTGAGGAACCTAAGGGTAGGTCCATACTTACCCGCCGGGTCAACGCGGAGAGTTCGACTTCTCGGAGTTCGAACTATCGCATCTAATCTAGATGTGATAGTTTGAACTCCGGATGCGCTCCCGTCGACTCCAGAACTCCACCACCGCGAACGGCGGTGGCGGAGTCGATGGGGGAGCCGCGGACTTCGATCCCGCGGCGTCAGGACGGGTAAGTCAGTCGAACTAAGGTAGTTCGAGTTCAGCTACGCTATTCACGTAGCTGAAGTCACGTACCTTAGTTCAACCCCCGCCCCCCAGTGTACACCAGGCCTTAGTTGTATTTTCAACAGTGACTTAAGCACTTACGACCAGATTTTCAAAGACACCTAAAGATGCAGCTGGGCACTGAAATCAATGGGAATCTTTGGCACCTCTCTGCATAGCCCTGCTTTGTGAGCAGAGTAATTATTCTGGAATAAAGCCACTTCTAGTTCAGGGCAGAAGCGCCACATGGGGAGCAATTCTGGAACAGCTCTTCTGGTCAGTTTCCCTGGGTAGACAAGGCCTGAGCCACTTTGGTGTTTAAGTCACTTTTGAAAATAGGACTTAGGCGCCTAAATGAGGTGTTCAGGAAAATTTTACCCGTGGTTAAAATAGAAGCTCAGATTTTGGAGCACAGTGCTGCAGAGAGCAGGATGGATTCGGTGGCAAATTCCTTGGCTGCAGAATATACGTGGAGGCCACAACCTTTCCTGACTTATTTCCTTCTAAATACTGTAAGATGCCCATCTTCCTCCTTCTAATAACCTTGTCCTGGTCTGTGAAATCTTCCTTGGATGATCTCCAATCACATGGCAAATACCAATGGATTGAAGCCTCATAACACCCCAGTTCATTGTCCTAGATTTACAGATGGGGAAACTGAGGCACGGAGCAGGGACATGATTGATCCAGTATTACACAGCAAATCTGTGACAGGCCTGGAAATAGAGTCCTGCTGACTCACAAGCATGTGCCTTGGGCTACCAGCTAGGGGTGCAGAGGCACCAATTCCGTGGGTGCTCCGGGGCTGGAGCACCCACACAAAAAAAATAAGGGTGCTCAGCACCCACTGGCCACAGCTGTTTGGCGGCTCAGGGAGGGGCTTGTGGGAGGGCAGAGAGTAGCGAGTGGTGGGTGGACTGGGACCTTGGAGAGGGGGTGGAATGGGAGTGGGAGGAGGAGGAGTGGGAGCAGGGTTTCAGGGCAGACTGGGGGTGGAGCACCCCCGGAGAAAACTAAATGTCTGTGCCTATGTAGAGGTGTGAGCCCCCTGCTTGAGTACATATACTTGTGCTAGCTCGCAGCAAGCGAGTGAGAATAAATAGCCGACCGGGTAGCTGCAATAGCATGGGCAGCTGCTGAACCATGCCAAATGCATACCCACCAGGTTCAGGCCAGTTTGTACGTGGCACAGCTCAGTCCTGCTTCCTCTGCCACTGCATAAGAACAACCTACAGGGTCAGACCAAGGGTCCAGCTAGCCCAGTATCTTGTCTTCCGACAGTGGCCAATGCCAGGTGGTGCCCCAGAGGGAGTGAACAGAACAGGCAATCATCAAATGCGCCATCCCCAGTTGACGCCTCCCAGCTTCTACCCATGCTACCATGGCTCTGCTGCTATTTATACCCCTGCTAGCTCTCAGGCTGGCATGACTATGTGTACCCAGCCAAGGAAATCACACCAGTAGCTCATAATGTAGACGTAGCCTTCGTCACACATCCATGCTTCAGACACCCATCTATGATACACAGACGCTGAAGCCGTACTGAGCACATCAGCCCTTTTCCTGGCTGCCCCTTTGACAGCCCACCTGATCCTTTTTCTTATGGCAGCGTTTCCAAGCGGTCAGAAAAGCCAAATGCAGCACAGTTTGTTTGGATGGAATAAACAACTGTGAGGGAACATTCCCTGCAGTAAATAAAAGCGTCACCTCTTCATCTTCTTTTTGAGAAACTAAATGGATTGAGTCCTTCCAAGTGTCTCACTGGCAGGCATTTTTTCTGGCCCTCAAATAATGTTTATGGCTCTTCTTTGCATACCCTCTCCAATTTTTCAACATCCTTTTACAAATGTGGACAGTAGAACTGGATCCAGTATTCCAGTATCAGTTTCTCCAGTGCTGTCTTCGGAGGTAAAATCACCTCTCCACTCCTTCTCACCGCTCCTTTCTTTACATGTGCAAGGAGTTCGTTTCAATTTAAGCACATGCTTTAAGTGCTTTCCCGGATCAGGACCTGTATAAGTACTTTGTACATCATCTGGTTGGATGTATCCATAGGTTACAGCCCTGTTCAGTTGATATTTCCAGGTCTTTAAAACCACAGATATGGTCCTGGAAGGTGGCGCTTGGGATCTGAGAGCTGTGGCTCTGGACCCAGCGGGAGAGACAAGAACCATGGTGTGAAAAGTGATAGAGATGATATTTGCTCAGGGGGTCTGAAGTGATGCTTAGAGTATAGGGGGAAGTGTTAGCCCAAAGGAAAGTTTTGCACAGAGTAGGCTTTTGGTGTCTCAGTGGGGCCTGAGCAGGTTCTTCAGGGCATAAAGTCTTCTTTTCCTGGCCCATCACAGTCCGGATCTGAAGATGTAGATGAAGTTAGCCAGGATCCCCATGGAAATCATCGAGGAGCTGGTTTTCATGCTGCTGGCTCCATTCACATTGCACAATAGTTTATCGCAGCAAAACACTTTAGCAGCTGTTTTGCCTTGCTTCATGGTCGTTTTTGGACACTCCGGAGAGCACATCTTGGAGATGCGGTACTTGGATTTGTAACCTTACCCAGGAAAAGAAAAGAAAGAGAGAAATGGTTGCTGAAAAGTTCCCTTGAGTTCTGACTACATTTAGTACCAAGGAGATAATAGTATTGAAGTGCCTATGCAATAATGACCAACAGGGTGGAATTTCATTACAATTAATGACCAACTAAGCCCTTAACCCAGTCAGTCTTTATAAGCCAGGAAATGCAGGAACCAGATAATGGTTAGACTCAGGCTTTGGTGTTCATTTTACAGCACTTAGTATTAAAGACCGCTAGGTCGTAGCCTCTAACATGCCCTTTAGATTCCTGACCCAGACAGGCACTATGGTGATAGGGACCATATAAGAACCTAGAGAGACGGAACATCCAAAAAATAGACTAGTCCATAGAGAATCCAGTCCAGATTTTAGATTCAGCCCACTGCGTGCTAGGATGGAAATTTGAGACTTTGATGAGTGTCCTGTCTGTGCACAACCAAGCAGTGCATATATGAGCAACAAATCCAGCGGATCACAATAAGGTGACACAGTAATGCCCTCTGACATGGCATGGCACATTCAGTGGTGGGGGAAACATTAATTCTTCCCCAATATTCCTGTAGGATCATCTAGGGGAAATCCTAATGGGACCAGTGCAGGACTACAGCCAGTATGGTGGGCATGAAAGGCAGGATGGCATGGTACTGCCCACTGACCTGCCGGATGTATGGCATTGCCTGCACTGGCTTCATCCCAATCACTCACCAGACCCCAAACCTTCCAGACCAGAACTGGGCTCTCCCACCCATTAGCGTGTCTTAGTGAGATTCTGGGATGATCCCATCCCAAGGAGACTGCCTCTTGGTGGTGTGAAGCTTCCTGCTGCTCGGCAGTTTGCTGTTCAGTGATCATTTATTTATCCTTCCAGAAGATAGGGGGGCAAAAAGCCACAAAAACTTGGAAGAGTGGCCTAAGAGAGGGAGATTAAATAACACCGTGCTTCATACTACATCAATCCATCCATAGCTCACTTAGACACCATGTCGACTAGAGCCTTAGAAATACCTTCGATATGGTGGGCCACAGCCTCGGCTGGCATAATCTGCAGAGTTCTCTTGACTTCAGTGGAGAAACCCCAAGTTATTCCAGCTTAGGATCTGGTCTGGTAGTTCTAACGCTAGGCAAGTGGTGGGTGGAGAGCTCTGTTTAGGGTACAATAGGCTCACCATGGATGGGACTGAAAGTCAGTGAGACCTGACCTCCTAAGTCACTTAGGTGCTTTTGCAAACCCCATCTTTTCCTGTTACCTTGCCCTCTCCCCGCCCCAGTCAGTCTGTTGAATCTAGTCATTGCCTAGATCATGAGCTCTTTGGGCCAGTCCTTTCATGGAATGTCTGTACAGCAATCAGCACAAGTACGCCCCAATCCCTGACCTGGGCCCCTCGACACCACTACAATACAAATAATGCATTGTAACGATGGATGGTTCCAAAACCTACCAGCTCCTACAACATCCTTGATTGTCACACAATAATTGTCTTCTTTTGCGCACATAGATATCTTCATACAGTACTTGTTAGACGTCTCCCCTTGGCATGTGTAGCACATCAATGAGTGACCTGCAAAAGGAGCACATGACATGGTTTAGAATTTGGTAGGAGCAAATGCTTCACTCTCAGATGATCTAGCTCAATGGTTTTCAACCTTTTTTTCAATTGCGGATCCCTACAATATTTCAAATGGAGGAGCGGACCCTTTTTTAAATCTTAGACATAGTCTGCAGACTCCCAGGGGTCCGCAGGCCACAGGTTGAAAACCACTGTTCTGTGGTAACGGCAACCGTTCACGAACCCCTTAAACATTGACTGAGGACCCCCAGGGGTTTGTGAACCACAGGTTGAAAACTGTTGATCCAGATGACTCTGTTTTCCTTCAGCCTGGGTATGGCTTGTGACAGATTTGGCAAATTCCTGCAATATCCTGAACATACACAGTTTAAGTATTTTTTGAGTCCAGTGTCTTAAAAATGCAAAGTTTATATAGCATAGTGCAGTTGTCTGTAACTTCTCTAGGGCCAGTACGAACCATGGAGAAGTGTTATGAGCTTCAAAGGACTATTTTAAACAATGTGACTAACAAAGTTGTTAGGTTCCTAAGAAATACCTAGGGGGAAGTGAACGCAAATTAACCCCTCAGGTTATGCAAAGACTGGGCCCTATCGAAGCTTTGCCCTGAGGAGTGGCCCATGGTCTAGCTGATGTCCCATTCATGATCTCCATAGATCAAAGACCCCAACTGTATAAATGAATGACTTACAGATCCATGGGGGGCTCAGGGCTAGGGCAGAGGGTTGGAGTGAGGGGGATGAGGGCTCTGGCTGGGGGTGCGGGCTCTGGGGTGGGGCCGGGGATGAGGGGTTTGGGGTGCAGGCTGCCCTGGGGCTGCCCCAGGGAGAGAGGACCCACCCCCACATCCCTCTCTTACCACAGCAGCCAGGGTAGAGGCATTTCTCCTTCTCCTGTGACCTTTTTACTTTAGATGTGGGGACCTTGCTACTGGGACTCATGCATTTGCCAGCTCCAGACTGGAAGCCAAAGCCAGTGCCAAGTGAGAGAGCTTGTCTGATAAACAGAATATCTCAGCCAGAGAGCAAGCGCCCAGTGCTCTGGGATCTGCACTAGCTGCCTGTTGCCTTCCAGTGACATTTAAAATATTGGGTTTGACCAACAAAGCCCTAAATGGCCGGAGACCTTCCTATCTGAGACCCCCCAGCTCTCTCCCCACTCTGTGATGCCACTGCAGCTGAGCTGGACCAAATTAATATAAGGAGGAGGGGGCTGTAGGCAGAGCATTCTGCATGAGGGCCCCTTTCCTTGGACTCCTCACCCTGCCCAGGTCTGAAATAGCCTGACCTTCGTGGTCTCCTAGGCCCACCTGTCTGCTTGGGCATTGGTGGAGGGCTCAGGCAGTTAGAAGTGGGATTTTGATTTCGGGAAAAGAGTGACGTGGAGTGAGAGCTAATTTGGTGCCTCTGTCTCAATCGCTATTTGACTTTCCGTGCCTCAGTTTCTCCATGTGTAAAATGGGGATAAAGGTACTAATCACTTTTGTAAAGCCCTTTGACTAGCAGTGCTATCTAAGAGCTGGGTATTGCTGGTGTTTATCCTGGTGTCTAGCAAAGGGCTAGGGATGAGAATAACGTCCGAGAAGTCACGTAGCAATACGTGTATGAGCTACAGAAGATGGTCACAAACCTACAGTGCCTGTGGCCAGGGCCATATGAAGGTTATGAGAGGCCTAAGGCTAATGGGAGGGGATGGCCTAAGTATGACGGTGACAGGCACTAGGACCCGGCAGGGCCGCCCAGAGGATTCCGGGGGCCCGGGGTCTTCGGCGGCGGGGGGGCCTTCCGTTCCGGGACCCGCCGCCAAAGTGCCCTGAAGACCCGCAGCCGGGGCCCCCCCGCCACCGAATTACCGCCAAAGTGGGACCCGCCGCCGAAGCGCAGCCCGGTCTTCGGCGGTAATTCGGCGGCGGGGAGCCCCCGCCGCGGGTCTTCGGGGCACTTTGGCGGCGGGTCCCAGAACGGAAGGGCCCCCCGCCGCCGAATTACCGCCGAAGACCGAGCTGTACTTCGGCGGCGGGTCCCGCTCCGTCTTCAGCGGTAATTCGCCAGCGGGGGGTCCTTCTGCCCCGGAGCGGAAGGACCCCCCGCCGGCGAAGACCGGGAGCGAAGAAGCTCCTGCGCCCGGCCCCGCAAGAGTTTTCTGGGCCCCCCGGAGCGAGTGAGGGACCCCGCTCCAGGGGCCCCGAAAAACTCTCGTGGGGGCCCCTGTGGGGCTCGGGGCCTGGGGCAAATTGCCCCTCTTGCCCCCCCCCCCCGGGCGGCCCTGGGACCCGGGAAGCAGCATCCAGGAGCTGCCTGCCAGCCTCAGCGGAGAAGAGGGAGCCTCTTCCCTCCCTGACAGCTCAGCAGAGCTTCGGAGAAATCAGGGGGCAAAGCCTGCTTTGACTACACCCACGGCTGGCATGGGTTCCCGTGGTAACCGGATTTTTAGTGTCCAGACACCAGTGTTAACCACAGCGCGGGGAGATGCAGCAAGCAGCCAGATGGCTGCGAGCTGAGCTCCCGCTAAGCCGCAGGGGGCTGCTTTGCACTTCAGCGGGGCTGCGTGAGCAAGCTTGGGCCGCGCCCCCGCATGACCAGTAGGGCCTAAAAACAGGAGGGCCTAAGGCTATAGCATTATTAGCCTAATGGTTAATCCAGCCCTGCCTGTGACTAGATATGTGAACTCTTTAGTGGCTTAGGGCACGTCTTCACTGGCAGCGTTAAATCGCCACAGCAGGGCTTTAGCATGGCTTGTGCAGTCGCAGCAGAGAGCTGGGAGAGAGCTCTCCGAGCGCTCCAAAAACCCCCACCTCCACAAGGGGCGTAGCTCCCGGCGCTGGTGCACTGTCTACACTGGCGCTTTACAGCCCTGGAACACCCCTAAGCGAGAAAGTTGCAGCGCTGTAAAATGCCAGTGTAGACAAGGCCTTAGTTAAAGGGACATCCTCAACTTTAACATGCATGAAACCTAATCAGGTTCAAAGAATGAGGTAAACGTCCTTCCAGGCCCCTCATACCTATGCAAAGCTGTGGATTACTGTGACCTTTTCCTGTTATGTTCCTTTCACTGCTATGTGACACCCCCACCCCACACACAAACCACAGAGCAAAAGCACAGATGAGGCATGAGCAATGGGGAAAGCCACGGTATAGGAAGTGCTGTCAAACGCCCAAAGTAAACACACAGAAAACACAGGGAGGTGCAGGGCTGTCCTTAGGATTTATGGGGCCCTACACATTATTATTAAACTGGTGCCCCTATACCTGACGGCAGCCTGAGCTCACATCCCAGCAGCGGGTGGGGGGGGAGGAATGAGGCAGCAAAGGATAACGAGACGCCCGGCCCGCCTCACAGCGGCAGAGAGTCACAGTTCCCCGCAGAGACCCCTGTACCCTCTCCCTCATGCAGAATGGACCTGCAGAAGGTACCTAATTAAAAGCACTAAATTTGGGAATAAGAAATGTCAGTCACAGGTTTTTTGATATGCCCTGAAGTTTGTCAGACATTTATTTGCAAAAACTTTTTAGTAAGGGTGAGTCAGCTGTCCTGCTGAATACAACATTAAATATTATGGAATACATGATGCAGCTCTTCTCCGTTTTACATTTTCTTAATCAGTATTTCTAAGCTCATTTTATATGCTAAATATACTCTTAAACCTTCATAAAGTTATCAGTCCAGATTACTACATATTTAACTCACTGAAACAAAGACACTATTTTAAATTAATCAGTGACAGCGGTTTAGTGTGTTCATAACAATGTTCATTGCTTTTCGAAAAAGGGAACACTAACTTACTGTGTGTGATCTCCATAACAATAGACACGTTTATGAAATGTCACCAACTTTAAAAAATGTTTCCAAAGATTTTAGGCATAACAAAGGATTTTATATTTTACTAAGGTACCGATTTTGCTTAAAACTGGTTTATCAGATAGTCAGAAGTAAAGAAAGGGAAACTCTTTGTCCAGCTATCTGGAAGGAAAGGGGTGTTGTCTCTTTAAGGGCTCTCTTCAATGGGGGGAGTGGGGGAGAGGGGGTGAAGGGAGAAATGGATGGACAGAAAGGACAGGAAGACTTTGGAAGCAAGTTTTTTTACTATAGTAATTAAAATGTGTATTTTAGATAAGGGGGGTCTTTTGAAGGATTTATTTTAAAAAACATATGCCTGAAGATCCAAGAATGTAAGGCTAAAGATGATTGTGCATCTAAAAATCTATGCAAGGATTTTTTAGAGATGTGATTTTATAATCTTCACCAACTCACTAAAGAAATATTTTTAAAGCAAATTTTAAACTACGGTCCTGTAGACTGACAATATCTGAGTAAATATTACAGTAATGCACAACCGTTTTTGTCAGTAAATTCAGAAACGGACAGTATATACCTGATATTTGGCAAATACCCCTTGAATGGCTCTTTAACAGTCTCAATGTTGTGCTAATAGGTCTGGCTGGCTGGAGGCTTGTTCACCTTTAACTACTAGATCCCCTCCCCAGGAAGACTCACGGGGCTGCAGCAGCCATCTGTGGGAGCCTGCAGGAAGGGTCAGAACAGGGATAGAAAAGCCAAAGGGGTGGACACTAAGACCCAGTGGTGCCCCAAATGTTCAGGTGCCCTGACAGCTGGTATGTTGCATATGCCTAAGGATGGCACCGGGGAGGTGACAGTTTTCTCTAATCTCTCTGTTACGCGCCCCCCCTGCCACCCTGCCCTGGTGACCTGAAGCTCATTCAGAGCATCCTGATCTGGTGCATCCTACTGAAAAGACCAGCTGCCTGAATGGACACGCTCAGTGGACTGTTTTGATTTCAGCCACAGCCAAAAATTCTAAGACAGCAAAGGTGTCAGAGTGATGGATCTGCTAAGCAGGAAACTACAACTCCCATCAGTCCCTTCTCCTCCGCACATCCCAGTTCTCCTGGCCGGGTAAGGGGAAGGGTCCTGAGCCAAGAGGTGGCCGGGCTCTGTTTGGAAGTGATGGTTGCATGGCTCCCAGGAGCTGCGAGAAGCTGGACGGAAATGGGATTCCCCAGAACTGGATGCAGACCCGTGTGTGGAATAGGCTGTGAGCACCAGGCCCGTCGGGATTATGAGGGAGCAGCAGTCACTTGCAAGGAGCCAGTGCAGAGCAGGGCCACCCGGAGTATTCAGGGGGCCTGGGGTCCTCGGCGGCGGGGGGCCCCCGCTTCGGCGGTAATTCGGCGGTAATTCGGCGGTGGGGAGGTCCTTCCGCCTCGGGACCCGCTGCCGAAGTGCCCCGAAGACCTGCGGCGGGGGTCCCACGCCGCAGGTCTTCAGGGCACTTCGGCGGCGGGTTCCGGAGCGGAAAGACCCCCCACCACGGGTCTTCGGGGCACTTCAGCAGCGGGTCCCGGAGCAGAAGGACCCCCCCTGCTGCGGGTCTTCAGGGCACTTCGGTGGCGGGTCCTGGAGCAGAAGGATCCCCTGCCGCTGAACTGCCGCCAAAGATCCGGAGCGGAAGAAGCTCCGGGGGCCCGGGCCCCGCGAGAGTTTTCCGGGGCCCCCCGAGCGAGTGAAGGACCCTGCTCCAGGGCCCCCGAAAAACTCTCATGGGGGCCCCTGCGGGGCTCAGGGCCTGCGGCAAATTGCCCCACTTCTCCCCCCCCCCCCCCAGGCGGCCCTGGTGCAGAGGGGCCCCAAGCAGAGACATTGACTGAGCCTGGCCTGGAAATCTGCAAGCCCCTATTTGCTTGAATAGAGGGTAGACTGGAGAAGACATCCCAGGCACTAGGCCTGCAGAGCCCTCCCTGACTCGACCGGGCTGCCCCAGGGACCAAAACATTCACTGCTGTTCTCTCACTTTGAATTGTCACTGTACCTAGGGTGTTTGCAACCTTTTCCTTTCCGTTAGCCATGTGTTTGAGTGGTTACTGCAACCCACCAGGCCTAGCGCCAGCCAGGCCTAGCTACCTACAGTGCTTCCTTATGAGTCATGATATCATAAGAACGGCCATACTGGATCAGACAAAGGTCCACCTAGCATGGTATCCTGTCTTCTGACAGTAGCCAATGCCAGGTGCCCCAGAGGCAATGAACAGAACAGACAGTCATCGAGTGATCCATCCCCTGTCGCTCATTCCCAGCTTCTGGCAAACAGAGGCTAGGGACACCATCCCTGTCCATCATGGCTAATAGCTATTGATGGGCCTATCCTCCATGAACTTATCTAGTTCCTTTTTGAACCCTGTTATAGTCTTGGCCTTCACAACATCCTCTGGCAAGGAGTTCCACACGTTGACTATGCGTTGTGTGAAGGAGTACTTCTTTTTGTTTGTTTTAAACCTGCTGCCTGTTAATTTCATTTGGTGACCCCTAGTTCTTGTGTTATGAGAAGGAGTAAATAACACTTCCTTATTTATTTTCTCCACACCAGTCATGATTTTATAGACCTCAATCATATACCCCCTTAGTCATCTCTTTTCAAAGCTTAAAAGCCCCAATCTTATTAATCTCTTCTCATATGGAAGCTGTTCCATATCCCTCATCATTTTTGTTGCCTTTTTCTGTACCCCGGCAGAAGTTTGCAACAGCAGTGTGGCATTGATGCCATGAAGGCTGTAATAACTCTCTGAAATTAACCATTCCTGAGCTGCTTCCCAGCCTCTGTGTAACCTCTGTCTAACCTAGGAGAATCACTGGGTCTCACCTCTCTCCGCACACAGGGCTGCAGTCAGCAGGGCGACAAGAAAAGCCTTCATCTTTGTTGACTCCTCGCCGCCTGTGTAGGAAGGGCAGATGCTCCAGTGGCAGGTTATATACCTTCCGCAGGCAGCGGTTTTACAGGTTTGCGATGTCTCATAGAACAGGACATCAAGTCAGCCGAGGGGTGTGTAACGTGTGTGGGAGTTTTCCTGGCTGGAGTCTATGTGGCATATGTTGGCATACATGGGGAATTTCCCTGTATCTGACTTTACTCTTGCTGGATTTTGACTGCAGGTGGGTGAAGGCCTCTGGGAATTAATTTTTCCCTCTCTATCCTTCTCCAGTGTCACCTGCCAGCGGGAGCAGCACCACTGATGGAATTCCAAGGGCTGAAGGAATCTCACTCGCAGCGCTGGGTTGTTCCCAACAGCAGCGTTGTCTAGTCTCGTCTCCCACCTGCTTGTCAGTGTCTGAGGTATTGTGTCTCCCGCCATTCCTTTAGCACAGGGGTTCTCAAACTGTGGGTCGGGACCCCGTTTTAATGGGGTCACCAGGGCTGGCGTTAGACTTGCTGGGGCCCAGGGCCAAAGCCCAAGCCCGAGCCCCTTCTCCAGGGCCGAAGCCCAGCTCCACTGCCCAGGGCTGAAGCTGAAGCTTGAGGATTTCAGCCCTGGGCAGCAGGGCTCAGGCTTCGGCTTCAGCCCTGGGTGATGGAGATCAGGTTACAGGCCCCGCCGCCCGGGGTGGCGGGGTTCAGGTGGGCTCAGGGTTTGGTCCCCTCTCCTGGGGTCATGTAATAATTTGTGTTGTCAGAAGGGTGGTCGCAGTGCAATGACGTCTGAGAACAGATGCCTTTAGCAGACCATTCCATAGAGTCCTGGCGCCCTGTCCTCAGCCGGTATCCACTGACCTAGCTCAGAGCTACACTGATTTACACCAGCTGAGGATCCCCCTGGGAGGAAGGTTCGGCCTAAATCTTTCCTTCCTTTACATCTTCCCATTGCCCTTCACTGAATCCTGTGTTCTCCTCCCTGATTTTGGGTGCCTAACTGGAGACACCTGAACGGGGTGTGACTTCAAAGGGTGGGAGCTTCCCACTTTCTGAAACTCAGGCCCTGTTTAAGGTGTCCCAAACTGGGCACCCAAAATCTCTGGTCCCGTCTGAAAATCTTGGCCATGTTCTCTCATCCCCACACTACTCAGCTCTTTTAATCCCTCCCCGTAAATCAGTCCCGCAAGCCCCCTATTCACCTGCGTTGCTCTACTCTGTACCCACTGCAGTCTGTCTGCAACGCTCTGTATTGCGTGCCTGGAGATGAACATGATATCAGGAACACGGGAACACGTCGGAATTGCCATGCCAGATCAGGTCAGGATCCTCCCTCTGACAGCAGGCAGCGGCATCTGTGTGCCAGAGGAAGGTGAAATAAACTCTTTGATGGGCATTTAGGTAATAACATAACAATAGGAGAGGTTCCTAGTGGTTTGTTTATCCCCTGCAGCATGATGCTTTGTATCCCTTATAATGTTTTAAATCTTATCTCTTTTAACTGGGCTGTCATTAGCCACAAAACTCTCTAATCCTTTTCAGAGCTTGCTAAGCTCTTGGCTGCAGTAATAGCACCTGGCAGGGAGTTCCACAGGTTATTCATGCATCCTGTGAGAAGGCATTTCCTTGTGTCGGTTTTGCTAGGTTAACAGATTCCAGAAGGGGCCATTGTGAGTATCTAGTCTGACACAAGCCATCGAATGGCCCCAAATGTGTCCCCTTTCAATATCAGCGGTTGTCTCCTTGTGCTTGGATTTTGAGCTAGGGATAAAAGGGAACTCCCAATTTACTTTCTCTGCCCCATTCATTGTTTTGTGTACCTCTATCATGTTCCTTTTCGTTTCCCTCTTCTGTGAACTCAACAGTCCTCTAATCATTGTCAAGGCTCCAGTCATTTCTGTTGCCCGTAGAATCATAAGGCCAGAAGAGATCCATCTCATCTGATCTCTTCTGTCACACCTCTGAATTAATTTCTGCTTGAACTAGAGCTTATCTTTATTTTGAGAATTGCCTGTGGAAAATCCACCACAACCCTTGGTAAGTTGTTCCAAGGGCTAAGTGCCCTCACTGTTAAAAACGTTCACCTTATTTCAAGTCTGAATTGTCTGGCTTAAACTTCCAGCCATTGGATCTTGTTATACGCTTGCCTGCAGCCCTTCTGTTTCTGCTTCATCTTCGACGAGACGGGGTGACAGTCCCAGAAGTGGTTACATAAGACGCCACAGCTCAAAACTACACTAGTTTTTCCTTTATGCTGTAGCCTATCACAAAGTGTGGTCTAACTTGCTTTGAGTCTGTTTCAGGCCTACTGCTTTCCAGATTTCAAACGATATCCGTTTATTTTCCTGGAGAGGAATTAGTTCTCATCAGACATCCCACATCGCAGTGCAGTGTTGTAACTCTCCGGTGCGCACGCCTCTTCGATTTGTAAACATCTCTAATTTTGTAAAGAGCGTGACTCAGGCACGGAACACTCGGCTTTCTCAACGCGTTCAATTTGGGACACTGTAAACAGAGGCAACATGCGTGAGCTGTGTCATGCTGATCTGTCTCAAGGCCTTTGGCACGGAGGCCGGCATGAGGCAGAAGGCAGAGTTCCGACCTGCAGCACATCATCTCTCATGGGGAGTTTAAAATATTCCCCGTCAATATGATGAGTGGGATACGAAAAGGAGGATAGACTGAATTCTTGGTGAGGTTACCGCTCGACTCGGCGCTGGTTATGCTGCAGCTGGAGTGCTGTGTAACAGTTTGGACACCAATGTTCAGAAAGGTTGTAGAGAAACTGGAAAGGATCCAGAGGCAGGCAACAAAGATGATCAAAGGGATGGAACACAAGCCAGATGAGCAAAGGCTGAAGGAACAGGGTATGTTTAGTTTGGAAGAGAGGAGATTAAGGCGAGACATGATAGAGCAGAGGTCCCCAAAGTGTGGGGTGGCGGGACCGTCGGAGGGTGGCACGGTGAGTCCAAGCCAGCTTCCATGAGGGGCGGGGAGGGAGTGCCACCCAGCCTCTCCCCACCCCGAGCTCTGCTCTGGCCCTGCACCCAGCCGCGCACCTGGCTTCCAACCTTGCGGCTGGTTCTGTCCCCGTGCCGAGGCCCAGCTGGGTGCTCGGCTGCATCTCTGCTCCTGCCCAGGGCCAAGGCAGGGGGTGGTGCAGGGCTGGGAGTGGAGCCACACCCGGCCATAGGCTCAGCTGCCAGCCCCCACCATGGCCTGGTTGCTCTGAGGGGTGGGAGAGCAGGGGCATGGATAGCGGTAAGGCCCTCAAAAGTTTGGGTACTGCTGTGATAGAGGTCTTCAAATACTTGAAAGGTGTACTTCAAATGCTATTAAATAAACACAACTATGACATAGCTGGCATCACAGAGACCTGGTGGGATAATACGCATGACTGGAATATTGGTATAGAAGGATACAGCTTGCTCTGGAAGGACAGGCAGGGAAAAAAGGGAAGAGGTGTTGCCTTATATATTAAAAATGTGTACACTTGGACTGAGGTTGAGATGGAAATAGGAGACAGACTTGTTGAAAGTCTCTGGGTAAGGATAAAAGGGGTAAAAAAACAAGGGTGATGTCATGGTAGGGGTCTACTACAGATCACCGAACCTGGAAGAAGAGGTGGATGAGGGTTTTTTAAAACAACAAAGAAAATCATCCAAAGCACTGGACTTGGTGGAGATGCGGGACTTCAACTACCCAGACATCTGTTGGGAAAATAACACAGCAGGGCACAGATTATCCAACAAGTTCATGGAATGTATTGGAGACAATTTTTTATTTCAGAAGGTGGAGAAAGCTACTAGGGGAGAGGCTGTTCTAGATTTGATTTTGACAAATAGGGAGAAACTGGTTAAGAATTTGAAAGTGGAAGGCAGCTTGGGTGAAAGTTATCATGAAATGATAGAATTCATGATTCTCATAGACTCATAGACTTTAAGGTCAGAAGGGCCCATTATGGTTATCTAGTCTGACCTCCTGCACAACGCAAGCCACAGACTCTCTCACCCACCCAAACCCTGTAGCAAACCTCTAACCTATATCTGAGTTATTGAAGTCCTTAAATCATGGTTTAAAGACCTCAAGGTGCAGAGAATCCTCCAGCAAGTGACCTGTGCCCCACGCTGCAGAGGAAGGTGAAAAATGACCAGGGCCTCTGCCAATCTGTCCTGGAGGAAAATTCCTTCTCGACCCCAAATATGGCGATCAGTTAAACCCTGAGCATGTGGGCAAGACTCACCAGCCAGACACCCAAGAAAGAATTCTCTGTAGTAACTCAAATCCCACCACATCTAACATCCGATCACAGGCCATTGGGCATATTTACCGCTAATAGTCAAAGATCAATTAATTGCCAAAATTAGGCTATCCCATCATATCATCCCCTCCATAAACTTACCAAGCTTTGTCTTGAAGCCAGATATGTCTTTGCCTTCATTGCTCCACCTGGAAGGCTGTTCCAGAACTTCACTCCTCTGATGGTTAGAAACCTTCATCTAATTTCAAGTCTAAACTTCCTGATGGCCAGTTTATATCAATTTGTTCTTGTGTCCACATTGGTACTGAGCTTTAATGCCTCTCCCTCCCTGGTATTTATCCCTCTGATATATTTATAGAGAGCAATCATATATCCCCTCAGCCTTCTTTTAGTTAGGCTAAACAAGCCAAGCTCTTTGAGTGTCCTTTCATAAGATAGGTTTTCCATTTCTCGGATCATCCCTAGTAGCCCTTCTCTGTACTTGTTCCCGCTTGAATTCATCCTTCTTAAACATGGGAGATCAGAACTGCACACAATATTCCAGATGAGGTCTCACCAGTGCCTTGTATAATGGTACTAACACCTCCTTATCTCTACTGGAAATACCTCGCCTGATACATCCCAAGACTGCATTAGCTTTTTTCACAGCCATATCACATTGGCGGCTCATAGTCATCCTGTGATCAACCAATACTCTGAGATCCTTCTCTTCCTCTGTTACTTCCAAGTGATGCGTCCCCAGTTTATAACAAAAATTCTTGTTATTAATCCCTAAATGTATGACCTTGCACTTTTCACTATTAAATTTCATCCTATTACTATTACTCCAGTTTACAAGGTCATCCGGATCTTCCTGTAGGATAATCCCAGTCCCTTTCTGTATTGACAGTACCTCCCAGCTTTGTGTCATCCACAAACTTTATAAGCACATTCCCACTTTTTGTGCCAACATCAGTAATAAAGAGATTAAATAAGATTGGTTCCAAAACTGATCCCTGAGGAACTCCACTAGTAACTTGCTATCAGCCTGACAGTTCACCTTTCAGTACGACCCGTTGTAGTCTCCCCTTTAACCAGTTCCTTATCCACCTTTCAATTTTCATATTGATCCCCATCTTTTCCAGTTTAGCTAATAATTCCCCATGTGGAACCATATCAAATGCCTTACTGAAATCGAGGTAAATTTGATCCACTGTGTTTCCTTTATCTAAAAAATCTGTTACCTTCTCAAAGAAGGAGATCAGGTTGGTTTGGCATGATATACCTTTTGTAAAACCATGTTGTATTCTGTTGGTTTCTTTCTTGGGCTTGTCTTGCAGCAGGAGGCTTCTGGGTACACGTCTGGCTCTGTTGATTTGTTTCCTTATTTCCTCGTGCAGGTATCGTAGTTTTGAGACCTCTTGGTGAAGATCTTGTAGGTGTTGGTCTCTGTCTGAGGGGTTGGAGCAAATGCTGTTAAACCTCAGCGCTTGGCTGTAGACGATGGATCGTGTGGTGTGACCAGGATGGAAGCTGGAGGCATGAAGGCAGATATAGCTGTGGCATCATCAGAGATACTGTTCCTGACAGCTTGTATTCCATCTGTGTGTGGGATGTTTGTGTAGAGACCCTCCACATCCATGGTGGCTAGGATGGTGTTTTCTGGAAGATCACCAATGCACAACTGGTTCCTGAGCTCTGTGACTTTATCCTCACACACAATTATTTCAAATTTGGTGACAATATATACCTCCAGACCAGTGGCACTGCTATGGGCACCCGCATGGCCCCAAAATATGCCAACATTTTTATGGCTGACCTGGAACAACGTTTCCTCAGCTCTCGTCCACTCAAGCCCCTTCTCTACCTACGCTACATTGATGACATCTTCATCATCTGGACCCGTGGGAAGGAGACTCTGGAAGAATTCCACCACAATTTCAACAGCTTCCACCCCACCATCAACCTCAACCTGGACCAATCTACACGGGAGGTCCACTTCTTAGACACTAAAGTACAAATAAGCGACGGTCACGTTAACACCACCCTATACCGAACCCACCGACTGCTATGCCTACCTTCATGCCTCCAGCTTCCATCCCAGACACACCATACGATCCATTGTCTACAGCCAAGTGCTGAGATATAACCGCATTTGCTCCAACCCCTCAGACAGAGATCAACACCTACAAGATCTTCACCAAGCATTCTCAAAACTATGATACCCACACGAGGAAATAAGGAAACAGATCAACAGAGCCAGATGTGTACCCAGAAGCCTCCTGCTGCAAGACAAGCCCAGGAAAGAAACCAACAGAACTCCACTGGCCATCACCTACAGTCCTCAGCTAAAACCTCTCCAATGCATCATCAGTGATTTACAATCCATCCTGGACAATGATCCCTCGCTTTCACAGACCTTGGGATGCAGACCAGTCCTCGCCCACAGACAACCCGCCAACCTTAAGCATATTTTCACCAGTAACCACACACTGCACCATAGTAACTCTAACTCAGGAACCAATCCATGCAACAAACCTCGAGGCCAACTCTGCCCACATATCTACACCAGCGACACCATCACAGGACCTAACCAGATCAGCCACACCATCACCGGTTCATTCACCTGCATGTCCTCCAATGTAATATACGCCATCATATGCCAGCAATGCCCCTCTGCTATGTACATCGGCCAAACTGGACAATCTCTACGGAAAAGGATAAAGGGACACAAGTCAGATATTAGGAATGGCAATATATAAAAACCTGTAGGAGAACACTTCAGCCTTCTTGGCCACACAATAGCAGATTTAAAGGTAGCCATCCTGCAGCAAAAAAACTTCAGGACCAGACTCCAAAGAGAAACTGCTGAACTTCAGTTCATTTACAAATTTGACACCATCAGCTCAGGATTAAACAAAGACTGTGAATGGCTAGCCAACTACAAAAGCAGTTTCTCTTCCCTTGGTTTTCACACCTCAACTGCTAGAAGAGGGCCTCATCCTCCCTGATTGAACTAACCTCGTTATTACTAGACTGATTCTTGCTTGTATATTTATACCTGCCCCTGGAAATTTCCACCACATGCATCTGACGACGTGGGTATTCACCCACAAAAGCTTATGCTCCAATATATCTGTTAGTCTATAACAGGACTCTTTGTTGCTTTTTACAGACTAACACGGCTACCCCTCTGATACTTAACAGGCCTATAGTTACCCGGATCACTTTTTTTTCCTTTCTTAAAAATAGGAACTATGTGAGCAATTCTTCAGTCATCTGAACAACCCCTGAGTTTACAGATTCATTAAAAATTCTTGCTAATGGGCTTGCAATTTCATGTGCCAGTTCCTTTAATAGTCTTGGATGAAGATTATCTGGGCCCCCCAATTTAGTCCCATTAAGCTGTTCGAGTTTGGTTGCTACCTCGGATGTGGTAATATCTACCTCCATATCCTCATTCCCATTTGTCATCCTACCATTATCCCTAAGCTCCTCATTAGCCTCATTAAAGACTGAGGCAAAGTATTTGATTAGATATTGGGCCATGCCTAAATTATCCTTAACTTCCACTCCATCCCCAGTGTTTAGCGGTCCCACTTCTTCTTTCTTTATTTTCTTTTTATTTATATGGCTATAGAACCTTTTACTATTGGTTTTAATTCCCTTTGCAAGGTCCAACTCTACATGGCGTTTGGCCTTTCTCACTTTATCTCTATATGTTCTGTCCTCAATAAGGTAGCTTTCCTTGACGATCCCTCCCATCTTCCACTCCTTGTAGGCTTTCTGCTTTTTCTTAATCGCCTCTCTGAGATGCTTGTTCATCCAGCTTGGTCTACAACTGCTGCCTATGAGTTTTTCCCCCTTTCTTGGGATGCAGGCTTCTGATAGTTTCTGCAACCTTGACTTGAAGTAAATCCAAGCCCCCTCCGCCTTTAGATCCACAAGTTCTTCAGTCTAATCCACTTCCCTAACTAATTTCCTTAATTTTTTAAAGTTAGCCCTTTTGAAATCAAAAACCCTAGTCACAGATCTATTTTTGTTTATCCTTCCGTTTAGTTTGAACTGAATTAGCTCATGATCACTCGAACCAAGGTTGTCCCCTACAACCATTTCTTCTATGAGGTCCTCACTACTCACCAAAACCAAATCTAAAATGGCATCCCCTCTTATTGGTTCAGCAACTACTTGGTGAAGGAATCCATCAGCTATCGCATCCAGGAAAATCTGAGCCCTATTATTATTACTAGCACTTGTCCTCCAGTCTATATCTGGGAAGTTAAAGTCTCCCGTGATCACCCAATTCCCAACCTGATAGCTTTCTTTGACAGGGTAACAAGCCTTGTAGATAGCGGGGAAGCATAGATGTGGTAAATCTTGACTTTAGTAAAGCTTTTGATACTGAGTCACATGAGCTTCTCATAAACAAACTAGGGAAATGCAACCTAGATGCAGCTACTATAAGATGGGTGCAAAACTGGTTGGAAAACTGTTCCGAGAGAGTAGTTATCAGTGGTTCACAGTCATGCTGGAAGGGCATAATGAGTGGGGTCCCGCAGGGATCAGTTCTGGGTCCAGTTCTGTTCAATATCTTCATCAGTGATTTAGATAATGGCATAGAGAGTAAACTTATAAAGTTTGCAGATGATACTAAGCTGGGAGGGGTTGCAAGTGCTTCGGAGGGTAGGATTATAATTCAAAATGATATAGACAGACTGGAGAAATGGTCTGAAGTAAGTAGGATGAAATTCAATAGGGACAAATGCAAAGTAGTCCACTTAGAAAGGGACAATCAGTTGCACACATACAAAATGGGAAATGACTGCCTAGGAAGGAGCACTGCGGAAAGGGATCTGGGGGTCATAGTGGACCCCAAGCTGTTGCAAATAAAGCGAACTTCCTTTTGGGATGTATTAGCAGGAGTGTTGTAAGCAAGACATGAGAAGTCATTCCTCCGTGCTACTCTGCACTGATTAGACCTCAGCTGGAGCATTGTGTCCAGTTCTGGGCACCACATTTCCGGAAGGATGTGGATAAATTGGAGAGAGTCCAGAGAAGAGCAACAAAAATGATTAAAGGTCTAGAAAACATGACCTATGAGGGAAGATTGAAAAAAATGGGTTTGTTTAGTCTGGAAAAAAGAAGACTGAGAGGAGACATAATAACAGTTTTTAAGTATGTAAAAGGTTGTTATAAGGAGAATTTTTTTTTCTTAACCTCTGAAGACAGGACAAGGAGCTATGGGCTTAAATTGCAGCAAGGGAGGTTTAGGTTGGACATTAGGAAACACTTCCTAATTGTCAGAGTAGTTAAGCACTGGAATAAATTGCCTAGGGAAGTTGTGGAATCTCCATCATTGGCAATGTTTAAGAGCAGATTGAACAAACACCTGTCAGGGATGGTCTAGATAATACTTAGTCCTGCCAGGAGTGCAGGGGACTGGATGAGATGACCTCTCAAGGTCCCTTCCAGTTCTATGATTCTATAAATACCGCAGTACGTGTGGTATTATATACTATATAATATATACTTCAGATACATAAAAAAGATGGAGAAAAGTTCTTCTCTCCTGCCACAGAAGGCAGGACAAGGGGCAATGGGTTCAAACTACAGCATGGCAGATTTAGATGAAATCTCAGGAAAAACTTCCTAACTGTAAGAACAGTAGGAGAATGGAACAGACTGCTCCTGGAAGCTCCTTCACTGGAGGTTTTCAAAAGGAGGCTGGAGCCATCTGTCTTGGATGGTTTAGACACAACAAATCCTGCATCTTGGCAGGGGTTAGACTAGCTGACCCTTGTGATCCCTTCCAACCCTATGAGTCTCTGATTCTAGGTTGCACAATGATGTCACATCAGTTGGTTTTTGAGCAGTGGTGCTCATGGCTCGGTTCAGTCCCATCCAGGATGCGTCAGTGTTTCCAGGGGCATTTTGGACCACTCAGGCCCCTGTAGGACCCTGACACAGCTGCATTGTCTCCTGCTCTGTCATTGGTTCTTTGGCTGTTGATTTGACCTTGGTCAAATTTGCAGATGACGTAAACTGAGAGGGAGCGGGAGCAAAGTCACAAGGGGAAAACCTGCCAGTGATCCAGAGAGGTAACAGCAATGGGAACGGCAGCGTTGCCTGATTTAGGGAGATTAATAATATTGTTTAGGTAATATGGGTTATAGGCTCACCAATTAATCTGATCAGAAAATAATAAGGTTCTTGTCCCGGAATCAGGCTACACAGAATTTGCAGGAACCCTCTGGATGTATGACAAGGAAACTCACACTGAGAACAAAATGTAGCCTAAAAGCCTTTTATTGAGATAAACGGAAAAGTAATCAAATAATAATCAAATAATCAATGAATTGCAAAAGCACCATCTGCTCAAGAAACTCCCTGAGAAAGCACAGGAACAGATCTGTACAGACACATGCCTAGAACCCCAACCAGGTGTATTCTATTTGCTACCCAAGATCCATAAACCTGGAAATCCTGGACGCCCCATCATCTCAAGCATTGGCACCTTAACAGCAGGATTGTCTGGCTATGTGGACTCTCTCCTCAGGCCCTATGCTACCAGCACTCCCAGCTATCTTCGAGACACCACTGACTTCCTGAGGAAACTACAATCCATCGGTGATCTTCCAGAAAATACCATCCTGGCCACTATGGATGTGGAAGCCCTCTACACCAACATTCCACACAAAGATGGACTACAAACCATCAGGAATAGTATCCCCAATAATATCACGGCTAACCTGGTGGCTAAACTTTGTGACTTTGTTCTCACCCACAACTATTTCACATTTGTGGACAATATATACCTTCAAGCAGCGGCACTGCTATGGGTACCCGCATGGCCCCACAGTATGCCAACATCTTTATGGCTGACTTAGAACAACACTTCCTTAGCATTCATCCCCTAACGCCCCTACTTTACTTGCGCTACATCAATGACATCTTCATCATCTGGACCCATGGAAAAGAAGCCCTCGAGGAATTCCACCGTGATTTTAACAATTTCCATCCCACCATCAATCTCAGCCTAGACCAATCCACACAAGTGGACCATTTCCTGGACACTACGGTGCTAATAAGCGATGGTCACATAAACACCACCCTATACCGGAAACCCACTGACCGCTATACTTACCTACATGCCTCCAGCTTCCATCCAGGCCACACCACACAATCCATTGTCTACAGCCAAGCTCTAAGATACAACCGTATTTGCTCCAATCCCTCAGACAGAGATAAACACCTACTAGATCTCTATCAAGCATTCTTAAATCTACAATACCCACCAGCTGAAGTGAAAAAACAGTTTGACAGAGCCAGAAGAGTACCCAGAAGCCACCTACTACAGGACAGGCCCAACAAAAAAAATAACAGAACGCCACTAGCCATCACCTACAGCCCCCAACTAAAACCTCTCCAGCGCATCATCAAAGATCTACAACCTATCCTGAAAGATGATCCCTCACTCTCACAGATCTTGGGAGACAGGCCAGTCCTCGCTTACAGACAGCCTCCCAACCTGAAGCAAATACTCACCAGCAACCGCACACCATACAACAGAAACACTAACCCAGGAACCTATCCTTGCAACAAAGCCTGTTGCCAACTCTGTCCACATATCTATTCAAGTGACACCATCATAAGACCTAATCACATCAGCCACGCGATCAGGGGCTCATTCACCTGCACATCTACCAATGTGATATATGCCATCATGTGCCATGTACATTGGCCAAACCGGACAGTCTCTACGCAAAAGAATAAATGGACACAAATCTGACATCAGGAATCATAACATTCAAAAACCAGTGGGAGAACACTTCAATCTCTCTAACCACTCAGTGACAGACTTGAAGGTGGCAATTTTGCAACAAAATAACTTCAGAAACAGACTCCGAAGAGAGACTGCTGAACTCGAATTAATATGCAAATTAGATACAATTAACTTAGGTTTAAACAGAGACTGGGAATGGTTGGGTCATTACAATAATTGAATCTATTTCCCTATGTTAAGTTCTCCTCACACCTTCTATGGGTCATCTCAATTATCACTTCAAAGGTTTTCCTGCTGACGATAGCTCATCTCAATTGATTGGACTCTTCCAGTTGGTATGCATACTTCCACCTTTTCATGTTCTCTGTATGTATAAATATCTCCTGTCTGCGTGTTCCATTCTATGCATCCGAAGAAGTGAGCTGTAGCCCACGAAAGCTTATGCTGAAATAAATTTGTTAGTCTCTAAGGTGCCACAAGTACTCCTGTTCTTATTGTTCTCACAGTACATGTGGTATTATATCCAAAAAAATGGTTCTCGATTAATATACTCCCAGCTTTACTTGATAACCTGGTGGTAAGAGACGAAGGACTGTGCAGCATTATTCATGTATTTATGGTTTACTATGCATGCTCTGGTTTATGTCTATGTGGTATCTTTTATTATTTACCTGGGAAATGGTACTGTTAAAAATTTGTTAAAATCGCCATCTTGAATGGTGTCTAATAGTTGTTTGCCAGTCATTTTGCTAACCCTAACCCTAACCCTAACCCCCACATTGATACATTGTAGCAGGACCAGCCTTGCCTCTGGCATGCCAAGAGAGTTCGATGGTCCAGGTTCCTCAAGCCTTGCGTGGGAGGTGAAGAACTTAGAAGAAGCTAGAGCTAAAAGCTATAGAAAGGCTACAGAAGCTAACTTAGAGTTTACCTAAAACTAACAATTAAGGACTAATAGCAAACTAGCAATGGACAAGTAGGACCTGAGCACTATGTGCCCTCCTTCCATGTCCAAACTTAACTTCCTCACCCACAAAAATGTCAGGGTACACTCAGGGTACACTTACTCTATAGGCTGACATCTTCGTGACTATTAATGACATTTTCCTAACTACTAGTGACCAACAGCTCATCCTCACCTCTGGTATTTCTGTCCCAACCGGTTGTTTCCATGTTCTTTGTGGTGTACCTGTTAAGTCTGAAAAAGTCTGAACGTGGGTGGCCTTGCCTACCAACTTGCTTTAACTTGCCCACTTATCTGTGTTAAAGTCACAAACATATGTACATGCTGTATGCTGCAGCACATCATCACCTATCTAGGGTAAAGGTCTCGAACATGTGTATGCTAACTTACCTTAGCTTAACATACAGGATGTGGCCTGTAGGTTCCTTGCATTACAGCTAAAATACTCTAATACAAATTTATAAACCTCTTATATTAACAAATAACAAACCTATAATACAACAAACGATCAAACGCAGAGGAAAATATATATGTGCAAACAAGCAGGCTAGCCCTATAGGCTACAGCAGACTGTGAAGGGACCTTCCATATCAACAGATAAACAATTGGAAAAGATACAGAAAAGGGCAACAAAAATGATGAGGGATATGGAACAGCTTCTATATGAGGAGAGATTAATAAGACTGGAACTATTCAGCTTGGGAAGGAGGCGACTAAGGGGGGATATGATTGAGGTCTATAAAATCATGACTGGTGTGGAGAAAGTGAATAGGGAAACATTATTTACTCTTTCTCCTAACACGAGAACCAGGGGTCACAAAATGAAATTAATAGGCAGCAAGTTTAAAACAAACAAAAGGCAGTATTTCTTCACACAATGCACAGTCAACCTGTGGAACTCCTTGCCAGAGGATGTTGTGAAGGCCAAGACTATAACAGGGTGAAAAGATAACTAGATAGGTTCATGGAGGATAGGTCCATCAATGGCTATTAGCCAGGATGGGCAGGGATGGTGTCCCTAGCCTCTGTTTGCCAGAAACTGGGAATGGGCGACAGGGGATGGATCACTTGATGATTCCCTGTTCTGTTAATTCCCCCTGGGGCACCTGGCATTGGCCACTGTCGCAAGACAGGATACTGCGCTAGATGGACCACTGGTCTGACCCAGTATGGCCGTTCTTATGAATGCAGGGAGAGGCATGTGGGTAGCACCCGGGATATCTCAGGGAAGGTCTAGCTCAGGCATGTCAGTTTAGACATCACTGTAGACTATGATCTCTGCAGGCCAGGGACTGTCTCTCTGTGTTTTCTGTGTGCGCTATACTCAGTACAATGGTGTCTTGGTGAGGCTCCTTGGCATTACTGCAATACAAACAATAATTAATCATTTGTCTTCTTTGATCTTCATAATACTGCCCCCTCTCCTGTTGGGATGGTGCCGAATTAGTGTGTCTGTACTGAATTAATGATGAGAACATGGCGTGACATGACTGAACTAGCAAAGAGGATTCTGGGAGCAGAATCCTCCTCTTAGCATCAGGCAGATGCCAGAGGTGAAACTGACTGGCTCCATGCTGCGTGATCTTTGAGTCAGCAAATATGTCCACTTGAAAGCAAACAACATGTGTAGAACATCCTGAGTGGAGCATGGGCTGACCAGGGCATCTCTTCTCTGTTGAAGGCCGTCACGCAGGGGGCTGAAGTGAATGATTGATAAGGGAATGAATGTGGGGTAATGTTCAGTTGACACCACTCTGCAGTGTCCTGCTAAAATATTAATTAAGTAAAAATCAGTAGCCACACACCCACTGGGCATGCTTTTAAAACATGTGACTCCTTTGAGGAAAAAGAGTATAAAAATCAAGCAAATTAAATTACTGTTGGGGATTCCTTAATTAACGCTTAAAGAAGCAATGCTGCTAAACAGAGTAGCCACAGCTCTGCTCTGTGGGCTCGAGTAGGGTTGTGAACCAGGGGGGTTTCCAGGCAGCCAAGGCCTTGCCTCGAGGGAATCCGAGACAGACCAGAGGGCTGAAGAGACCAGACCTGGAGAGAAGAAGTCATCCATAGAAGCGGTAACCACCTTCTCCGTTTGCCGAGCAGGAACGGTGTGAGGCTAGCAGAGGGCCTGTTCGTGTGTGTCTGTGAAAGAGAGGCTCGCTAAGAGGAATGTATCACTCTTAATGTCTAACACAGGAGTTATGTGCTTAATGGAACCCTTTACCACTTGTGTGATTCCTTCTCAAATAAACTGTTGCGTATGCAAGACAATTATTGTGGATCTTTTTCACTGGTATGACAGTAATCTGCTCCGCTGGGAGCCATTAAAGATCCATTCAGGGGTAGTAGCCCCCTGGTGCTGACACCTCCTGGGTGATGTTGTCCCGTAGCCAGGAGCGCTGCTTTGGGTTCTCTCCCGTGGGGCGTGGCCAGTGGCTGGCTGGGGCCTGATATGATTTTTATTTACTGTATTTAGAAACTGCATGTCAATGGCTTCCTGGGACTCTCTGTGAGACCCTCCCCTGAATCCAGTGAGCCAGGCCCAGTGCCATGCTCTGGCCCACACCCAGCAGGGGTCACTCTCCCAGTCACTGTGGGGCCAACAATAAGGGCAGAGAAACTGTCTCTCCAGCTCCGTTCCTGTCCCCGTGGTGCCTAGCCCAGGGATGGCTGCCAACAGGAAGGGAGACGGGGTGATGGGGTGAGATGTGGACTCAAGGGGGAAATAGACTGGGGATCCCCTTTTGTCCCTGTTGTCCTTTCTGCCCCCTTGCCTTATTGTGTGCCCTCAGCCTCTGCCCCTTTGCATGGGTTCCCTCGTGTACTTGTGAAAGGGGTGCGGGAGCTGACAGGTCGCTCTGCATTTGCCGTCTGGGGCGCTCTGTGCACCTGCCTAAAGCTCCGAGCACAGAGACCATCTCCTCCAGCCCCGAAGCATATCCAGGCAAGGGCTGTCGCAGCGTGACACACACTCTGTCTTTAACAGCTCCCACAACTCAGGGTGGTCCCTAACATAGAATCATAGGACTGGAAGGGACCTCGAGAGGTCATCTCATCCAGTCCCCTGCACTCCTGGCAGGACTAAGTATTATCTAGACCATCCCTGACAGGTGTTTGTCTAACCTTCTCTTAAAAATTTCCAACGATGGAGATTTCACAACCTCCCCAGGCAATTTATTCCAGTGCTTAACCACCCTGACAGGAAGTTTTTCCTAATGTCCAACCTCCCTTGTTGCAATTTTAGCTCATTGCTTCTTGTCCTAACCTCAGAGTTTAAGAAGAACAATTCTTCTCCCTCCTCCTTGTAACAACCTTTTATGTTCTCGAAAACTGTTATCGTGTCTCCTCTCAGTCTTCTCTTCTCCAGGCTAAACAATCCCAGTTTTTTCAATCTTCTCTCAGAGGTCATGTTTTCTAGATCTTTAATCATTTTTGTTGCTGTTCTCTGGACGTTCTCCAATTTGTCCACATCTTTCCTGAAATGTGGCTCCCCGAACTGGACGCAATACTCCAGTTGAGACCTAATCAGCACAAAGCAGAGCAGAAGAATTAGTTCTCCTGCTAATACATCCCAGAATGATATTTGCTCTTTTTGCAACAACGTTACACTGTTGACTCATATTTAGCTTGTGATCCACTATGACCCCCAGATATCTTTCCGCAGTACTCCTTCCAAGGCAGTCATTTCCCATTTTGTATGTGTGCAACGGATTGTTCCTTTCTAAGCGGAGTACTTTGCATTTGTCCTTATTGAATTTCATCCTATTTACTTCAGATCATTTCTCCAGTTTGTCCAGATCATTTTGAATTCTAATCCTATCCTCCAAAGCACGTGCAACCCCTCCCAGCTTGGTATCATCCGCAAACTTTATAAGTGTACTCTGTATGCCATTATCTAAATCATCAATGAAGATTGACTCACAGGAAGGGGCTGATCTCACCGCTCCCAGCTGTGTGATCTCTGCACCGGCCTCTGGTTTGTACCTGCTAGTGCGCACAGCTCTGTCAGACCTGTGATGAGATGCCATTACTGTTAAGTCAGCCTGGCCAGACGGAACCAACCTATTCTATCTTCCGTTGACCGATGTCCCATTCTCAGATGGGAAACAACAGGCAGCTCCAACTTGAAGGTATGCTCGTATTCAGGGGAGGAGTCCCACTCCTGCGGACCGGGTGGGACACCACAGCTGAGCCCTCGACACCATTTTGCTGTGGCAGCTCACGTACTCCTGGACAGGTGCGCTTCTTATAGAGTGGAAGCATCCTGGGAAAGAAAGTCTTACACATGGAGTAAGTTCAGGAGTCCATCGCTGCACCTGCCTCCTTGTCCACGTGATCATAGATCCAGGACCAGGCTCAACAGGTTAGTCTCTGGCTCCTCCAGAGTTGCTGCAACTATGAACTAGCTTGTCCTGGTGTCATCCCCATGGTGTGACTATGGGGCAGCGTTGCAGACAGTGACTCACGGGGTGGAAGACTGTGCAAAAGTGCAGAGCAGGTTACAAGGCCTAGCCGCCCCTGCTACAGAGGCTGTCCCCTGGCTCCAGAGCCTGGATGTCGAGCTCTGATGTCTGCACACAAGAAGATTAGGGTCCAGATGCAGCTGCAGGCCTTGTTCCTGCCCACTGCCTCCTCCTCCCCCCTTAGAAAGAACTGTGACCTCTAGGCTTCCATTAAGAAAACAATCAGGAGATCAAGAGACTTCTGGATCCCTCCCACTTGCTGTATCTCTGCTCCCTCTGATCCATCCTGGAGGTTTTCTCCTGCAGGGGTCCGAGTTTGGCCACAGACTCCTCCAGCCCCCACTTTGAAGAGGACGCTCTATGAAAAGCCCATCTCTGACTCCCATTCCCCCACTCTCATCACTTTGGTCCAGTCCTTGGGTTAACATCCCCTCCTCTGGGATTGCCACGCCGTTAGCAATTGCGCCCAATAAACAAGGGCCCATATACTGTATGGCCGGGATCTCTGGCTCCTGTCCACTCTGGTATGGTTGCCAGGAAGATTCTGCAGCCAGGAAATTAAGACATGGAGCTTGGCTTTTCCTGAATTTGATACGAAAATGATTTGTGCGATTCAAGTCCCCCTCATTTGGTTTATTTTGGTAATAAGTTCTCTTTAGATTAGTCCGGCCCATAATTATCTATTTCATTGGGCCTTAAATTCTTTCAGTGTCACTGCACACCATACCCCAGCCAGTGTAGATGGTGTAGGGATGAGGGGAAGTTTGGCAGTTGTATAAAACGCAATGAGGATTTCTGACTCCAGAAGAGACCTGGGCAGTGGGTAGGGGTTGGGGGATAAGCACATTAGTTGGCTGTTTCTTCTAAAATCACCAGCAGTGAAATAGTTATCAACGTTACCTTTCAAACAGCCCCCATTAAGCTGCCAGAGTTCACACTCAACAGAGATGAATGGGGTGGGGCCTGGTCTACACTGGGAGGGATCCATCTAAGTTACGCAACTTCAGCTACGTGAATAATGTAGCTGAAGTCGACGTACTTAGATCGACTTACCATGGTGTCTTCACGGCGGTGAGTCGACTGCTGCCGCTCCCCCGCCGACTCTGCCTGTGCCTCTCGCCAAGCTGGAGTAGAGGAGTCAATGGGAGAGCGTTCGGGGGTCGATTTATCGTGTCTAGACTAGACGTGATAAATTGACCCCCGCTGGATCGATCCCTGCCCGCCGATCCGTCAGGTAGTGAAGACATACCCTGAGGCATTGTTTCAGGCTGCCCGCAGACTCAGGAAGAACAGACGTTTTACAGGCAGTTCAGGTTTTCAGGGTTATCTGCAGCACCAGAGCTAAGACATTAAGGCTTGGATTTTCAACAGCACAAGGCCCATCAAAAAGCACCGAAGTAGGTTAGGAGCACTATTCCCAGTGGAAATCAAAGGCACGTGTGCACCTCACTCACTCAGGGCCATGTGCACCTCACTCAGGTCCTTTTGAAAATTGCACCTTTTTTTAAAATGAAAGATTATATTTTGGAGACTAGGAATAGATTCTGTGGCAAATTCCATGGCTAGTGAATATACAGCGCAAGCTAAAAAGCACATGCAACCTCTCCTGGCTGCTTTCCCTTTAAGAAGAGGCACTTCTTCATGCCCCTAATAACTCATTTGTCACCTAGAACAACTCGCATCAGAGGATTGCAAATTACTGTACAGCCGTTACTGAACGGAGCCTTTCCCGTGAGATACAGACGGGTAACGGGAGGCACACCAAGGTTAAGACGTTTGCTTAGGTTCAAGCAGGATGTGTGTGGAGAGATGGGGACAGAACCAGTTCTGCCTCTTAATTAAAATCATCCTTCCTGTTTCCACCTGTGGCATGTAGGATCTGAACCGCAGCTGAGTGCTGCTCCTTATGGCATCGATTCCAAGCGGCCTGGGCAAATTTTAGACAATACAGTGGTGTTTGAAAGTATGGGCTCCAGATTTTACATTGTTACATACTGAGACTGGGGCAAAGGAACCTGAGGGAAATTTTCCTGGAGCTAATAAAAAATAATGTCCCCATATGGCATTGATTCAAAGTGGTGCTGTTGTTCCCCACCTGGTAGGGCTGGTCCTGGAATGGGCACGTTTCGCTCTTACACAATGGAATACAGTAAAACTTTATTTGTCCAACATCTGTCAAACAAACTGTATCCAAAGGGCTTTCCAGATGTCAGTGCCCCTTTGTTAGTACTTTGCAATTCATCTGACTGGGCACATCCCAGGCCAGGGGGCAGCACTTAGAGGTTGAGCTTCTCAGGTCCTCACCCTCCTGCTCCCTCCCGTCCCGGAGACAGGAGGCAATGCTCTAAATCAGCTGAGAGCTGGTGGGTTGCATCTAGCAACATACAGAACCACAGTATGAAAGGTGACAGATAAACTCTTTGCTAAGGGATCTGAGATGTCACTTGGAAAAAGGGGCATTGTAGAACTTTGCAGAGTTGGGCCTGTCCCCGGAACAGGGAAGCCTGAGCAGGAGTTAAATTCTCTTTTCTCAGCTCAACACAGTCCAGCGCAGAGGACACAGACAAATCTGGCAAAAATCCCCCGGGCTACCGCCATGTAGCTGGGTTCATCCAGATTGCAGACTGAGAGCAGGAAATGGAAATGGATTCTCCACCTACATTCTCTGGACAATCCCTGGAACATTTTATGGTGATGAGGATCCGACACGCATCACCTGAACCAGGACAGGAAAACAAAGGGAAGCATTATTCCAAAGTTCCCTATTTTCTGATAACCCGAAAGAGATAATTGTATTGCAGTAGGGGGAGGGTGTTTCTTAGCAATCAAGAACAGTCCCTATAGCAAACCACCGTCTTCCATGGAGAACTCCAGTTTCCTGTAAGGGTCATGTGGCTTCTTTGTTATGAGAAATGGCCACCCTGGAAGCATACAGTTTATCGCCTTAATCAAAGTTGGCTTATTTCTTGCTTTCAGAGCAATTTCCTAAGCTGTAATAGGGAGGTCGTCTAGGAAAGGGATTCTATACACAGAATTTCCCCCTCTCTCTTCCCCTTTGTGTAAAGGGGCAAACCATGGAGCAGTCTCCACAGCTCCACCTAATGGCAGTGCTGTGTCATGGACACCATTCAAAAGCCTCTCCTGTGTTTGAGTCCGAAACCAAATTGATCTCTGAGAGCCTCTTTCAGAAAATTACCAAAACAAGGAGTGGCAGACAGGTTTTTCAGGCTTGCCAAAAATTCAGAGATTCTTTCTCCTTCTGTTGGATATCTTAGATGAAACTTACATCGTTCTGTTAAAAAAAATGGTAGTAGGTACATAATGTATCATTATAATCTTTGTTATGTCCTTATATTCCAGCCTACCATGTTCTTGTGGCAAACCTGTGGCTTTAGGCACTTCTTCTTAGCCTCAGGGGGCATGTGACCAGGATTCATCACTGAATTTGGTCTGATGGTTGGCTCATTAGCTTTCCTGGGCTGGGTACTGCTGGGGAGTGTGACATGAATGCTGATCCATACCCCCCGCTTTAGGCATGGCAAATGTGGTTTAACCTACCAATGTTAGGAAAACGTCCCTGTGTGTAGCACTATCTTCTAGAACATTGGCCTAAAAACGCTGTTCAAGTCTTTAAGTATAGAATAGGTTGCAAAATTGTCCTCTTTTTCATTCAGTTGGAAACTGTCCGGCTTTGGCTACACTTACACTTCAAAGCGCTGCCGCGGCAGCGCTTTGAAGCGCTAAGTGTAGTCAAAGCACCAGCGCTGGGAGAAAGCTCTCCCAGCGCTGTCCGTACTCCACCTCCCTGTGGGGAATAACGGACAGCGCTGGGAGCCGCGCTCACAGCACTGGGGCTTTGACTACACTGGCGCTTTGCAGCGCCGCAATTTGCAGCGCTGGAGAGGGTGTGTTTTCACACCCTGCTGCAGCGCTGCAAATTTGTAAGTGTAGCCAAGCCCTCCATCTTTACTCCATGCAGCCATTTTATCCTTGCTTTCCTTCTTTATTTTTGCATAATCCCAGCCTCGGCACCGGTTTCTCTGTTGTGTTCTCAGCATTCACACAGAGACGTTAGATACAAACACAGCTTGATTTCTCAGAAGTCAGAACATGTGCAAACCCCCAAACAGAGAGAAAATAATGGGCTGCTCTCTAAAACAGAAAGGCACAACTCACCACATTCATAGAATATCAGGGCTGGAAGGGACCTCAGGAGATCATCTAGTCCAACCCCCTGCTCAGAGAAGCACCAATCCCCAGATAGATTTTTGTCCCATATCCCTAAATGGCCCCTCAAGGATTGAACTTGCAATGCTGGGTTTAGCAGGCCAATGCTTAAACCACTGAGCTACACCTCTCATTTGCACCCCCAACACATTTTGCTTTAAGCTGGCTGTCTGCAAAAAAACTATTATCTCAGGCTTTGGTGGGGAGCCACTACCTTGCACTCCGCCAATAGCTTGGAATTCCACCACAGTCCTCAATACATCACAACCCAGAGGTCATTACTGGTACTAGGAACCCCTGAAAACATTGAGTATGGCATTCACTTTACAGCACTTGCAGGTAGCGGGCTGTAGGCAATGTCCAGAGAACCTCTGCACCCAGATTCCTGGCTAGGATTTTCAAACAGCTGAGCAGGCATGTTAGAGAATCCATTCTGGGTTTTACACTTAGCCCTGCACACAGTAGGATGGGACCGTGGCAGTTTGGGGAGTTCAATGTGGAAACCCATTGTGACGGGTTGGGTCACAGAGAACCCCTTGGGACTGCCACCTGTTGTGCTGAGACTACCTCTGAACCTGTTTTCCCTGCCAGCTTGGGACTTCAGTACACTGTCTTATTGAGCCAGACACACTAGCCTGCTACAAACACAAATCCAGGTCTGAACCACATCCCCCAAAAGCTGCAGGCTTAGCTGAAAACAGCTTAAGAAGTGCTCCTGTCTCCAGCACCCAGATACCCAGCTCCCAATGGGGTCCAAACCCCAAATAAATCTGTTTTACTCTGTATAAAGCTTATACAGGGTAAACTCATAAACTGTCCACCCTCTATAACCAGGGGCAGCTCTAGACATTTTGCTGCCCCAAGCAGGGTGGCATGCCGCGGGAGGTGCTCTGCCAGTCGCTGTTCCCACGGCTCCGGTGGACCTCCCGCAGGCGTGCCTGTGGAGGGTCCGCTGTTCCCGCGGCTCCACCAAGGCCACGCGGGACCAGCGTACCCTCTGCAGGCATGCCTGCGGGAGGTCCACCGGAGCCGCCTGCTGCCCTCCTGGCGACCGGCAGAGCGCCCCCCGTGGCTTGCCGCCCCAAGCACGTGCTTGGCGTGCTGGGGTCTGGAGCCGCCCCCGTCTATAACACTGATAGAGAGATATGCACAGCTGTTTGCTTCCCCAGGAATTAATTGCTTACTCTGGATTAATAATTAATAAACAAAAGTGATTTTATTAAGTATAACAAGTAGGATTTAAGTGGTTCCAAGTAATAACAGACAGAACAAAGTAAGATACCAAGTTACCGAAATAAAACAAAAACACGCAAGTCTAAGCCTAATACATTAAGAAACTGATTACTGATGAATATCACCCTCAGACTAGACTCCTTCCTAGTCTGGGCCCAATCTTTTCCCCTGGCACAATCCTTGTTCCAGCTCAGGTGGTAGCTAGGGGATTTCTCATGGCTGCAGCCCACTTTGTTCTGTTCCACCCCCTTATAGTGCTTTGGCACAAGGCAGGAATCTTTTGTCTCTCTGGATCCCCACCCCTCCTTCTAAATGGAAAAGCCCCAGTGTTAGATGGATTCCAGTACCAGGTGACATGGTCACATGTCCTGTGACACCACAAGCCTTCATTCTTCCTGGCCTTACTCACAGGAAGGCTGGCAAGTAAACAGAGCTAATTACAACCAATTGTCTTAATTGATGGGAGCCTTCAAGATTCCAAACCACCATTAATGGCCCACACTTTGCATAATTACAGTAGGACCTCAGAGTTATATTTCATATTTCTAGTTTCAGATATAAGAATGATACATTCATACAGATTGGATGACCACACTCAGTAGATTACAAGCTTTGTAATGATACCTTACAAGACACCTTTTGCATGAAGCATATTCCAGTTACGTTATATTCACACTCCTTAGCATATTTTCATAAAATCATATGGAGTGCAACGTCACACCCATGTGGTACAGATGTGCATTTCTGTACAGGGCTGCTAGTGATCGGGGGAAACAACACGGGACATTAACCAACTTTAGCTATGGTTAAGGTTGCTAAGGGGAAATAATGCCCAACTGAAACCGACAAGTCGGGCAATACAGAGTAGAGCTGTAGCACCACAAGAAATCAACAAGGCACACGGGATGGGTTGTGTACCCCACACAGGCAAGGAATGAGGGCCCGAGAGGCCAATTAAGCCCCCAGGCTGCACCTGTGGGGTGCAACAGATGAAGCCCAGCTGGGGAAGGAGCTGGGTGGTATAAAGGCAGGAGGTCTGGAGCAGAAGGGGGCTGGACTGTCTTGAGAGAGCTGGGAGGGGAGATGCTGGCTAGAAGGAGCTATGACGGGGCTGGGGCTGCTGGACTAGGGTTCAGAAGGCTGCTGGCCGGCTGAGCTGTGACTGGCTGAGAAGCCAGGCAGAGTGAGATGGAAGAGACAACAAACGACACTGACACTGGGATAGACGGTGAGGCTAGGGAAAGCATGAAGGAAAAAAAAAGGGTAGATTCTCTGGCACCCAGAAGAAGGACCTGCAAGGAGAAGGGCATGAAAGGGAAATGGCAAAAGTTACAGAATTGTAAATTCCTTAGATGAGAACATAAAGACAGGGGATCTCAACCTCCTGAGGATGGCCGAGTGGATCAGAACAAGTGCTGGAGATATAGTAAGAGCTAAGAAACTACCTGGAGGAGACTGGTTAGTGGAATGTAAAAACAAAGAACAGGCAGGGAACTCCGTAAGACAAAGGGACTAGGTAAAATGGAAAAAACCTGTCAGCTACCCAAATTCCTTATGGAAGCCAGAGGGGTAGAATACGGTGTGCCACCTGAACAGTCATCACAGAGGAAATAAACATCGCTAATAAGTAAGACGTCCCTGCCTTACCTTGCATTCACTCAGCTGATGTTTTCAAGGCTGTCAGAGAATCATAGAAGATCAGGGTTGGAAGAGACCTCAGGAGGTATCTAGTCCAACCCCCTGCTCAAAGCAGGACCAACACCAACTAAATCATCCCAGCCAGGGCTTTGTCAAGCCTGACCTTAAAAACCTCTAAGGAAGGAGATTCCACCACCTCCCTAGGTAACCCATTCCAGTGCTTCACCACCCTCCTAGTGAAATAGTGTTTCCTAATACCCAACCTAGACCTCCCCCACTGCAACTTGAGACCATTGCTCCTTGTTCTGTCATCTGCCACCACTGTCACAGCAACCAGGAGGTCTAGAACGTTTAGATGTTTAGATCTGAATGGAAGCTTAGTTTCTGGAACAAAAGTCTGCTACAAGGGGTGGGTTCTGTGGCTGATTGCCTGACCCCAGTATACACAAGGCACTCAGACATTCCTGACTAGTAAGTACAAGGAGAGGCCTTTCTTCCCCTTTATAATAGTCCATGCTGCTTATAAAGCCCCTTCCAGTGGAGGCTCTTAAATCACTTTACACCCCCAATGACGGATTAAGCCTCACTACCCCTGCTGACAAGGCAGGGAAGTCTCATTTTCCCATTCCTTGCAGATGGGGAGATGGAGGTGGAGAAATGCGAGGTGATTTTCCTGAGCACCCCTCCCTCCCCCCTGTGTGGCATCCCACTGCCACCTGTGGGCTTGTAGCACCTTGCTGGGAGCAGCAGCCCACTTCTGGCCACCCCTTTAAAAGGCCACTTCAGCTCCTGGCACTGCCTCTGTGGCATGAGATCAAACAGGAAGATTTTTATATATAAACACACTAGACAGCCCCAGCTAGTGTGCTCCAGGGACTACAGCAATCTGGCAAAAATACTGACACCAATAATTATAGTTTCAGTATCTTACAAACTCAGACCTCCCGTCCTCTTGTTCCCAACCTGGCAGGGCTGTTTTCTCCGGCTAGCCCAGAGCTGACACATCAGACGCGTACGCAATGAAATAAAACAACACTTTATTTTGTCCAGCCTCTGGCCAACAGAGTGTTTCGAAAAGGGCTTTTCACAGAGTGAAACAATACAAGCCAGCGATTGGTATCACGGACCCTCTGAGCCGCGTGAGATAATCTTCAGAAATTCAAGAGCCCAGTGTGCCTGATGGGGCTTGGGGCTTCAGCCCTGCGGGGCACACCAGCCAGGACTCAGGGCTTTAGCCCCGCTCCTGCCGCAGAAGGCCCAAGACCCCACTCCCAGCAGGGCAGAAGCCTGTAGCCCCACCACCCTGCCGCAGGGCAGGAGCCCTGAACTCCCCCCACCCCAGGCTGGTAGGTGGAGAATGGATTGGGGGGGTGCTCCATGAACCACACTTTAACTCTAGAAGAGCCCCCTGCAGCTCACAAGCCCTGGTTTGGCCACCCCGGTATATGGGGGGAAAAGACAGAAACTGGTGGTGAGGACAAAATGTAGGTGAATAAACTCAACTCTTGGTTCACTCGCCGGGGCTGATGTTAGAGGGGCAGAAGTGGGGCAGACCTGGGAGTAAAGGTCTGTTCAGAAACACAGGGAGGGAAGGCTCTTGGTGGTGAGGAGAGGCAGAGAGGAGACGAGTGCCAGGGGAATTACACAGGGTCTGCGGCAGAGGTTAGGAACAAGTAACTCTAACAGTGTTAGTACTTTGCTCTTCTGAGCAGGCAGCGCCCTTCAGCTGAGCATCCCAGGTCACCAACGCCGAGCATGGAGGTATGGTTGTGCCCGAGGCAGAACCACCATGTGAAAATGGAGAGAGGAATGACTTGCTGATGGAATCTGAAGTGACTCTGAGGCCAAGTCTAGCTAGTGGTATGACTCCCAGCCCATGTAGACGTACTAGCCCCAGCTCTCATTGAGTAGGTTGCTAACAGTAGAAGTGTAGTCACAGCAACACAGGCAGCGGCCACGTACTTGGGGCAACTAGGCCCTGCTGCTGCTCGCTGCAGCTCCATGTTACCATGGCTACACTAGTGTTTTTAGCATGCTCGTTCAGTGAGAGCTGGAGCATGAGGACATCTCTTTGAGCTGGGAATCACACCTCAGCTTTAGGGTAGACGTAGCCTTACCGGGCACAGGGCTGTGTTAACCCAGGTGAAACCATTTGCATAGAGGATGTTTGGTGTCTCACTGGGGAAGCTCGAGCTGGTTCTTTGGGGCGTCGCGGCCTCCTTTTCCTGGCCCCATCACAGTCCGGATCTGAGGACATAGATGAGACTGGCCAAGATCCCCGTGGCCATCACTGCGTAGCTGGATTTCACGCTGCTGGCCCCGCTGATGTTGCACAAGGAATGCTGACAGCAAGAGGTAGAAGTGGCTGCTATGCCAAGATTCCAGTTTGTCTGAGGACACTCGGCAGAGCATTTCTTGGTGATGCGGTAGTCAACTTTCTCACCTTCACGGGGAAAGAAAAACAGAGCGAAGAATCCTTATTCAGGAGTCCTCCAGAGTTCCGGCAACTCTGCTTATCAAGGAGATAATGGTACTAAAGCAGCTAAGCAACAAGGGCCAATGGGAAGGACATTTCTTAGAAGTTCTGATTGGTTGATTTGCCTCAGGCTTTTAACCCAACCAGTCTATCTGCTCAGCAGCGCCTGACCTAATACTCATTGTTGCTATCAGCACAGCAATCATGTCACAGCACCGGTCTCTTGACAGCAGTTACAGACCAGTATGCAGCAGTATGGGAATGTTTACGTATGTTTTCTAATTCCTTTAATCATTATTGTGATAGACACAAGGAGCACAATCTAGGTATTTGATTTAATTGGGGATTGGTCCTGCTTTGAGCAGGGGGTTGGACTAGATGACCTCCTAAGGTCCCTTCCAACCCTGTAGCACAAAACCAGTTATGCCAACCTGACCGAAGTCAGGCTAACAAGGGCTTCTGGGTAATCCTGAAGTGAAAAATACTAAGAAGCAGCATGTTTCACGAAGCGCTGAAAAAAAGTAAAATAAGTAAGGGGCTGAATTCCTTGCATAGTACCAGCTGTGCTGTGTTAGGAACAGTTCGTTTAAAAAACTAATAAAAAAGCCCAGCCTCCCAGTGTCCTCACTCTCACTCCCTGATTTGGTTTTCGGTTTGTTTTTAACTCCCCTACATTCCTAACTTTTGGTGCTTGTTAAAATATTATTAACAATCTAATGTTGTAGACATAGGGGACTAGGCATGCGTGTATATTAAAAGTGTCTAGTTTCTAGTTGTTAAACAAAGGGGGGTGGGTTGCTCAAGTAAATAATCTATAACGTAATAAAACTGTCTATATAGGCTAATACTAAAAAGTAAAGAGCAGCTGGTTCTCTTTGGAGATGAGCTGCTCTCTATTAATGTGTGCACTTGTCAATAAAGAGCTTTTAATCGAACCTTGCTGGTGTTGCCTGTCTCTCTGTGGTCAGACAACAAACTTCGCTGTCGGGGTTAAAGTCCCTGACACCTGACATTCTCTGATTCTACGTAGCTTAGCAAAGAGACGGTTAAGGAATGACTTTTGATCACAGTCTATAAGAACGTACACAAGGGACAAATATTTGATAATGGGCTCTTCGATCTAGCAGAGAAAGGTCTAATATCATCCAGTGGCTGGAAGCAAATCTAGACAAATTCCAACTGGAAAGAAGGTGTAAATTTTTAACACAGAGGGTAGTTAACCATTGGAAGAATTTAGCAGAGGTCATGGTGGAGTCTCCATCACGGGCAATTTTTCAGTCTGCTCTAGGAATTGTTCTGGGGCAGTTCTCAAGCCTGTGCTACACAGGAGGTCAGACTAGGTGACCCCAATGGTCCCTTCTGGCCTTGGATTCTATAAAGCTATGAACATCCTCTCCAGATTCCTGACCATGGCTTTGGAACAGCCAAAGGAGAGACCACACCCTAGAGAATCCTTCCCAGGATTCAAACGGAGCCCCTGGAATGTGGGGGGATGAGGGATTGGGGAGTTTGAGGCTTTTGCGGACACCCATGCAGTGCAGATATTATCAATACGGCTCACAGCTATGCATCTCACTCCCACTAGTAACCTGGGTCGGTGCCCAGCACCTACAGCAGTAGGAAGGAGTAAGGATTCACTGCCAGCGTGCCATTAGGATTATTATAGGGCCGCGTTCCCTAGGGTTCTCAATCCTTTTGTGCATGCACAGCACAACACAGATATATTTTTGAGCATCAAGATCAGGTAATGGGATTTTGCATGTAAATTCTATTTCTCCAAATAGGTCCCTCCCCGGCGTGTGATCAGTGAGGATCTATCCCCGGTGAGAAGGGATACAGGTCATCTGAAGTGTCCTACTGCTGTGCAGTTTGCTCTCCATATGCTATGCACATTACTGCTGAGTAATTATTCATCCTCCCAGGAGAGGGAAGAAAGAATCCAGCTCCCTGGCATGGGGGTGAGACAGAGGACCTATTGCATGATCAATAAAATGATATCCAGACATCATGGTGATCACAGCCTTAGACAAACCTTACTGAGATATTGCAGGTACTCACCAAGCCCTGTTTTCGTGTAGGTTGTTAGACAGTATTTTTCGTTCTCTGCACACTCCGTTATTTTAATACAATTCCAGTTGGAGGGCTCATCATTGCAAGTGAAGCATTTCAGTGAGGAAACTGCAAAAGGAAGATGCAACACAGTTCAGACCCTTGCAGAAAACTCCTCTTTGGAAGTGCGCTGAGAAAACTGGCTGATCCTACTAGGGAAATAGTGACACTGGTGCCACATAAAGTGCTATCGAATGTATGGAGCTGAACAAGCTGGAAAAATAGGGACAGATGCTTTTTTTCTGATCTCAGGCATATTAACCACAGTTGTTACATCTAACAGCAGTAGAAATATTTCAGACAGTGATTGATGTCCCTTTACATAACAATTGACCAGTAATGCTCATTGGTTAATAGCCAGAGCTTCTCCTTCATAGACGGCTCCAGACAGGGAACAAAAGACAAACATACAGCACACATGCTTTCCTCTCTGACGGCTCCCCACCATGCACTGAGCAAACTCAGACCTACCTGGGCTCCAATGCTGCAAATACCTTGTCTAACCTTACAAATGTAAATAGTCCCAGTGAGTTCAACAGGATTACTCATATGCAGACAATGACTCACCTGTGCAATTGTTTACAAAGTCAGGGAGGTAGTTTTGAAAAGCAGATGAGATCAGGAATCCTTGCAACAGAACAACTATCTCCTTGAAAGGATCCAGCCACTGGCCTTTCAACTAGAACTTCTTGCTCTGATTGCGTATCGTTAGATCCTCTAGCAAATATCTGCTATATCATTGGACACATTTATTTTGTATTTGATCACATTTGTTAAACTCTTGCCCGAGGGCTCAACCCAGCACGGTGCTGAGCACGCCAGTCCGCAGCCAGCAAAACACTTTAGCACCTGCTGAACTTTCTACACAGGAGTAATCCTATTGACTTCAATGAGAGTATTCACATGCTTACAGCTAAGAATGTGATTACGAGCTTTGCTGGATAGGAAGCAGCATGAACAGCACTGGGCAGAATCGAACCCCATGAAACAGGATAGTTGAGGAAGGTTATTTCGGTAAGAAAATGGTGCTGGGAAGCACTGGTCATCTGAGCAAAAGGCTCAAGATTGCAGAGTGTATAAATGATCTTTGTCAAATGTCTCGGTAGGTCCCCAGAACTGGCCTCGTCCTGTATTGTCCTCTCCCTCAGGCCCTCATACCATGCAGCTGGTAGACCGGGCACCGAGTTTATGGGCATGGGGCTATGGTCCTTTGCATAGCCCAATATGCAAGAGTTCAAAGCTTTGCATGGCTTTCTGAAGGGAACGGGATGAAACTAACTAGCTGAAGGCACTCTGAAATAGCCCAGTCACAAGCTGGTGCTCAAAGTCAGCAAAGGGGACAGCACCAGTGTCAAGTCACTGTTGACTGTCGCATCTTCGCCACTGATGCTGTAAAATCTCCCTGTGTCCCTGCCATTTCTATGCTGGTTCTCTCTCATCTGCATGTTCTTTGTCTAGCAGAGAAGAATCATTAGCACCTCACCTCGCTCCGCGCACAGGACTGCAGCCAGCAGGGCGAAAAGAAAAGCCTTCATCTTCGCTACGTCTTGCAGCTTTTGCAATAAGGGCAGCTCCGTCCAGGGCAGGTTTTATAGTTGTGTGGTGTCTGCTTTTCATTACTAGGATGATGGTGATTTGAGGGGGTGAGGGGCGTGCCATAGCGTAGGACACAAGATTGATGGGTGTGTTTCTGTGTGACGTCTCCCTATGGAAATAACCTCTCCCTATGGAAAGTTTCTGCCTGATTCTTTCAGTTAGTGTTTGGCTTATGCCCCAAAACACAAAATATTTGGTTTCAGCGTACGGAATTCCTGTGATAATGTTTTTTTCTTATGCTTTGTGTAATAAGGTGCCTTTGGGGGAACTGGTTGGTTTTGTTTTTTGCATTTTCTTCAAAAATTTCTGCTGATAGCATCCACACCACACAGCCAGCGAGGGAAATGCAAGGAGGAATGAGAGAATTAGGTTTAAAACCACCGGGAAAGAAAACTTTTCTGAAATGTTGTCTGATCTAAAAGCATTTATTGTCCCATGGTCTCATTTTCATCAATGAAATTTTTCAATTCCAAAACTGGTAATTTTGAAGATGCAATTGGTTTGATTTTTAAAACATCCTGCCATGTGATGAAGCTGACCAGTCAACATGAAAATAAAAACAACATTTAGAAGAACAATTACACAGGGAAAATATTTGCGACAGAGTAAATGGAAGCACTTGACTGACAGTCTATGAGTAGTTCAATATTGTGTTCACCCCTGTTATAGCCCCTCTTATCTCTTCTCTCTAAGCTAAAAAGTCTGAATATTTTTGGGCCTTGAATGATTTTCTTTGCTTGCCCTTTCACTCTTCTGATTCTCTATCTCTTCTATGAGGTGGAGTCATGGTCCCATGGTTGAAATGCCAATGCAGATACAACCCAAAATTGCACTGGCAATTTTTCCTGCCTTTGCAAATGACTGTCTAACTTGCTGTACTCCATCATTCCCAACGTCTCTGTTAAGTCTTGACCTCAGGTTTCTCTCTCCCACTGAATATTCACATTTCTGAATCTTTTCCACCTACAGCCATGAGCTCACTTACAGAATATGTGAGTGAGGCATAGAATCATAGAACATTAGGGTTGGAAGAGACCTCAGGAGGTCATCTAGTCCAATCCCCTGCTCAAAGCAGGACCAACATCAACTAAATCATCCCAGCCAAGGCTTTGTCAAGCTGGGCCTTAAAAACCTCTAAGGAAGGAGATTCCACCACCTCCCTAGGTAACCCATTCCAGTGCTTCACCATCCTCCTAGTGAAAAAGTTTTTCCTAATATCCAACCTAAACCTCCTGCTCTGCAACTTGAGACTATTGCTTCTTGTTCTGTCATCTGCCACCACTGAGAACAGCCGAGCTCCATCCTCTTTGGAACCCCCCTTCAGGTAATTGAAGGCTGCTCTCAAAGTCATTTAGCAGTGATGCCATTTTTCCAGCACGCACTCTTACATTAATTAATAATGCTAAATTTGGCCCCTGTGTGACTCAGGCATGGATATCTCTTGTTTCCCAATAGCTGCAACTGTGAAACTGGGAACAAGGATAGGTACCAATTAAACAACCAAACCTCACAAGAGTATGTGTGGGAAACTTTCCAGGCCTTTAGGGTGGTATCAGGCACGAGGCAGAAGGTAGCAGGTCCTCTGACCCAGCATGCCACACCCTGTCTTGTTTTGTTGGGATTATAAAACAGCCCCGTGTCAATATTAGTGGGGGTGGGTATTACATAAAAAAGTCTTTATTGGGTATTTCCCTGCTAATCAGAAACATATCATTACGCCTAGAAAATAGTTCCTGATGGAAAGCTATTTAAATTAAACTAAATAGTCACTGAAAAATAATAATTGTTGGTGAGTGTGAACCAGTGGCTTTTGGGGATGGGACAGTGAGGCTGCTTGTGCTCCTCAGACCCACGTCTGTCTCAAGGGAGAAGCATCTATCATTCTCCAAAGAATGATGTGTGTGGTTGGCTGTGGCCCAGTGCTGGACTCTGGGAGGGTTTTCCAGCCTTTCATGCCCATCCATAAGAACCTAAGAACAGCCTTACTGGGTCAGACCAATGGTCCATCTAGCCCAGTGTCCTGTCTTCCAACAGTGGCCAATGCCAGGTGCCTCAGAGGGAATGAACAGAACAGGTAATCATCAAGTGATCCATCCCCTGAAGCCCACTCCCAGCTTCTGGCAAACAGAGGCTAGGGACACCATTCCTGCCCACCCTAGCTAATAGCCATTGATGGACCTATCCTCCATGAACTTATCTAGTTCTTTTTTAAACCCTGTTATAGTCTCGGCCTTCACAACATCCTCTGGCAAAGAGTTCTTCAGACTGACGGTGTGATGTGTGAAAAAATGCTTCCTTTTGTTTGTTTTAAACCTGCTGCCTATTAATTAATTCCAATCCAAGCCGCCTTCTGCTCCCTTCTTGGCTGTTTCACCTCTTGTTTGGTCAGGCATTTCTTGGGGATAAACATGTTCAAATTTGCTGCAAGATCGGAGTGGGGAGGAAACTCATGATCGAAAAGAACCGAACTGCACAGTGACCTGGGGAGATGATGGGTGAGGTAGCGAGGGACCAGTCAGTGTCAATGAATGCAGATTCCTCCACCCAGTGATGGTACATTCGGGATCGCCTAAGACAAAGCCCTTGGGCCTCCACACCGACAACAAATTAAATTCTATTTTTATTGCTGGCTATTCCAAGCTAGAAATCAAAAAAGAAGGTCAAATCGCCGCCCACTGCCATTCTGCAGTCCATATGTTGCCCTGCACAGCCAGCCAACACTCTGATGATGTTTGTTGTTCAAGGAAGTTTCCAGCCCTCATGGCTGTGGAGAAAAGCTTGAAAACATAACCCCACAGACTCAAAACCAGAATATAAATAAAAAGAATCCAACATTTATTATTATTTTTAAGCCCTTTTCATTATTTCGCGGGACAGACTCATGAGTTTCCAGCACTTGGGGTTGACAATACGGCTCACATTGCTCTTGTTTTTGGGGAAGTCTCCTGGCCTGCGTTTTTGGGTTGTTTTTTATTATTATTATTATTTGTAATGGTTTCTTCCTCCCATCCCCCATGCTGCTGCTTGTGAACTCAAAGAGCCAGCAAGGGCCGCGCCAAGAGTAGAACCCATGATGGGAAGCACTCGACCCCTTCTTCTGTTCGTGGGTCACAGCTCCTCCTTCATTAGGGTCCAGAGACTTCTGCAGGCCCATCTCCTGTGCGCTGCCTCCACAAACCCGATCTAGGTTTCCAGGAAAAAAACTTCTCATTCAAGAAATCAAGAGACCCCAATCTCCCGCCCGCTTGCTGTGTCCCCCTGCCCCCATCCCGATCCACACAAGAGATTTTCTTCGTTAGGGGTGAATTTGGCCACAAACTCCTCCCAGACCCCCAGTTCGGACAGGATCTCACCCCAGGAGAGCACGAGCGTTTGGGGAAACATGAGGAATTAGCAGAGGGCAACAAAGGAAAAATGCCCTGTTTACGTCTTCATGAAGCAAAACGGTGGCCTGAAAGGTATGTGTGTGCATATATCCTCCGTAGTAGGAGAGAGTTCACCGTCCACTGCTGTATAGAACTGGGAGCCGGTTACCTCCTACCTGGCCCTGTAATAGGAGCTGGGCCATGTCTCTGCAGTGCCTTGGGCGGTTTCCCCAGTGAGAGGCGAGTGGTCAGCTCTCAGCAAGAAGCTACGTAGGAGGAGTTGTCAGGGAACCTAGCACTTAGAGAGGAGTGTGGATAAGCACATTAGCTGGATGTTTCTGGTAAAGTCATCAGCAGTGAAAGCTTAACAGTGTTGCAATGTGCTAGTCATCACAATCAACTATCACCTTGGGATACTTGGTCCCCTTAAAAAGAAATAGATGATTTAGGTAATAATGATGGTGCTGAAGATGAAGACGCTCGGGCCAGTGGGGGGATCTAAGCCAGTGATGGTGTATATTCATGGAGGGTCCTGCATGGAAGGCACTGGAAATTGATATGATGGCAGTGTTCTGACATTGTCACAGTGATTCCTACCTTTCTGAGTCCACACCCTGAAACTCACAGCCTCCGCAAGCCGCTTTTGTCAGGCTGTCTGCAGACTCAGGCAGGCCTCCCTGGATCAATTCACATCCAGTCGGTTCATGTTTTCAAGACCTTCTCCACCACAATGTAGCCTAAAATTTTAATTTTTAATGGACGCTTAAAGTTCTGGAGCAAACTTCTGCTGCAAGGGATGGGTCCTGTGGGTAATTTCATTGCCACTGAAAACACAGGGCAGCCTACAAAGTGCACTCAGACATTCCTGACTACATGTCCTTTAAGTGCAAGGAAAGGCCCTTTTTCCTCCTTACAATGATCCTTTCTGCTTATTCAGGAACTTCCACTGGAGGCTCTGAACTCCCTTTACACACGGTGATGAATTATGCCTCACTGCCCCCTTGTGAGGAAGGGAAAGTATCAGTATCCCCATTTTGCAGATGGGGAAACAGAGGGTCGGTGCATTTCAGTGATTCGCCTGAGGTCACAGAGGGAGTTTGTGGCAAAGCCAGGAATAGCGCCTAGATCTGCAGACTCCCAGGCCTGTGCTTCAGTCACAAAACCATCCTTCCTACTTCCAGGGCCGGCTTTAGGCCAATTCGCCCGATTCCCCGGAATTGGGCCCTGCACCTAAGAGGGCCCCGCGCCTTAGGCACCTTTTTAATTATTTTTTTTTTACTCACCTGGTGGCAGTCCGCTCCGGGGTCTTCGGCAGCATTTCAGCGGGGGGGGGGCGGGTCCTTCGGTGCTGCAGAGGACCCCCACCACTGAAGTGCCACCAAAGCCCCGGACCGCCGCCGGGTATTCAAATCAGGCCCCACAGTTAATAAAGCTGGCCCTGCCTACTTCCACCTGTGACTCTTAGGACATGGCTTTGCTGCAAGTGAACGTGTGGTTGCCGCTTGGCTAGGCAGATGTGCACTAGATTTACTCTGTCCCTGACATACTCTAGCTAGCAGAGCAAAAAATAGCAGTGAAGATGCAGCATCCCAGGGATCAGCACAAATTATACAAGCCTGCCCAGAACCTGTGGGTACGTTCTCAGGTGTTGCTGCATTTTCACTGCTGTTTATAGTCCAGCTAGCTAGAATCAAGCTGGCATGGGTCTGCCTACCCAAGCTGCAATCAGACCTCCCAATGCACTGGAGACAAACCTATGGAGTCTGAACTCCTTCCGGCCTCACCACCCTACTTCTTGGATGGCTCGGGAAGAGCCTGGGAGGCTGTTTTCCTTATGACATTGCTTTTGAATGGTCAGAAAAAAAACAGTTTTTAAAAATATAGCTATGCGATACCACCTCAGCTGGCACCCCAGGGCTCACCGAATCTGCGACAAATCGCCGTTTAGCTGATTCAAAAGAAAGAGTTTCAATATAATGAGGCTGGGCGGCATTTGGATTTTTGTTTTTTATCATTTGGATGGATGATATCAATGTTTATTTTTAAGCATTTTTCCCCAATTTTTATTTATGTACATGTTCACAGTTGCAGGGAATTATGGGTGGGAGGGTCAGGTAATGGGACGGGTTCAGAGAACAATTATTTAACGACAGGAGATGCTGAGATTCAAAAAAATTAAAGCTTTATAACCATTAGAACACAAATTGTCAACATCCCCTTTCCAAATATACAACGTAAGTAGCCCTAATTCTCAAGCAGCATTTTTCTTGCTTTGCGTGTCTGTAAATGTCTATTACTGTCAATGGAAATTATTTTTGTTGGTTTGTGTATGGACGGTGCAATGGATGGTTACCCACATTCCTCAATAAAAATCGAATCCTTCCAAGCCTAAATGTGACGCACAGATTTAGCCCCCCAATCTTTTTGTTCCCGAGCTGGCAGGGCTGTTTTCTCCAGCTATCCCAGAGTTAACACAACTGACGTTTCCACAATAGAATAATAAAAAAAACCACTTTATTGTGTCCAGCATTTGTCCTACAAAATGAATCAAAATGGGCTTTCACGGGGTGAAGCAATGCAAGACCGCCAATGCTTATCTGGGAAAAATTACAGGAACAAGAAATGGGAACAAAGTGTAGATGAATACAGTCAAGTGTGCGTTCATTCACCCATCCATTCATCGGGGCTAATATTAGAGGGGTAGTAAGGGGACAGACCTGGGAGTAAAGGTGTGTTCAGAGAGCCTGCTCTGGTGAGCGAGCTGCAGAGGAGAAGGCTCTCATGCTCTCACTGGTGCGAGTGCGAGGAGAGGCAGAGAAGAGACAGTGCTAGGGGGAATGAAGGGGGGAATGACACAGGGTCTGTGGCAGATGGTGGAACAACTGTTAGTAGTTTGTGCTGTATGGTGACTTTCCCCAGAGCTGGCACATCTAGCCAGGCAGCACCATTCTGCTGAGCATCCCAGGTCACCGACACCAAGCAGGTGGGAGACGACTCTGGCTCTGCTAAAACAAAGGTGGAGGTGGAGCTATTAACTATAGATAGATAGATAAAATCTTAGGTGCATATCTAGCCTCCATCAGCGTAATATCTTTAATGCGTTTATGCTCACAACCCCCCGGCGAGGGAGGGCAGTGCTCTTATCCCCAGGGTACAGCTCCCGGCCCTCAGAGAAAGAACAACAGCGTAGAAAATTAGTGAGAAACTCCTTGCTGAGGGGATCTGAGGTGACACGGAAGAGACAGGACAGTGTTAGCCTGGATGGCAGCTTTGCACAGAAGGCTTTTGGCATCTCTCTGGGGAGGCCCAAGTTGGTTCTTCGGGATGGCAAGTCCTCTTTTCCTGGCCTCACCACAGTCCCGTTCTGAGGCCGTAGATGAGACTGGCCAAGATCCCCGTGGCCATCACCAGGTAGCTGGTTTTCACACTGCTGGCCCCGCTGAGGTTGCAGAGGGAATGCTCACAGCAGGAGGTAGAAATGGCGGCTATGCCGAGGTTCAGGTTTGTTTGGGGACACACCGGAGAGCATTTCTTGGTGATGCGCTGCCCCTTTTTATCGCCTGAAGGGGGAAAGAAAGACAGAGAAGAGATTTGTTATCAAAGATCCCCCCAGAGTTCCAGCAGCCCTCTCCGTAGAGGAGAGAATGGTCTTAAAGTAGCTAAGCAACGAGGGCCAATGGAGAGGGCATGACTGGTAGTTTTGCCTCAGCTTTTAACCCAGCCAGTGTTTATCTGCTATTCTGTGCCCTGGGGACACTCAGCACAGCAATCACCCATCTCTTGCTAGCAGCCACAGACCTGCCTGGGAACATCCTCTCCAGCCCCCTGACTATGGCTGCGGAACAGCCAAAAGAAAGACCAGGGGGAACAGGGGTTTGAGGCCTGTTGTGTGGACACCCGGGCAGTGCAGAGCTGGTCAGTATTGTTGACCAGTCATGTGCCTCACTACTGTTGGTTTGAAGTGTGGCTGAGACAAGGCACAGCACCTATAGCAGTACAGAGAGCCAGGATTCATTGGCAAAGTCCCAGGAGGATTAAAGGGACACCACCCCTCAAGGCTTTTGTGCCTGCACCCTACAGACACTTCTTTTTCTTGAGCAGCAAGATAAGGGGATGGGATTTGTGCCTGTAAATCCTGTTCTCCAAATGGGTCCCTCCCCTGAGTGCACATATGTGACAAAGTGGGAATGGTCTTAATGTTTTCTCTGAATACTGTGTTGGTACCTCAGTTTCCCCTCTGCAGTTCTTAAGTATCTAGGTGGTGGGATAAGGGGGTGTGATTGTTGCAGAGCCCTAGAGGGCAGGTGTGATAGTGTCTGCACAGAGAATGGCCGACACCCTGTCTCCTGATGGTCTGGGCCCCTCCTCTGCAAAGGTGCTAACTGAAGGTGTTGGAGAACAAAGAGATCAGGTGCCTCCTGGCCTGGGAAAGAGAGACAAAGGCCAGAGGAGGGGCTGGAGAGTTTCAGTTTGGAGCTGGCTGGGGAAATGGAGGGAGCCCCAGGGCTGGGGTCTAAGCTCCCTGCCCCCCAAGATGGACCTGACTGAGGGGGTCCTGTTCTCTGTACCTACAAGCTCTGTTTTGGACTGTGTTCCTGTCGTCTAGTAAACCTCCTGTTTTACTGGCTGGCTGAGAGTCATGGTGAATCGCAGGAAGTGGGGGTGCAGGGCCCTGACTCCCCCACACTCCGTGACAACATAAGTGAGGAATTAGCCACTTGGATTGTTTGCAGTTTCCTAAGGCCCAGCTCTTTGCTCTCCATGTGCTATGCTCAGCACTCCTGAGTGATTATTCGTCCTTTCAGAAGGAAGACGAAAGAATCCAACTCGCTGGCATAGGGGTGACACAGAGTGACCTCCTGCAGCCTAAATAAACTGATACCTGTCACTCAGACACCATGGCGAGCAGCAGGGGCGGCTCTAGGAATTTGGCCGCCCCAAGCACGCCGGTCCCGCGGCTCCAGGGGACCTCTTGCAGACGTGCCTGCGGAGGGTCCTCTGGTCCCGCGGCTCCGGTGAAGCATCCGCAGTCATGCCTGCGGGAGGTCCACCAGAGCCGCGGGACCAGCGGACCCTCCGCAGTCATGCCTGCGGGAGGTCCACCCAAGCCGTGGGACCAGCGAACCCTCCACAGTCATGCCTGCGGGAGGTCCACCAGAGCCGCGGGACCAGCGGACCCTCCACAGTCATGCCTGCAGGAGGTCCACCAGAGCCGCGGGACCAGCGGACCCTCTGCAGTCCCGCGGCTCCGGTGGACCTCCCGCAGGCATGACTGCGGAGGTCCGCCGGAGTCGCCTGCCGCCCTCCCGGCAAAATGCCGCCCCAAGCGCGCGCTGGGGTCTGGAGCCGGCCCTGGCGAGCAGGGACTTAGGAAAACCTCATTGAGATAAGTGCGGGTACTTACCAATCCCTCCAGACGCATAGGTTGTGAGGCAGTATTTGTCAGTGTCAGCACACTTAGTCGCTTTAACACAATTCCAGTTGGAGGGCTCGTCGGTACATGTGTAGCACCAGAAGGAGGCCGCTGAAAAAGAAGCACATAACCCAGCTTAGCCGCTTGTGGAAACGCCCTCTTCAGAGGAGAGGATCCAAAATGTTTCCATTTTTGGAAAAGGGAAAGAGAAAAGTGGCGGGGGGAGGGGGGGCTAAAACAGAGCCAACATTTTCTACTCGAGATTAAATGCCACCGAAATTTTAGTTTTAATTTGTCTGGTCAGAGAATTCTAGGACCAATTTCAACCAGAAGGAAAATTTGCAAATATATGCAGCATAAGGTGACCAGATGTCCTGATTTTATAGGGGAACAGTCCCGATTTTGAGGTATTTTTCTTATACAGGCTCCTATTACCCCCCACCCCCTGTCCTGATTTTTCACACTTGCTGTCTGGTCACCCTAATGCAGCAATTACTTACCATGTTTCGACCAGCGCTGCCTTCTCCACCTGCTTCCTTGACTCACACAAGCCATTGATCTAACTCTGCATCTCAGCGTCATGCTGAGCAGGACTCTCAGCTGACCCTCTTTTCAGACCCATCTCTGCCTCCCTCCCACAACCATCTCTCTTGGTCTGCCAGGAATGACGGACCTCCCAAGTCTGCAGAAAGCAGAGCTCAGGGAGGGCTTTATTTCCCAGCCCCTTGCGGATTATTAATTGTCTTTCCTTGGGGAAAGCTAATGAGCTTTGTTCTCCTGTGAGAGCACGGCGTTTAGCATTTCATAATGCAGTGCATCTGCAAAGCACGACACAGACATGAATGGCTCTTAATACAGCCCAGAAAATTAGATGTGTGATTAGAGAGGCAAACTGAAGGGAGTTCCTTGGGAGATGAGTCACTAGAGGATAAAAGGAATATTCCTGGGGCTGTCCGGAACAAGGCAGTCTTGCAACAATCCCATTAAAAGGATCAAGGGAGACTTAATGTGAGACCACAGGGCATTTGCAGTGTGTGTGACCAGGCGAGGGTAACAACCAGGGCTTAAATTCTCCTAGAGAAGCTGTTCTCAGACTGTAGCAACCCAAGGACCCCCATGTTGATTTAAAATTTTTCGGGGACCTCCGAGCTCCCTGCTCAGCCCCAGACCCTGCCCCCACCCCGCCCCATCTCACCCCGCCCCACCTCTTCCCATCCCCACTCTTCTCCTGTCCCTCCTCTTCCCCGCCTCTTTCCACCCCCTCCCCCAAGCATGTCCCCACCCCACTCCTCCCCCTCCCTCCCAGCGCCACTGAACAGATGTTGCCCGGTGTGCAGGAGGCAGGGGGAGGTTGAGGGAGGGAGAGTGACGAGCTGATCAGCAGGGCCCACGTGGCCCCTGGAGTAACCTCGCACACCCCCAGGGGTCCGCAGACCCCAGTTCGAGAAACGCTGTCATAGAGTATTTTCCAGAACTCACCATGCCCCCCACCCCATTCTCCATGAGGCACGCCGGGGCTCGGAACTTCTGCCCTGTGGGGTGCACTGGAACTCGGGGCTCCGGGCTTCAGCCACAAGACCCCGTCGACCCCCTGAAACCGTCTCATGGACCACCAGAGGGCTGCGGACCTCTCGCTGAGAATCGCAACAGCATCAAGCTGGAGTCAATATTTGAAAATATTGACTGGAGTTCTGCTCCGGACAGCTCTGGCTGAATTTAAGCCCTGGTAACAACACATTCAACTCACAGCCTGGCCAGGAATCTGCTGAAATCGACACTGGGGCTTGGTTGAGAGCCACCTGTTTGCCTGCAAGTGAATTCATATTCGAGAGGCACCATCTGGCTGCCTCCCACTAAGTATCCCAGGAGACTGGAACTGCTCCTGATTTCTGGGCCAGAACCTCAGCTGACTGAGAGCAACTTGAGGGACAGGTTGTCTTAGCCTGTTCTGCAGTCTCATCTCATCAGGTGACGGGCTGGGGGCAAGAATTGTAAGACATTTTCTAAATGTTTGCTACCGTGTGCAAGTAGAGGCATTTGTAGTGACACATCTCTGTGACCCATAGAGGATCAAGACAATACACATGATGTTCTTGTGAGTTAAAGCAGCAAAGAATCCTGTGGCACCTTATAGACTAACAGACATTTTGCAGCATGAGCTTTCGTGGGTGAATACCCACTTCTTCAGATGCAAGAAGTGGGTATTCACCCACAAAAGCTCATGCTGCAAAACGTCTGTTAGTCTATAAGGTGCCACAGGATTCTTTGCTGCTTTTACAGATCCAGACTAACACGGCTACCCCTCTGATACTTAGTGAGTTAGTTTAAGAGGCATCATTAACCTGAACCTTAGCGGCTTGTCTACATGAGAAAGCTGCACTGGTTTAACTTAAATTGGTTTTAAACTGAATTATTTAAGCCAGTTGCAAACCCCTGTGTGGATGCTTTTATTGTTGGTTTAAGAGGAGCTTATTTCAGGTTAGTTTAAACCTGTTCTTAATTGACCTAAGCTGCATTGAAATGTAAGCCCTTCTTATACCAAAATGAAAGCAGCCACATAGGGGCTTGCAGCAATTTAAATAAATTGATTGAAATTCACACCTTCAATTAAACCAATGCAGCTTTCTCTGAAGACAAGCCCAGAGTCCATTTTTAAAAGGGAATTAAAATTCATTTCTGGTCCTATCCCTGTACCTGAATCCAGTCTATCAAAATCTGTGGGTTTATAATGACATTGTGCTACCTTTTAACATCTTCTCTCCCTGTAGATGTGAAAGACTCACAATAGAACAGGGAAAACTGGCTGACCCCAGTAGTGAAAGAGTGAATCTGGCTCTACATAAAGTGCCGTCAAAGGTACAAAGTAAACGAACTGCTAAAAATAGGGGCAAAGGTTGGTTTTTTTTCTCTAATTGCAGCTACAGTAGCCCCAGGGGTCACCGATAACAGCTGTAGAAACAGGTCGGACCATTTTCCTTGATGACGTCCCTTTAAATTGCAACATTCTTGGTTGAGCAGCCCAGAGCATCTTCTTCACAGGTTGCTCCAGACAGACTATAACATATAAACATGTCGCAGTGGCCCCTTTTCCCCCTGAGGTCTCCTATCCAGGCATTGAGCAGATTCAGCCCTCCCTTGGTTCCCATTCTGCCAATATACCACACTGAGTAAGCTTAGCATGTAAATAGTCCTGATGATTGCAATGGGTTGACTCACACTCAGACAGCGTCTCACATGTGCACTTGTTTGCAGGGTCAGGGCTTTAGCTTTTAAAAGCAGATGAGATCAGACCAGATAGTGCAGAACAACGGTCCCCTTGAAAGCATCCAACCTTTAGCCAGGCAGCTAGAACTTACAACTGATTGTGTAAATTGATCATCTTCAGCTGCTGGAATAAATCTGCTTAATCATTGCATGCGTTTATTTTTTAGTTTATTAAATTTTATAAGTTACTGTGTAATGGCTCAGTCCTGCAAGGAGGGGATGGAGGGAGCACCTTGGGGTATTGGAGGGATCCCACCCAAGAGATAAGGCAGTGTCAGTGCATTAACTGTGGAATCTTTACCACCGCTACTGTAAAATCTCCGTGTCCCTGCCATAGCTAAACTGGGTTCTCTCTCATCTGCATGTTCTTTCTCTAGCATAGAAGAATTATTAGCTCACCTTGCTCCACACACAGGACTGCAGCCAGCAGGGTGCAAAGAAAAGCCTTCATCTTCGCTACAGTCTTCACACGAGGGCAGCTGCACCACCAGCACGGGGGCAGTTTTTATAGCTCTGCGGTGTTTGTTTTAGGTTACTATGACGATGATAATTTTAGGGTTTGGGGTGTCACATGGAGCACAACGCAAGGCTGATGGGTATGGGTGTGTGGGAGGGAGTTTGGTCATGTTAAGAATCCAGCTGGAATGTCCACTCCCTGATTTTCCTGTTTTACAAAGGAGCCTGAGAACTGCCAGACTGGCTCCGCCCTGTGGCATATCCAACATCTTCTTGTGGGCTTGGATACACTGGAGAGTTGCAGTGCTGGTGGAGGCTTTCCAGCGCTGCAACTTAGTAACTGTCCACACCTGCAAGGCACATCCAGCGCTGCAACTCCCTGGCTGCAGCGCTGGCTGTACACCTGTGTCTGCTTGGGGTATAACGAGTGCAGCACTGGTGCTGCAGCGCTGCTCGTCAGGTGTGGCCACACACCAGCGCTGTTATTGGCCTCCAGGGTATTAGGAGATATCCCAGAATGCTTTTAACTAAATTACTCCCTTTGTTTTGTTATGCTGCCTCTCTTTGTTTTGTTGTGAACTCGGAGCTCCGGGAGCTGCTTATCTAAAAAAACAAACACAGCTCCTGTTTGCTGTGATCAATCTTTAACTGACTGTGAACAATCAAATGAGATAACCCACTACTTTGCTGTGAATGAGGCAGGCAGGGGGATGAGTGTTTGCTTGAGGATAGAAACAGCGGGGGCAGGGGGGAGAAAGGGAGTCCATTAGAGCAGCTGCTTATCTGGTCTGCAGGCTGTTTGCAGTTAAGAGTAAGGGGTCAGGAAAATTTTCTGATTTTGCAAGGCAGGGAGCTGATACACAGTGTCGGCTCCAAAACTCCCCTCTCTCTCTCTCTCTCTCTCCCCCGCTCCCTGTCACACTCCACCCCACCCCCCTCTTTTGAAAAGCATGTTGCTGCCACTTGAATGCTGGGATAGCTGCCCATAATGCATCACTCCCAACAGCGCTGCAAATGTGGCCATACTGCAGCGCTGGTAGCTGTGAGCGTGGCCACACACCAGCACTTTCCCTACACAGCTGTACAACCAGCGCTGCAACTCTCAAGTGTAGCCAAGCCCCATGTCCAACAGTGGTCATACTAACTGCTCCAGATTAAGGTGCAAATCAACTTGTAGCAGAAAAAAATAACCTTCCCCGATGGGAAGTTTCTGCCTGATCACTTCAGTTAGTGGTTGGCTTTTGTCCTATAACATGAAAGGTTTGGATCTCAGACTAGGGAATGCCCATGAGAATTTGTTTTTAATTATGCAGGGTTTTTAGGGTTTCATTCTTTTGTTACATTTTCTTCAAAACATTCTTGTGTCAGCATCCTCACAGCCATCGAGGGAAATGCAAGGAGTGAAGGAATTAAGTTGAAAATACAGATTTATTGTTTTTTAAAGAAATGTGGACAATTTGAAAGCATGCATTTTCCAACTGGGTATCTAACAGTCTGATTTTTGCATTTTCTGACTTTTCAGATGACTTTTGTTTTGAATGAAAAACCTTGCTTTCACAATCAGACATTTTCAAACACTACGTGTTTCTAGTTCAACTTTTGAAGACGAAATTGTTTTGATTAAAAAAACCTAATCCTGCCGTGTGACTAAACTGACCAATCAAAACTGAGCGCCAACAATTTGAAATCAAAAGAAAACACTTCTGGAGAACAGTGACCGGATACATTTTTGTTTGCAAATGTCAAAAAAATGAAACATGTTTGCAAAACAAGTACCAAATTGAGACAAAACACATTTTTATTGGCAAAATATTCACCAGTGCCTATTATGCCAGACGGAACATAGAAGTTCTTGACAGACCTGCTATGTCTTACTTATTCTTTTGTATAGCTCTATCATATCACCTCTTCTCGATGAACTGCAATGCCCAAGGGCCAGGTCCTCAATAGATGTAAACTGTTGTAACTTCAGTAAAGTCAGTGGAGCCACACCAGTTTACGCCAGTTGAGGAGCAGCTACTCAGCCATCACAAGCCTCTAATAATTTTTTTCCCCTGTCCCTTCACCCTTCTGTTTCTGCTCTATCTTTCTGAGATGGAATCATGGTCTCACCAGTAGTTTCACCAGATGCCAATGCACATACAGCCCAAAAATGCTCTGGCAAATTTTCATGCCCTATTCCTTTGCAAAGGACCTTGCTGTTCTCCATCATCACCTATTTCTCTCTCCCACTGAATATCCATGTTTCTGATGATTTTCCAAATGGAGCCATTAGCTCACTTGGAAAATATGCTTGTCACTTAAAGGTGATTAAAGAGATAAGGAGGCTGAGGTAATATCTTTTATGGGACCAACTTCTTTTTCTGGGTAAATTGTGGTGTGGGGTCATCTTTGAGTTCTTTATAGTAGGTTGGCCTCATTAACATAGTCATCACAATTGAGGATTACTATGGTGCTCCCTTTCTGCTGATTTGATCACTATCTGGTGCTTAGATTTCAGGGACTGTACAGCTGTCCTCTCAGCAGTGGAGAGATTGTGGTAGATGTGATGTTTATTAAGGGTTTCACAGTCAATATTTTCCCTGAAGCAATCACCAAGAAGAATGTGGTTTTGCATACTCTGTGGTGTCCAGTCAGCTGTCATTCACAGGCAATGTTATTTTTCCAGCACCCACTCTTCTTAGGCACACAAATCTTGCTAATTTGGAGCCCCGTGTGACTCGAGCATGGGCGTCTCTGCGTTCCCATTGGGTCAAGCGATGAAACTTAAAGCAAACAGAGGCAACAATTAAACAACTAAACCTCACAAGGGTGTGTCAGTCTGAAAACCTTCCAAGCCTTCAGCGTGATATCAAGCACGAGGCAGAAGGCAGCGAGTTGACGTGCCATGCCATGTCCTGTCTTGTCATGCTGGGATTACAAAACATTATTAGAGGTGTGGGTAGAATCAGAAGAAAGGGTCCTTCCTGGCCGTCTTACTGCTGATCAGAAGATATCATATCAGTGCTGTTCAACATACTCATAAATGATCTGGAAAAGGGGGTAAACAGTGAGGTGGCAAAATTTGCAGATGATACAAAACTACTCAAGATAGTTAAGTCCCAGACAGACTGCGAAGAGCTACAAATGATCTCACAAAACTGGGTGACTGGGCAACAAAATGGAAGATGAAATTCAATGTTTATAAATGCAAAGTAATGCACATTGGAAAACATAATCCCAACTATCCATATAAAATGATGGGGTCTAAATTAACTGTTACCACTCCCGAGAGAGATCTTGGAGTCACTGTCGATAGTTCTCTGAAAATATCTGCTCAATGTGCAGTCAAAAGAGCAGTGAACAGAATGTTGGGCATCATTAAGAAAGGGATAGATAATAAGACAGAAAATATCCAATCCCGCTATATATATCCATAGTACAGCTTGAATATTGTGTGTAGATGTGGTCACCCCATCTGAAAAAAAGATTTATTGGAAGTGGAAAAGGTACAGAAAATGGCAACAAAAATGATTAGGGGTATGGAACGGCTGCCGTATGAGAAGAGATTAATAAAATTGGGACTTTTCCGTTTGGAAAAGAGACAACTAAGAGGGGGATATGATCAGGGCCGCCCAGAGGGGGGGGCAAAGGGGGCAATTTGCCCCGGGCCCCGGGCTCCACAGGGGCCCCCAAGAGAAGAGCGGAGGCTCCCGCCTCCGCCCCTCTCCTGGAGCCTCAGCGCATCAAGCGCCATGTCTCCGGCGGAGCCCCTGAGCCCTGCCCCGCTCAGAGCCGCGTGGGGAGGGGGCGGGGCTGGGAGCTCCAACGGGGCCTGAGCCCCGCCCCGCTCAGAGCGGCGTGGGGAGGGGGTGGGGCAGCTGCCTCCGCTCGGCGTGGAGCTCACAGCCCCGCCCCCTCATCACGCGGCTCTGAGCGGGACGGAGCTCAGGCCCCGCCGGAGACGCGCTCGGGTAAGAGGCTGAGGCTGGGGCTGGGGCTGGGGCCGGGGCTGGGGCCGGGGCTGGGGGGGGGGGGAAGCGGGACCCGCCGCCGCCGAAGCGCAGCCTGGTCTTTGGCGGCGGGGGGCCCCTTCTGTTCCGGGACCCGCCGCCGAAGTGCCCCGAAGGCCCGCGGCGGGGACCCCGCCCCTGCCACCGAATTACCGCTGAAGACCGGGCTGTGCTTCGGCGGCGGGTCCCGCTTCGGCGGTAATTCGGCGGCAGGGGGCTCCCGCCACGGGTCTTCGGGGCACTTTGGCGGGGGGTCCCAGAACTGAAGGGCCCCCCGCCGCCGAAGACCCCGGGCCCCCGGAATCCTCTGGGCGGCCCTGGATATGATTGAGGTCTATAAAATCATGACTGGTGTGGAGAAAGTAAATAGGAAAGTGTTATTTACTCCTTCTCATAACACAAGAACTAGGGGTCACCAAATGAAATTAACAGGCAGCAGGTTTAAAACAAACAAAAAGAAGTATTTCTGCACACAATGCACAGTCAACCTGTGGAACTCCTTGCCAGAGGATGGTGTGAAGGCCAAGACTATAACAGCGTTCAAAAAAGAACTAGATTAATTCATGGAGGATAGGTCCGTCAATGGCTATTAGCCATGATGGGCAGGGATGGTGTCCCTAGCCTCTGTTTTCCAGAAGCTGGGAATGGGCTTCAGGGGATGGATAACTTGATGATTCCCTGTTCTGTTCATTCCCTCTGGGGCACCTGGCATTGGCCACTGTTGGAAGACAGGACACTGGGCTGGATGGACCTTTGGTCAGACCCAGTATGGCTATTCTTATTTTCATATCATTACACCGAGAAAAATAGTTCCCGATTGAAAGTGGTTTAATTTAAACATATGCTGAAAAATTATAATCCTACTTTTGGTTGGTGAGTGTGAGCCTGTGGGACTGGTTTTGCTCTCCAGCCCTGCGTCTGTCTCAAGGGAGAAGTAGCTATCGTGCTCCAAAGACTGGTGCTTGTGGTTGGCTGTGGCCCAGTGTGGACTCTGGGAGGGTTTTCCAGCCTTTCATGCCCATCCAAGCTGCCCTCGGCTCCCTGAGTAGCTGCTTCGCCTCTGGCTTGGTCAGGTGTTTCATGGGCATGAATTCAAACGTGATCAGATGAAGCCCAGACTGGGGTGGGGAGGAACCGTACAAGAGGCGGGAACCAAACGGCACAGGGACCTGAGGAGATGAGAGTGGAGGGGCAGCGGGGACAATCAGCACCGAGGGAGGCAAATCCCGCCATTCAAGGAGAGGAAAGGAACCACCCAGCACTTAAAGGGTGGGTGGAAGCCCGGCAGCTCCACTGACGCATGTAGATTTCATGTAACCTCGCCCCTAATTGCTGCAGGAAGGGAGCTGAATTGCAGTTGGGATGTGCCCATGAGAGGATCTCCTATTCCCAGCCACTGCTTCTGCCAGTCCCTAGGGAAGCCAGGGCACAGCCCCCCACCTCCTTTAGGGTGACCAGATGTTCTAATTTTATAGGGACAGTCCCGGTTTTGGGGTCTTTTTCTCCCATACGCACCTATTACCTCCCACCTCCTGTCCCGATTTTGACACTTGTTGTCTGGTCAGCCTAGCCTCCTTCCTCCTGCCCCATAGAGGGCTCTTCCTCGCCGCCCCCCACTTCCCTTCCTAGGGCCTGCAGGCTGCCCTCCGTGTCCCTTTGGCTCCGGAGGAAAGAGGTGCCCTCCCTGTTGATCCCCTGTTCCCCTCCGTGGCTGTTTGTAGGGGTCAGAGAGGGAGGCTCTGTTGCTGCTGCTCCTTTTCCCTACCTCATTCTAGAAATAAGGGCCGAGGGAGGGCTTTGGGCCCCACCATTTCACCTGCATCACCGTGCCCTGCCACGTTTCTCTCCCCTCCCCCTCTGCCCATCACCCCGACTTCCTTCCTGCCACTCTCCTCCCAGCCTCCTTCCTTCCTACTGCCTGCCTCCACCCTCGGCCCATGCCCAGAGATCTCCCACCTGATTCCTTCCATCACTCTGTCCCCAGAGACTGTGCACCTGCTCTCAGCACTGACCCCCTCACCCACACACATTCCTTCCCAAGCCCAGCTCCCCCGCTTTTCCTAGCTCCCCGAGCTTCCAGTTGGGGTGTATTGAAAACTGGGTTAAAAGGAGAAGCTACCACTTTAAGCATAAGAGGTTTCCTGCTCATGTTTGTAGGCTAGGGGCCTCTGCAGGGAAGCGTAGGGTCTAACAGCCAGCTTGCAAAGGGCCAGATTAGTGCATCGCTATCTTATGGAGCAGCCTGCTTCATCTCTCTCCGTTTGTTTGTCTTTGGTTCTTGCATGTTAGGGCTTTGGATTCTAAGAAATAAAGCCGTCTTGCACTGAAACAGTCCAGCAAGAGGATTTTGTGGTTTTTAATCTAACTTCTCTACAGGTATGTCTGCACACAACACCAGAGAGTCCCCTTTTTCCTGGCAATGGCCTGAAATCAGCCACGGTTTGCCCTCCGGGTGAATCAAAACCCTGGGGATAATTCACATCCCCTGTCTGATCAGTTTAGTTGTCCCGATCCGTAACAAACAAAGAGAGTGTGAGCTAAGTTCCCATTCCACCTAAAACCCCATCCAGGATTTTAAGAGACAAACAGGCTCCCCTCTGCAACGAATGTAGTGATCAGCCTTCAGCATTACTCTGCAGAAAGGTGGCACTGTCAACATGAGAACTAGCCCTGCAAGCAGGGTCCTGGCTGCAGGGCACAAACAACCGCAGGCAGGGCATGTGAGCTGCCAGAGGAATGTGTGAGAAAGCTCTGGACCTTGGCTGTTATTTGTCTGGATTGCAAAGATGCCCTAATCAGGTCAAAGCTCCATTGTCCAGAGGCTTTACCGACACGCAGTAACAGGGAGCCGCCTTGCCCTGAAGACTGGAAAGAGAAACAAATTCCCAGCTGCATCTGAGTGCAGGAAACAAAACTTTAACTTCAGTACAGAACTGAAACTGATTCTCCTGCCAGCTAATCTGAGAAATGAAATTTACTGCTAGCGATGAAATCAAACTGACAAAACACAGAGCACAGCCAAAGGAAAATAAAACACAGAGGAAGGGAAGCAAATAATTTTATTTTCTTTAAGCTCCACACAGTTGTAGGTGGCAAAGGTGTTGCAAAATTTAAAAAAAAAAAAAAACTTAAACAAAACCTAACTAAATAGACGCTTTATAGAATCATAGACTATCAGGGTTGGAAGGGACCTCAGGAGGTATCTAGTCCCACCCCCTGCTCAAAGCAGGACCAATTCCCAACTAAATCATCCCAGCCAGGGCTTCATCAAGCCTGACCTTAAAAACCTCTAAGGAAGGAGATTCCACCACCTCCCTAGGGAACCCATTCCAGTGCTTCACCATTCTCTGAGTGAAAAAGTTTTTCCTAATAGCCACCTAAACCTCCCCCGCTGCAACTTGAGACCATTACTCCTTGTTCTGTCATCAGGTACCACTGAGAACAGTCTAGAGCCATCCTCTTTGGAACCCCCTTTCAGGTACTTGAAAGCAGGTATCAAATCCCCCCTCATTCTTCTCTTCTGCAGACTAAACAATCCCAGTTCCCTCAGCCTCTCCTCATAAGTCATGTGCTCCAGCCCCCTAATCATTTTTGTTGCCCTCCGCTGGACTCTCTCCAATTTTTCCACATCCTTCTTGTAGTGTGGGGCCCAAAACTGGACACAAAACTATTCCAGAGCATAACTACCTTTAGACTGTCCTACTCCTGGTGGACATGGGGAACAACTCATCACCATCCTCTTTCTAACAGCCTTTTACAATTGGAAGGCTGTTACCATTCCTCCCCACATGCACACTCACTTTAACCCTCGTTATTGGGTCTTCTCATACATTGGAAGGCTGTCCACAGAGCTTCTGTTACTTGGCTGAAGAAGCCTGTATCTTCAGGCATCTAACTTCAAGCAATGATGCTGGATTACTGCTCATGAATACTAGGCAGATATTTCAAAAAGGCTCAGTACCCGCTGAAACCTGGCATTGCTCACTCTCTTGCCTTCGGAGTACAATGAACGGCCCAGATACAAAATCCAGCCCCTTGAATGCAGCATATGAAAGGAAGCTCAGATCTATCTCGTGCCCTTAATTATATCCTGAAACTCCTTTTCACTCTCTGAATCCGAGCACTATATTTAATAAGATTTATATTTGAAGGACCAATAGTTTTATTTATTTTTTTATTTATATATTTTTTATTAATTTTCCAAATACACCAAAATACCAGATTCATCTTCATACACAAAGTAAATAAAGAGGGGTAGGACAAGGGGAGGGGAGGGGCCTATGTTAATCAGAGATCTCTAAAAAATTGCTTTGAATTTTTCAGGAATGCCCTTTCTGCACAACGCCAGTTGTTCATTAGCGCTGAGGGCAGCCATATCACTGAGTCAGGCATCAGTACCTGGGGGGAATCGACTTTTCCATTTTTGCAGAATTAATTTTTTAGTGAGCACAATTTTATTTAAATTGCTCTTTCTCATCATTCCATAGATCCCTCGGCTGGGAGGTACCATTGGGACTACAGCCTGTGGATGTTTTAATCCGGCCCTCAAGCTACCCCCGGGGAGCGGGTTGGGAGTTTTCCCCACTGTGGTGCTCTAGCCGGGGAGCAGGGTTGTGGGCTTGCCTTTCTCCCCTCTGCACGCACAGCAGCTCCGCTTGGCTCCCAGAAGCAGGAGCAGCCAAGGGGCTCCACACGCTGCCCCTGCCCCAAGTGCAGGCTCTGCAGCTCCCATTGGCCAGAAACTGCAGCCAATGGGAGCTGTGGGGGTGGTGCCAGCAGACAGGGCAGTGCGCAGAGTGGCACGGCCCCGCCTCCGCGTGGGAGCAGGAGAGGGGATGCGCTGCTGTTTCCAGGAGCTGCTTCAAGTAAGCACAACCCGGATCCTGCACCCCTGAGCCCCACCCATGCCCCAATTCCCTGCCCCAGCCCTGATCACCCTCCAAACCCTTTGATCCCAGCCCGGAGCACCCTCTTGCACCCCAAACCCCTCATCCCCAGCCCTACTCGAGAGCCTGCACCCACAGCCAGAGCCCTCATTCCCCCACCCCGTGCACCCCAATCCCCTGCCCCAGCCAAGAGCCCTCTCCTGCCCTCCGAACCCCTCCATCCCAGCCTGGAGCACCCTCCTGCACCCCAAACCCCTTATCCCCAGCCCCACCCCAGAGCCTG